>NC_090932.1:479832100-480445546 GCF_040938575.1 Ambystoma mexicanum | reverse complement strand
CATGTGTGCTCCCTTCCAATGCTCTCACCTGCTTACAAAAATGCTGGAATCTGAATAATAAATACATGGCATTTTAATGGCAACATTAGCAATCCATGACAAAGGTACTTGGCTTCTGGCATAGGCACAGGACACACTATAACAGGAGCAGCCATGAGGAAGGTGTTGTCTAGACGCAGGACACACACAGTAGGCCTATGAACAGTGTGCACACCATCCAGCATGGACAAATGACTCAGAATAGTAGCTTTACAAATAGTTGAACAGCTCTTGCATGGAGACAGATTGGAAGCAACACGAAAGGTACTCATACTATTGCATAGAAAGTGGATATAAATGATTAGCTACCAGAAAGGTGCACGTATCATGATATAGAATGAGAGTATGACAAATCCATGGCTTTCAAGCAGTATTGCTATTATTCTGCAAATAAGCAAATGTCTTTGTGGTGTGCAGCCGGTCAGACAGCATAGCGAGTAGAGTGCTTTCTTTGACATCCCTGCAGAGCCTGCCCACACAGGTTTTAATCCCGGCAGGGCCAAACTCAGCCTTTCATCTTTTTGAGGTCGTTAAATGAGCACCACACACCATGGGTAATAATAAGCAACGCTCAGATGCCTGAGGGTTTGTAGAGTTATATAAATGTGAATTATTTTTATTATAAAATTGACAACTACTAGTATTATTTTGTATTATTGTTTATGGTTTAAATCAAACCTTTACAAAACAGCAAAAAATCACGAATATTGATATCACTAATAACGTAATTACAATACATCATTCTTATCACAATTAAAATAAAACCCAAGATGACACCTAAAAAGAGTATATCCATACAATTGTCATCACAAGTAAAATAGTAAAGCACATTGTGAGCAGTCTAGAGAAACAAGCTCACTTATCAACTAAAACCTAAGTACACTTCATCAGGCATTCCCGACTGACTACATTAATTCCAACTTTGTGGTGTCCAATATATCAATGGCGACTAATATTACATATGAAGCAACACTCTAGCCAGTTAAACCATACGTGACACTTTTTCAGAGCACATCCTGATAAGTAAATCACTCTTAGGGGCTGCACATTTAAAAAAAGTTTAGAGACTAACCACTTTGACAGGTTATTGTCTACATAAAAAGAAAAAACAGGCACTTCGCTAAAGTATGACCCTAATATGTGTAAAGGCAAACCTTTTCATAGAGGTCAAGACATTACTAAAATGGGATATGAGTCTCACCATTTTCGTTCCACAGACTTGAATTTGGCTTCCTAATCAACTCTCCTGACTAATATTGTATGTTCTTCTTTGGGTGGTGGCTGCTGGTTTTTAGAACCCTTGCTTGGGGGAAGCACGATCTAGACCCACACAATACTGATGCTATGTTAAATTGTATAGCTAGTGCTATCTAACCCAGGTAGATTGTTTTGTAGCACAGTAGGTATTACTATCGCAAAATAATTAATGCACACAAGTTTATCAAATGCAAACATAGAAAAGGCTGATTCGGCCTTGCTGGAATTTGATATTGTGATCTGGCATAGGTACCCACATCCCTGTAACGAGTACTTAACACTCTGAGGTATTTTACGAACAATTGTGGCACTCAAATTTACCAAAAATGCATTTCTAAAAATGGTTTGCACGTGATCAACATATTTCCCAAAGAAGAGTGAGAAGGCTATGGAAATTGTGATTTAGTGAACGGAAACTATGTGTGCACAACATTAAACATCTTGTGTCATTTAAGTTATGTACATAACAGACACTGGCCCTCATTACAAGTTTGCCGGTCTGGAAAAAAGTTCTGGTAACAACAGTTAGTGGCATATGTTCCGGACCGGCAAACTACAAGTCTGCCATTAGGAGTAGTGAACTACCAGCAGACCTGACCTGCTGGTAGTTCTGGGTCCTGCCGGCACAGTTTTCACTGAAGCACCAGCACCATTGCTACGGTGCCGGTGCTTCAGTATTTCCATTCCTGCAGAGTCCTATGCTACTCCACAGGATTGGGCTCTTACTGTTCCTCAACCTCCCATAACATTTCGGTATTACAGGGATATTAGGTGGTGGAAACGGTAAGGCGAGTCTACGGCAGACTCTTAATGAGTGCCACTGACTCCTTGATTGATTCATGTAGCCATCTCACCCCTTCCGCTGGCACCAAGGTGGGAAGCTGAGGCACTTGTACCTTTTGCCTTCCTATTAAGAGGTCTCTGGGGGAGCAGCAGGAAGTGAAACAGTACGAGAAAGGCAGGGGAGGGGCAAAGTACAAAATAATTAATACAATAACAAAAGTGTAATATATTCTGGTCAGACAGATGTCTGCCAGGAAGTCATTTTATCAAGTATGTTTAAGGAGGTTTCAGACTGTAGACTTAGAATACTCTTCAAATTCCTCATGCAGAAGATTTCCAAAGATGAAAGTTTTCAAGTGTTTCTGTAACAAAAGATGATTGTCTTCCGATCTGATGGCAACTTCTACACTACTTCTGAGGGAGGCCTCACCTGATTCATGGGGTCAACCAACCAATTTCTTTAAAGGAAGCAAACATCATGGTCTTCCCGCCAGCTGCACCCAGGTATCTGGAAGGGAGGTATGTCTTCACCTGTCTGAGATTGGTCTGGCCAGCATTCCAGTTGGCTCTATGGATGAGACAGAGAACTTTGGAACTACTGCATGATCAGTCATGGAGCCAACCCAGCACAGCAGTGTAGGTGGGACATCTAACCTCAGTCAGATATTCAATCCAGAATGTTTTCCATATTATTTACAGTCACATTTATATCTGCACTCCATCTTTTCCTCTCTGAGTTGTCACATTCAATTCAAATGAGGAAACAAAGAATACAGCTAATGCCAAATGGCAACAACAACATAAAAGTATTAGTATGGGTGCAAGGTTCTTCTTTCAGACAAAATTCATGCGCATAGTCTAGTTGAACGCAGCATTTGATACACATGCAATCAGAAAATCTAAGCTCAAATCCCCACTTGACCACTCTATGACCTTGTGCAAATCATTCCACCCAATGGGTCTTATTTTCCAGACCGTCAAAATTGTGATCACTTGGAAATGATTCAGTTAAGAGTGCACTAAACAAAAAGGCTCCCACATACAGCGGCCGATTAATGGAATTAATTGCGTGTAAAATCAGGGATTTGCGCGCCATTCTGCACGCAAATTACCTCTTTGTCGATTCATGGAATGAACTGCGCTGTAGTTTTCCTGCGGTATCTCTGCCAGCGTTCGAGCACCTTGCGCGATACACCATGGAGAGCATGGGCATGGCTTGGACAGAGGGTGTAGAAGGGGGCGTAACACTGAAAATAGGGAAGAATATGCGAAAAAAGTGGGTGTTCCAATGGACACCCTGCAGGCAATCCCTTGCATGCTTACAACTGCACCAAATGACACGTATTCATAGAACCACCGGCGCAGACTCTTAGCATAGTTATGGCCACACAAATCCCTCGATCTCTACGCCACCCGAAGGCAGGCAAAAGTACACTTGCACGTAGGAATCGCAGCACAGAGGTGGGTTTGCATGTTGGATATAGTGGTGCGCGTACACAACCGGGTTTCCGGTCCAACTTAGGAGTGTGCGTATGCTCTGTAGCGTGGTGCAGGAAAGGGTTACGGGGGTTTGCAAGCAGGTTTTCTGAGTTTTTACTGAGTTATCATTTTTCATACACATGTTATTCGTGTGCTGACAACAGTTACGGGGACCCTGCGCAGGGTCCCCAACATGTGGGCCTTCTTGAGGGGGCCCTCAGGCACTGTTTGAAGGATGTGTGTATTAACGGCCGGGGGAGAACGCAAAGGTATCTTTTCGGGCTGTATATGCTTTGCGTGAGGGCGTGTCGGGGCGACTTGCGGATATGGTTACTTTGTGCAGTGAATTCCATGAATACGCAGGGCGCACTTTTGTTATTCTGCACGCAGGCTCTGGATTTCTGCGCACATTTCAATGAATTGGGCCCACATTGTTTAATAGCTAACAGTGTTGGACCGAGGGTAATATTAACATTATTGATCATGTATGTTTTGCACATCTCAGGGCTAAACCATACCATAGTTTGCTCATGGCACCATCACTTGTAAGCCAGGGTACTCTAATAATAACTGCAAAGTAGAATGAATGACATACTCAAACGTTTCGCAAGTAAGAAGTCTTGCCTGGGTTTTGATTTGTTTTTTTGGCATGTGATACTAGATTCATTGCGAATGTCAAAATAAATTATTTACCATGTCTACCATATTCATAATTTTTGTAGGTTCATTTTAATCTGTGGTATTCAATTGTTTTCTATTTTGTTTCTCATGTTAGTGAAGAATAGTGCGTATCCGAACCTAGTGTGACCAGTTGATACCAGGTGCAATTGCACCTCTATGATTGCAACAGTCTTTTCTTGGGTCTCCCAAAACACATGCTTCAACACCACCAGACTTCTTAGAAGGAAACCCCCAGGCTAATCTTTAGCGTGGAACCGTGGGACCATTTCATGTGGCACACAGCTTTGCACAAAGCAAGTTATGCAAGTACAGGGAACTAGAGGCTTTAGCAAATCTCCAACCCTGAATTTGCATTCACAAGGTGACATTCATGCCGACGCCATCCCTCAAATGGACGTAGGTCACAATGCATAAAAATTGCCTAATTGTGAAGGGTACTTTGGGTGCAAGCAGCGATCTTGGAACTCACTGCCTGCACGGCTGATGCCAGTTGCTGATTCGTGCACAGTAGAATCAGTCGTGCATGGCCGGCTCTCACTTTGCAATTGGTTTCCTTTTGCTCTGGAGCGATTGCAGTTACCTGGTTATTATTTAATGATTTTAGAAGGCATGAGCGACCTATTCGTTTTATGTGAACTGCACGTAAGGACGGAAACTCAAGTTCGACCTAATCTATCCTACAACGTGCACTGCAAGTGACTGAAATGTGTGCAATAATCAAAGCAAATTGCTAATTTCAAAGTCCATGTTATTCATCACATACTGGCACTTCACATTCGTGTCACTTGCCCCGTTGAGTGCACTCTACTTTACATAAGCAACATTTCTTTATACACCTGAGGCCTCATTACGACCCAGGCGGAAAACCATGGTGCTAATAGCACCATGATCCATGCCGGTAACTTACCGACTCCGCTATGGAGAAAGGGGGAATTACCACCCCATCACAAGGTTGGCGGGGTGTTAATTCCCCCTTCCTCCATGGCCATTCCCCATTCACATTTATGCCCCATAGGGTATAATGGGAATGGGGAAGGCAGTAATTACGGTACCGCAAATTGCGGTACCGTAATTAGCACCAAGGTCCCTTTGCGGGTCCATTCCTTAACGGCTGGTAAAACCAGCCGTGAAGGTGGGAACCCGCAAAGGGACCTCGTAATCAGGCACTATGGGATTACCGGTACGGGTACCCTTACCAGTGCCGGTAATCCCTTAGCGCCAGGGCCGTAATGAGGCCCCTGACCTCTGCTTTTGGTAAATAAATAATTTTCTGCCAGGATGCATACATATGTATATGCGTTTGTGAAAAATGAAGAGAAATAAAAAGCATAGGAACACATGTTAACAGTGCTTTTCTTTTGTTTAAAGGTGTGATTGTCAAGTTTCAAACAACTATTTAGGTGAATTCCTTGCTACCCTTTTTCTTATTGCACACCTTGTAGTCTTGTATTCAAACCTGCGAGAAAATCCCCTATGTGGTCCTGAGGACTGGCATGGGGGGACTCAAGGGCCCATGTACAACCCTGAGCCAGTGGATGTTGGGTACACAGGTGGTATTGTGGAGGACCCCCAATTCCTCCTGCCTTGGTTCCTGTCACATGGCAGAGGATCACATGGTCACACGTCAGACCACCTTTGGGTGGCCAGACCACCCGCATGCCCATGTTTCATTAAGGCAGCCTAGGACTCATGTGTCTAACCCTTCCCAGATCATTGGGAGCCCCCACAAATTAATCTCTCGACACACCTCCCCAAACGATAGAGCCCAAATTCATAGCAAAGAATGCAGAAAAGTTCCTTTAAGGAAAAAGCTGTCCAAGCAGTTGACAGCGAGGCCCTGTGTTACCGTGGGCTGCCCCTTTAAGGCAGGCCCATAGTTCAAGAGACGTCACATGGGAAGTGACATGCCATGCCAAGGGAAGTTGGAGGGGGGAGATAGTTACTGTGTGGATTCGAAATAAAGAACACGTACTATATTCGCTGGCTCCTGTGTTCCTTTGAAACCGCATCCGTGGTTAACAACTGGCGACGAGTATTGTCCCAGCCAGCGGTCCTCCTTCACGGCGCACGGGTGATCCCACCACGCAGTGCCTCCAGCCCGCAGCGATCCCGCTGCTCCAGGGCCCTCCTCTGCCACCCCGGCATTCCTGTGCGCTGCCAGCGCACACGACGATGCAGCGATTCCGCTGCACAGGTCCTTCTCTGCCCCTCCAGCAGTTCCGGTGCCCCACCACAGCACTACACGACGCGGCGATCCCGCCGCCCAGGAGATTTCCCTCACAGCTTCCACGTTCCTGGCACCGGAGACCGCGCAGCCTGCCGTGGCCACCCTAATTCCTTACAGGGGGCCGCCATGAAAGGAAACAGAAACATCTGCAGAAAGGAGTGCAGACGTCAGTCAAGAAGGCCAACCAACACAACCAGGCCAGCAGCACTGTCAAGGCTGTACAGCCACCTGCAGGTGGGTCTCCCCCACATCGCCACCCAGAGACTGTATGACAGCGCAGTTCCGCCAAAACTGCGCAGAGCCCGCCAGTACCCAGCACACAAGTGGCACACCCTTCACAGCCCACCAGACAACCACCCAAGCCCACCATGAGCACGTCAGCCAACCAAGCAGGCCAAAGTGCGCCACCGGTTGCGCCAGCAACGAGATCAACTGCCACAGCATGGCGCATGCCTCCCCCGTTCTCCATGACACCCCAGGCTTACAAAGGGGCAAGATAGGTGGAATGGCTTGAGGATTTTAACAATTTCATAGATGCCGCTGGAGAAGAAACCTCCCCACGCCTGCGCAGAATGTTTATTAATATGGCAGGAACTGAGATAAAAACATTAATCAAGACCATTCCTCCATCAGAACTCACTGACTTCGCAAGCTTAATAACAGCTTTAAACAAATGGCTTGTTATCGCCCCCAACAGGGATTATGAAAGGTACATTTTTAACCAGTGCACGCAACGCATAGAAGAAACAGTCGATGAGTTCATCACAAGACTCAGGATAAAGGGCACCCATTGCCAGTTTGATGCGTTTTCACTGGACGAAGCGAGGGATGTGTCTCGCCTGCATTAAAAAAGCAGCTGCTTAAAAAGCCCATCACCCTTGAGGAGATGAGTGAGATAGCACGAATACTCGAAAGGGTGGACAAGCAAGCCACGCACATGTACAGCACGGCAGCGCCAAACAAGACAAGAGTGACATCATTGTTGCAATCCAGGCGACCATCGGCAAGAGCAGCGAAAGAAACAGCGGGTCAAGTGCTGCAGCGACCCCAAGAATGCAGAGGCAGTGCTACAGATGCAGAATGACGTTCCCACATGCGGACTCATGCCCTGCCCTCACACAAAACTGCAGAAATTGTGGCAGGGAGGGACACTTCCAAATTGTATGCAGGGAAGAAAGGCTTTTTCCCACGCTCTGCATGACCAGCACCCCTTCATACAGGCCACTCCAACGGCCCACGCTGAATCCGCCATACCAAACCCGCCCATACCAACAGAGGCCATGAAGATACGTGAGAGTGGTGGAGGAAGTATATCCAAAGAGGACTATCCACAGTACGAAACTCTAGAACCCGAGACACAACTGCAGGATGAGTGCGATGGTCCACCGCCTCCCAGACAAGTTTCGTACACAACATTGCAAGGCTACCCAGAATATGACATCAATATGACCCACACAACCATGATGAATTTGTAAATCTCATATTGGATGAAGAAGTAAAACGGGAAGCACCCAGGATACAACTAGAGAACTGCAACCACCAATTCTGCTTTTTTAATCGACTCTGGGGCAACAGTAAGCATCATGTGTGAGAAAGAGTTAAAAAAACTTCACAACAAACCCCGCTGACTCAGACGATATCCAAAATATACCAGTGGGGTGCCGATACACCTTTATGCAGCATAGGGTCATTCAGAAGACACCTCACATTCGGTGGCAAGTCGACTACCACCATCATCCATGTCATTAGAAGCCCCAGGAAAGGGCACTGTCTTCTAAGCTACAAAACTGCATCACATCTCAGCCTGATCAACATACTTGTGCGAGACGTCGACCTCAACTCGGCTTAACCTCACATCTCACAACAGGCTCAAATATGCAACATAGACCAGAGAGCCTCTAAGGCCACCACCCTCACAAAAGACGACATCATCAAAGAATTTCCGGACATTTGTCATGGCCTAGGCAAACTGAAGGGCCCGCCAATCAAGTTACATATAGACCCAAGTGTTTGCCCAGTGCCACAACACTCACGTAGGGTTGGATTTCACCTACAAGAAGCAGTCTCCCAGGAACTAAATCAACTTCTGAGAGACGACATTATTGAACCCGCAATGGGCCCCACACCATGGGTGTCCGCTCTTGTAATTGTACCAAAGGAAGGCGGGCGGCTCAGGCTGTATGTGGACATGACAGTGGCTAACACGGCCATACAACGAGAACGGCACCCCGGTCTAAAGATCGAAGACATGATAGTCCAACTAAACAAAGCAGTGCTGTTCTCAAAGCTGGACCTCAATCAAGGGTATCACTAGCTCGTGCTTCATCCAGACTCACAACCAATCAACACGTTTGTCTCACATGAAGGGCTATTCCGGTACAAAAGACTCAACTTTGGAATCTCCTCAGCCGCTGAAATATTCCATGAAACAGTTCGGCAAATAATTCGACCTATCAAAGGAAACCTAAATTATAGCGACAACATTCTTGTGTTTGGGAAGACCCGTCGCGAACACGATGATGCCCTCAGAGCTGCTTGCAGTGCGATACAAGAGGCAGGTCTGACCCTCAATGTAGAGAAATGTCGGTTCAGCAAAGCTAAACTCAAGTTCTTCGGACACATTTTTTCGGCTGAAGGGATGACCCCTAACCCCGACAAAGTCTCTACCATCCTCCATCTTGACAAACTAAGCAGCAGACATTAGATCATTCTTGGGCAAGGCCAGATATTGTGCTAAATACATACCCAATTTGCAACCATCACCGAACCCCTAAGACGTCTGTTGCAAAAGGACGTCCCGTTCCAGTGGTCTGAGGAATGCCAAGGTGCTTTCAACGACATCAAACACTCCCTTGTGGAAGCCAGGAAACTAGTTTACTTTGACCCGGAATGGCATACCGAAATTGTTGTTGATGCCAGCCCGGTGGGTCTGGGCGCAATCCTCACCCACACCAAAGGCCAGGACACCCATCCACGACATGTGGTTGCATACGCCCACAGAGCCTTGGCCCCTCCAGAATCTGCTTATTCCCAAGCAGAGAAAGAGAGCCTGGCGACTGTCTGGGCCTGCAAGCATTTTCACCATTTCATCAGTGGCAAGAAATTTACCCTCACAACCGATCATCAGGATTTTCTATCTTTCTTCGGCAACCCACGAACCAAAATTCCCCCAGAATTGAGCGATGGAGAATCCGCTTGCAAGAGTATAACTTCGAGATCATCCACTGACCGGGGGGCAAGAATAACTTGGCAGATTACCTGTCACGCCACACTGTCGGTGTCTCAGCTCAAAGGACTGGAGACACAGAATACATTAGCTACGTCACCGCTAACGCGTTGCCCCCTGCCCTTTCCATCGAAACAGTGGCTGCAGCCTCAGCGGCAGACCCGTGAATGGCCCTGGCCATTAGTCTGACAGGAAATGACAAATGGAAAGACTTCAGGAGGGCGGTCCAAACACATCCTGGGGCAAGTCGAGACGAGCTAGAGAGGTTGGCCAGAGTGCACACCGAATTAACGGTTCAGGAAAACGCCATCTTACTAAGGGGGTGCAAGATAGTCGTTCCCAGCACACTACGAGCAGAAGTCATCAAAACGGCTCATAAAGGCCACAGAGGTGCAGAAAATACCAAGAGACAGCTACGGTGCCATGTTTGGTTCCCCTTCATGGACGATAGGGTCGACCAGTGGGTACAAAACTGCACGGCATGCCAATGCACCGCCAAACCAGAACCTCCAGTGCCACTCAGAGTAACAACGAGTCCAGATCACCCGTGGGAACGGGTCTTGACAGATTTCTATGGACCGACAGAATCAGGAGATTACCTACTGCTACTGATTGATGAACATTCACGGTTCCCCATTGTCAAACGAGTAAAACCCACAGCGTTCGCACATGCGGCAGCAACATTCGACGAGGTCATCAGCGAGTGGGAGATTCCGGATATAATAAAATCAGATAATGGTCTGCAGTTAAGTGGTCATGAATTTGGAGTATTTGCTAAACACATGGGATTTCGACACCAAAAAGTAACCACAAGATGGCCTCAGGCCAATGGCATGGCAGAAAGGTTCATGACCTCCATCAAAAAGACCATGCAAAGAGCACTCCTCGAAGGATCTGACCCCCAACAAGCCTTATGCAGAATGTTTAGGGACTATCGATACCCGCCCCATGAATCAACCCAGAAAACCCCAGCCGAGCTCATGGTAAAATATAGAGTGAGAACGAGGGTCGTAAAAAATCCGGCGTTAAGGCCAAAACCAGACCAGAAAGTCATTCACAGAGATGGAGCGAGGAAAGAGAAGGCACGAGAACAGAGCGACAAAAGGAGGAGAGCCCAACCAAAAGACTTCCAAATAGGAGATGAGGTGTGGTTGCAACAAGCTGTGTACAAAAAGACAGCCCCCCTGTTCTCACCGAATCCACTTCAAGTCATAGCAGTGAAAGGGACCATGGTAACGGCCGCAAATGATGAAAAGGAGGTGACAAGGAACAGTTCGCTATTCAAACATGTTATAAAAGGAGCAGAGGAAATGCCACCACCCATTGACCCAGACCCAGAAGAGGTCGACACTCGAAATGAAGAAGCGCCACGCGGAGTCCCGTAGAGTCCCAGTCTGCCCAGGATTCTGTGCTGTGAGGAGCTGCTGCTACAGACTGTGTTTGGTGAATTTAACTTTTCTGGCCCTTTAAACTGGTTGACTCCACCCTTAAAAGGGTGTTGCTGGCGTGAAGTGCCGCGCGGAGTCTTGTAGAATCCCAGTCTGCCCAGTCCACCTCTGACGGCGAAAGACAGCGTAAGATCTGGCGACTATCAAGAAGTCCGGAACTAGTGGAAAAATGACTGCACCAGGCCCTTCAGACGAGGCTAAAGACGCTGTTCGAGCGACGGCAGTCGAAACTGCCCAGAGCACTCGGTCTAATGGCTTCCCCTGAAATATTTGATGAGGTAAGCGCTGATATGTCATTGGCAACTTGCACTCAGTTATCTGTGGCACTACCGGTGCCTTCTCTACAATCGCTTGCCTCAGGCTCTTTAATACCCAGTTTGAAGGAGGCGGTCATAACACAGGCATTGACTCCATTATTCAAACAACAAGTACATGTCGAGATGCATTCTGTGGCACAAGTCTCATCTGTAGTAACAACTGATGCACCTATCTTACCTGAAGCTTCACACAAGGTTCTGCTTTGGGAAGCTGTTGATGTCACATTGTTGAATGCCGACGAGACTGAGCATACAGAAGATGTGGGATGTAGTCTTCCAAATAACATTACCATCGATCCTTCGCTGTTTCAATCTCCGTTCAATGTCACAGATACCGAATTACTTGAAATACATGTCCCTTCAAATGCTATAGAACAAAGGGAAGTGTCGTTCATTGTCCTCAGCTCCATGACGTACAAAAGAAATGCCTTGTGGGTCTTGAAGTGTGTCGACCGTCCACGCAGGTCGATTCAGCGGCAGCAAGTCAATCTGCGTCTACAATATATTCAGCTGATTTGGCTTGATTTCATCTGCTGACCCTTCGACCTTGCTCCGCTCCTGCGTGATCAAACAATCTCCAGCGCCATTAAATCAAAAACAGACGGTGTTTGCTTTCCCAGTCGCCTGTGACGAGGCGCGTCCAATCATTTATACACCTGCAGCTGCAAACTGGAACGCGCATGACAATTCGAGCTGTGAATTGAACTCGATTGTCTACGGGACGCGGTGCCGTCGGCCCTCACAGAGCCAATCCCCTTACATCCAATAGGGAGGCACCAAACGTTGTTGTACCTGACACACTGAAAGCAAAAACCGGAGTCTTGGAACACAATCAAATTCAGACGTCTGCGCAATTAAAAGCAAGCTCTGATGCTGTTGAGAGGGAAGCGCGTTTGACTAAACATCTGACCGATGATTTTTTGCAAATAAAAGACAAATTAGTGAACAGCTTTTCGCTCCCAACCAAATCAGTGCTGGGTAATGTGGTTTTGAGTTCATCTTCAAACAATGTAAACACTACAGAGGTACGTCAATTGACAAACAACACAGAAAGAACAAGTACCCCACAGACAAACAACATGAGAGCCAATGCGAGCGCTCAGGGGATAAGAAGCTCTTCAAACGTACCATTGCACCATCATTGCAATGAATCAACATCGGAAATGTCACAAAATAATGAAGACTACTCAGCAGTCTCTAACAGCGGTTCATCGAATTAGCCACACATTGAGCAGCCACATAAAGAGAATAACGTGGAAAGTGCTTTAAGGGCACACATTTCAGTGGCCGCATCTATTCAAATACATAACAACATGTTAGCTGCAACATCTTTGGCATTGTTGCCATTTGTAAAATTGTATGAATCTATGAATGAATCCTTAAGAGATCAAGGGGCAATAATGGCAAACCTGGACAATAAATTGTCTGATTTAACTCACAGTTTGGAATTGTTACAGCAGAAAAACGAAATGGAGGCACATTTATCTCTCCATTAAGTGACATGGCAATGAGAGAGCATTCCAAGTCAGACAACCTCATGGAGGCCATTCTTGAATGTATGAAATGGTTTCACCACCTTGACAAAAATCTCTTTGAATGACCCATCTATCCGCCCTAATGCACATGGATGTCAACATTTTAGGGCCGGAGTAAATACAGTTCAAACAGGCACTCCACGAGAGGCGATGAGTTCCAAGACTCAGCGGCCCGCTCAGCCGGCGCAGGCAGTAGCTGAAAAAGCTCTAGTATCAGCTGCCGCTCCAGCAGTGTCAGTTGAGTCGGGAGAAAAACCTCAGGATCAGATTCCGCCCATCGTGATAGTGGAGGAAAGCCCCATTTCTGTGAGCCCGAAAATGCCAGTGCAAAATATCACAAAAGGAAAACACTGTAATACCTTTGATATTTTTTTGGGCAACGCAAAGACTCTAGAGATCTCCAAAAAAACATTCGAGGTTACTAACAATCAGAAGCCAGCTGTGAAAAAACGACAGAGAAAGCAAAATCCTGCTTAAACTAAACAGTTTATACGAAACTTGTCGACACCAAGTAAACTAGGCCTTTTCCAACAAGCTCTCCCTGATAAGACTCAAGCAGCCGCCTTAGATAAACTCAATCTTCAGGGAATGCCGAAGAAGGATGAACGATCGACTGCCCAACAGGAGAAAAACCCAAAAAAACGAATAAGGCTGGACTCAGAAACAAAAACAGTGGAGTCGGTAAAAGAGTCTTCTGACCTCGGAGATTGGTCAACATATTCGATCGACGAAGACAACGATGCTGCAAGAGATGAAAACGAGAATGCCCCGGGAACAAATGTGCAAGATATGATTCCTGTAACTGCACCATATATTCATTCGCCCTGCGGTTGCAGAATGAACAAAAGCAAAATGAATCAAACAAATAATGGCAAGGCTGACTGTACCATAGCCCCAAAATCCGCTTCGAGGAAGCTGACAACCGAACCAAAGGCAGAGTCTCATAAAAGAAATCATTCAAACATAGCGCTAAATCCAAGAGTAACTCAAACGCAAAAGGTAAAAAAACTCCGCTCAAGAACAGCAAGTGCGCTTTGAAAAAAACCCAGTCACAAAAAATTCGACTAGAAGAGTTCGGATTGAAAATATATTTCCAGATGGCAATGAAGTAAATCTAAATAGAAGTAACGTGATGCGCTTATTTCATGTTATTCCATCACTGCGCACAATAACCTCAGATGACATCCGTATTGTAGAATACCTATCAGAGACTTGTTCAGACCAGGTTCTACTACATATACGCTCACAGGCAGTAGAAAAAACACTTTTGTCCGCGAAAGACGAACTTCTGTCTTACGGATTTGAGGTCTCACATCAGATTGAAGACGCCAATGAACAACGGTCCAAGTGTACTTCCCCAGTTGAAGATCACCGTACGACGAGCGAAAAGCGAAAAGATGTTTTAAGGGAGGTATTTAAAATACAGCCTATAGAGAAGGAAAATGTCTGTGTGGCTAAAGTGAGAGCAACAGTGGAAACCCAAAGTAGAATGTAACTAGATAGGCCCAATGGAAAAGTGACTTGTGAACTGGTCTCATG
The DNA here is from genome assembly GCF_040938575.1 of Ambystoma mexicanum. NCBI lineage: Eukaryota > Metazoa > Chordata > Amphibia > Caudata > Ambystomatidae > Ambystoma > Ambystoma mexicanum. The sequence goes on along the minus strand of NC_090932.1, from coordinate 480,431,015 downwards.
GAACACACGTGGCTTTAGCCATCTTTTTCAAGACCTACCCTTCTCCTTAGATAACAACTTTGCGGTGTGCCTACAAGAAACGTGGCTGCGTGAAACACCGGCAAGAGATGGATATTCCATTCTTCTAAATCCAGGTGGTAAAAATCACAGCCGTCGCCCTTTCTCTGGGCTCTTAATAACGCTCAACAACTGATTTGGATGGGAAATAATCAAAACATTTATGCCTAAATTGTTTGTTCAAGGGATTCTGCTGGAATTTATGCCATCTGTATTCAAAGATTCCAAAAAGTTACTCTTGATCAACACATACTGGAACCATACCATGATCGCAACTAGCGAATACTTGGAATCAATAACATTAGTTATAGATGACAGTTTAGTGATATGCCACGAATTACAGATAATCTATGTGGCGACCTTAATTGTTCCTGGTTTGACGACATCGAGCCAATAAATTGGGCAACAAATGAAACAGCCAACGCTAATCTAGAGAGAAAAACACAATGGCAAGGAGCCATGGAAATACGAGACTGTGATATGTTAAATGGGACGACGAAAAGTGATAATCCACCAAAGTCGACTTGGCATGGTGGTCTGCGGCATAAAACCCTGGATTACATATGGATTTCAAACAACGTGTGGGCTGACATTGTTGATCTAGAAGTCATTAGGTGTGCTAGTAGTGAACATGATCCAATACGTCTATCCTGGAGATGTGACAAATATACACCTGAGGGATTCTATGAGACTGCCGTTGTAGTTAACCACGGAGGTAACAGACTAAGGATCAACACAGCTCAACTAGTCACATTTTCACAGAACTTTAAGATGGGGAACCTTTCTCCAAAAAGCTAAATAAATGTTGCCCCTATGTTATCAGAATTTTGTGTCATAAACAAATCAGGTATGAGCGTGCCTAAAGTTCAGAAGCATGCCTTTAGCAGTTCCGTGCAGACGGAAAAAATGTTTCTGCGAAAAGATCGAAGACTGCTGAAGAGACACCACGGTCACAATGCAAGCCCATTAATAAAAAAAAGGAAGTTGAAATACAGGAACTGGTTGAAGTCCTTCGTCTGCTTGCGCGATCAGGAAACAGGTGAACAGATGTTAAAGTTGATCCTAAATCATAAGTCCAGAGAAACTTGGAAGATCTTAAACCAAGGGTCCCTAAATCAAGACATAATGCAGTCAAATGGGATATCGAGGACGAAATGGGAAGAACACTTCAGCAATGTATTTAGTTCCACATCTTCAAACGAATCTATTCAGACAGAGGTTAGTACTGAGCCCTGGGATGTGACAGAGAATATATATATATCGAAGAAGTTATTAAACATCTAAAGAACTCAAGAGCCACAGGGCCTGACGGCATTACAAATATCATGCTCAAAGAAAGAAAAGAGAAGTGGTCTCACTTCATTGCCTATCTGTTCAAACTAATAGCATCAGTGAAAGAAGTCCCTGAGTCATGTCGAACGGCTATTGTCGTTCCAGTGTTCAAGAAGGGCAGTCGGGACGATCCCTCGAATTATCGCCCGATTGTTCTTCTATACACTATTGGAAAAATCTTTGCAACCTGCCTAGAACAGAAACTAGCAAAATGGGCCCTCGAAGCTGGTCTGATGGACTGTCGACAGACAGGCTTCACCAAAGGTGTGGGAACCGAAGTAAATCTCATAATACTAAACTTGTTAAAATTGGAGACGCTAAAGAAAAAGTAAAAACTATTTTTAGCATTCATTGACATGAAGCAAGCATTCGACTCAATAAATAGAGCCAAATTATGGGAAATCTGGCTAAATGGAACTGTCCAACATCACTATCAGACCGGTGAGAGCCTTACACTCAAACACCACTATGTGTGTTCGTATGAATGCTCTAGGTGAGTTAACAAAAAAAATTCTGATTAATAGAGGTGTTAAGCAGGGCTGCCCACTGGCAGCTTTACTATTAAAATTATACATCTCTGACATCTCATCAGCACTTGGCAATGTCTCATGCTTCCCACCAAAGGTGAATGGGCAGCATCTGAGTTGGGTAATCTATGCTGATGATATTGTGTTAGTGGATCTCACACAAATCGGACTCCAAAGGTTGTTAATTGGATTCCAAGCATATTGTAACGACAATGAGTTAACAATAAATGAAAAGAAGACTAAGATTCTGACTGTTAGCAAGGTGTTAACAAAGAAAGATCGTGCCTTCAAATGGTCTATTGGTTGTGAGAGTATAGGAAATGTTCCCTTCATTCGCTATTTAGGAATCCTCTTCAATAATTCAATAAGCGAATCAAGCTGGTTGACAGATCTAAAAAATCGGATGGCCGGCTTTGGAGTGCAGGGAGCACGCATACATGCAGAATATGGGAAATTCACAACAACTCCGGTGTTGACATTCTATAAACAGAAAGTCGTTCCAGCAATTACTTTCGGCTCCGAAGCAGGTTGGAACCTGAGCTTCATCTGTTGGGACATACTTGAAGCAAAGTTTTGGAGACTTGTCTTTATTCTCCCATCATACGTCTCAATAAAAGCCATAAGATATGAGCTCGGTCTTGTCTCCTTATACACCACTGTGCTATGGAAATCTATATCAAAAGTAAGGAAACTACATTTGAATGAGCCCATGTCTGCATACAGAATCCTAACAGAGTCTTCTCAACGACCATATGAAGGACTGCTGAGATGCTGGGTCAACAAAATAAAACAAATTGTTGACGCTGCTGACATCAAATGGGAAGCCGTGATGGAACTACCACAGCTAGCCAAAAAAAAATTCCATCAGTGGAGTTGGATACAGAACGCAGAAAATCGTGCAAACATGAAGACTTCTTTGGATCTAGGTACCGAGATAAATGGCTTAGATAAGCTACCAAAATATCTAAGCCAATTTACATCTAGATATCATCGAAATACATTTTTGAGACTACGCTTAAATATGTACCATACAAAAGATGTATTATGGACCCGACATGATGCAAATACAACTGACGTCATATGTAGATTCTGTATGGCCAATGATGAATCTTTGAAACATATAATATCTTAATGTGACAAGCTAGTAAATACGAGATCCCTGTTTTTAGGCAAATACGCGCCGCTCAATGACAACTCTGATCAGTGGTGGTGTAGGACGCTTTCCAGTCAAAATGTCCATCTAACCTGTGCTGTGATTAACTTTTTAGAAAAGATCCTTCCATATGATGAATTGACAATGTGAACACTCACCAATATGGGAAGGGCTTTGTGATTATTCTTCTGCCCGCTTATGAATATTTCTTCTCTTCTCTCTTCTTGTTCGTGGTTCTGCATTTTTTTGTTGTGTTCCTTTGTGTTTTTTTCGTTAACACGAAAGTTTGTAATAAAAGTTTGAATAAACTAAAAAAATGAAAATAAAAAAAGAAAAGAAATGAAGAGTGGGTCCCCCTCGAGCCACAAGTTCTTCGTCAACCAAGCCTCTTGTCAGAGGTTGGTGGCGACCGCAACCAAGGATCACGAGGACGGTCCCAACGGACAATCAAGAAACCTCCAAGGTTAGTGCAGGAGTGTTAAATGTGTTAACCTATGGTTCAAAGATATTATTGTAAGTACAGTTCAGTAATGCTGTTGTAAGGACATTTGTCTGGGGGTGTTGTTACCACAGGCTGCCCCTTTAAGGCAGGCCCACATTTGAAGAGACGTCACACTGGAATTGACGTCCCATGCCAAGGGAAGTTGGAGGGGGAGTTAGTTACTGTGTGGATTCGAAATAAAGAACAAGTACTATATCCGCTGGCTCCTGTGTTCCTTTGAAACCGCATCCACGGTTAACACCCTGATTCATGGAATTATTTGCGTGTAAAACAGGGATTTGCGTGCCATTCTGCCTGCAAATCCCTGTTTGCCGAATGGGGATTTGCCGGCAGAATGGCATGCAAATCCCAGTTTTACACGCAAATAATTCCAGGAATCAGGCCCTGAATGTGTAAGTTACAGCTCAATAATGCAGAGAACAATGTCTCCAGCGGTGAACTCCCTGGGACTTTGGATATAACATGGAAGGTTTGAAATTAATAAAATATACCCCGTTCCTCACATGGCCAGAAAAATAGAGTGTCTCAAAAACATATGCGGTGTATGTGCTAACAGTACAGTACTCATTAGGAAGGCCATAGAAGTGAGCACAACACCCCCAACACCGGGAGAGCCAGTGAAGGGGAAGTAAGTTCATAGAAAAAGGTGGTGCTGCGTATATACCCGGCTCAGGCTGTTGAATCAGAACCCAGCCCAGGTGCACATGCCCAGCGACTATCCAATGACAATCCACACAGAATGATCAGCCACACATGCAAGCCCTGACTAGATGACCTTTTAAATGAAAGGAGAAGCAAACTATATAAAATCCCAGTCCTAGTCCGGCAGTGTGGGATGCAAGACCCGGAGGGTTGAGGTTAGAGAGCAGTGGAATAAGTGAAAGCTAGTCAGATTGAGGATACACTAGTAGTATTGAGCAAGAGGAGGTGGTGAGAGAAGAGGGTCCAGGTTGGTTTTGAGTACATGAGATAGGTAGCATGCTTTAAATTCAATGAAGCCTTAACATACCCCTAACTGAAGTTATTTAAATAAGCCTTTGTTAGGGGGAATTCTCAGTTCTGTGCTAATTCCCTTGAACCTTAGAGACCCAAGCTCTTTTGCTGGACTTTAGGACTTTTTAACTTTAACCCTAGAATGAGTGAGCCCTTTTTCTCACTCTTTCATGTATTTTTGACCTGATTTGGATTATGTGTTCCTTTTGGTGTTGGAGTCTGACAAACTCCATAGGCATCTACTTTTGGTATGGTGACACACAGCACCTGCAGTGCAGCGTCACAGAGAAATCAATTAGATTTCTCATAAGGTTTAAATATCTTTTCTTGGGTGAACTACTGTTCGCAAGAATAGTAAAGTGAAATTGACTTTACTTACCTTTTCTCTTTGTAGGACCAGCCCATCTTATGTGGAGTGCTAGGGCGTTATTTAGTAGTCCCTTTTCCTACCTGCTAATGTAAAACATTTTGTTACCCTCACTACTTTAAATGGCTGGTGGCAGTGGTTTAATTTTCCTTCCATTGCACATTTCTACTGCAGGCTGAATACTCAGCTGCACTATAGCACCCATGGGTGACCATTTTGTCAAAAGGGCCCCGTTCTTCTTTTTTTCAACATTTTCTGTTTATGATGTCTTTCTTGGGTTTTACTCTGCACGCCAAACCAGGTTTGAGCTCTTTGTTCATTTTGCCTTTGGCGGGCCTCAGTACTGAAATCCGCCTCTGAGTCCAGTGTGTCTGGAAGGGTAGGAAGCAAAGGAGGTTCCCAAAACTCCCCTTTCCTTTATCTTTAGGAATGCCTGAATGCACCCAGTCCAGATTGGCTGGCTGTCTGTCCTTGTGGGACAGCTACCCTGCTGCTTTGAATGACAGCTAGGCTGTGCATGAATGGGAAAAACCTGCTCAAAAGACAAGGGTTTTGGGACTATAGACCGAATCGACCACTGGGAAGGACACCCCACTAAGAAACCTTGGACAAAGCTTGCTGCATCTTCCTGTACCTTTGAATTGCTGTGCTGAAACTCCCTTTTTCTAATCGACAAGAGAAGTTCCAGAAGGGACAACTTCTTCCCTTGGGTTAGTGGACCAACAAACCCTGAGACGAACTCCACTGGACCATCTTCCCTGACTGGCAGTACTTCTTTGCTTGTGCAGTAACCGAGTACCAGAGGTCAAGAAATCTGTATTCGTGTGCAACGTCTATTATCTGGCTAGAAGCTCCAGGAGTCTCCTAAGGACCCTCCAGAAGCAGTACAACAAAAGCTTGAGTCCCCGCCCCAGAGTGCAGGGAATCAAGGAGTAAAGGAAGCCCATCTGGTATCCAAGATCCACGGTGGTGCTGTTTACCATTTGTTGAAACCGCGAAGTGCTGCTGATCTGAAAAGAGCCCCTATCTGCCTTTGACCTCCGAATCGCTGCTGCAGGAGTCCCCAGATGTCTTCCCTCTTGTCCCCATGACTGAGGCCCAGGAAGCAAGGATCTGCATAGCTGCAACCTGACAGAAGCCAGCTGGACCACTCTTCTTCAAACCTAAGGTACTGTTCCAACTGGGGGTACTTACCTCTGTGTCATTGGCTTTGCTCTTCCCAGTTGAGACTTGCAGTAGCTGCTTCTCTAGAGTTGATTTCAGCTCTAACCTTCACAATTATAACAGCTTGTGACCCTACAGGGATTTTTCTTCAATAAACTCTCTAACTTTGTGCAAGACTTTTACTATCTAAGAAGGGTCTCAGCTCAATAGACTTTGCTCCAATTGACTTTGGCTTTCCTGGCTCCCTGCAGACTCTTCTATTCCATTTGTCTTTGATTTCTACTGTCCCTCATAGGTGATGCATTGGTTTTAAACTAATATTGCTGGGAAAGGTTTGTATCTAGACTTCATTGGACGATTTAAAGTGCTTACATGCTCTGAGAACCTGTTTAACCGTTTTCCTCCCTTTAACCTTTCCTTTCTGCAACATCCAGAATTTACAAAGTGTACTAATGATATATAAATGCCATTACTGTCCTAGTTAGTGAAGTCACCTCAGGGTGTAGGAAGTGTGTAAGAAGCATCTCTAAAGAGTATCTATTAGCTTTATGTTGATTCTGGAAAAATATTTTGAAGTGTATTTGATTGCTACATATATTGCCCTTTTTAAAGAATGCTTATTTAAAAACAACTGTTAAATAAGGAATTATAAGTACAAACCTTGAGTGTAAGTGTTACTTGGCTACTTGTATTGGTGGATTGAATTTCTACTTCTTACAGCTCACATGTATCCATCTTGAGATAAACCTGGCTGCTCTGTCACACTACCAACTTGTGTAGTACAGGCCTATACCAAAAGGTGGGTTACCTAATATCAAAAGGACAAGGGTTGTGTAGTCTCCCCAATAGTTGCATACCTCAATGTTTGCCTGACACTGGTGGCAGGTGGTGGGATAGACATAGAGGGAATACATTGATTATTTGCTGTACATTTGCCCAACTAAACCAGCCACAAGTCTAAGTTTCATCAAAAAGTGAAGCAATTGTAACATGCTAAATATGGATAACTTTAAGGAGGCAGCCCTGATTGTTCTTACAGTAGATCAACTGAAAGGTATGTGCAAAACCAGTGGTCTGACTCTGAAAAGAAAACCATTTGAATTGATTACAAAGTTGCTGAATTACCAAAGTTTGGGTAGTTGACCTGTAACACCGACTCACTCGAGTAATATCGATGATGATGAGGATGCTAGTTTAGCGTCAAGCTCCAATCTGCAAGAGGAGTCAGAGGAGGTAGAAGAGTCTCACACAGAGAGACCCTCTCTGCCACAGCCTGCCTTTATGCCTCAGCCATTTTCCATTGGGACCCCACTAGGTCCACAGTTAAGCCCAGCATATGTTTGTCTTGAAAGACTTAGATTAGATAGAGTTGGAGTTCAAAAAGTTAAATGCCCAAGCTGAAGCCAAACACCAAGAGGTGAAACTACGAGAAAGAGAGATGCAACATGAAATTGATATGGGAAGGATGTCCCTTGATTCTGCTTCACTTTCAGGGTTCTCTAGGTCTGCTAGTCCCAAGAGGCCTTGCCTGCCCAAAGAAGCAGTGAGAATGTTTGAACCTAAACTTGATGTGTTGGATTGGCTCTGTACATTTGAATACACCTATTGTCTTCAAGGATTCAGTGAGAATGATTTAATTCCATAGCCAGATTTGGGAAAACTCCTTCCTAGTACCTTAAGAGGTTTAGGACCCTCAGAAAGACTGATGGTACCCCTTGGGCTACCGGGGTATCTGAATGTTTGAAAAACTTAGACGGTTGGGTTAAGGGTTACAGAGTGAACACCTTTGAAGGAATGAGGCATCTTTTTCTGTTAGAATCTATTTTTGAGGCCTGCTCTCCTGAGGTGAGACAGCCCTTGGCTGACTCAAAAGAGGTTGATTCCAAAAAGTTAGCACAGGCTGCTGACTTGTGGTTAGCCAAAAGGGCCACTCACAAGGACCATGGGGTGACTCACAAAAAGGAAGAGGGGAAGCAGCACAAGAAAGCAGGTAAAGAGAATTGTAATTCCAACCATTCAAAAGAGGGCCACAAACACAGCAAGGGTAAATTCCATCGGAAACTGGTAGGCCTAGTGAATCCATGTGGGAAATGTTTTGTATGTGGGTCGGTAGATCATGTGAAAGGGGATCCCAGGTGAAAGGATAAACCATCACAGGTCCACACTGCCTCCTTAGCCTTCATCCCTGAGTTAGAAGCCCAAATGGCAAGTGCACACTTTCATTTACTGGCTGAAGAATCCATTGGAGTTCAAGCCAGTGTTTCTTTAGTGTCCTTGGATCTGTGGGAACAACAGAACGTGGATGTGTACAACTCCATACCAGATAACATCAAAGAACATTATAAGGACAGTGTTCTTGTAAATGGGCAGGAGACCCCTGTCATCAGAAACACTGGGGCAAGCATTACAGTGGTAGATGAAAGCTTTTTATAACCCGAGGATGTAGCTAAGGCACCCAAAGGACCCAGTAAACTTGCAGGAGGCCCTATCCAAATGGTTCCTATTCTGCCAGCTCTCATCCAGTGCAATAATATGACTGTTAGAATTCATGTTAGTGTACAGAATGAAGTGCCAGGCAGAGTCCTGAGAAATGATTTGAAAACTCTTAGAGTTGTATATAGTATCCCCAGGCCTCCGATCAAAAAGAAGCAGGAGCAAACAAGATTGGTCAGGAGACAACCTTAAGAGACTCTCAGTTTGAGGTTGAGGAGATTTCCAGTACCTCCAGTCCACATGAAGGCCACCCTTCTACTTCCAAGAAAACAAAATAGACAAAGGAGAAATCCAAGGTCTCTGGGAGAAAGAAAGGTCTGGATTTACTAATAAGGCATGGGCTAGACAAGGGAATGCAGAGACTGTGGATAAAGGGCAATGGATTATGGTGTTTATTATATACTAGAGAAACGAATTTGGGACATAACAGTGTTTCTGTGTTTTTTTCTTTTTCTCTAGTATACAATTGTCCATTATTTCCATAAGCATAAGAGATCATGCTAATGGGAATGTTTGAGAATCGTGTTGAATCTAACTACTTTACTGAAAAATGTAAAGTAGATGGAGTATATAACCTTATTTTTTTAGTTCTATTTTTTAACTGTGAAAGGTGGTTCCTAAAGGAAGCTTTCTTTATGTTTAAGAAAATATATATTTTTTTGCAGAAAAGGCCATAAGTAAGGTCGGGAGGGAAATGAGAGAAGGGGCACCCACCAAAGATATGGAGGGGTAGGTGGACAGGGGAATATGTTTCACGTGTTTTAAATCTATAGTAGGGGGCAGTGATTCTCAGGCTCCTTGATTACAGCTTCAAAAGCACTTCGAAATTGCTTCCCCTGCAGAGTGGTGTCTTGCAGTATATACTTCAACAGATGTGGATCAACAGCCTCTTTTATTGCTTGCAAGGTAGCTTGTGGAATGTTCTGTCCCACAGAAGTAGGATGTGTGGTTAAAATATTAGTTGAAGAAGATGAGGTAGGGGAAGATGAGGTAGAGAAAGACAGCCTAACACATCCTAAAAAAAGGAACAGTAGGCGTACTTGCCAGGTTGTCAACGACTGAATGCAACGTTGCACTCAGTGCATTTCACTTTGGTAGCTTTAGCATTCCCAACAGTGATAAAGAACTGCCACACCCATCATTCTCTCTAGTTGCTAGAGGTAGGCACTTCTGTACCTCATTTTCCTGGTGCTTTTCATTGTCTTTTGAAGTAGTGTACTTCTTTCATTACGTAGTCTTCCAGCAGGTGGTAGCTCTTGAGGAGGAGGGATGGCAATAGCTGATGCCATTTTATGATGAATCACATTTTTGCTAATATTCATCCATGTCCTCTGTTGTAGATTGTTAATGGATAATGAGTAAGAATAGGTGTAAGAGTTATGCAAAGGCACATTTTGAGCTTCAGAGTTCCAAGATGATCTGAAAAATGCACTTCCAAACTGTTTGCGATGCACGGACACGTTCATGAAGTGCAGGCGCGTTAGCAAACACTTCACCATTTAGCGCGCGCGTGGACACGTGACACTATCCAGAAAGTCTGTGATGACGTCAGACTTTCACCAACATCAACAAACACGAAACAGTGGAAAAGGTATATAGAAGTGTTAGAAAAGGATGCTAGAATTTGGGGAATGGCAGATTTTTAAGGTGGAACTTTCTAAATTGGACAAAAATGTTGCTATATTGGCTAAGTATGGTATTCGTAAATTGCAGCAAATTAGGGTGCACTGATAAAAACCCCATGAAATTCGCTGAAAAAACATTTTCAAAGGGACATTATAGTTAAGTTGCACTTATAAAAATCAATGAAATTCAATGAAAACACCTTGTTAAATGGACGTTATAGTTAAGTTGCACTAATAAAAACCTATGAAATTCAATGAAATAACCTTGTTAAAGGGACAGTATGGTTACAAGTAAAAACGAAAAACTACAGCAATGTGTCAGTTATGGTAAGCTAAGCGACCATAACTTGCGCCACCACCATGCACAACTAAGACAAACAGCCAGTACATGAAAGATGACATCACAAATGTCACTGATGACATCACATTTCTGGACAATTTGTTTTTGTTCACTGACATGTCTAGGCTAGTTTTCTTTTTTACTGACAATGAGAATTGTCAAAAATGTAAGGGTGCTATATATATAAACATTAACCTTCTTATATATTCTTAAAGTACTTTTCATAGAGTTTGATTTGACCTCATAGTGAACATACATGGGGCAATAAGCAGGCCTCAAACACACAATTAATCTGTGCACCTGATAATCAAATCAAATTTTTTGGTGGTGTTGTTTCTTTCTTCCTTACTTTAGATTACCTGTATGTTGTTCTAATTTGTATGCATTCCGGGATTTTATATGTATTTTTGTACTAACACAAGTGTGTCATACGTTTGAAAATGCTAGTTATTTATTACATGTTTACATTATGCTTAACTTTGATAAGGTAGCATTTATTATTTTACTATCAGAAAATACCAGATTAAAAATATTGTATTTCTTTGGTACATGCTGCAGACACTGCCTATGTGTATGTATGATTAGGTTTATTAATATATTATCAACAGCACTCGAATGAGAACATTCTTTAAGCCCTCGGTCACTAAAGAAACTACTAACACTTTGGGACTCAACACTAATACAGAGGCTGACTAGGGCTCTCTCCCTATATGTCAGGCCGAATCTCCCAAATTAAGGGAAATTATTGAAAATCGGGGATGGGTGGTTTATCCGATGGGGCTAAATCCATTCAGGCCGCCCAAAGGAGATATTCTATTTGCCTAAAAAAAAAAAAAAATGGTCTTGGCCTTAAAGTTAGTATTGTTGAACACTAGGTCCTTAATGGAACATGCCCTGGAAGTCGCCACATATATCACAGAGATGGAGTTTGACATTGTGGGGTACATTTACCCACCCAGCAGGATTCCCCTCCATCACCATTCTGCACTTCAGCAGTTACCAGCAAAATGGCTGTGCTGGCACTGTTGAGCACTATCGCCTTGCCTTAAAACTGTGTTTGGCAGTCACCAAAATAATGGCTGCGCTGTCTTTGCCAAGCACCTATGGGGCAAGATGAAACAGATGAAGACACAGGGAAAGGTTGTCAGTGTGTTTCTTGATGCACACCAAAGAAGAGTATTGAAAAGCAGCACTGCTTTTCTGGTAGCACAGAATTTCCCGTTGAAAAAGGAAGTATTTTACATTTAAAATGATGCCGCACTGATGCTCTTTTTCATCTTTTCAACAATAAACAGTTCTGACCCAACTGTGCCCAGCCATATTCAGGTTGTGCCCCAGCTAAAGATAGCATTTCTCACTGAATGACAGGTTGTGTCAGGAAAAATCTGTGAAATCACAAACAATTTTACTCCCAACTTTATGGAAAAACTCTTAGCTTTTTCCTACAAAGTATCCCTGATAAACTCTTCAAAAGACGAGAAACCCTATCTCTCTGTGCATATGTCAGTTTCAAGGGATCTTCATTTTGGCAGATGCTTGTGCATTGGAAACATGACTGGGGCTTTATGAAGATTCAGAACATGACTGTAAGAAGGCCACATTTGAAAGTGACACCCCAGCAGAATTCCCCACGTGTAAAAAGGGTTGCTTTTGCAAACAAGAAAAATGTCTGTTTTAAAAGTGTAATGTTGAATAAGACCCTGTACTTGCCTAGAAATGTAAGGGGGGGTTTGTTTGAAATCTGATATGTTTTAGTCCAACAGCCTTCCTTTTGGCCCAGAAAAAAACATATAAATAAATATATACATAAATCCATTTGCTTTACCGGGGAACCAGCAAAACAGCCATTTGCTTCCTGGGAACAAAATTTACGTAAAAATGAAAGTAATGCAAAAGTTTCACAGTTAAAATGCAATTTGTTTGGCTTTAAATTAAGATGTGGCAGCCTTCACTAGCATATTGGGGATGGAAATGGCAGAACATTGAATATTCTGAGGAAAGTGTATATGGTGCCACTTTGAAATTCAATAGTAACATGCCTTATGACTAGGACAATATGTACACATGTATAAAGTTATAGAATTTTAGGCAACATATTTCTCACTGAAAATGATGAAACATTATTAGACGGATGAAACAAAGTCCTACAAACTTGGGATTTGGACTGCCATGCTCTGTGTGAAATATGTAATCTGCCTTTGTAAGTTTCAAAAGTGCCACAACTATAAAAGTTGCATGTTTGTGCCAAAACTGGTTTTAGCTAAAGTAACTGTAGGATGATCCTATGCATTGTAAAGCACACATCTTAAATCTGATGTCATGCCCCTGAAACCTGAACGGCAGACTGCAAGACAGTAACAATCACTCCTGACCAATCCAGTTAATAGAGGCATGCACAGCCCAAGCCCACCCCACCGTATAATCCTGTGATGTCCTCCACCTTATAAAAAGGTGGAGCTCACAGAAAAAAAGCACACACTCTTTCTGTATTTTCCAGTGCCTGCATATGCAGACTTTTGGATTAATCCTGCAGATTCCAGACTCCACTGCCAGAAAAGGGATAGTTGATCCAGGCCCTCCTATCCAGGCAGAACCACCCTTCAGAACTAAAACCCCATAACAGACTCCCACTAACTCAGGGAGAAGGGGGAACAGCTGTGGTACCCTTTCAGAGAATATCCTGTGACCAGACCAGCTTTTTACCTCACTAACTGCATGCCGCTGTGCCATAACCAGACAAGCCCAGCTGTTTTCTGCTAAGAGAGCCCCGCAGTGACCAGTGACCAGATATTGCCTTGAGTCCAGAAACCCGGTTGGCTGTCCCAAATTCAAAACTCCAGCGCTGATTGGGAGTATCTCCCCATCCCATAACATCACATAGCCTACCCTATCTTGATACCTTGTCTTGGTTCCACCCTCTAAGTAATCCCATCCATACCCTGATAACTTGTTTAAGATAGTATGAATTCTCTGTGCATCCTGTCCTTGATTTTCGAGTGTTCCCCTCCATCACCAAGCTGCACTTCAGCAGTTACCAGCAAAATGGCTGCGCTGGCACTTTTGAACACTATCACTTTGCCTTAAAACTGCATTTAGCAGTCACCAAAATAATGGCTGCGCTGTCTTTGCCAAGCACCAATGGGGAAAGATGAAAAAGGGAACACACCGAGAAAGCTGTCAGTGTGTTTCCTGATGCACACCAAAGAAGAGAATTGAAAAGCAACGCTGCTTTGCTGCTAGCTCATAATTTCCCATTGAAAAAGGAAATATTTTACATTTAAAATGATGCCACCCTCATGCTCTTTTTCATCTGTTCAACAATATACAGTTCTGTTTCAGTGACACCCAGCTATGCCCAGCCATATTCAGGTTGCGCCCCAGCTAAAGATAGCATTTCTCACTGAATGTGTGAAATCACAAACAACTTTACTCCTAGCCGTATGGAAAAACACTTGACTTTTTGCTACAAAATATCCCAGATAAAGGGCCTCATTACACGGACGGCGGTAAGGGTTTACCGGTACCAGTAAGGGCACCGGTATCGGCAAACCCTTACCACCTTACTACGAGGTCCCTTTGCGGGTAGGTACTTTAACGCCTGCTGTTTAGCAGGCGTTAAAAACCAACGCGCAAAGGGACCAGGGTGCTAATTATGGTACCGCAATTTGCGGCACAGTAATTAGCGCCTTCCACATTCCCATAGAGCCCTATGGGGCAAAAATGGGAATGGGGAAGGGCAATGGGGGATGGGGGAATTACCGCCCCGCCAACCTTGGAATAGGGCGGTTATTCCCCTTTCCACCAAGGCGGTGCTGGTATTTTACCGGCATGGGCCAAGGTGCTAATAGCACCTTGGTCCTCCGCCTACCGTGTAATGAGGCCCAAACTCTTCAAAAGAAACCCTATCTCTCTGTGCATATGTCAGTTTCAAGGGATCTTTATTTTGGCAGATGCTTGTGCATTGGAAACATGACTAGGGCTTTGGAAATATTAAGAAAATCAATGTAAGAAGGCTGAATTTGATAGTAACACTGCAGCAGTATTCATCACGACAACAAGAAAAAATGTCTGTTTTAAAAGTGTAATGTTGAATAAGGCCCTGTCATTGCCTAGAAATGTAAGTGGGGTTTTGTTTGAAATCTAATAATATGTTTTATTCCAACAGCCTTGCTCAGAAAAAATATATATAAATAAATGCATTTGCTGTACTGGGGAATCAGCAAAACAGGTTTTATGCCCTTGGCTTCAATGGGCATTTCCTCTCTGAGAACAGAATTTATGCCCCTCCTCCCCCAAAGGTCCAGCCCCTTGGAAACTCTGAATGGACTAAGGGGCAGACCACCTTCAAACTAGTACATACTGTGTATGCATACAAACAGGATGCCTGCCTCTTACCTTGCACGCTTCCACCATAGGAGCGCAAGGGGACCACTCTGGTGGTGATAGTGCAGGCTACAACTGTCCTTTAACATTAACATTAACATAGGCTTCTGCACTTCTTCGTACAAAGAGACATTCTGCCACAGTTTTTGCATACACACCATAACCACAAACCTTATTGAGCAATGCCTTAGCCTGCACAGTCCCATTTCCATGGCTCCCATCTAAAAATGGACAGATGTGGCACGTGTAATCCTGAAACTACCGCATAACCTGCACAGTTTTCATGCTAGGAAGGGGGGCGTGAAACAAGATAGTGGATTGGGTCATTAGTGGTCCCTCTGAAAAGTTGTTTTTATTTTTTATTTTATTTTATACATTTTTTTTATTTTTTACGTGCTTGCAATCAACCTTTTTTGTTTTTTTTCTCTTTGTATGATTTTCTGTTTGCTTCTCCTCCTTTAAATTTACTGAATTATGGTCAACGTTTCTTGCACAGTGTAAAAGGAAAGGGCATTGCCAATGATGTTCAGAGAAATGCCTTTTGCATGGAAACAGTGTATATTTTGCAACTTCATGCTCTCATAGTGGGTGGAGAACATCCCATTAGTGCACATAAATGCAGACATGCTTCTGTTTATAAGACACCTTCCGAGCTCTGGCTGGGGACAAATTACACCAGCATGGTCCCATACACCTCTTGATGGATGGTTGAGAAAACCTTTGCAGCGGGAAAAATCAGCATCACTGCAAACATCAACTTCTTCAGGTGACAGAGCAAACTTCACATGACATGTAACCCAAATGTAGACCTCGATAATGCACCACAACAACTTGAACAGTAATGGTAGAGGCCGCATATCTGCAAAGCTGACCCATCCCACCAAAACTGCATGCATAGAGACTGGCCCACAAATTGTCCACTCCTTCCAACCCCAAAGAAGCAGCCACGCCTCTTACACGGCATACCTGTGCAGATCTTGTAGAAATGTGTCACACACGATCAGCACTGTGCATCTCTCCATCTCTACCAACTTCATTACACAGAGAGTATTGGGGAAAAGTAGTACCACCCCTTCCTGTGAACCACACCCTTGACACCTGATTCCATAATCCCCAAAGTTCCATTTGAATGCTCACCATGCTCAGAATCACAGGATGTGGCACGTGCGCTTTCCCAGCTACAGCGAGGGCTACACCCCACTAAAGCAGGGACAGTCCTTCTCCCCTCTCCACTGTTCTTCTTCCAGCACTCCCACATTGAGTACTGTGAAATATTCATGCATGCATGCAGCAATCAGATCCAAGAACTCTGCATCCAACATTATCATTTCTGTACAACACTCCATATTTACCATTTAACACTCCAAGTACACGTTGTGTGTGCTTCCAAAGCACATTCAGTACAAAGTTCTGGAAAACAATACACAATTTCAGCATCCAACATCTTCCAGAGCGGCACCCATCACACCTTCGACAATGCATACAAGAGTCTACTGCTTGCCCACACCCAGCACAATATAATGGAGCCATGCATGCAAACATGTGACCATAAACCACAATCCACAAATGTAACATAGCCAGCGGCACTTATACCCAACCCCAGCACCATAACACAGCAATGCATGGACACATGTAACAGTTAGCAGATTCCACAAACATACCACTGCCTGCGCCACCCCTACCCACTTCCATTCACAACGTATTGTGTCACTGCCAACCAAACCACACAATCCTCACAACATTGGGCTTACTCCCAGGAAGCTAAACAAACCACAATATCCAAGCACATAGAAGATTTAGTTCTACCCTACCCTCTTCTATTCTGACAGTGTTCCAACACTGCACCGAGTGGGCACACTGTAGGACCTTTCACTGCACAATCTCCAGCCATACACCAAAAAACATAGGATGTTCTAACAATGACTGCACTCACGGAACTAGCAATATAAGCATGTCAGTGCACTCTGGTGTGCTATGAAGAGTAAAATGTGCTTAGACTATTGTCTAAATGTTGATAATTTGACTAAATGTGCCTAGATTATTGGGTGCATGGCCGACGGTCTACGGCATTTGTCCATGCACCCAATAGTCTAGACCCTGCCCACACCCAGCACAACATAATGCAGCCATGCATGGCAACATGTGACCAAGTACCCACTCCACACATATACCACATCCACCACCACTGCTACCCAACCTCTGCACCGTAATACAGCTATGCATGGCAACATGCAACAGTTAGCAGAATCTACAAACATGACACAGCCTCCGGCACACATACCCACTTTCATTCACATAGTACGGTGCTACTGCCAACCAAACCAAAAAAATGTTTGCAACAGTAGACCTGCTCCCAGCACTCCATTCAGTACACAAAATTATCTAAAGTAGTCTAAAGGAGTCCTGGGTCCCACCGCTCCTGAAAAAACAGACTTTGGATCCCTTAATACCTACCAACTATAGGTCAATCACCACAGTTCCTTTTCTACTCAAGATTCTCGATAAAGTGGCCTACATTCAAATTCAGGAGTACCTAGAGTCGAATAATCTCCTCGGTACCCATCAATCGGGTTTCAGACCCCACCACAGTACTGAGACTGCTGTTTTAGACTTAAAAACACAGATTGATGAATGAAAGGATAAGGGAAAAACAGCCTTGTTGCTTCTTCTAGATCTTTCGGCCGACTTGTGACCTCGTGGACCACCAAGTTCTTTGCAAACACTTGACCTCATCAACCCATTTCTTACAAGGTGCCATTACTTTGGATTAAATCTTTTCTCAATAACAGGACCATGAGAGTCTTCTCGCCATTAGCAGCAGCCGACTCAAACCCCATAACCTGTGGTGTGCTACAAGGTTCTTGTTTCTCACCCACTTAGTATAATATATTCACAAAGTCATTATTTGATGACCTAGACTATCTGGGTGTCACCTACACTAATTATGCAGATGACACCCAGATCCTCTTACCCCTGTTGGGTGAGTATGATAAGGACCTGGCTTTGGTGAATAAAATATACCTCATCATCCAGGCATGGATGACCACACAGGGCATTTGTTTGAACGATGACAAGACTGAGTTGCTAATACTCGGTACCACATCCAAAATCAATAAACTAGGCCAGAATTACACCACCAAACTTCAATATTGATGGTAATACCATTAATGTGGAAAAAGAAGTAAAAACCCTAGGTTTTTACCTTGACTCTGCCTTCACTCTTAACTAACAAGTCAGCGCCTTGGCATCTACCACAGCTTACACTTGTAAGCTGATTAGAGCTTGCAGACCATACTTGTCGAAAGAAAACTGCACCACCTTAGCGAGAGCACTTGTCCTATCTAAGTTGGATTACTGGAATGCCCTGTGTCTGGGGGCCAACAAATACCTTATTAAGAAAATCCAAACCCTGCAAAATAATGCCCTAAGAACAGCTTATGGCATACCGAGGAGAGAACATATCTCACATTTTAGGAGCCAGATCAAATGGCTCTCTACTAAGGACACAATTACGCTTAAAACCTTATCCCTAACACACATATGCCTTAACCATGCAGCATCTACTTACCTCTCCGAAAGAATCCTCCATATGTCCCACCAAACCTATTAAGTTAGCACGCCTAGTTGTGCCTAGATTCAAGCTAAAAACGGCAGGTGGAACAAGCTTCCCTGTTATGGCAATTTAAGCATGGAATGCCTTAACCCCTTCACTGAGAGCTGATCAACCATTCTACAGGTTCAGGCGTAACATTATAAAATGGCTGGTGAACAATGACACCCACGATCAGACCTAGTCCCATACATATGATATTGTCCACCCCTACCGTCCTGACTCTATCGAGCTTCCTAAACTCTTCCCAGACTGACTAAGAAGTAATCTGCATTATCTTGTACATATGTGTATATCATCTTGTAACTTCTTCTTTGAATGCACAGTTATCACTGTATTATTATACTGTTGTTATTATCTCTATCTTTGCAACCAATGTAACCAAGCTTAAAGTATTCCTGTATCTTTCACTGTGCAAGGCACCCAGATACCCCCTAGTCGGGCGTGCCATACAAATAAATTAGCAAGCAAACAAACAAACAAACAAACAAACAAGCACAACTGTACACAGTACAAAACCATATTGGAGAATGAACGCCAACAAGAAGAACTTCAAGCACAACTAAATGTAGACACTTCTGAGAGCAGTGAACCTTCTGCAACAGGCAGCCAAGAACCACTTGGACAGCCACTCATAGCAAATGAGGCAGAATTAGACATGACGGAAGTAACCACCACCATGTTTCAGTATGACCAATCTGAAGAAGAGTTGGCTGTACTGAAATCCCAACTAAATAATGAGCAAAGTACCATTTTTCTAGAAGTGGAAAAATTGAACATGGTATACAGCATGAAAGTAAAACTTGCACTTGTGACAACTACAGACCTGTACTGCTGTATGTAAGTGGTGAAGCTGGGTCAGGGAAAACATTCTTAATTAAAAAAATACCAGTAGATACCTCCAACAATTAACAAATA
Source organism: Ambystoma mexicanum (assembly GCF_040938575.1). Taxonomy (NCBI): domain Eukaryota; kingdom Metazoa; phylum Chordata; class Amphibia; order Caudata; family Ambystomatidae; genus Ambystoma; species Ambystoma mexicanum. The sequence continues at coordinate 480,411,551 of NC_090932.1, read as the reverse complement.
ACAACATTTCAGCTGTCATAACTGCCCCTACAGGTTTGGCTGCCTACAACATAGGTGGAGTCACTCTACACCGATTGCCACTCCTTCCAGTAGAACACCAAAACAAATTAGTGTACTATAAACATTCAGCAGACTCTACTATGGAGCTACGCAGAGTTTTGAAACAAATTTAAATGCTGCTAATAGATGAGGTGAGCATTGTCCCCAACCTAATCTTGGCTTTGATTCACTTTAGATTGCAAGAGGTCCTCAAAACAGACTACGAAGAACTATTTGGAGGAAAACATGTCATTGTTTTCGGGGATCTCCTTCAATTAACACCAGTGAAAGGTGAACCTATCTTCAAAACCTTAGGACACAAAGTGTGCCGTAAACATCTTGGAAGCATTGGGAATGTAAATATCTGGCAACATTTCCAATACAGAAACCTAACTGAACACATGCATCAGTCTGCAGACCTCACCTACGCCAACATTTTAAAAAACATATAGATTGGTGTACTCTGCACATGTGCCCCAAAGGTAGTCTGCAAAAATTCCATACGCCTTACACTGCAATTTGTCGCCCACCCAATACAAGCATAGAATTTGCCGAAGTTATGAAAGTACACTTTACATCACACGTATATTACAATTAAAATGTATTAAGGTGCAGTTCTGTGTTCATAATTATAAATTGACCTTACCGCACACTTTCTCTGTGTGCATTGTACAGAGGTTTGTGACGGCAGTAATCACGCGCTGTTACAGTGGCATGTCTCCACCATTCCCCATGAATTGCAATTGATTTTACTACGTTTTTTTGCCATTCTTCCCAAGCCCTTGAAATCCAGACATTAAAGACAAGACGAAAAGGGAACGCAATTTGTGCAGTGAAACAGCACACCTTGTACTAACTCGTGTAGTGGTACATTCCCTGTTTTTCCCTTATTGTGTCCTTTCAAACAATTACCAGTTCTACGCACCCTCATTGTATTTAAAGTAATAACGCCCGCTGGTGCACGCAGAAGTAACCAGCACACAAAAATCAACAGCTCACATTTCAATGTTGCATTTTTTAGCAAATTAGCTCCTCTATTCTCCTGCAATCCGAAGGGACCCCCATGAGGGTTGTTTTTTTTTCTTTGGACATTTGGACGCACACAGAGACATTGTGCCGTGGGTCTAACAACACTCGCTAGCACTGTCATTTTTTGTAAAAAGGAAACACATGAAAGTAGCATCTGGTAGCAACATTTCAAAAACATTTTGCTTGTGTGGAGCCGTACTAGGACACTATCACCTACAAAACAGAGAGGAAGGCAGTGGGCTAACATATGACGGTACTCAATAACACACAGTACATAGGCCATGAGACAGCCACCTATTACAACATAATTCTCGCAAACTCTCTTGTCCTGTACGCTGCCACTTATAACGGCTTCTTACATGTGGTCTTATTCCTCTTTCTTCTCAGATACCTTGCACCTTACTACGCATGCCACGCCTTCTAGTCAGACAACTGTGTGGTGGACCAAGAATTGCAAGATTACCATAAGCAATGTTTTTTCCGTCGTAGTTATCTGGGCCAACCGATATGAGTATGTATGTCCTTTTGCAGTTCCGGCAATAGGAACCAACCTGCAAACGTTTATGATGTAAGGCATACCAGAGGCAACTGCTGCTACATTGTCTACCTTGCAAAGAAAATGTGTTCACCCACACGGCTCACCAAGGACCACAAAGTAATCCTTTTCCCACTTTGCTAGACGACAAAAGAAGTACAGAAGTGTACAGATGGCATTGAACACTGGATTTTGTTTGCAAAATAAAAGAGAAGTGATTGCAGCCGCCTTACACGTTCTCATGAACATGCTGTAGCAAAATAAAGCACTTGCAACAATTGACAGTGTTGTTGGCAAAGTATGGGAATTTTCTGGAACCGTACGCTTTGTGTGCGCATGTCTGCTTTTGCTTTTGTTTATTTTGTTCCTTTCCATAGCTAGGTGCTCACATGACCGAGTGTGCTACGCTTGTCACGCATGTAACGAAAATACCTGGAGTGCACTCCGTGAGCAACAACTCTCCACAACTAAAGCCAGCTATGCCAGTGACTGTTGCGATGGTGTATGCCACCCACGTATAGCTAACGGAAGCGATGCACACATTACAATTGCACACAATAGGAACGCCAACCGCGTTCGTTGGCCATCTCAACAAGTATGCAAAAGAAAAATAACAGTCAGATGGCTTGCCGTCCTGTCTATGGTGGGAATTAACGACGTTGATGATTATGTCCGGTGCAAATGTGGGTCAGTCTGTACATTATCCATACTTTAAATGTGTAATGCTTAGTAACTCGGGTCATGTTGCAATATTTTCCTTCACTCTCAAAGCACAGGGTATTATCAGGGGCATACCATACCAAACACAAATGGTGGCATGTCAGTCCGTGAATAGCAACAAGTCCAATGACGTACACCATATGCAAGTGCAGGCACTTCACTCCACTTCTGGTGGTGTACCAACTGCAAAATGTCCTCCAAAATCATTCTGTAATGGTGAGCACCCACAGGAGACATGCACATTTCCAAGAGTGTACATTGGAGTTGCATATCAGTATAGGAATGGATCCAAAGAAAGCAACACTCTGAAACCTATTTCCAACCGGTGCCCAGATTGTTAGTTCAAAGGGCCCTAGCCATGCACACAAGGCAGCAGGGGCTTGCCATTCCCAACACAACATAGTACACTGAAGGAAATATCCTGATATAATCTGCAATACTCTCCCCATCCCAAATGGGCTCTGAAGGTAGTGGCCTGTGTAGCTACCCGACAATGAATTATATGTCATTAGCTGCTTACATGGTCCATGTCACAAAAGTGTGACGGTAAAACATTATTTTAATGTCCCAATGTCTTACTACACTCCCAGAAGCCAGGCTCTGTTCACGGCTACACCATTCCAAACACAAATGGTGGCATATCTCACCAATGCTGCTGTAGCAAGTGCAACATGTCCTCCACAATGATTCTATAAAAGGTGAGTACCTTAGGACATTCACTTATTTAAAAGTGTGTGGAATGGAACAAGGTATGGTTATAATAACTTACTGAAGTTAGCAAAGACAAATTAAATGCACTCTGTATACATATGTGTGCAATCGAGATACCATTATCACAGAGCTTCCATGCATGTTCCAACGTCTTACTGCACTCCCTGAAGCAAGGCTCTGTGCACAGCCACTCCATTCCAAAGGCAAATGGTGGCATGTCTCACCACTGCTGCTGTAAGAATTCTAACATGTCCTCCACAATAAATCTGCAGACATGAGTACCTTACTTACATATTTAAAAGTCTGTGGGATGTCAGAAGGTATGGTTATAATAACTTATCCAAATGAGGTAAGGCAAAGGGAATGCACTCTTTATAAATATGTGTGCAATCCACATACCAATATCATCATAGTCCTGTACATGGTTGGATTGTGTTGCAGGGGTTGTGCCCAAGGTCTAGACTCTTGGGTACATGCAAAAGCCTATGGCCTCCACCCATGCACCCAAGAGGCTAGTCCCTGGACACACCCATAGAAGGCAATAGAGCCATGCATGGGAACATGTGGCCACGTAGCTTTCCTGACTACAGGTACACATGGGAATAGTAACAGGCCCAAACAAAGCAACATTCTGATACCTACTTCCAACCAGTGGCCAGAATGGTAGGTCCAAGGGCCCTAGCCATGCACACAAGGCAGTAGGGGCTTTGCAGGCAAAACAAAACATAGTACACTGACCTTAAATATCCTCATATTGTCTCCAATGCACTCCCCACCCCCAATGGAGTCTGCCTTCACTCACAAAAAATGATAGTCGCCTGTGCAGCTACCCGCCAATGAAGTATATGTGAGTAGCTGCGTAAAAGGTTGATATCGCAAAAATTTGATGGTAAAGCAATACTGCTCTCCCTGAAGCAAGGCTATGGCCAAGCGCTAGCTTCTTGGGTACATGTGGAGGCCTACCGCGTCTGCCCATGCACCCAAAAGCCTAGGCCTTGCCCACAACCACTGCAAGGCAATGGAGGCATTGTTAGGCAGAATCATATGCAGTTCCCTTTGGGAGCACTGCATACAATTAAGACTACAAGTGTAAGTACAATTTCACCTTTGGTACAAGCCCGCACTACACTGTAATGTGGTAGCAGTGGCTGAGCAGCCAGACTTATCTCAAGAGTAAAGTGAGCAGTACAAGAGGTTACACAAAGGGACTTGCAATCACAATGGTTCAAACAAACACTCACTCAAGGTTTCTTGTTAAAAGAATATACATTTATTTACAGAGTCAGTTGGAAAACATTCCACTAGTAAGAGCAGCTCAATATCACAATCTAATATTCTACAATACACAACCAGTCAGTGTCTGAACAAGTTCAGCTCCCCTGAAGAGGGAGCAAAATGGTACTTCAGTTACTATAAAAAGGGGTAAATAGACAAGGTTAAAAAGAATTCAAACACAAATTACTTTCAGAGGTAGGTCAAATACTTTCAGTTCACGACAACCAACAATTTAATTCAATAGGCCTTGACCAAAGTCAATTGTTCAGAGTTTTGTATAGGATAGCACATTCTGTTAGTGAACGGTTAAGTCTTTGCCGCGGTTTTTAGAAGAAGTTGGTCAGACGAAAAGTTATATGTCGGTTTAGGGAAGGACAAGCCCTCAGAGTTGGGAAAGTTTCAGAAACTTTCACAGCGGCCTAAAGGATTTCTCAACACCACTTGCACAGTACCTTTTGAATGAAGATAAGCTGTAGCTCAGGCAGTTTTTCCTGGCAGTTCCTGCAGATCTCGCTGTTCCTGAGCTTCAGTCATGGGGACAAGAAGCAGGATGTCGGGAGGTTCCTGCACTGCCCAGGGAAGAGGCTACAAGCTTGGCAAAACATTGATTTAAGGTTTGAGTGCCTTAAAGTCCACAAACTGGTATACTTACCACTGGCTCGCCGGTTTTCAACAGTCACTGCGAAGAAAATTCGACCAGTATAGGGACGGTGTCCAGGTGGCTTGCGAGTTGGTTGTTCCCAGTAAACTCAAGGGAAGAACTTAACCTTTAAGGGCTTCTCTGTCGATGGAGTTTCAGGCAATTAGGACCTGCAACAGGGCTTCACCGGTGGACCAGGAGTTGTAGCAGTCGTCTTCCTTCAGCTCGTCTTCGGTTCTTTTGTTCCAGTGGTTGACTTTGCTTTCCAAGTCTCAGAGACCTGCTTTTAAACAGTTGTCTCCCATTCATCCCAGCCTAGCAGTCACTCACCCAGCAGGGTGACTGTCCCTGCCAGACAGTCAGCCAGCTAATCATGCCAGAGTGTATTTGGGCCTCCTAGGAGACTAAGCACAGGGATTTTTGGGCACCTCCCTCACATCCTGTCCACAACAGACACTCAGGCACCAGAGGAGGGCTTCATCACTGAAGCCCGCCAAAGGCCAACAAACAAAGGCACCAAACCTGGTTTTGCACACAGAGTTAAACACAAGAAGGACCTTTCCAAAAAGAAACGGTGAAAAAAGTTGACCGGAGTCTGTTTTGACAGATAGGTCTTGGGTGCCATATTGAAAAACATTGCTGACCCAATTTTTAGCTACCGTTGTTCGCAGTTGGGAGTAATCATGGTAGTTTGATCTAATCTACTGCCACCAGTGATTTCAAGTGGGAAAGGGTAACATTTCACTGTTACATGAGTGTTTGGACTCAGGGGATGCTACCCCTTCAGCACTCTATAGGAAGGTAGTGTTTGCTGGGTCTGTAAATTTAAAGAGACTAGTAAAATCAATGTAACTTTAAATGCTCTGGGAGACAGTAGTCAGTCCCAGAGAAGTTATTTAAACGTTGGGGAGTCTGAAAGAAACCCCTGTGCCACTGAACGAAAGGTGCTGTGTGACACACAAGAAAAAGACGATGCCTATGGAGTTGTTTTTAAACTCCATATCCAAAGAACACACAAAAGTAACACACACATCAAAATACATGAAAGAGTTGGAAAAAAGCCTCACACTCTTTCCAGGTAAAAATTCAAAATCCTAGAAATCCAGCAAAGTTGCTGGGGGTCTCAAAAGGTAAGGGAAATTAGCACATTCTTGAGAATTCTCCCTAACAGGCATACATGGGAACATGGCGCCAGATACCATACTTGAGAAACATACCACAGCCACCAACACTCCTACCCACAGACACAACACAATGGGAACCCACAACGTCATAGCAAACGGCACCCCTAGCCAACAGCGGGATGTCAGAAGGTATGGTTATAATAACCTATCCAAATTAGGCAAGGCAAAGGGAATGCACTCTTTAAACATATGTGTGCAATCCACATGCCATTATCACAGTCGTCCCATACAGGGGCGCATTGCGTTGCAGGGATTGTGGCCAAGGCCTAGGCACGCCTATGGCCTCCACCCATGCACCCAAGAGGCTAGTCCTTGGACACACCCACTAGAAGGCAATAGAGCCATGCATGGGAACATGTGGCCACGTAGCTTTCCTGACTGCAGATATGTATGGGTATACTAACAGACCCAAACAAGGCAGCATTCACAAATCTACTTCCAACTAGTGGCCAGACTGTCAGGTCCAAGGGCCCTAGCCATGCACACAAGGCAGTAGGGGCTTTGCAGGCACAACACAACATAGTGCACCAACTGTAAATATCTTTATATTGTCTACAATGCACTCCCCATCCCCAAAGGTGTCTGCCTGCGCTCACCAAAAAATGATAGTCACCTGTGCAGCTACCTGCCAATGAAGTATATGTCAGTTGCTGCGTGAATGGTCCATATTGCAAAACTGTGATGGTAAAACATCCTTCCATGTGGCAATATCACACATTCTCAATTTCTTTGCATCATCTGCAATGAAGTCCCCATTCCCAAGGGAGTGTTGACACAGTCACCACAGAAAGTATTCGCCTGATGAGCTACCTGCAAATTGCCTCACTTCTTTCCCATGCATGGAGGCATTGCATTGCGGGGGTGGTGCCCAAGCCATAGGCTCTTGGGTACAAGCAGAGGTCTACTGAAAATTTGGCCATGTACCATACTTCACAAACACACCACAGCAACTGACAGCCCAACCCACCGCCATAACACAATGGAAACCCACAAAGTCAACATAAGCACCGGCACCCCAAGGCAACAGCACAACACATTGTCAATTTCTTTACATCATCTGCAATGCACTCTGAGTTCCCAATGGAGCGACCATGAAGTCGCCACAGAAAGTTGTCGCCTGAGGAGCTATCCGTAAATTGCTGCATTGCTCACGTACCCCCTTCACACACCACCGCCTTCTTTGATCTAAACAAATATATCATATTTTCTGCTTTTAACTCCCCCAATCTTTTCATCCCCTATTTCACCCACCCGATCCTGCAAACCATGTTTTGCAACCCGATCTGACACGGCACTATCCTTCGATACACCTTGGCGGCATTTCCCAAAAATGTTAACACATAGCACGCTTTCCTCCAGCCAAAACCATCCATGTCCAATGTTCGCCGACATCACAGTGTACTGCAAGCCAATGAGATTTTTGTCCAAGGAGCGAACAGGGAAATGGGACCTCGGATATCACACATTTTTTTAGATGTATATTTCAGTTCTTTGCAACAAAAGTACTGGTCGGATTTCCACCAAACACACAAAAGCAATCTTTTTGAACCAAGCCCCCGCTCCTGCCGCATACTTGGTAAAATCCGTCCAGCCGTTCGGCTTGTAGTCGTGCACAGTTTTTCCCCATTCAGTCTATAGAAAAAAAAAATTGGGACCTGCCTTTAAGTTTGCCACCCCTCCACGAAACCTCACCCAACTTTCCAATTCAGTGGGCCCCATATACTTTTTTGGCAAAGTTTGGTGAAGATTCGTCCACGGGGAGCGAAGTTATAAGCTGCCGAAAAAGTGGTTTCCTATGGGTTTAGCAACTTAACTATAACTACACGGCCGCTACCGCGGGTCGTGTCATATATAAAAAATATCAGAGGGATTGCACTCTTTGGAACAGCAGATCAGGGCAGAGAAAGCCAGTCTGCAAGAATCACTCCACCGCAAGCAATAGTATGCAAAAGATGATTTATTTCATGTCGGGTGGACAGAGATAAAAGAATGTGGTACAATGCCTTTTGCTGTAATCCAACTGCTTGTTCACGTACAAGGGAACCATGTGATGATGACCCATAAATACACAATGACAGCTATATGGTCCAATGAATACGATAGTCCTATATCGCTAAAAATGGCTCGGTATGCTCTATCTACTTAGTTTCGGCCGTGTTGGAATGTTTTCATATATATGAATATACTCAATGAATCATGAAATGCACACTGCTTAACAAATGCTTTTCAGACATGGTATATAACTTATATTTAAGCATAACCAAGAACTCAATGAGATAGAAAGGCATATAAATAGTTCAACTTAAGGTTACTACATACATTTCAATATGACAAAAGCCTAAGAAATTCAATATGCATGTAAACCATATGTCACTTAGTTACACAGTGTAAAAATAATGCTGTGAATACAGAACATATATTTAACCATAAAGTGTGAAGTGCATATGTGTGCAAAGCCAACTTGATTCTAAAGTGCAAAATGCATGAAAATATGATAACATGATTTGGAACATATTCAAAGAGCGTGCTGTACATACGGTTAGTACCATGAGACAGTTAGATATCAAAGAGCTATGCATTCAGTGCTTCTGTAGAACCATAACATTACACAGCCACGGTAGTGGCTGTGTAGTTATGGTTAAGTTGCTAATCCCATAGGAAGAGCACTTTTTGGGTGGCTTATAACTTCGCTCTCCCTGGACAAATCCTCACCAAAAAAAGTATATGGCCCACTCTGAATTGTTTTGCAAAGTTTGGTGAGGTTTGGTCCAGGGGGGCAAAGTTATAGGGGGGGTCCTAAAATTTCTTTTTTCCCATAGACTGAATGGGGAAAAAAGTTTGCTCACGCCTACAGCCCAAAGCGCTGGATGGATTTTCACCAAATTTGCGGCAGGAGCAGTGGCTTGGTGCCGAAAGCGTGCTTTTGTAAATCTGGTGAAAATCCGTCCAGCAGTTTATTTTTAAAAATGAGCAAAAATTAGGTCGCAAAAAATTAGTGATATCTATGTCCGCTCCGCTGACACATTTTCCTGTTCGCACCATGGACAGTGTCCTGATTGGCTAATCAGCTTGCGTCATGTCTGCGGACATGCAACGTGTTCGCTGATTGGATGGTGAAGAGCGTGGAGTGCATCAGATTGTTTTGATGCGCCCGTCATCTTGGACAGCGCGGTGACAAACGGGGAAGAAAGACAATTTTGGTAAGTGTTTTGGCGTGTAAGACTGTTTGGGAAGGGTGGAGGAGTAAGAGATGGGTCTAATGTTGTATTTATTTAGGTGGCGAGCACCCTTGTTGTGTTTGTTGTGTCCACGGACAGCAGCATTGTCCGCGATGTCCGTATCGATCCAAATGGGGGTGTCCTAAGGACATTATACCTGCCTGTGCTGTCCGCAGGCAAGTTGAAACTGTTCTAAGAACATGTGCGGTGTCCGGGATGTCTGCAAGTAAACAAAAATGGACGTGTCCTAAGGACACTATACCTGTCCGTACTGTCCGCAGGCAAGTTGAAACTGTTCCAAGAACAAGCGCGGTGTCCGGGATGTCCGCAATTAAACAAAAATGGACGTGTCCTAAGGACACTATACCTGTCCGTACTGTCCGCAGGCAAGTTGAAACTGTTCTTAGAACACACCCGGTCTCCTCGGACATAAAAAATGCCCATATGGCATAGTTAAAATATTTGATTCTATGGGTGTGATCTATGGGTGTGATATGCTGCAGTGGTTGTGGCCAGGGCCTAGAGTCTTGGGTGCATGGCCGAAGGCCGTACCATAGAATCAAATATGTATGAAATATTTGCAAATGTACAGTTTATGCATTGATTGATTTGTATAGTTTGTATGTGAGGTTTTGGCTACATCATGCCATTAAGATGGTAGAGTTTGGTAACAAGCACTGCAGTATAACATATCCATGGAAGTAAACATTTTGCATACCTGTCCGTGTTGTGCGTAGGCAAGTTGGAACTGTTGTAAGAACACGTGCAGTGTCTGGGATGTTTGTAATTAAACAAAAATGGGGGTGTCCTAAGGACACTATACCTGTCCGTACTGTCCGCAGGCAAGTTGAAACTGTTCTAAGGACACACATGGTGTCTGGGATGTCCGTAATCAGGCAAAATGGGGGTGTTCTAAGGACACAATACCTTTCCATGCTGTCCGCAGGCAAGTTGAAACTGTTCTAAGAACATTTGCGGTGTCTGTGGACATAAAAAATGCCCATATGGCATAGTTAAAATGTTTCATTCTATGGATGTGATCTATGGGTGTGATATGCTGTGGTGGTTGTGGCCAGGGCCAAGAGTCCTGGGTGCATGCGGTGGTTGTGGTCAGGGCCTAGAGTTTTGGGTGCATGCAGTGGTTGTGGTCAAGGCCTAGAGTCATGCACCCAAGACGAAAGTTATAAGTACTGAAGTCATAAGCCACCATGGGTGTGATATGCTGCGGTGGTTGTGGCCAGAGCCTAGAGTCTTGGGTGCATGGCCGCACCCAAGACCGCAAGTTATAAGCACTGACGTTATATCTTTTGGCTTTTTGCAGATTTTTGGAGCAGTTAGATATCTGTTGGCATATTCTGTCTATTTTTTGTTATAATTTAGTGGTATTGATTTATCTGTTTGGTTGTTATAGAATCTTGGGGCAGTTAGATACCTGTTGGCACATTCTAACTGTTTATTTCTTGTTATAATTTAGTGGTATTTATTTATCTGTTTGGTTGTTATAGAATCTTGGGGCAGTTAAATACCTGTTGGTGTATTCTAACAGTTTATAGTTTTTTAATTGAAGTTTTGTTAATGTTTAAATACAGATTAGTTATTAAATTTTGGTTTTAAGAAGATTAAATAAGCGTTTGTAAGATTTGCTGGTAATCTCTGCTTCAGAGTAATGGTACTATCATTACATTCGAACCATACACATTTCTTTTTAATATATGCAGTGTAGTGACCTGCATTGGTTGTGGCTCCTGTGTGGTAGATTACACCTATTGTTGTGAAGGTTTTCTTACCAAGTGATACTGGACCATGTGTGAATCCATACAGCTTGCAGTTGTTTTTGGTACCATCTGCATTGTAACATAGAAGCATTAGTATTACGTATTTTACGTGTTTGTATTAGTAAGGTGGAACGATTATCTGAATTGCAGATAGTACATAATCTACCATGGTTTTCATTTTGTACAAGTTGCTGAAATGGAATGGATTCACAATTAGGTATGGATACATACACGAAGCGCTCATTAGGGATTTGTTCCTGTGTCTCATTGTTGCACAGATTGCATGTATTTTTCCACATGTATGACATCTGGAAGATTTCATTTATAGGTATGTTTTTGTTTTCCAGTACTTGTAGTAAGTACATTACAAATTCTTGTGGATCTTCTTGTGAGTTTATAGTGAATTTCACCATTTCAACACAGTAGTCCAATTCTTGTCTTATTCCATGAAAACTATACGTGTTGTCAGGATTGTTTGTTGCGTTTCTATGAAGTACTAACATTTGCAAACACAATTGGTCTATACTGTGTAAGTAAATGTTGTCAACAATTGTTGGTAATTGAAATAGAATATTCATTGCTACATTTGCGTAGCAACTTACACCAGTTATATTTGAAAATTTGAATGGACGAGGTCGGTCTGTGTCCAAGTCATTTTTTCAGAGTGTGTGTTCCTTCTTTGAAGAAGTACCTGAGTTACATTTCTTAATAGGTTCTTCTTTGGTTGTGGTAATTGATAAAGTATTAGCTTCTATTCCTCTCTTTGGAGGATTTGCATTGAGATCCTGTTGCATTTCTGTTTGAATTATTTTTCTTTTACAACGTTTTCCTTTTTGTGGAACAGGATATGTTTTTAGATGGGGGTGTATAGTGAACGTAGTCTATTGTATTCTAAAATGAAAGGGATATCAGCGTTTACTTTACTTGCATCAAAGTTGATTAGAAATATACTGTCAAGTGCACGTAAGCGTGATAGTGCTACGTAGCTCATGTCTTCTTTAAAGACTGTGTTACCAATATCTATCAATGCTTTGTCTAGGGTAAGACCTTGTGATTTATGAATGGTGACTGCGTATGCTAGAGTTAGAGAAAATTGTTCTCTGCATACATACATGTCTTTGAAGAGAAGGAATCGAGCTGTTGAGCGCCCTATCCTTATTACTTCTGAAAGTTTGTCAAAGAGAATATTGACAAACTGAATGTTGTTGTCACGTGGGTATGTTTGAAAGCCAACAACTGTACCCAGTGCTCCATTAACTAGTCATTGCTCTACGTCAAGGTTATGTTTAAGCATTACTGTACAGTTTAAGGATAATTTTAATATTTTCTCCAAACCAGCTGTGTTGGAGATATAATTTTCTAAGGTATTTAGTCTTGTTGTGGCTTGTTGACACATGGGTAGTGTCATACTATATACGTCCAGTTTGTCTGTGAAACAAATTTCAATTATTGGTTGCATTTCTTTTTTCAACATTGTTTCATTGAATTTGGAACAGCTTGCAAGAGTTGGCATTAAGGACATACAATTGACATTTTTATGCGCTAATTGTTCCATAACATCAGTAGCACATGAGTTATGGCCATAAAGTGAATGGATGTGCCAGGTTTTTAATATTGCTTGTGTTTCTTGAGATAGTACACCAAATCTAATATTTTTTAAAATGTTGGCATAGGTGAGGTCTGCAGACGGTCGCATGTTTTCTGTTAATTCTCTGTATTGGAAATGTTGCCAAAGGTTGACATTTCCTATGCTGCCAACAGTTTTACGGTAGAGTTTGTGTCCTAAGGTTTTAAAAAATAGGTTCACCTTTCACTGGTGTCAATTGAAGAAGATCTCCGAAAACAATAATGTGTTTTCCTCCAAAGATCTCTTCGAAGTCTTTTTTAAGTACTTCTTTTAATCTGAGGTGAATCAAAGCCAACATTAGGTTGGAGACCTTGCTCACTTCATCTATTAGTGGCATTTTCATTTGTTTTAACACTCTGCGTAGTTCCATTACAGCTTCTGTGGAACGTTTGTAATAATCTAATTTGTTTTGGTGTTCTACTGGCAGGAGTAGTAATCGGTGTAAAGTGACACAGCCTATGTTGTAGGCAGCTAAACCTGTGGGGGCAGTTACAATAGCTGACAGTTTGTTGTTTGGCAATTGTTGAAGGGACTTGCTGATGATTTTGAATAAGAATGTTTTGCCTGAACCAGCTTCACCACTGACGTATAGTAGTATAGGTTTGTAATTTTGGCAGGTACATTCTTTATTTTCATGTTGTACACCATGTGCAATTTCTTTTGTTACTTCTTGAAAAATGCTACGCTGCTCATTGTTTAGTTTTGATTGTAGTATAGTTAAGTCTTCTGTATCTTCATACTGACACATGGTGTTTTCTCCTTCTGTCATAGCTAATTTTGCCTCATTTGTTATTAGTGGCTGTCCCAGTGGTTCTTGCCTTCCTGTTACAGAAGGTTAACTACTGTCAGGAGTGTCCTTATCTAGTTGGGCCTTGAGTTCTTCTTCGTGTTGCTGTTCATTGTGCAACATTGTTTTGTACGGTGTAAAGTTTACATCGGTAATAGTGCTTTCATTTGCTTTGAAAGCGTCTTCATAGGAGTCATAGTTATCTAGTATTTCTTCTTATTTTCTCCATGATTTAAAGATTTGTAGCAGGGACATGTAATATAGTTCTTTATGTTGAGGAGTTTTTAATGACAATTTGATATGATTAATTAAACTTGGTTTGGTAAGTTTTACTAAGCTGTCTTCACATTTTGTCACTCTGTATCTACCTTTTTTTTCATTGGGTTTTATATTATTTTTGTATGTGAAGTTATGGGCTATGTGGTATAGACACATGGTTTCCAAAGTGGTACTTCTGTTTAGGTAGTATGTGTCTAGTAAATTGTTTTTCAAAATGTCTTGGCTGTTGGGTTCATTTTTGGCTATTGTTTCTATGTCGTTGTATGATTTTAGAACTCTTTTTCTAGATTTAGCAGGACTAAGACTTAGCCATACTATATTTTCAGATTTTCCATACAAAGCAGTACCGGTTGAACGATCTGCAGTTTCATAGCAGCCACATTCTCTATGGGAGAACATTTTTATGCCCAAGCTGTACAATTTCTGGGACAGTGTTTTGTCTGATGACAGGTCATTCCAGAGGTCTTGAAGCTCTGTTATTTCTGCTTTGGTTAAGAAGACTGTAACATATCGTGCAACTGCAGTGGAATTGTCTACAATGTACTGAACATCTATGTTTGCATTCCATTAGAGGGCAATGATTGCATTGTAATCATTGATATATTTTGCTTCTTCTGTTCTTTTTATGTTCTTTTTATGTAATATGTATTTTTAGGTGATTTACCTTTAACACTATGTCTAACTGAAGACTTGAAGTTGTTCACTTCACCGGTTTCTGTAACTGGTCTAGGGAAACCAAACCAGCATTTGGTGTAGTATTGCCCTTTGTTTTTGTATTTGCGTCAACAATATTTGCACCTTTGAGTCTTTGAAATTGTAGAATTTGTGCATGAAGATCACTATTTGTTGCTTCTGATGGAATTTCACAAGTGACATATTTTTTTCGATAATCTGTAACACAGTGGCATCACTGCCCTGACCAAATTTAGGAGCATCTTTAATCCATAAAAGCACGTGGACATGTGGTGCTCCTCTGGTTTGGTATTCTTTTCTCCAAAAGAAGTGTTGCACTTCTCCGAGGGGAGGAACAATTTTATTACAAATAAAGTGTAGCATAGCAATGAAGCGATGATGGAAATAGCTTGAAACATTAACAGGATCTACAGAGAAAAGTTCTTCAGGTGTTAGTATATCTATGTTTGTTTTGTTTTGTTTGATATGCGTAGGAAATCATGTAGATCTTCCCAGGCATATTCTGCAAAACTTAATGTAACAAACCAAGTGGGTGGGCCAAGGTTTCTTAATATACAACAAACATCTCTGTGCCATCGGAAACCAGTACTCTTTAGTACCACGCATGTTTGCTAACAGGTTTGTAATGCTTGATTGCACTTTTTGTAGTAATTGCATAGCTGACATATTTTGAAAGTGGGTTCCTGATTTTAATGTGTGTGCAACTACATAACGTAGAGTTGCTAGTTCACTTTCAAAGTGTAGGTGGAATATGTATTCCACATTTTTTCAGAATACATTTGTAACGAGTGGTATTCTGATGCTGTTATCTGAATAGGTCTATCATCGTACCTTTCTCCTTTGCCAGTAGGAAAGAGTAGAGGAAAAGCACATGCTTCTATACTTTTTTCCCATATGCTGATTGGTGATCCTTTGGTTTGTCGCATTTGGTATGTTTCTAGTGCATCATCTATGGTGTCATTAGAGTGTAATGGATACATTGTATAATGTCTGACATATTGGATACTGTAGCAGGATCTAGAAGTTCAAATTGACCAGTTTCTGGTGACTATGGAATTATTTCAGTTGTTTCCCTTACGTTTTCTTCAATATTTATTTCTTTGTAGTATTCATGATTGTCTTTTAGATATTGCAAGGCTTGTCTAACTTTATGTAAGTCTAGCAGTTGTTGCCAAATGTTTTTGTCTTTTGTAGGTGCACCATTTACTAAGACAATTAAAGATTGCTCTATTGGACATTGCACTCCCAGAGTGTGCCCATTTTCTTTTAGATCTAATGGTAAGTAAATTACTTTGCCACAAATGCCTTTCACCAATTCAGAGGGAGGTAATTTTGCTGTTTTTCGTTGAGGGCATATTGTTGCTTGAAATGGGTGCACTGTTTGAATTATGATGCTCTCATATAAATTGAGTTGTTGCAGGGGATTTGGTAGTGGAAATAATTCCAAGTTATTTGTGATAGCACGTGAAGGAGTTTGATTGTTGTCAAGTTTGGTAGGGCAGTAACTGTAAAGTGTTAAGGGGTCAGTTATTTCATATTTGTTTTCTGCTATAAGGTAGAGAGCTAATTGAAAACATTAAGAATCTTCATTGTATTCTATTTTGTATGTTATGTCTATAGTTTTTGTGTTAGTTTTATAAAAAGTTCTGCGCCAACACACACACAAATGGTTTGGTACTTCAGCAGATGCACTTTTGAATTTTAGTATTTCTTTTTTGTATGTGTGTAGTAGAAGTTTGCCATGTGCAGAAGTGTTGCTAGTCTGTTGTAAAGCTATTGCATTTTGTAAGTGGTTTTCACTTCCAAAATATTTCCTGGTATGGTTGACTTCTTAAAGTAGGTCTTTGGCTGTACCATGTAGAAGATTGTTATTTAAACTGGCTAGTGCTAAAGCAGTATTTTTAGCATGGTACAGTTTATAGACTACAGTTGAATGATATCTTGATATCATTTTGGTATGATAGAAGCTGCTTTTGCAAATAGTTCCTGAAATGCAGGCCAATGAATGCCCTTGCAGTCATGTGTATTTGCGCACTGGACAGGTATCCATATTTTGCAGCAGTTTTATTTTGATTTTGTCTTTGCCATTCACATATTGATTGAGGAACTGGCGTAAAGATTTGAAAGATTTTACACATTGACGTGCATGGCCATTTGTATACTGGACGTTCTGGTTCAGTCGAATGGAGAATTGATACTGAGTTTTCTGGGGATATTTTTGTAAGCAGTATTTCTTGTTCCATTATGGTATTATAGGTTTTTCATAACCTCGTCCACTGCTATGGAAGGCAATTGTGTTTGTTTGATTTTGTTTGTATATCAAGATTTATAGGAACAGTTTTAGCAGTAGTGGTAGCTGCATTTCTGTTAATCATTTTCTATTTTGTATTACATTTTGATAGAGGAGGCAAAGTTTCTGTACTGGAAGATTGTTTGTTTTGCAAAATGACTGTATTAGCTGTTTTGTTTGCTAGAGATGGATGCTTATTTTGGACATTTTTGTTTTCATTTGCTCTATTTCTGCGTTGCTTTCTACGGGCTTGCTTTCTGGTAGGCATTCTGTGAGGTCTGTTGAAACAAAAACATAGAAGGTATGGGTTGGGCTGTTGTGCAATGTATGTGTGCTGTATGCATGAGTGTCTGAGTATGATGTTAAAGATGTTGCTGGTGGTGTGTGACTGTGCATTGGACAGCTACAATTAGTTGGGAAAGCTATTCTTCTGTTTGTGTGTTACTATACTGCTGTTCAGATGACAGTAGAAAGTGAGCTAGTGGTGAGGATAAGCACTAATAGTAAATCAAATGGTATACAATTAAAACAATTCTTTGTTTTGTAATACTAATATTCTAGGGGCTGAGTTATGTTATTTGTGCTCTGAAAAACAGGGATTTGTGTGCCATTCTGCGTGCTAATCCATGTTTAATAAATGGTGATTTGTGGGCAGAATGGTGCACAAATCTTTGTTTTTTTGGTGCACAAATTACATGAATCACACACACATTATGATTTAGTAACACATGTTAACAACAAGAGGATACATATAACAATTAACATTATAACAGTAACAGTGGCCGCAATTTAAAATTGAGAATCAGACCAAAAAAACAGTAAGTAGAGCAATTAAACTGAAGGGGAGAAGGAGAGTAGTGCAGTAGAAGTGAGAGAGAAGGAGGGGTGGGGAAGAGGAGGAGGGAAACGGATGGGGGTTAAGGGTGAGAATGGGGGGAGGGTGAAGGGGAGGCAGAGGTTAAGGAGGTAAGGCAAGCGGGAGGGGGCAAGAAGGTGGGAGGGGTTTCATGGTGGGGAATGGAGAAGGAGAGATTTGAGGTAAGTGCAGAATGAGGAAAAGGTAGAAATTGAGTGGATTGAGAGAAGTAAGGAGTTCCAGTGCAGGGGGGCTAGGAGATGGAAGGATCGGAAACAGGATGTGGCACAAGGGGAAGGAGGAACAGTGAGAACAAAGTGGTTAGGAGAGTGAAGGGAGTGGGAGAAGGGAGTGGGAGGGAGTGTATAAAGAGAGGATCGAGGAGAGATAAGGGGGAGCAAGACTGTGGAGAGATTTAAAGACTAAGCAGGGAAACTAAGGTTTTATTGTACTTACTCTTTTTTTGTGGAATGAGCAGGTTTCTTTGTAATTGGTGTTTGTAGTTCAGATGTTGCTGTTTTCCAGGAGAGTGGTCTTCACTGCAATTGTAAAATAAAGAAGTTAGTAATGTTGTGTGTTTATAGCAGTGATGTTAATTGAGAGATTCATTTTTATGTCTTTGTAGTAGTATTCTTGTTTGATTTCTGAACATAGTGTAGGCAGGCAGTTTCATTTGACTATGTGCAGCCTTTATATTTTATTCATAGTATGCTAGTTCAACATGCTTTGTAAATGAGTGGAATATTAAGTGTATGAAATTCACTTGGGTTTTAAAAGCTGTGTTATAGAATGATAGGAGAAAGAAGATGTTATATTTATTTAGCAATTTTTATTAGGTAAATGGCAGAAACGGTATAGAAAAGCATGGAATGTATGTATTTGCGAAGCTGTGGGTAATAAAGTAGAAGGATGTGATTTACAGGTAGGGGTGTTATTGCAGCTGAGAGCATTTCAATGAAAGTGTCTATGCGTGTGAGTGTATGAGGATGCATGCAATTTTACTGGCTGTGTGTAATTTTATGATACACTACTAAGTGTTTTTCCACAATTATATTGTTATTTCTTCCATCTTCTAATATTATAATTTTTTAGATAGGTGTGTTATTAAAATGAAAATTAGATAGCAGACAGGTTTGGAAGGGACAGTTGATTATAGCAGATGAAAAAAATCACAATAAGTTAATTTTATAGGCTATACAGGTAAAGTGGCAGTTACTCTGTTTATATGCATTTATAATATATGTACATGTAATGTGCAGAAAATATGCATCCCTGTAGTTTGTATTCATGCATGTGGATATACATGCAGCTGCAAATAGAAATCTTGGAGACCTGTAGAGTAGTTTTTGTAGTAGGTGTTTTCCAATGATATGAGACTTGTACTCAGAGTGATCAACAGTACATTTAAGTGTTGAACTCTGATGATGGAGTTAGATGTAGAGGTCTTGGATGTGATTGGTGGATGGTTGTGTGACTGGTTAGCTATATCCAATGAGGGAATGGCATAGAGAGTGAAGTGGAAATAGTAGAAGGGCTGTACAAGTTACGATATGTCCGCGGACATGGCGGTAGTCCTCGGACATCGCATATTACATACAGGGATTCTGGGGTGGAGAGGCATGCAAATGAGAAAGAGCAGAGCAACTGATTGGTCAGTAAAGTTTAGTGGGTGTGTTGTGTAAGGAGAGAGTTTGTCAGAAAGTATTTTTCCTGTGAGAAGAACAGTTAGCTATGGCTGTGTGTTTCAGAAAAGAGATTGTCTGGATTTTGGGAGACTCATGGATACATTGGTTGGAGGTGCATGCAGAACGCTGTTGAGTAGCTGCAGATCTTGGATTCCCTTATGTGGATGTGCACTGGCATGGAGTGATGGAATGAAGTGGCAGGACTTGGTACCTCTCTGTGCTAGTTTGGAGACAGAGCTTCACCCAGACATAATTATAATTCATTGTGGAGGGAACAGTTTAGGACATGTGTCAGGAATTTCTTTGAAATTTGCGACGAAAGAAGGACTTGGGAAGGTCATGGACATGTTTCCAAATTCCCAAGTAATATTTTCTCGTATTGCGCAGAGACAAATGTGGCTTCCACAAATGGAGAAAGCAAGGCGGAATGTTAATAAGGCTGTTTGTGCCTTTCTAAGAGATGTTGGCATGTCCTCTTTCCACAATGAAAATATTATGTTTCGTAGCACAAATATTTTTCACAGAGATGGAGTTCATCTTACTTATGCTGGTAATTAGATTTTTCTGAGAAATGTACAAAATGCATTGCGACCTTTTGTGGAATTACAGCCATCCATTTTGCAGTAGGTGTTGACTATTTCAAGTTTTAGAAACACAAAAAAAACACCAAAAGCCTCTTCTCAGAGCAACCACTTCCTCCCAGAGAAAAGTGCAATGGTTTTGATAGGGCAGCACCCCAAAATTTTAGATGTCTGCGAACTGTCCGCGGACTTTTAAAAAAATGCACAGGGCCCTGCTACATTTATTTACCACTTCTATTTTTAGACTGTGAAAGGCAGCTCTGAAAAGAGCCTTTTTTGGGGGGGGGATTTTTTTTGTTTTATATTCTTTTGTTTTTTTACACACAACCCACTAGGAGAGGAGGGGAAAGGAGGGTAAGAAGGGGGACACCAACCACGGGGATAAGAAAGGGCAGGTGGAGAGAGGAAGATGTAGGGTGGCCATTATTTAGGTAGTGGGCAGGTCTTCTCGTGCTCCGAAACCGTAGTCTTGAAAGCACTTCGAAGTCTCTCCCCCCTGCAGAGTACTGCGTCACAGTACATACACAAAACTTTGACCCTCGAAGGTAAGGGTCATCAGTATTGTGAATGGCCTGTGAGGCAGCTGGAGGGATGCGCTCTCCCACAGGATTGTCTCTTGTGGTGAGAGGAGCGGAAACAGAGAATGTAGTAGTGCAACTCAACATACTAAGTTCCTCACAAAGTACAACCTTGCGTACGGCCCCACCGTGGAACGACCATAGGTGTCGCTTCATAGTTGTCGTACCAAAGCTGTATGAACCAAGCCTCCCGCGACTCAGCACTATTTTGCACTGGTTGCAGGTGACTTTGTTTGCAAGCACCTTGGGTACGTTACCATGAATGATAAATAACTGCCACACCCAAGACTCACGGTGAGTGAGAGTAGTAGGGACTTCCACTACCGCATCCTCGTCATCCTCTTCATCCTCCTCCTCTACATCCTCACGCCTGTTCCCCTCTTCAGGCCCTTGGGGAGGTGGTGGTGGTGGAGGGGGTGGGAGTGGTGCTGAGACAGATGTAGCACCACCTGGAGCAGCAAGCATTGATGCCATCAACTCTGATGGAAAGCAGCAGCAAGAGCAGCAAAATACCAGCCAAAGTAGACAATGCTTTGTCAGATAGCCAAAAGCACAATGAGGATGAGCTCTGGGGTGTGGCCTTTTATAGGGGTACGTGTGCGTGCTTCGCGGACACCCGTGTTTTCCATGGACAGATCGAACACCCAAAAAAGGCTCAAAAAGTTCAAAAAAGTATGTAGAAATTCAGGGTCATTGTCTGGGACATGTGCTATGGTGAATTTTTACTATAAAATACTGTGGATTGCCTGAAAAGGTACTTTTAAAATTTTTGGGGACCCGGACATTGTCCGCAATTCAGGACACACGCTCAGCGTGGTTGCCGTCACACGATGGCTTCGCGAACATGTCTGTGAAGGGAACAGGTGTCCACAGGACACCAAATACACGGGAACTGTTGTGTGCATGCGTGCGGGTGTTCTACGGACAGTGTTCGGGTCCTGAAACCAATTAAAAGTGTGACACAATTGAGACGAACAGTTACAGAAAGGCGCTATGTTCGTAGAATTTAGGAGTGCAGTGCACATGTGAGTAGTTGTTCTTCAGGCAGTACGGACAGGTATAGTGTCCTGTGGACACCCCCATTTCATTTATTTATGGACATCCCGGACACTGCGTGTGTTCTTAGAACAGTTTCAACTTGACTGTGGACAGTACGGACAGGCATAGTGTCCTTAGGACTCCCCCATTTTGTTTATTTACGGACATCCCAGACACTACATGTGGTCTTAGAACAGTTTCAACTTGACTGCGGACATTACGGACAGGCATAGTGTCCTTAGGACACCCCCAATTTGTTTATTTACGGACATCCCGGACACCGTGTGTGTTCTTAGAAGAGTTTCAACTTGACTGTGGACATTACGGACAGGCATAGTGTCCTTAGGACACCCCCATTTTGTTTATTTATGGACATCCCGGACACTGCATGTGTTCTTAGAACAGTTTCAACTTGTCTTCGAACAGTACGGACAGGTATAGTGTCCTTAGGACACTGCCATTTCTGTTTAATTGTGGACATCCTGGACACCGTGTGTGTTCTTAGAACAGTTTCAACTTGCCTGCGGACAGTACCGACAGGAATAATTGGCTAATTACAGACATCCCGGACACACAAGCCTAACTGCCTTTAAAAATAGAAAAAAAAGGACTGAATTCAAACACACAATATTTTTTTTTAATTATATATAGATGTACAATTTATGAAAGAGAAGGGGAAGCAGAAACTGACACAAACACAGGGGAATTTGGGGTTTCAAGAGGATGGATAGGAGGAGATGAAGGGATGGAAGTCTCATCAAAATGTTTTTCTTCGTGGCGAGGGTTTGGGGATAATTGACTGGGATATGGAGAGGGGAGACAGGTACATGTAGGACAATGGCATTCATTTTTTTCTTTTATGTGTTCCTCCACAAAAACTTTCAAATGGTTGAAATTTGCCATGAGCATGTCCATTTTTTCTTCCATGCGCTGGAGAGTCTTTTCCAATGTATATTTTGGTGTATTATTTTCAATGTTTGTATGGTCTGTTAAAAAAATATATATATATATATATATATATATATATATATTTATTTATTTAATGTGTTACAGTTTGGTTAATAAACTTTACACATACATGGCAACAAAAATACAATAATGAAATTAAGATTACACAATTAGATAAAATGGCAATACTAATAACAATAAATAAATAAATCTAGCCTGGACACAATCATACATACTAAGACCTAAAACAACCTGAATCAACCTAGATCAAGCCCTGTACATATGACATCAGAACTCACCGGGATACTAAATACTGACAATATTAGGAAGAAACAATTAGGAGTTAGAATTCACAATTACAGAGTAACGCATATCCTAAAAAGGATTCTCGTATAGGTGTATCCCATCACTACTCCTAAGTGTAGATAAGGCCACCTATTCAGATCTTAATGCCCAATTTTCCCTCTATGACCAACCAGATGTTATATAAAGCAGTTAGAATATGGATATTTTCAGAATTTAGGCAGTGATGCCAAAATAATGCCTTAGAGGTTGCTGCAGAATCATGAGTATACTTTCCCATATGTTGATGTATTATGTCTGTCATACTACTACATTGTGTCAGAACATGTTGTGCTGTCTCTAGAACATTATTGATTTTACACAATCTGCAAATCCTTAGTGCCGACAGCATTTGATCTCTCCGGCCCGTGACCCATAGGGTCGGGAGTTGGTCCAGTCTTAATAGGAGTACAAAGCGTCGCAGTCTTTTGCAAGGGCATAAGTTAAGGTAGTCTTGCACTGAGGTGGGCAAAATTCTCCAACCAGTCCCACATATCTATTCGCTTGTCAAGGGCTCTCTGAACTTGCCTGGTATAGTCCCCTTCGCGATATATCCATCCTATATCAGCAATATATCTTAACATTATAGCAGCGGGTGAGAGGGAATTTTGTTTTTTACATATTTCCTTATCCACAGCAATCAATACTGGATTTGTTGTACCACTACGCATTTTAATGAAAAGCCCCAATCTCTTTTTCATCACTATAGCTTTCAATGAAGGTATTCCCAGTTCTAGGCGTATAATGGCCATTGGAATTCCTGGGGCAAGGCCCAAGACCCGCCGCCAGAATTTCCCTTCTATTACTTGTAGCCAGCTAAGATCTAGGTCAAACAGGGCCTCTAGTCCGTAGGTCACCCTGGGTGTAAAAACCTGCACATAGAGTTGGCGAGTGCCCCATAGTGTAAAACCTCCTTGCTTGTTAGTGAAGTTCGCAACCAGTGATGTAACCTGCGCTGCTCGCATCTTCCGAGAATGTTTTCATATGCTATAGTCGCCGCTAGGCTCGAAATCAATACCCATATACCGATATTGTGGGGCGTAAGGGATTATGTTCTTACCCACCATAAGATTTACGCGTGACACTCTTTTATTGGTAAATCGCAATACCTTAGTCTTATCAAGATTGATAGCAAGGCCATTATGATTCGCATAATCCCACAAAGCTGTGGCTGATCTGCGCAGGCCACTGATTGTGTGATCAAAAATGACCAAGTCATCTGCGTAGGCCAGGACAGTGCATACCAACTCCCCAATCTTAGGTGGGCAATTTGAGACGGCCGTTATGGCTAATGGTATGTCATGGACATACAGATTATATACCAAAGGGGCCGTCACACAGCCCTGTTTCACCCCCCTGTTCTGCAGCACTTTATCAGTCAGGTGTCCCTCTTGATCTAATTTCAGTCTAACTGACGTATTGTAGTGCAGCAATCTAAGGTAATACAGGATGCCTGCTGGACAACCAAGACCGTTAAGTTTAGACCACAAACGTTCTCTAGGGATGGTATCGAAAGCTGCTTTAAAATCAATATATAAAGCGTATAATGGTGGTGCACCTTTATTGCGTGCCTTAGTTCTCAACAGGTTCATGACCATTAAATTGTGACTCGTTGAATAACCCTTCCTGAATCCACACTGGAAGATGGACAGAATATTGGCCCTTTCTACCCATGATTGTAATTCCACAAGTAGTAATGAAGCAAACAATTTACCCGTTGTGTCCAACATGGAGAGGAGCCGATAATTAGTGGGATCTAGGCGATTACCCTTTTTAAAAACAGGTATCAATACTGCTGTTTGCCATGAGCTCGGTATTAGCCCCTGCATCATTATCTTCTTAAACAGTATTGCCAATACGCTCGCCCAAAACTCGGGCTGCTTTCTCATAACTATATTGGCTAAACCGTTAGGTCCTGGAGCTATATATATATATGTTAAGTGCACATAAAGTAATGCTTATTAATTTGGTTATATAGAGAAGTGTCTACCAATAGTACTGGACATTTCTGTGAAAAAAGAATATATATTACTTTTATTGTATCTAATACAGAAATTTTAGAAATATATAGAAAAATTAAGTTTACTTACTAGCCTCTGGTAAATTGTGTTCTTACTGGTCTGTAGATCTGCTGTTGCTCCTAGTTGTGCAGTTTCTGCGAGGTAATTATGTCAGAAGCATATCTTTGTTGTTTTGGTATATTCCATTTTAGTACATATGGTATTTAAATGGATGGTTGATGTGTTAGATATATAGGTTCCACTTCTTATTTATTACTACAAATAATGTTTTGTGTGCTGGTTTTTGAACTTGTGCCATGTTCATATGGCATGATATAACAATTTAAGATACCCCCTGAGTTTTTGGGTACTGTTGCTTTTGTCCGCGTCCGTCCGCGGACATACGCACAGTCCGCGGACATCAAAATCACTAGCTGGGGGTTCAGTATGTTCTGTTACATGTATATGAAGTCAGGGATATTATGGTTAAGTTGCGCTACTACAAACCTATGAAATTCAGTAAAAAAACTTTGTTAAAAGGGACGTTAAGGTTAAGTTGTGCTACTAAAAACCTATGAAATTGGAATAAATATCATGAGCTACTTAGTGCATTAAGCAATGCATTGATATAAATAGCATTCTATCATAAAGTTATAACCAGTATACTAAGCTTCTCATGAAGAAACATAGGCAGTGTGTGCAGAATACAAGATGGAGGTGCAATATTCATAATCTTGCCATGTTGAACAGTGAAATGATAACTGCTTTCTTATTAGAGTTTTGCGTACTGTGAAACATGTAAAAAGTAGCTAATGAAACCCACTTACTACATAATTGCATTATTACAGACAAAACCAAAGCCACAACAACACATACAAATATAAGTATAAACAGGGAAAGTGAAGTAAGCAAAAAAGCAGCAGTAGTAGCAGAACGTGTTCATAACCAAACTGATTATCTTAATGCAGAGAAATGATTGCTCTGTTTCAAAGCTGCTACTTCCCCTATGTATATGTATCACATGATGTGATACAACCCTAAGGAAAGTAGTGTGAGTACAATGTATGCAAATATGAGCATATACAGGGAAAGTACAGTAATAAAAAAAAACAACAGTACTATCAGAAAGTGCTGATAACCCTACAGGATTATCTTCATGCACAGAAAGCATTGCTGTCTTTCAAGCTTGTGTCTTCCCCTATGTATATGTTTCATATGATGTGACTGGACTCTAAGGGAATTACTGTAAGAATATACTTGAAGGATAAGTGTACAAATGTAGTACTTTTTCAATTTTTAGTTCCTGACTGTTATTGAAGAAAACCATGTGGCCTAGATATGCCAGTAAAGAAAAAAGAAGGGGAGCCAACAATGTGATGTCATTAGTGATATCATCAATGACATTTGTGATGTCCTGGGTGTTAGTCTTAGCAGTGTATGGTGGTGGTGTAAGTTATGGTTGCTTACCTTACCATCACTAGCGAATTTCAGTTTTTTTTTTTGGTTTTACTTGGAACCATAAAATCCCTTTAAGAACGTTTTTTACTGAATTTCATAGGTTTTTAGTAGCGCAACTTAACCATAACGTCCCTTTAACAACTTTATTTACTGAATATATATATATATATATATACCGCAGCAATGATACTTTGATTAAGGTGCCGTTTACAAGAGTCAGCCAGGAGAGTCTGTCCTCATTAGAATCCTTGTCCACACAGACATCTGCTGTGTCTTCAAAGCCTCGCTCAGTGTTCAGTCTATTTTTATGAAGGGTTTCCTCTACCCGGATTTCCTGAGAAGAAGGGTGCTACAACCTCTTTTTATGGAATTACCAGAATCAGAAACTGTACTGATTCAGAGTTGTAGAAGAGATTGAATGATGTAGCGTCCATGTAGTGTTTAAGACATTTAACTGTACATCTGATTGATGTTGGTATTAAAAGGATGTGTATTTATTGTTTGTATGGATAAAGAAAAAATATAATACTTCACTGCTTCCAGTTTTAGTTGGGCAAGCGACACTTGTAATAGCCCAAACTATAGCATTCACATACTGATTCATGAATACATAGGGAGAAGGGCTTCTGAGAATGACATTTGAGGAGGGACACACAGTTGTTGTTTGTTAATTGATCCCTCACATTCCCTACCCATTGCCTTGCTAATCCTTATGGATAACCCCACCCATTCCTGCCTTTCTCTGCATGGAGGCAGTCATGTTTTGCAGCATGCTCCAATAAGGCTCGGTGCAACGGAGTAATGATTGGACATGCTGGATGTCATCACGCTACATCTGTGTTGCACAGTGCGCCCCCCGCCAGTCATGACAGGCCCTTCTCCCTCCGCCCCGATATGTGTGAAGCTATTAGGTCATTGATTATTTTCTTTAACCTATTTTAAGTTACCCTTCATGTAACTGCTTGCCCTCCAACATTCTATCTGTACTGACTCGCCCTAAATAGTGCTAATGGGCCGCTTATCTAGGGTTAGGGGATAGAAATAGAGAATGGCCCTATACCTATCTGGGCACAATCACTGTTCTTTTTTTGATCACATCTAAAAATCACAATCGCCCAAATTGTGTGCATTAATACCATCCTCGTGTTTGATAGAAGTATACAGAGAGACGATATCTAAAGTGGCTAATGGAAAGGATGATTCCAAGGGATCCCATTGATTTTATTAAGGAAATCCTTAGTGTATCTTAAATATGAAGGTAGCGAAGTTACAAAAGACAACAGGGTATCATCTGCAAGTTTGGAAACATTCTCAAGTAAAGCTCCACTTGGAGTGATGATTGTTCTGCCCCCAGGTCTCTTCATACTTTTATGGATCTTAGGTAAAAATTATATTGTGGGCATAGTGGGAAATTTAGGTGGTAAGTACTTGCACTCTTCTTCATCGAGTATGCCCAAGTTGCACCATTCCATCAAGAAATCCGTACATTTCAGATTCATGGTAGTGCAAGTGTCACCCTCAAGTTTTTTGTAGCACACTTTGTCCGAAAGCTGTCTTCTTGCCTCCTAAATATAGTCCTGTCGATTTTGTTTGACTATATTGGTGCCTTTGTCGGAGGTTTTGATTATTAAATCCAGTAAATTTTGAAGTACGGTCAGAATTATTCTTTCTCATGTAGACAGATTGCAATTGAACTGGCCTACTATCTTACATATTTTTTTTCAAATCATGTATGACAAGTTCCTGAAATGCTTAATTGTTTTTGTGTGGATGTTCAATGCTTCCCACTCAATTTCAGGAACCTCTTCCCCAGTCATAAAGCCAGACTCCAGATGGAAGAGGTCTGACAAGGTGTGCATATCTTGAATAGCCACCTCAGTGTGACCTGTGAGAGGTGCCTTTCATTCTAATTTAGGCAGATTGATGGCAAAAAATGTCTTGAGTTGAATTTTCTGCATATGTTTGTCGAAATCTATTATAGTCATATTGTGCCCTTGGAGAAAAACTGAGGCTGAATTTCAAAACTTTAATTTGTGCAGGAGTGAAGACGTGCAAAGAAAGGTTCGCTATAGACTTATTTTGCATTTTGTTCATTATTGCATCACTGTCTTTTTTCCAGAGCATGTCGACCTCTCTGACTTGTTGGTGTTGAAGGAACTTGTACAGTTTCTCTCTGCCTGGTTTTCCTTGGCCTCTCCACCCGTAGTTTTTTCACAGCCTCTTACTCTGATTTTTTTGTTGTTTCTCCCATCGATGCCCAACAGTCTAATTTCTTCTAATAAATTCAGTTTACATGATGGTTGTTCATTTTCACTACTTGTTGTTTCCAATTCTGAAGAGGTAGCTACTGTAATGTGAGCTGCATTATCACCAGCATTAGGATTAGCAATACAGGGAATCTTCTTCCTCAAGCAGTCAAATCATTGTGCAAAGGTTTAGATACATCCTTTCTCGTAATCGTCTTTATCCCTGATGAATTCCCTTTTATTTTTGAGTTTGATGTCGTCTTAAAAAAATATTAGCCCTCCCTCCATGCTGGCACACATTTTTTTGCCTTATTCACTAGAATTAATAATAAGAAGTTCATCTTCAATTTCCTGAATTTTTTGCAAAATTTTATGCCTATCTGTGCAGGCATATTTCATCAGTAAAGGGCACTTTTGATTTGCCGAGACTGTTTCGCTGTGCTGCGCCCGTGGTGCGTTTTATCCCTGTTTCCCACCTGCATTGTACCTGAACGCCTGAACACCGGTGAGGAATACGTGTGAATTGTACTGAGCGAGCAGCTTTCTGCTCCTGTGGCGAGGAAAGTAAACACTGCAGCCTTAAAGGACTGGAGTCTCTTGGCACTGCCCACCCAAGAAGAGGAAGCTAAAAGAACGCTAGAGGCGCCCTTGCGGCGTTAAGCTTGCACAAATCAAGGGTGCGTGTGATTTGCAGAGACTGTTTCGCTGTGGCTGCGCCCGTGGTGCGTTTTATCCCTGCTTCCCACCTGCATTGTACCTGAACACCTGAACACCGGCGAGGACTCCATGTAAATTGTACTGAGCGAGCAGCTTTCTGCTCCTGTGGTGAGGAAAGTAAACCCTGCAGCCTTAAGGGAGTGGAGTCTCTTAGCTCCACCCACCCAGTAAGAGGAAGCTAAAAGAACGCTAGAGGCACCCTTGTGGCGTTAAGCCTGTGCTAGTCAAGGGCCCGTGTGACTTGCAGAGACTGTTTCGCTGTTTGCTGCTTTGCTGTCCGCTGGCAGCCAGATATATGTTACCCTTGGACGCCGGCATCTGAACCGCAAACCACGATAGTGAAATTAATTGCTCAGCGCTGTGCGATGAGAGGATGTCTTTTGTGAGAGGTAAGACACAATCAGTATACTAAACACATACCACTGAGAACTAGACTTTCCAGCAGAACTCCCTAGCTGTATATGGAGTTAAAAACCTCCACAAAAACATAATAGACTGATTTAAGAGAACGCAAGTGGAGACTGCGAGCGATCTGCCTCTGATCCACCAGCGTCTGGCAAAAATATTTTTTAAAAAAGTAAAAGCTGTGCTCTAACACCCTGATTGGAGAACTCTGCGCTAGAAAGATGAAGTACACTTACTCGAGATAAGAAACAACCTAAGAAAAGAGAACTTTGCGTGGATACTTGAATTACAGAGGAGGAGACTGCGGGCTATTAGCCTTTGATCCACCTCATCGACCAACGCACTAAGACGTGCACATTGGAAAGAGACACCGAGGCTGAAACCCCTTGACACGGCGATTCAAAAAAGAACCTTGTGCACCAAGCAACCAAAACAGAACATAGGTTACCCCAATCAAAAGAAGGAAACATACTCACCGGTCCTTGAGTACCCATAAGCCAAGAGCACTCAGGCTGTGCGGGCAAACCCCTTCAACAACCCGAGCAACAGCAGAGAGAGGAACGCTGGATGTACAGCGAGATCGCAACAAACAAAGGCGGAGCCTAGGAGAGCCGTGAGCAGGGGAAATAATACTGGCCTCATTGACCCGACAAGTCCTTGTATAAGGCGAGGCATGTAAATCCCCAGACAGACCATTAAAACTTCAAAAACTCTGGAAAAAAAGAAGAAAATGACATGCACAACAAAGCGTGACAAAAACAAAGAACTTTGCTGCACATGAGGCTCGAAAGAAGACAATGGAGACTCCAGAGACACGAGCCCGGGTCAAAAAACAGCACAGAAAAAATACAAATGAAGCAGCCAAAGACCACACCAATAAAGATGACCTCACAATAACAGAAAAAGAAGGAAATGAAAGGAAAATAATGGATACAAGCATCCCAGGAAACATAGACAAAAGAAGAGAAAATGAAGAATGCCAACCAACAACTCAGACTCAACACACCATTGAGCAAAACCATACATCCACAGAATTAGACCAGAAATTACAGACACAGAGCACCCCAAAACAAGAAAAAACCGGACTCATATGTAAAGAAGAGAGGATAACCACGGGAGACTCAAGCCCAATACAGAAGGAGGCCTCAAATGAAGACTCACAAAAAAAAACTGAAGAAAGACCAAGATGAAGACGTGCCAACAAGAATAGACGAAGAAAGAAATGAGAGAGAAAAAGAGCAAACACCAGTTGCTCTATGAGAAGACAGTGATGAAAAAGAGAGAAAGGGCGTAACTCAACAAGAAAAGGCTATGAAAGCGCAAAAGAAATGGCAAGCCCTGTACGAAAGTCGCAGACATTCACAACAACTCACGACAAGAAAGAATGAACAGACAAACCCCAAAGCTGCGAGACTGTCGCTTGACATAACAGAAATTGAAAATTCTTATGAGGAACCACGAAAAAAGAAGAGCGGTATTTGGAAACACACTCCTGCCGACAACAAAAGACGCTAGAGATACACTGACCAGAAACCGACAAATCGGAAAAGAACAAAACAACAAAAGCAGCAACACAGACCCGAAAAACACAAACGAACAACAAACTGAATACAAAGAAAAATCACCTCATAGCCAAGAGTTGTTAGATAACAAATGTAGATGTAACACCTCCAATAACCAGGAGATAGCCTCTATACCAACGTCAATGTTAGATCTGCAAAATATGCTAATAACAACTACAACACAATCGTTACTGCCATACATGAAACTACAAGAATCTCTAATAGAGTCAATAAAGGACGAAACAACTCTAATCACTTTAATACACTCAAAACAAAGTTATCTTGAACAATGTATGAATAAAAGACAAGAAAGATTAGAAATGGAAGCACAAACCAGCCACATGTGGCAAACAAGACTATTCGAGATCGCATGCAGTGATAGAGCCGAAAAAACAGATTTGACACACGCTTTGATCACAATCTTTGCAGCAACCAACAAAGAAACCCCTTAGAGGTTCACCCAACAAACCACAATAGACGAATCAATTCAAGACAACAGCAGGAAACGACAAACAAAAATGAAACTACAATGACAGCAGGAAATCATGAAGACAAAAACAAGACTTCCATCGATGAAGCAAATCTGATCGATTTAAATGAAGAACGTCTCATGGCAACAAAGATCGACAACCCAACATTGAGAGAGAAAGAAGATGGCTGCAGGCCAGTAGACAGCAACAGAACAAAACAAAAACTAAAAAGCCCAGAAACTTATGAGATCTTCTCAAAAGGAAACAAGACACCAGCAAATAAAGAAATAAAGAACCAGCCAAAAAAGGAATATCCCAGAGGGAAAAAAAAGCAAAGAGGCTCTCGTGCCTTT
Organism: Ambystoma mexicanum; assembly: GCF_040938575.1. Taxonomy (NCBI): domain Eukaryota; kingdom Metazoa; phylum Chordata; class Amphibia; order Caudata; family Ambystomatidae; genus Ambystoma; species Ambystoma mexicanum. The sequence continues at coordinate 480,379,510 of NC_090932.1, read as the reverse complement.
TTAAGGAATCTGACAAATCCCGCAAAAGGGCTCCAGACAAACGAGATCAATAAAAAACAGAAAAACAGAAAAACACTGCAGCAGATGAAATTAGAAAATAATAAACCCAAGGAAAAGAAGGAAACACCAGGCTCCTATATTGACGATGAAGAAATAGGAGAACGAATCAATCTCTCAACATACACGGAAGACGTGACAGACGAATCAGAAGAAGCACAAATCGAAATCACTGAGGAGTCCATGATCATACCGGACGAATATGAAGAAGAGAAATCCGAAGAAGATCTAATGCAAGAAAGCTCTACGATTGAACTGACCCTCGATGAGATATCAAAAGTAGACTGAGAAGACGATGAAGAGCTAATACCAGCTGAAAATATAAGCCTGAACGAAGAGCCATCAGCAATAGGGAACCACGGAAGCAACAAAGACTGGAACGAAGCAATCAAAAGGCAAATATAAAACTCAATAAAATTGCCAACCTTTGTTCATCCAAAAAACAAACAAGAAAAAAAGGACAAAAAAATGATGCTAAAAAGAATAGCAACAAAATGCGACAATTTGATATTGAATCGCACAAATGTATTATGATTGATACAAGCAATTCCAAACTTGAAGGAAATAACAACAAAAGATATGTACACCATCGAATTCTGCGACGAGACAATAACGGATCAAGTAAAGATCAATTTCAGCTCAGAAAAAGTAGTGAACAGAATGATAAACAACAAATTGCTCTTCAAGGTTTTGAGCTAACTTTGCTTGAAGAAACACCAAACACAGAAAAGAAAAAACAATTGCCACAGTCGAGTAGGAGACATTCTGATCACAATGAAAGTATATACACTAACGCCGCTGAACATAAGAGCAACTCACCTGACCATGAGAACATAAAGGGACAGAACAAGAAAAAAGGAAACGGAGACAAAGATTTTCAGAACCGGCATGAGCTATAAAGAAATGACGGAATTTGGAGACAACAGGTGACACTACTTCGGTGAGTGAAGAAAAACACATGCAAAGAAGACCAAACAAAGAAAACACAACTAACACCACGCTATGCTCATGGAACACACAGGGTCATAGCCATTTATTCAACACAACAAATCCAATACTCCTTTCGGCCGACATAATCTGTATACAGGAATGTTGGATAACAGAACAACCCATATGTGATGGCTCCACAGTAATAATTAATCCAGCAATTCAGGAGAAAAAGGGCCACCCTTCATCCGGCCTCCTAACGATAATTAAAAATAGGCGGAAGAGCAACATGATCGAATATGAAAATGTAAATCTGTGGACACAAATAACTATAATCAAAAACAAAACAGAAAAATCTGAGAAAAGAAACAACAACCAAGAACTACAGAAAGGACCAAACATGGGGCATAATGAACCTATACTGGAACCCAGTTAGAATAATGAAAGAGAAATGTATAGACACAGTATTTTCTGCAATAGACAATGCCACAAAAAAATACAATGAGATTGAATTTATAATATGTGGCGACTTAAATATCCACATATTTGACAAAGAAGGCAAGGAATTAAACAAACGTTATCTCACGCCCTGTGCCAAAAACTGGTTGAAAGAACTAACATGCAGAAACATGAGAAGGTCGGACAGCATTGATATAACAACTGGAATAAGTGTGGAAACTTGGGGAAGTAGAAATTCTACTGCCTCAATCTATTACATCTATATGATCAAAGGTATACATGACAAACTCAGCTATGCTTAAAACATCAAAACAGAATACAGTGATCACTACATAATGAAGAGTGCATGGAATACCATGAAACAAGCTAATGAAAAAAAGGAACTAATAGAAATGAAGATAAATAATCGTACAAACAGATTAAGAATTTGATAAAAAATGATAGAAAAACTACCAAACAGAATGAAAAACTCAATTTTAGTTGACACCAAAAAAATCAACAAAGAATGGTTACTTCAACCCTTCAAATGCCAGAACAAAACAAACCAAGAGCTAGCAACAAAAAACCCGTCTCATGCCTACAATCAAAAAATAATAACAAAAAAAGAACACAGAGTAAAAATAAAATTGATCATGAAACAAAACCCAGACGAGAAATACAAGCAAATCAGAATGGCGAAACAACAATACAAACACTGGATAAAGAATAACAGACACACAATAATGCAAGAAGATGCAGAGGAAATGCTGCAAACTCTAAATAACAGAAATACAAGACAACTATGGGCATTATTGCACCAACAAACCCAAATCCAAAACACAATGATTGTCGATGTACCACTGGCAAGCTGGACGGCATACTTCACAGAGTTATATGGAAACAACAAGTCGTTGAAAGAAAAAAACCCAGACAATGAAAAATACAACATGGCAATGGGAATGGGATTCTGAAGATATACAAAAAGCAATACGATCCCTAAACATCTCCAGAGCCCCACAGCTCCACAGCTTATCAAATATGATAATCAAACAAAACCCGGAGGTCTGGGGATCAATATGTGAAAGCATATTCAAGATGATTCAAAGTACAAAATCGATCCCAAAAACATGGAGGCAAGCCACAATAATACCCATATTTAAGCAAGCATCCACAAAAGAACCGCAAAACTATGGACCACTGGCATTACTTGACCCTTTGGAGAAGATCTTTGCAAAACTCCTATTAGGGAAACTGGACAGGTGGGCACCAAAAGAAAAGAAATACACAACTAGACAAACAGGGTTCGTGAAAACGATAGGAACTAATGTCAATCTCCTTTTATTAAATCTACTGGAACACAAAGCCATAAGAACAATAACGCAGACTTATGCCGCATTCGTAGATTAAAGATTGGCCTTCGACTCTGTGAGCAGAGACTCTCTATGGGAGAAACTAAACACATGGATGTGCCCGACAAACATCATTGAACCCCTCAAACTTCTATACAAAAACACCAGAATAAGAATCAGATTATCAAAAGACGGCACACTCACGGATCAAATTAGGACATGGAATGGGCTGAAACAGGGATGCCCCCTGGCAGCCACCTTTTTCCACCTATATATGGCAGACCTCGAAGACAACATACATACGCCACAAATGAATCCGCTGAAAATAAACAACACAGCAATACCTTTTATCTTGTATGCAGACGACATAGTGATACTGCCAAAAACACCCAGAGGATTGCAGTTTGCTCTACAAAAACTAGAAGAATACATGATAACTAACCAGCTGGAAATAAACACACAGAAAAACAAAATCATGTTATTAAAGAAACAAACTAGAAAACATGGACTGTCGCTCTCCTTCCACATAGGAAATGTAAAAGTGGAGCAAGTAAAGAACATAAAATATCTGGGAGTATGGATATCTCAATCTCCAGCAGAGGAAGAATGGGCACAACATCTTAAAGAAAAAGCACTATCCCTAGCGCGACAGGCCAAAATAATACATCGAAAATATGGAAAATTCTCCTTGACTCCAGTTGTGACATTTTACAAACAAAAAGTAACGGCTGTAGTAACATACAGAGTGGAGACTAGATGAACATCGATAAATCCATCTGGGCCCAATTGGAAGGCGGATTCTGGAAGAAAGTGCTTAACCTACCTATGTCACTTCCCACATCACGCATACGAGCAGAACCTGCCCTACAATCACTAGAATCCATCATACTGTGGAAACAATTTGATCTATATAGGAAAATCATGAGCAACGCTTACGCCCCACCTCTCGAAATACTCAGAACTGAAAAAACTGATAACACAGAACAAGCTTTAGAAATCTGGAAAAGATTGATTGAAACCAAAAGAGAAGAACAAGACATCTCACAAGAAATGCTGATAGAAAGACCCCAAAAAGCTAAGATAAAAGTCAAAGAGAATGACTGGATGAAAACTACTAAAACCAAAGCTAAGTACCGACATGACATAACTTGTACACTCGATACTAGATCAATTAACCAACTGTAATTTTTCCCTCATCTAAAATAAGAGACACATTCATGAGACTACGTTTAAACATTCTACGGACACGGGAAATAATGACAGCAAGGAAGCAAATCCCAGAAACCAAAAAACATTGTCAATTTTGCAAGGATAGAACGACGATTGAGAGCCTACATCACATAATCATGATATGCCCGGCCCTGAATGAAAAAAGGCATATCTCCAGCGGATGGTTCATGAAAAATCAAACAACATTATCACCTGAAGACCGCTGGGAGACAATGATTGCAGGAAATTAAAAAAAATGGTTTTTGGCCTAATATCATTCTGGAATAACATAATGAACAACAGACAAACAGGATAAGGAAACTAACAGACAAGGAAACAAAAGCAGAAGCCAAGGGAAATAACCAGAAAGAAAGACAAAGCCAGTGCCATATTTGCTTCTTTGAGCTGACTAAAAAACAGATGGATAGACAACAAGATGAGAGGTTTGAACGTAAACCAAAACATTTTAAATAAAAATAAAAAAATGTCATCAGAATATTGAGAAATGTCACTGAACATGTATTCGTTGAATCTCCCTACTCCGGCAACATGGCAGGGTCTTGATCTTCAAAAGATGATGTAGTGAGAATACGCAAACCCCCTCGGGATCCTGCCCATTTCAATGTAATTTTGTAACGAATGTTCCTCCCACCATTTGCTTATTTCTATCTTCTGAGGTTTCTCCAATTCTCTAAGCATTAAAACTTCATTGTTGGGTATGCCTTCTGGGTGAGCTGCATTCTGACTGGTGGATTTGCTCAGCGGCTGTGTGTTACAAAAAATAGTTAATGCTTGTTCTCTCGTGCATTTTCTGTGTCCACTTGGGAAATCATGTTGAAAATGTGTATTTCAAATTAGCAGCAATGAGTGTTCGACTTGAACACGTGTTTGCTCCAAAAAAAGTCTTCACCAATTAATGAGATGAGTTGTTCTATTACGGGTGACCCTGAAGAGAAAAATGTACAGGCTAGCTGAAGAAGCCTCACTTACCGCTGCAGCATCGTACCCATCCACTCTCCGATATCTGGGAACGCCTGCTTCCTTGGTCCACGTGACTCATTGTAGAGATATCGCGAGAGTCTCCTACTCTCGCGAGATCTCGCGTTGGTGGCCAGGACCGCCCCAGCGCGCTTCGTGCGCATTACGGGAGCACCAGAGGACGCGGCAAGACGCGTCCTGCCGGCTCCTCCGAGATTTGGGCCTGGGGCCATTATTAATATTGGACATTTCTGTCTCTCAGCCCAGGAACTGTTATTAGGCAATCCTGCCTAGCCCTCAGGCCTTGCACTACTTACATGTTGATGGCAGTTTATTAATTGTTAAATAAAAGCCATCCAGCCTGCCATCACGCCTCCTGTCATCTGTGCTAGAATATACAACATAATTTGGCGACGAGGATCACCACTACAACCCACGTGGGAACATGCAAGGAGCGACGCCGCCACCCCCTTCCTGCAAACTCCAGGTAAACCGGCCATCCCGTGGCCGCAATGGCAACCCCTGTTCACGACGTATGTAGAGGCACTAGGAGGGGCAGGATTTTCAGCGGCACAGCGTAGGGCTATGTTACTTAATGCCCTGGGAGTGGAAGGACAGCGGGTGTTTGAGAGTCTTACCCCGATCCCGGTGGCAGGCGACAACGATGACGTCTTTAAGGAGGCGGTTAGGAGAATAGTGAAGAGATTTGCCAGTAAAGAGAACACGGTGTTGCATAGAATACGCTTTTACACTCGCAGACAAGAAATATCCGAACCGGTCGACGATTACGTCACCAAGCTGCGAGAACTGGCAGCGCTGTGCAGTTTCGGCAACAATGCTGAGAGCCTCATCTGCGACATGTTGACAGTCCACACCAACAGCAGAAAAGTTCAAGATAAATTCATCATGGAGAAAGAATTACAACTGGAGAAGGCGATCGAAATTGCCAGGGCGGTTGAAGAAACCGCGGGAAGACGAAAAGAACTCACGGGAACCCAGAGTTCTGCTGAAATCCAAGCAGTCACATTTCACTCAAAGAAAGAAAGACATACACCGGACACAATAGAGGGGAGAGGAGGTAGGAAAGAACCTCTGAAATGCCACAGGTGCACCAGCACGAAACACCTGGCATTCGATAGGGAGTGCCCAGCCAGAGATAAGGAGTGCTCAATCTGCAAACGCATTGGCCATTTTTCGTTGGTGTGTCGGTGGAGAAACAAGAAAGTCACCAGTGTAAACACCGATCACACCAGGGAGCAAGAATCGTCCTCAGAAGATGAGGGGAGACCCACAGTCATCATGGTAAACAGCACAAGGGCAAGAAGAGAAAAGCCCCATTGCACAATCAAAATTGATGGTTGCGAAACAAGAGTTATGGCGGACTCTGGTTCGGACCTCACCATAATACCTCTACGGACATGCAAGGAAATGGTCGGAAAAGAAAAGGTCCAAGTTCTCACCACACGTCACAAACCCACAGTATTTGGAGGGGCGTCAGTTGAACTGCTGGGATATATCAAAGGGAAGGTGGAGTTTAAAGGAAGAGAAACCACCACCAGAGTTTATTTCAGCCACGAAGGCCCAGCAGTACTGGGATGGGACGACCAAGACAAGCTCAAAATCAAATTGGACCCCAGCACAGAAGACCTGGTACTGTCTGTCTGCGCGAGGGATGGGCCCATAGTCAAGAGTGACAACCCAAAACTTTTCTCGGAGGAGCCGGGTCACATAAAGGGCTTTGTCCATAGAATAATGCTAAAAAAAAATGCCGTCCCGGTCAAACATCGTGTGCGGCCAGTGCCAGCAACCGCAAGAGACACTCTCAGGGATCAGTTGGACAAAATGAGAGCGGAGGGGGTCATTGAAGAAGTTGAAGCGTCAGAATGGCTGAGCCCAGTAGTGCTGATAAAGAAACCGAACTCGCAAGAGTTAAGGGTGTGTATAGACCTTCGCAGCTTAAACTTAGAAGTCATCACCGACAACTACCCGCTACCGAGCATAAATGAACTCATTTTGTTGATGAAGGAAGCCAAGATTTTCTCAAAACTGGATATGAGAAACGCATACCACCAAATACAATTGCATGAAGAGTCAAAACCCCTCACAGCGTTCATCACACCATTTGGCACCTATCAGTTCACCAAGATGCCATTCGGGTTATCGTCGGCAGCATCAGCGTTTCAACGCATGATGGATGTGTTGTTACGAAAGGTCAAAAATGTCGCATATTTCCAGGACGACATCCTTGTGTATGCAGGGGATGAACAAACGCATGACGCCACATTGAAAACGGTCCTGACCAAGTTTCAGGAAGCAGGGGTGAGACTACGCCATGAAAAATGCGCATTTAAAGTGAAAGAGGTCGAATACTTGGGGTACAAAATCTCAGAAAAAGGGATAAGTCCGAAACAAAATCTGATGCATGCAATCATAGAAGCACCAGAACCGACCAGCAAAGATGAAGTTAGATCATTTTTGGGACTGGCAGAGTATTACGCTAAATGTATTCCCTTGTTCTCTGAAACCTCAGCACCACTCCGTGACATACTCAAAAAGGGTTTGGTATTCTCGTGGCAAGAACCCCAGAAGAAGGCGGTTGAAAGTATAAAACGGCACATCATGGAAGCGCCGTGTTTACAGCCATTTAACCCGGAGTGGGATACAGTCATTACCACGGATGCCAGTGCATACGGACTAGGAGCAGTTCTTACGCAGAAGAAGGGGGACACGGAGCATGTGGTAGCCTTTGCCTCGAAGGCCTTGTCCTCGGCGGAACAAAACTACTCCACCATAGAAAAGGAAATGTTGGCGTGCGCATGGGCAGTAGAACATTTTAGAACATATGTGTGGGGCACGAAATTCAAGTTGGTGACGGACCACAAACCCCTCATCCACATGCTCAGCCCAGGAGGTACCAAAGTGTCCACACCCAGATTGGCACGCATTGCAGCAAAACTGCAGGAGTACACGTTTGAAGTGCAGCACATATCAGGGTGGAAGAATTCGCAGGCTGACTGCATGTCTAGATTGCCAGAAGGTAAAGACAAGGCCACCACGTTTTTAAGAGGAGAATGCATAGTAGCATCGATCACTGACATAAAAGCACCTGAGTATATGGAACTCAGCGAGAAACATTGGCTGGAAGAGGACAAGAAAGACCTGGCCATGGTGAAAATCCGTCAGTGGATCAAGGAAGGGTGGCCAGGGGAAAAAATGGTGCCGGAAGGTATGAGACCCTATTGGAAGGTGGCCGAAGAGATATCGGAAACGGACGGAATAATAATGAAGACCGACCAGATAATCCCACCTATAGGCATGAGGAGCACCATCCTATGCAGAGCCCACGCTGGTCCCCTGGGAAACACGATGACCCGGCGCAGAGTCCGGGAGGCCTACTGGTGGCCGTCCATGGACCAAGAGATTCGCACCATGATAGAGCGTTGTCATGAGTGCCTCAATAGTGACAAAAGACTGAAACTCAGACAGGCACCCCTAATTCCCACAGAAATACCAGAAGCGGTGTGGTCAAAAGTGGGCATAGACTTTATAGGACCTCTGGAAGCGATGGCACCAGAACATCGGTACGGCATAGTGCTGGTTGATTACCTATCCAAGTGGGTCGAGGCAGAGTTCGTCCCGAACATTACCACAGCGACGGTAATTGAAGTCCTCACAGAAATTTTTCAAAGAGAAGGCCTCCCCAAGGAAGTGGTAACAGACAGTGGGGTGCAACTGATCTCGCGGGACATGGAACAATTCCTAAGAAAGAACAATATAGGCCAAAGGAAGGCGTCCTTGTACCATCCCCAAGCTAATGGGCTTGTTGAAAGGGCCAACAGGTTCATTAAGGGAGCCATACAACTAGCCACGGCTTCGGGGATGGACCCCCTAAAAACTACCAAGGAGGCCATAGCGGCCCACAGACTCACCCCTAGCGGAATAACGCAAATATCTCCGTTTCGGATGTTGAGAGGGAGGAGTGCAGCCTCCATGCTCATACCACCATGGTTATCCAAAGTGAGAGAAGATGAAGCCGTGGACATGTCAGAAGTGGTGTGGAGAATTGAAAACAGCAAGGCACGCATGAAAACATGGAGTGACCAAAGAAGAAGAACCCAGCAAGCGTCAGACATTGGAGGGGGAGATTGGGTTAAAATAAGACTACCAAAAAAGGACCAAATCACGGGCTCTCGGTTCAGCAGACCCACCAAAGTGGTCCACAGGGGAACCAATCATGTCCGCACAGAGGACGGGCGCACATGGAATCTGGAAAGAGTAGCCCTATATCAGAAGAGACAAGAAAGAGCAAGAACCCCGGAGAGAACACCTGCCGAAGAAGGAATAGACAACGAGCGAAGGGAACCACGAGAGCCCGAGAGAAACGACAAAGAAAGGGAAGAAACAGAGATTGAACCGGGATCACCCTTGCCGGAACCCGAACAGGAGCAACAGGAAGATCGCACTGGAAAGGGTGACCGCCGAGAAGAGAGCACAGAAGACCGGTGAGATACACTGACTATGTTATGCAATGAACCTCCTCTTTCTTTATCAAAGGGAGGTGTGTAGAGATATCGCGAGAGTCTCCTACTCTCGCGAGATCTCGCGTTGGTGGACAGGAACGCCCCCGCGCGCTTCGCGCGCATTACGGGAGCACCAGAGGACGCGGCAAGACGCGGCAAGACGCGTCCTGCCGGCTCCTCCGAGATTTGGGCCTGGGGCCATTATTAATATTGGACATTTCTGTCTCTCAGCCCAGGAACTTTTGTTAGGCAATCCTGCCTAGCCCTCAGGCCTTGCACTACTTACATGTTGATGGCAGTTTATTAATTGTTAAATAAAAGCCATCCAGCCTGCCATCACGCCTCCTGTCATCTGTGCTAGAATATACAACACTCATATGGATGCTTGTTACATCCTCCACCTGCAGTCAATGCAGATCACCCAGAGAGCCGAGAATGGAATCCGACGATGAAAAAAGAAAGCCTCTCAGCGCCTCACATAAACAGCGGGTGCAATATCCAACACCTTTCACCTCAGCGTATATAAATGTTCGAATGGCCGTGATGAAGCACACAAGGAATTGCACCCCTCAGAACAGCAGATCTGGGTGGCATAGCCAGTCTGCAACAATCACTCTATCTTATGCAATAGAGTGCAAAAGATTATTTATTTCATGTTGGGTGGACAGAGATAAAAGAATGCGGTACAGCGCGTTTCACAGTAATCCCACTGCTTGTTCACATACAAGGGAACCATGCGATAATGACCCATAAATGCACAATGACAGCTGTACGGTGCAATGAATATAAAAGTCCTACATCGCTGAAAATGGCTCAGTATGCTCTGTCTACTTAGTTTCGGCCATGTTGAAATACCTTTTTCATGCATGTTTCCAAATATATGAAAATACTCAATGAATAATGAAATGCACACTGATTAACAAATTCTTGTCAGACATGATAGATAACATCTATTTAAGCATAGCCAAGCACTCAATGAGACAGAAAGGCATAGACATAATGCAACTTAAGTTTACTGCATACATTGGAACATGACGAAAGCCTAAGATATTCAATGTGCATATAAACCAGATGTCACTTAGTTACACCGTATAAAAATAGTTATGTGAATACAGAACATATATTTAACCATAAAGTATGAAGCGCATATGTTTGCAAAGCCAACTTGTTTCTAAAGTGCAAAATGCATGAAAACATGATAAAATGATTTGGAACAGATAAAAAGAGCTTGCTGTACATACGGATAGTACCATGAGACAGTTAGATGTCAAAGAGCTATAGCTATAAATTCAGTGCTTCTGTAGAACCATAAAACTTATATATATACAACACAGCAATGATACAGTGATTAAGCCGCCGTTTACAAGAGTCAACCAGGAGAGTCTGTCCTCATTAGAATCCTTGTCCACACAGACATCTGCTGTGTCTTCAAAGCCTCGCTCAGTGTACAGTCTATTTTTAGGAAGGGTTTCCTCTACCTGCATTTCCTGAGAAGAAGGGTGCTAGAACCTCTTTTTATGGAATTACCAGAATCAGAAACTGTACTGATTCAGAGTTGTAGAAGAGATTGAATCTTGTAGCGTTCTTGCAGTGTTTAAGACATGTAACTGTACATATGATTGATGTTGGTATTAACAGGATGTGTCTTTATTGTCTGTATGGGTAAAGAAGAAAGATAATACTTCACTGCTTCCTTTTTTAGTTGGGCAAGCAACACCTATAATAGCCAAAACTACAGCAATCACATAATGATTCATGTATACATAAGGAGAAGGGCTTCTGAGAATGACATTTGAGGAGGGACACACAATTGTTTGGTAATTGATCCCTCCCACTCCCTGCCCATTGCCTTGCTAATCCTTTTGGCTAACTCCACCCATTCCTGATTTTCTTTGCATGGAGGCAGACATGTTTTGCAGCATGCTCCAATAAGGCTTGGGGCAATGGAGTAATGATTGGACATGCTGGATGTCATCACGCCACATCTGTGTTGCACAGTGCGCTGCCCTGCCAGTCATGACAGGCCCTTCTCCCTCTGCCCTGATAGGTGTGAAGCTGTTAGTTCACTGATTATTTTCTTGAACCTATTTTAATTTACCCTTTGTGTAACTGATTGCACTCCAACATTCTATCTGTGCCCTAGTGTTGTGACTCACCCTAGATAGCGCTGATGGGCCACTTATCTAGGGTTAGGGGATAGAAAAAGATATTGGCCATATACCTATCTGGGCACAATCACTGTTCTTTTTTTTATCACATCTAAAAAGCACAATTGCCCAAGTGTGTGCATTAAGCCTGCCAGGTGAATCCAACTAATTTAATCTTTTTCCCTGTTAAGACTACTAAAATAAAGTAAACAAATTTAAGAAGTACCATTAATATCTACAATTTGCTTCGTAATGTCCCAAAAATGAATCGTATGGTAAAACATTACCCAAGCAACATCTCTCTCTCACACAGTTGTTTTACTATTGACTGTTGGCAACCTCTGAGAGGCGCATGTTGTCATTTGATTTTAAGAGGTCTAGAACAGGCCTACCAGTTTCATTGGTGTGATAGATAAACAATGTTTCTTCAGGGCCACAGCACTCACATGGTGCTGTCATAAAAAGACAAGTTGAGAGTGATAACTGTGCACCACACCGCACTTGTATATGGAGGAAGCGGGGTCTGGAAGGGTAGGCCTGGTAAGGGAGGGGAGGGTAAGAGACAGGACAACACAATGATTGTTCTATCTCTTATGTCCTAGATGTATACTAGTGACCTAGTATTCACATTCCCCCTTCATAATTTAGAACCCGTATCTTACCCTCCTCCGGTGCACAGCCAAATAAAGAAGGACCAAAAATATTTCTTTTTTCTTTACTTATTTTCTTTTTCTTAATTTGGGCTATAGAACCTAAACGTCCTGTTGGAACATGTGAGAGTACCCAAACGTTCCTTTTTTAGATTCATTTCATACTAGAGGGCTGTTTTTTTCAAGCTTTCATATTATTTTCATAGCAATGTGCATTTAAGGGGGCTCACAAATTGAAAGCCACTCCTGTCTGGATTTCCCAAAGTACCCAATCTGAGAAACTCCAATCCTGTTAGTTTCACAAAATGCAGGGCAGGACTCATCTGGTCAGCGTCCTGTCAACTGCTTCCTTCTGTCAAAGAGCGGCTCTGCGAGTTAACGGCTGTTAGAGTCTGCATCTACCACGTCAGATGCATATTTACTTCTGCGGTCGTAGCAGCGCAGTACTGTGCATTCGATACTCACGTCTCAGAAGACTAAACCGTTGTGGGATAACAAAGCAAAACCGCCATCTGTATATGGCTATTTGTAATGCAAAAACATTGCTACGTCGAATCCCTTAATTATTCTTACTGTTACGTTGTTTTTCAAAGTGCCACCTGTCTGGTTCTCCTGGATTTAATCAAAAGAACTCATAGTGGCCCTAGATATACAATATTACTTGGCCACAGCTTCTGTCAGATCGGAGTGTCACAGGTGTGGTCTCCCAAGGCATTATGGTCATGTGAGTCCCAGAGAAATACATAGTGATGGATCTAGTTATTCTCTATTCACATCAGTTGATAATGATAGATAGCAGGTACTGGGAGGTAATGTATTATAACCTGTCCATTGTCGACCATTGTCGACCATGTTATCAAATTGTATTCATAATCGTCATGTGGCCTTTTCTTGGGACATATTTCATCTATTGTCAATATTAGACATTATATCAGCAGCACCTGGGTTTCAAAGAGTGGCTAATGTCTGCCAGCTGGTATGCTCATTAAGGCCCACCCTATCTATCCTTAAGTGGAAAATGCACAGCTGTTCTCTCCTAAATAGGAGGTTGTGTACGTTCCCACCTCTGCATGGCACTATAATTTTCTCCAAAATTGTTCACGTAAAAACTGATGGACCATTCTTTTTTTAAAATAAATTGTTCCACCATTGGGCAAATAGTTTTTTGATTCTAATGCAGGACCGATGCTCGCCAAACCTGATTTGTATTGGACGAGAAGTCATGCCTACATATCTCAGCTTGCAGGGACATGTAATGAGGTATATCACGTTGCAACTGTTGCAGTTTGTCAGGGTCTTTTGTTTCCACTGGTATGTCCACCCGATAGCTATTGATGTAGATCTTAATGTGTTCAGACATACAGTGCATTGGCCACATGGAGTGTGTCCTACCTTTGCATGTTGATTCCATAAAGTATTCAATGTTTGTTCCTTGGGCTCTTTGTATGTCTGTTCCAGAGAGTCACACAAATTGCAACTACTTTTTATTGCGAATCTAGGGGTTTCCGTTTGGGAATGTCCTACTTTCCGTATGGGTCATAACTTTAGTACTTCCTTCTTGATTTTATTGACCAATGGGGAGTAACTGAATACTGCTGTGAAGTTATCATCGTTCCCAGTTCTTCTGCCATTTTGTTCCAACGTAATCACTCTTGGGATATTTTAGCTCTCTTTTTGGCTTGTATGATGACCCATTTCAGATAACCTTGGCTCAATTTGTCTGCCAGGTGGCTTGATTTTGTTTCTCGTAGTCACTCAAATTTGAACAGTTTCTTCTGTACTGAGAAATTGTCAGAATGGGAGGTTGTTCCTCAGACTCAATGGATCATAGCGGTTGAAAAGGAGTAGGGAGTTTCGGTCTGTTTGTTTGTTGAACAATGCACTCGTTAAGCGGTCTTCTTTGGCTTTTAAGCTGAGATCCAGAAAGCATACCCCATCTCTACCCTGGGTATTGCTAAATGTCAGGAATCTATTCTGTTCATTCAGCCATTTCATGAAGTCCTCCTCATTTCCATTGAAGATCATCAGTAGGTCATCAATGTACCTAGACCACAACTGAATCTTCTCAATGAAGGTATTGTTGTCAATGTAAATGGTCCAGGCCATAAAGTCTGACACATACAGATTTGCCAAACTTGGGGCAAATGTAGCCCCCATGGTGGTCCCAGATATTTGTTCATAGAAAGTGTTCTCACACATGAAATAGTTCTTCATAAGGGCAATTTCTGCCAATTGCATGATCAGGGATATGGGTGTGGTTACAGGAGGCTCTTTGTTCCTTAGAAAGTTCTCAATGACTTGGAGAGTTGCCATTTGTGGTATCTTAGTTTAAAGAGATTCGATGTCTAGGGTCACTAGAAGTTGTGCTTCAGGTTTAAACTGTAGATCTGTAATCAGTCACAGGACAGCTGTGGTGTCCTTTTAAAAAGAAATGGACAAATTGAGATAGGGGTTTCAGTATGGATCCTATCCAGACTCAATTGTCTTGCCTGGTGATGGATTTTTGCCCCTATGAATCTTAGGTAAGGTGTGAAACGCTAGTCACTTGGCTGTAGTTGTAATCAGAAATTCACTTTCTCTCGCTGATATGGCCTTCAGACAATGCCTCCTCAATAATGAGGCTAATAAGCTGATGTATGTTTTCCGTAGGATCACTACCCAGGCACCTATAGCTCTTCCGGTCTCCCAGGAGGTCTGACACCATTATTTTATACTTTGTGGAGTCCATTATCACTGTTGCACCGCCTTTGTCTGCTGGTTTTATTTCAATGTCAGCATTACTCACTAGAGTTTTCAGAACCACTCGATCTTTTTTAGAAAAATTGTTGAAGCTGATTGCTGAAATCTGCTCCAATTTGTCCAATTTTTTTAAAAGGGCTTTTTAGAAGGTTATTGATTCTGCAGTGATGCTGTAGACTTGTTCCTCAGGTTGGTAGCGCCTGAGTCCTCTATTGGCATCTTATCTGCAAAGAGCTGTTTTAGTCTGATTTTCCTTACCAATTGTGCTATTTTGGTTTGCATTTGAAACGGATCATGCGTTGCCGTTGGTATAAAGGAGAGACATTTTTCGAGAATACAATGTTGTTCTGGACTTAGGGCCTCATTCTGATTTGGGCAGTAAGGGTTAACGGTCACCGGTAAGGAGACTGGTGCCGTTAAACCCTTACCGCCCAATTCTGAGGTCCGTTAGTGGGACCCGCAAAGGACGTGTGGTCTGTCCACACGTTCTTTATGGGACCCGTTAAGGGACCTTGGAGCTAATAACGGACCTGCAATTAGGGGGCCCATTATTAGCGCCCTCCCCCTTCCCATTGAGACCTATGGGGGCTCAAATGGGAATGAGGAATGGCATTTGGAATGGGGATTTACAGGGTCTGCCTAAGTTGGAATGTCCCGGTAAGTCCCCATTCCACCAGACCGGACCCGGCCCGATTTATTTTGGAGGCAGCCAATAGCGCCATGACTACCTCCAAACTCGGAATGAGGCCTTTAGTGTGCTTTTCAATAAATTTACCTCAAGGGACACTTGCATTATGCCATCTAAGTTGTCTTGTTGTCTAATCGGCACCATATTGAAGTGATTGCTCATCAGTTGCACTGTCCGTGGGTCATTTTCACTTCCAGAAGGGGATAGAGCAGTGGAGGATTCCATCCTCATCCTCTGCTTTGTGTGATTTGGGGCGATTGGTTCTGCCACTGGTTCTGCCAATTGCCTCTGCCTCTGTTCATGGTTTTGTCTTGTCCCCTGTGAACAAAAAGCTTGGTTCCCATTACCAAATCCCATTGGAGGCCATGAACCGAACATTCCTATTAGGATGATTACTCGTGATTGGTTAGAACTTGATTTACTGCGTCCACTCTCATCCGAGCTACCACTCAAAAAGGTCCAATTGTTTGGCTTAAGTCGTTGACCATTTCCCCTCTTTCTTGAGGAAGAGTTGAATTGTGGGCCCGTCATCGGTCCACTGTTCTTGTTTTGATCATCATACTATGAGTCCAAGAGATATGGGTATATCTTTCCTTGTGTGAAAAGTGTGAGATTTTTCTTTAGTTTTTGCACCTTTTTATTAAGGTTGAATTCTTTTAAATCTTTTATAGAGGCGCCCAGGTCTTCCAGGCTCTTTTTATAGTTTGCAAGAACACTGGCTGTTTTTAGCGAGTCTTGTTTCTCCTCAATTTCTTTCATTAATTTCTCTGAGATGGTTTTTGCTGTGCTTATGATCAAAATTAACCAGTCTCTGGTGCACTTGTTGGCGATGTAACTCCAATCTTTTAGAAATTGTACTTTGTAAAATAGTAGGCTGTAGTCAGATGTAGGTTTAGCAATTTTAAGATTTATTGCGGTGTTAACTTAAACAACAGCTCTCCTTGTGCACATCAAACAGTATTAGTTTTCATGAGGTTTGGTTTCCGTGAAAGGGTTAATGCAGTCCAGAGTTCAAAAGACGCTCCACTTGGCTTCTCGCATCTTTAAAAGGGAAAATAAAGTCAACTTAATTCTTTTTCTCCACGGACTGACTCACCCTATGTTCACTGGGTTAAGAAAACAAAAATCCACATGGAAGGCACAGTCCTTGATTAACGGTTGACGGCTGGCGCTTCTCCTCAGCGAGTCCGCCTCTGATAGGGATCTCCCCTGTGCCTCTCACTGAGCCTTCTAGTACGCCCAGTCACAATCACCTTTCCATTCCTCTCTGGTCTCCGGCTCGGCTTGCAGCTGTAATCAGAAAAACCTGGTGAGCTCCCTGTTGCTGCATTTAAGCCCCTCTCTGCTCCTCCCCTCCCATCAGTCTCCAGCCCGTTTTCCCTCCCATTCCCCACACCTGCAGGGCGTTTTCTTTCCTCAGTCCACCCAGTTTCATGCACTGTTTGACCCCACCCTGTATGTCTCTGGGGCCACCGATCTACATGCGGGCTGACTGCATTATACCAGTGCCAATCTCTGGTACACCTATTTTCATGCTGTATGATTGGGTTGTACCTATGCCGTTTTCCCTTTTTAATTCTGTCTCTGCCCCCTCCTTGGTTTTGTTTCTCGTGGTGGTTTCTGGGACATGTCGTTTTCTTTTGATTTGCTGTGTAAACCTCTTGTTGGCTGGGTCTCATTACTAGAATAGGATCCTCCCTTGATTCCGTTGCCTCTTTGACCACCTCACATACTCCCCCCCGGGAACTAGGCCGTTCGGGCATGTTCAAGGCCCTGGACAAGTAATCAGCTACTAGCTGATATTTTCCAGGTTTATGTACTGTAACAAAATGATAGGGTTGAAGGGTTAAAAACCACCTAAGGACCCTATGGTTTGAGTCTTTCTGGGTGGCTAGCCATCGAAGAGGGGCATGATCTGTAAAGATGGTAAACTTTCGACCTAGTAAATAATAATGAAGAGATTCAACGGCCCATTTTATCGCTAAACATTCTTTTTCTAAGGTGGAGTATGGTATCTCGTGTGGGAGGAGTTTTCTACTGATGAAGGCTATTGGGCAGAGGTCTTGTTCTGATCCTTGGGATAGCACGGCACCTAGACCACATCCTGATGCATCAGCCTGTAAATAGAAGGCTTTTGAGAAATCTGGGCAGTGTAGAACCGGTTGGGTTGATATTAGTTGAATTAAGTGGTGAAAAGCTTGCTTAGCTTCTGGCTTGATTTGAAGTGGCCGGTTGGTTTTTAAGGCGTCTGTCAGTGGTGCTGCTATGGTCGAAAAATGCGGTATGAATCTTCTATAATACCCTACGAACCCTAGGAAGGCTCGGATCTCTTTCCGGGTTTCCGGTATTCTTAATTTTTTCAAAGCCTGTATTTTGTCCACCAACGGTGTGATTACTCCACCTCCTACAGAATAACCCAGATACTTGGTAGTTTTGGCTGCCAGCTTGGTTTTCTTAGGGTTGATATGCAGTCCTGCCTCTTGTAAGGACGTAATTACTTTGATTAGATGTCCTAAATGTTCCTTCCAGGTTTTACTAAAAATTACTATGTCATCCAAATAGGCAGCTGCGTATAGTTCATGAGGTTTTAGTACCTTATCCATTAATGCCTGAAAAGTGGCAGGAGCCCCGTGCAACCCAAATGGTAACACCGTAAACTGAAATAGACCTTGAGGTGTTGCAAAGGCTGTTTTCTCCTGATCCGCTGGGTTGAGCGGTATCTGCCAATATCCTTTGGTTAGGTCCAATGTACTCAAAAAGGATGCAGCCCCCAGTTTCTCTATTAGCTCATCTATTCGGGGCATAGGGTAGGCTTCATATCTGGAAATGGCGTTTAGTTGCCTAAAGTCCATACAGAATCGGGTGGTACCATCTGGTTTGGGTACTAGTACCACCGGTGAACACCATGCTCTCTTGGAGGGAATAATGGTACCTAGTTTCAGCATGCTCTCTATTTCTTGTGCTATTTCCCCTCTTTTTGCTTCAGGGATTCTATAGGGTCGGAGGCGTACAATCCTGCCTGCCTCGGTTGGGATTGAGTGAGTAGCCATATGAGTCCTTCCAGGTAGACTCGAAAATGTCTTTGCTACAGGGCCCAGGGTGTCAAATAATTCAATTCTTTGGGTGTCGCTTAATTGTTCCCCCAAGCCCACATCTCGTAGGTTACCAGCCGAATGTGTGACCATTTGTTCCGGGACCGACATCTCTACTAGAGACGTACACAATATTGCTGAGTCTCTTTCTTTCCACAACTTGAGTAAATTAATGTGATAGTTCTGATGTTTGTTTTGTCTATCTGGTTGCTCCACCTCATAATTAACTGGACCCAACACCTTTGTTATACTATATGGGCCTTTCCATTGAGCGAGCATTTTGTTCGTGTGAGTGGGTAATAACACCAGCACTTTGTCTCCTATTTTAAGAGCCTAGGTCTGCTTCCTTTGTCGTAATACTTTTCTTGCGTTTCTTGAGCTCGCCCCAGGTTTTCCTGAGCATAGTCTCTGAGGTTTCCCAGGTGATCCCTTAGTTCATTCACATATTCCGTTAGGGTTGTTTCTTCCTGCTGTTCCCAAGTGTCCTTTAGTAATCCCAAGATAGATTTTGGCTGTCTCCCAAATAATAATTCAAATGGGGAATACCCTGTTGAGGATTGAGGTGTCTCACGTAAAACCATCAATACCCATGGTAGTACTTTCTCCCACCCCAGACCAGTGGGGCTGGTTGCTCTTTTTATCATTTGTTTGATGGTTTTGTTATATCTTTCCACCAGCCCATCAGTCTGTGGATGGTACACCGAGGTCTTTAAATGGTTGATGCCAAGGGTCTTGCATACTTCTTTCATAACGTTCGACATAAAATTACGTCCTTGGTCTGTTACAATCTCCAGGGGAATCCCCACTCTAGCGAAATAGGGTAAAAGTACATCACATACTTGTTTGGCGGACATTCCTTTTAATGGAAATGCTTCTGGATATCTAGTGGCATAGTCCACTACCACTAGTATGAACCGGTATCCTCGGCTGGTAGGCTCCATTGGACCCACAATGTCTAGCCCTATCCTCTGAAATGGCTCTTTGATCAATGGCATTCTTTGTAAAGGTGCTTGTGCTGGAATATGGGGGCTTGTTTTCTGACATATATCACACTCTTGGCAATATTTGGTTATCTCAGCGTAAACTCCGGGCCAATAGAAATTTTGCAACACCCTATTTTATGGTCTTGTTCTCAGCTAGATGTCCCCCTGTGGTATGGTCATGTGCCAGCTGAATCAGCCCTTTCCTGGAGGACTGGGGAACCAACAATTGCTCCTTCATTATGTTATCAGATCCTTGGGTTACTCGATAGATTAACCCCTGTTTCTCTTTAAAGTAGGGAGTAGGAGGTTGGACCCCACTAGTGTCTAGAGCTTGTTCCCTGGCCCTTTTTAACGTTTCATCCAGCCCTGTTTCTGTTCAAAATGAAGGCATATGGTCCCCCACCTTCCAGTCTATAATGGAAATATCTTTATACGCCTCCTGATTCACTCGGTTTCTCCTTTTCTGGGCCTTAGATAATTTTCCCGACTATATGCCCCCAATAGTTCTGTTTTTGAAAACGGGGCTTCTCTCAACCATCTATCGAATTCAGGTAGATCTGTTCCTATTAGCACCGGAGCGGGTAAGGTAGGAATAACGGCGGCTTTGATTGGCATCTCCTGCCCCTGTATTCCCAACACAATGTCTTTAGATGGATACCCTTTTACATCCCCATGCAGGCACTTTATGTCAATGGTTCTCACCTGTTCGCTATCCTGCTCGCTCACGTGGGGCTGTATGGCCGTCTGTCGGCTTCCGCTGTCCATCATTGCTTGATGGGGATGTCCATCGACTGTGACCTCTATCACGTAAGGCAGTCGTTTCCTTCGGTATTCCTGCGCTTGTATGGCTCCGATTTCCATTGGTTCAATTTTTGTTTTTTTGGAACAGAAACGCGCAATATGCCCCCACTCTCCACACTCAAAACATTGGGGTGCCTGTCCTTTGCTTAAGCCAGCCCCATTAGTGGGTCGGGTTTCGGCCTTGTTCCTGGGTTCGGTTCCTGGTCCTTTATAGGTTCCGATACGTACTTGGGAAGCTTCCACACTTGGTCTCAATTGGGTGGCCGGGAAAGGTCGGGTGCTCCCTGCCTTCTGATATGCTGTTGCCACGTCTATTGCCTCGGCCAGTGATAGATGGTGATGTTGCCTCACCCACCTCTGAATTGGTCCTGGTAAGGCATCAATGAACTGTTCCATCATTACTTTATCCTTAATCTATCCTATTGTGGCTGTGCCTGTTTGCAGCCATTTTTCCGCCAAATCTTGTACTCTGTAGAACAATTGTCTTGGACTTTCACCTGGTTTCAATCGGGTTTCTCGAAACTCGAGCCTGTAGGATTCTTCATCCATGCCGAGTCTTTCCAAAACAGTTTTTTTAATCTCGGGGTAAGGAGTGTCTCCGGTGGGGTTAGCCGCTTGGTATGCCCCCTGCATTACCCCTGTGAGCAAGGGAGCCAGATAGAAAGCCCATCTGTCCTGTGGCCATTGGGCTGCTCTAGCTATTCTCTCAAAATTTACGAAGAAAAAACTGGGGTCTTCTCCTACTTGGTATTTTTGTAATACCGTAGGCGGTATTACTGGATGCGTCCGGTTCATGGCCACTGCTTCTCCCAGTATTCTTAAAGCTTCCCGTCCTTGCTCTTGGGCAGCACTTTGCACTTGTATGGCCTGTTGGAGGGCTTGTCTGTCCGCCGCGCCTGGTGACTTTGCACTTGTAAAAGTTGCTGCAGCTGCTGTTGCCCTTCTGCGAGTGCCTTTACCACAGCTTCCATGTCTTCTTTTTGGGCGTTCTCTTGAATCCCACCGCTGCCACCACTGTAAAATAGTAGGCTGTAGTCGGATGTAGGTTTAGCAATTTTAAGATTTATTGCGGTGTTAACTTAAACAACAGCTCTCCTTGTGCACATCAAACAGTATTAGTTTTCATGAGGTTTGGTTTCCGTGAAAGGGTTAATGCAGTCCAGAGTTCAAAAGAAGCTCCACTTGGCTTCTCGCATCTTTAAAAGGGAAAATAAAGTCAACTTAATTCTTTTTCTCCACAGACTGACTCACCCTCTGTTCACTGGGTTAAGAAAACAAAAATCCACATGGAAGGCACAGTCCTTGATTAACGGTTGACGGCTGGCGCTTCTCCTCAGCGAGTCCGCCTCTGATAGGGATCTCCCCTGTGCCTCTCACTGAGCCTTCTAGTATGCCCAGTCACAATCACCTTTCCATTCCTCTCTGGTCTCCGGCTCGGCTTGCAGCTGTAATCAGAAAAACGTGGTGAGCTCCCTGTTGCTGCATTTAAGCCCCTCTCTGCTCCTCCCCTCCCTTCAGTCTCCAGCCCGTTTTCCCTCCCATTCCCCACACCTGCAGGGCGTTTTCTTTCCTCAGTCCACCCAGTTTCATGCACTGTTTGACCCCACCCTGTATGTCTCTGGGGCCACAGATCTACATGCGGGCTTACTGCATTATACCAGTGCCAATCTCTGGTACACCTATTTTCATGCTGTATGATTGGGTTGTACCTATGCCGTTTTCCCTTTTTAATTCTGTCTCTGCCCCCTCCTTGGTTTTGTTTCTCATGGTGGTTTCTGGGACATGTAGTTTTCTTTTGATTTGCTGTGTAAACCTCTTGTTGGCTGGGTCTCATTACTAGAATAGGATCCTCCCTTGATTCCGTTGCCTCTTTGACCACCTCACATACTTGTTCCAGGAAAATACAGGGTTCAATTCTGATAATGAGCCCCATCGGAGCTGTATGAGCTCTGAGGTATTCTGACATCATTGCTCCATGCAGCTCTTTCCTAATTAGTTGTTTTTTTAGAACGTCTAGCCCATACCACGTGTCTGCATTCTTCCCACTTATGAGTCGGTTGTCTGCATCTAGTATCAATGGAATCGCTAATATGCCCTCCACCAATTCTTCGGCCTACACCAGGTAGATGGTCTCTGCCATTTTTATTTTTATCTTCACATTTGTTGCACAGTTATCACTCTCAATTTTTCTTTTTGTGAATGCACCATGTGAGTACTGTGGCCTTGAAGAAAGTGGTTTATCTATCACACCACTGAAACCGGTAGGCTTGTTCTAGACCTCTTAAAAACAATGAGGGTTTGCCACCAGTCAATAGTAAATCAACTGTGTGAGAGAGAGATGCTGCCTGGATAAAGTGTAGTGATGTATCTTCAGTGCTTTGCGCATGTGGACTGTGTGATGGGGCTGCGCGTGAGATGTGTTCCACGGGAGGCGGTTGGGACAGTTGAGGACTGCCGGGTGGGATGGGCCAGTGTCGTTCACATATCATCTATGTATGCCTATGGTGAGCAGCGTTATTACTAAGGAATAAACTCATGTAACTTACCTGTCTGGAGGCGTACTTACCCGACGAGGTTATCACACCATGTTTTACCATACAATTAATTTTTGGGACATTACAAAGCAAATTGTAGCTATTAATGATACTTCTTCCATTTTTTTACTTCATTTTAGTAGCCTTAACAGGGAAAAATAATAAATTAGTTGACTTCACCTGACAGGCTTAATTCACACAATTGGGCAATTGTGTTTTTAGATGTGATCAAAAAAAGAACGGTGATTGTGCTAAGATGGGTATAGGGCAAGTCTCTTTTTCTATCCCCTAACCCTAGATAAGTGGCCCATCAGAGCTATCTAGGGTGAGTCACCACACTAGGGGACAGATAGAATGTTGGAGGACAAGCAGTTACACGAGGGGTAACTTAAAATCGGTTAAAGGAAATAATCAGTGATCTAACACTGTGCGTGTGATAAATATTGGGTACATTGTTAGGGACATCACCCATCTCTAGTCCTCATATGTGTGAAGCTGTGCCTTCACTTCATCACTCACAAGATGATGGCAGCTGTCACACTTCTCAAGAGCGAGAAAGGTTGAGAATCTCCTACCAACGCAGCAAAGAAAGCCTCTGTGACTGTGTCGTCACAGTAAACCCTTTGTGTGACATTGTGGAACCACTGACTGTGCTTCAATTGCGGGTACTTAAGCTAATGCAGCTGCAACACAATTTAATTGCTTTAAATCTATTCCCATATGGGCTGTGCCTTTTAGTAGTAGAGCCATAACAATATTTTGAAATGCCAATATTTTGTCCACCACTTAAATACACATATTTGAATGCATCCATGTTGCACAGTGTGCCGTCCTGCCTGTCATGAGGGGCCCTTCTCCTTCCACCCTGATGTGTGTAAAGCTGTATTCACTTTATCACTTACAAGGCGGCGGCGTGTGTCAGACGCCTCAAGAGCGGGAAAGACTGTGAATCTCCCACCTTTGTGAAGGATGTGGTGCAGGGTTACTGCTTGAGAGGAAACGCAGTTCAGAAGGAAATGTAAGACTGGCGATTACCCCAAATCCTAGCCTAAAAAGCCACGTTCCACAGAATCCGGCCAATCTGTTTACAGTGAGAGGTTAATAGACTGCTTAAACCAGAACATGCATTTATTAAATTGTTTTTATTGTAAGGCGCCTAATATCATACCTGAGTTTAGTTTCTAAGGACATATCCGGGACTCGAACCTCTAGTGTTTTGGCATGGTCTTGCTTTCGAGACGAGAGCGTTGCCGCTGTGCTATTCTCCGTTCAAAAAGCCATTGTGGCAGTACCAGACCTCTGTCCTTTTTATGAAATATATCTGCCCGACAGCCCTCACCCAGCACAACATTGTTTGTTATGATGTGTCGTGGAAAAGAATATATTACAATCCTGGTTTCACAGTTTATAATTAACATGCTACATTTTCCCGTTACTTTAAAAACAATATAGATTAGTTTCTGCTTAGTTGCCTTATAAGTGATGAACTAGTACTGTACAGTAAATCTGGCTTACAGAACATCAGTTTATCATAATGGGTTATGAAGGTTAACCTTTTCAAGAAAAAGAGGCATAGTTGGCCAGACTAGGATTCAGACTTGTGCAGTACAATGCGAGTTATGCACAGATATCAGAGGGTGTTTGATTATTTTTCCACCCCCTACCTCCCCCTCCATGCGAAAAACAAATCTCTTTGTGCTCATTCTATGGAGCGATAACATCAAACTTTAATCTGTCACTGTTATTTATACGTAGTCTGCTGGAGTTAATGGCTTAATTACAACTGCAAATGGCTACTGTAGTAATACAAATGTATTAACCAAGTCTCCCTTCAACCACATGATTTATATCTCTTCCACACACTGAAGACGTGTTGAAAACAAGCACTGACAAAGCCAACAGTTTTGGCTTAAGGTATTAGATGGGCATTTACCAGGCAGTGCTATTGTATGCGAGGTAATTGTTAGGCAGAATCGCATGCGGTACCCTTTGGGAACACTACAGGTAATTAGGACTACAAGTGTAAACACATTTCACCTATGGTACAAGCCCTTACTACACAGTAAAGTGGTAGTGATGGCTGAGCAGCCAGGCTTATCTCAAGAGTTTAAGTGAGCAATAGAACAAGTTACACAAAGGACCAACCAATACAGTGATTCAAGTAAACACTTACTCAAGGTTTTTCAGTAAAATAATATACATTTATTTACTCAATCATTTATAAAACATTACACTAGCACAAGCAGCTCAATATCACACATTAATAAACCACAAAAAATCCAACCGGTAAGTAACTAAACACGTTTAGCTCAAAAATGAACTGTGAGCAAAATGGCACTTTAGATACTCAGAAAAGGGAGGAAAAGACAAGGTCATACGAATAGACAGCCCTAGTACAATCATAGGCAGGGCAAAGGGATCAAGTTATATACAGAAGAAAGGAAAGTGTCCCCACGGTCTGTGGATCACTCACGTCCCCTGCACACTCAGAGGATTGTACAATGACAAACAATTGGACAATAAAGTTAATACATAGGTATTTTATGCTTTGAGATTAGATAACACTTTGTAGAGGAGCTGTTTAGGAACACTATTTTCAAATAGTCAGATGTAGTAATTGTAGGTGAGACCAATAGATTATAGGGTGAACTCTTTATACTGACCTGTTATAAATCAATTAAATTAGTCTTGAATTTGAGATTAGAACAATACTTTTAATACAATTCAACAGGGTGGAGCAAAAGAAACATTCAAACTGTTGATACAGAGTTACAATATTATTTTCATATTGGTAACATGTATTCCAAAGTGATTGTTAATAAAAACTCAACACTTTTCGGAAATAGAATTTCCTTCATCAGGAGTGGTTATTTGTAAATCTATTCAACACAATCTTTTGGTCCAGAATTCTGATATCTGCAGATTACAAAACAAATAATATTCTCTTAGGTTACATTTTTGAGACCGATATATTTTCACACACTTTCTCGATGGCTGAAAAGATTTCCGGACCGCGTATGGGCAGTACCTTTTAAATGAAGAAAGCTGTAGTTGAGGCAGTTGTTCCTGCCAGTTTGAGAAGATCTCGCTGTTCCTGAGCTTCAGTCGTGGGGACAAGAAGGAGTACATCGGGAGGTTCCTGCACTTTATCAGGGAAGAGGCCAAAAGCTGTAGCAAGACGTTGGTTAAAGGTGTGAGTGCCTTAAAGTCCCCATGGTTTCCTTTCCTCTGGCTATCCGGTTTTCAACAGCACTCTGAAGAAAATACAACCAGAAAAGTACGGTGTCCAGGTGGCTTGTGAGTTGGTTGTTCCCACCAAACTCAAGGGAAGAAGTTAACCTTGAAGGGCTTCGCTGTCGTCAGAGTTCCTTTCAATTCGGACCTGCAGCAGGGTTTCACCAGTTGTCCAGGAGTTGCAGCAGTCCTCTCCCTTCTTCTCCTCTTCGTATTTTTCATTCCAGTGGTCGACTCTGCTTTCCAGGTCCTAGAGACTTGCTTTCAAACAGTTGTCCCCCCATTCATTCAGCCTGTCTGTCACTCACCCAGCAGGGTGGCTGTCCTTGCGGAACAGCCAGCCAGCCAATCACACCAGAGTGCGTTCTGGTCTTGTAGGAGACTAAGCACAGGAAGTTTCAGGCACCTCCCTCACATCCTGTCCACCCCAGACACTCTGGCACCAGAGGAGGGCTTCAGCGCAGAAGCTCACCAAAGGG
Organism: Ambystoma mexicanum; assembly: GCF_040938575.1. NCBI lineage: Eukaryota > Metazoa > Chordata > Amphibia > Caudata > Ambystomatidae > Ambystoma > Ambystoma mexicanum. Next base: position 480,352,685 of record NC_090932.1, on the reverse strand, counting down.
CACAAAAAAGGGACCAAACCTGGTTTGGCGCACAGAGACAAACACAAGAAGGACTTTTCCTAAAAGAAATGTCGAAAAAAGATGATCAGAGTCTGTTTTTACAGATAGGTCTGGGGTACCATATTGAAAAACATGGCTACCCCTGATTTTGATCTACCATTGTTAGCAGTCGCGAAAAATCACGGTAGTTGATCGAAACCACTGCCACCAGCCATTTAAAATAGGAAAATGTAACATTTTACTGTTACATGAGTGTTTTGACTCAGGGGAAGCTAAGCAACCACTCCAGCACTCTATAGTAAGATAGGGTTTGCTGGGTCAGTGAATTTAAAGAGAATAGTAAAGTTAATTTAGCTTTACATACCTGGGAGAAGGTAGTCAGTCCCAGGAAAGGTTTTTAAACCTTGGGGAGTCTGAAAGACAACCCTGTGTCACTGCACTGAAGGTGCCGTGTGACACACAGAAAAAGATGATGCCATGGAGTTTGGTTTAAAAAAATCCATTACCAAAGAACACAAAAGTAAAACACACACAAAATACATGGAAGTGTGGGAAAAAAGGCCCACACTCTTCCCGGGTAAAAACATCAAATCCTAGATATCCAACAAAGTTGCTGGGGGTCTCAAAAGGTAAGGGAAATTAGCACATTTGGAGAATTCTCCCTAACGCTAATCACTCTATTTTTCAGCTGTTGTGATCTTATGGCCAAGATGCACCACTGTGCCAGTATCTAACAAACACCTATCCCATGCCACTTTTAAAGCCCAAACTGTTGGCTTTACCAATGCTTGGTTGTGTGATAAGTAATCCAGAATCACAGCTGGTACATGCTGAACATGAGGGGTGACACTAAATGGGTGTTGTTCTGACACAATCTCTGTGGTTAAACTTCTCATTGTCATTTTGCCTTCTGTACATCATTTACGTTTGATGTCCCATCATACATTCACACCTGCAGGTTCCAGTATTTAAAGCAGCAATGTGAAACTAAAGACAGTAATGAGATTTCATCTCAGATGGTGTACACTGAGATCTCTGTCTCCTCTCAGTTGTAATACTTTGCTCTCAATACTTAAAACAAGCTGTGTGATCGGCGTACCTGTGTGTAGTAAATGTTTCAATGAGCAGATACCATGGGATTGAAATAGTAAAAGGGTATGCTTTGTGATGCCCTGTTTTGATTATTTTGGATTAAGGCACATATTCGTCAGCTAACACGCTTGAACTTTTCGATTCAGATGCGTATGTTGCATTGACAGTTTTAAAAACATAATCTTTTTTAACACTCATTAGAAGGACAGTGGTCACTGCAAAGGTTCATCTCCAGTTCACTGTCCTGTCTTCTGATAAAATGTGTTTACATTACAAATCCAGAGCACAACAAGAGATGAGTGTAATCAAAATATTTACGAGTCCATAAGGAGACCCCGCTGCAGACAAGTGACGTCCCTACAAAGACAAATTGCCTCTTTTTTTATTATTTCCTGTTGGCTGCTTGCCCAGGCTGTATCGCTAAGGCAAGAATGACTATAGAAAAAAAATACGATTTCCTGTTTCATTTGGCTTTCATACATAAATAATGACTGGAAACAACGTCATTTCCCTCAGCATTTATGATACTTGCCCGGTATCCTGAATTATGCCATGCTTTTGCTATTTGGCTGTTCTGAAAAGGTTAAGCCTTCCTAGGTTTGCTATGGTAAACTATGTTGCATTATCCCAAATAGTATCATCATTAAATTGATGCGCCATTTTGTATGTGGAGCAGGGGAGTTGCTAGGTCTGTAAAAGACCCGGGGCTAAGCTGATGTCGGAACTGTTGGGACTGGGGGCTAGCTAGTATTTTGGCTGTAGCTCCTGAGATTCTATCCGGGGCTACAACCAAAAGATCAGGGGCTATAGACCCCTTAGCCCCGCCCCCTAGCAACGCCCCTGATGTGGAGATTTCGTTATGTTTGGATCTATGTGATGTGTTTGTGTGATTTGTTCCCAAATGCATTCTCACCAGAAATGTCCACTCGATGATACAGTGCTTTTGAGGTACACGTTTTTGCTTTCGGAGGGTGTTCCTGTCTAACAGCACCCCATTCCCGAGTTTGGAATGCTGCATTCTCCCTCCCTTCACAAACACCTAACGTTGCTTAACACGTGCGTTTTACTTTCTTATAATTGTCTGTTCCCAAATGCAAGCTTGCAACCAAATAGCATTTTGGGTATTAAAGGGGTTTTGCTAATGTTCGTTTTTGTGTTTATTTATTCATGACCCCCATATTTGTTTTATGGTTTTGTCAATTAGATGGTGATTAAGCATCGTCTATAAGCCAAACCTATTGCATTGGCCTGCAGTTAGGAAGGAGATAACCTGATGAGGGACACACAGCCTGTGGACATTGTTTGGACATTTACAACTCACTGACTTCTCATGGTTATGTTAATCCATATGGCTATTCCCAACCATTAACGGCCTCTCAGCCACCCAGAACACATCCTTCTGGGATCTCTTTGAGTTAACTCTGTCAAATAGCACCATCACAATTTAGCCTGCTAGTGTTATTGTTAAGTCTGTGGTTGTTTTGCTGAGAGCCAATGGCTTAATTGCTGCTGTACATTTGCTACTGTTATAATAAAAATGTATTAACCAAGTGTGCCTTCTGCTATTTGATTTATATCTGTACCGTGCACTGGAGTCCTATTAAAAACAAGTAATGACAAAGCCAACAGTTTAGGCTTGTGCATAGTTATTAGATCTGCATTTGCCAGGCACTACTATCATATGGCTAGGTAATCATAACATTGTCTAGTTCTTGCCATCATACAAACGGGCAGTACCATCATTGAAGTGTCTGTCAAATGCCGATCCCATGCCTCTAAAAAAGCCAAACTTGTTGGCTTTGGCAATACTTGGGTGAGACATGATGCTGGTCTTTATGTTATAAGCTGGACAAGTTGCTTTGTCATGTTATTGTGTTATCTTCTATCATATTGTTTCATATGACTAGCTGACTAGCATGTTTATTTGTTTAATGTTGGTAAGCACTTTGAAGCAGTCAGTAGGTGATAGGTCAGACTCCAAAAAATACCCATATCAATAAAAAAAGAAATTATACATATGAGCGGAGCTCAGTTCATGGAAAGGGCCATAACCCCCAATACAGACCCGTGCACATTAAGTTGGGTAGCAGAATCCACACTCCTGTTGGAACAAAGTTCTCCTTACTGCTCTCTTTTAACAAGACTAGGTAACTACTCTGCAGTTCGAGAAGAACCATGCTTTAGACAGACGAGAGTACTGCATCAGACACAACTTTAACCATCCCTATAACGTTCATAGCAGGCCTCAAGAACAGCAGGCCCAGTCCATGCCTTTGCTCCCAGATGAGCCAGAGTTAGAAACCCACTCTCCTTTAAACGTGCCATTGCTCGACGACGCTTTTTGCTTGGGAAAAACCTGCCCATTTGTGGCTGTTCAGGGAGTAAGTGGAACTGCCTTGCTCTTGGATTTACTGCTGATTTACTGTCAAATTTAAAATGAAACCAATGATTATTTATATTTTTATTTTTTTATTTTATTTAGTTTGTTACAAACCTTTAAACAAACCTGATTTACTGTCAAACTTAAAATGAAACCAATGATTATTTTTATTTTTATTTTTTTTATTTTATTTTATTTAGTTTGTTACAAACCTTTAAAATAATATTTTTAGTACAGCACGATAAAAAAGGAGAAAGAACACAGATTGATATTGCACATCATTAAGATTACAAGTAAATTGAACACTTGATGTGTCTTTTACATTGATTGGTGCTTTCCCACAAGTGTCCATCAGTGTCGAGATTATTAATTCTTTATCTTTTATATGTGTGCTGTACTCTGCTGACAAGGGTTGTGCAATTTCTTTCAACAAGAATGTCAAAGCAAAATTAAGCTTGTTGTTTGTTTCATCAAAACACACTTGCCACCAATCATCTGCACTTAATAAACTTTCGGCTTCTATCAGCTTGCCCAGATATTTAGTTCTTGCCGATCTTAAAACTGGGCAAAAAAGTGGCAAGTGTTTTAATGGTTCATCACGCTTATTACAAAGTCTACATGATTAGTCCATTCCTATATTGTTGGTCCATCGACTTTTGTACCTCTTTATTTCTAAACTAGTTGAGTCGAAATTTCATCAGACGGGTTAGTTGATGTCGATCAGGAAATGTATCTACATATACATGTATCTACACTTTAGGGATTTCCTTTAATGTTCTGCTTTGGTGTGACATATTTTGCATTATTTTATGCTTTACTCTTGAGTCTCCAGTGTCAATCCAATCTTGTGGCCAGAGTTTTTCTTGACCAAGTCAGGGTTTGTTTTTAGCGTGATGTTATCCGTGCTAAAATTCTGCATGTTTTTTTCACAACGTTCAACCCAAAGAGTAAGGATGTTATCTTTGTTGCCACTACACTGGTCATGTAGGATATTAAATTGAGGCATGCCGTTCTCTTCTATCATCTTGCGATACAGTATGAACGTATTCCATGTTATTCTGGCATTTATGGAAAGTAAACCTAGTTCATAGTGAATGCATGATGTTGGTGTTCCTTTAGGCAACCAGAGAACTTTGGTCGAAAATGTGTTTTATAATGTGGCCCATAGATTGGCACAACCCCCCAGAGCGCATTAAGGCCCATGGATTAAGGCTGGAACTGTTTTCCGCTTATAAAAATTCAGAACCGGCTTCAACGAGAATTTGCAGAATTTTGTATTTATTTTATTTTTTATTCAAGACCCCTGCTTGCAGTGCAAGTTTTTTCATTTGGTTTTTGTTTTCTCTAGCCACAGCACATCATTCAGGCTTGAGCTAACCCACATTCCAAGGTCTCTGGTATGCATTACACTCTTGATAGTTTGTTTCTCCAAGTACGATTGGAATTTTTTGCTTTTCCGAGGTTGATTCTTTCTCAAATCTTGCAGTGTCACAATGTCTGGCATTTGTTACAATTAATGTACAAGCCATTTGACATCACATACTGTTTGAGGGCATGGAGCTTACGTTGTAGTCCTATTGGTGTTGCGTCAAGGAGGACTAAATCGTCTGCATAGAGTATCCAACTCAAAGGTGTTCAATGTAATTTCAGTGGAAACGTTGCAGTGCTTTCAAAGGAGTTTCCAATATCTGATAGGAACAGATTGAAAAGAATTGACGCCAGCGGGCAGCCTTGTTTCATGCCACAGAATGTTTTTATCAGACAGACAGGTTACCAGCACGATGAAGTCTAATTTCGACTCCTGTGTTTGTATATAAATCTCTGATTCCAGTTAACAGACTGATTGGACATTTCCATTTTTTGAGATTTGACCATAAGATTTCACCATCCACGCTATCGGATGTGTACGATAGGTCACCAAAGGCAAGATATATTTTTGTTCCTTTCCTTATAGTTTCCATTTTCAGAAGGTTAATGATCAGATGATTCAGTCTGTATCCAACTCCTTTAACGAATCCTGTTTGTCGAGGATCAAAGTGGCCGCTAGATGTAATCCAAGCTAATAGGAGTTGTTGTAGGTGTGTGGCATAAATCTTCCCTACTACATCTAAAAGAGAAATTGGACAATAGTTCTTTGGGTCTGCTCTATTGCCTTTTTTAAAAAAAATTGGCACAACAATGGCTTGCTTCCAGGAAGCCCGAGTGGAGCACTCTGATGCTATTTTTGCAAATAGAATGAAACAGAATTCAGTCCATTCCTCAGGGATTTTTTTTCAAGATGCAAACCCATGATTATCATTAAATACCATCACAGTTGGTTTCCTCACGCTTGTCTGCTATACATCCATATCACTGGATCACAAGCAGTAAGCAAACCAGAGCCTGTACTACTTTTCTGAAAACCCCACTGAAATTTGGAGCTCTTCATTAAGGGAACGTCAACCAAGAAAAACAAGGAAAAAATAACATTGTTTACCTTTGGGTCTAGGGCACAGCGATCAGCACAGCTTGCTTTATGTATTGTAACTATTCCACTGCCCTGTCTTTTTTTGCCATCAACGTTCACCTTCTGACACAACCTAATCTTAGACTGGCCGCCTTCTGGACTCAGCTTAGTGATTCCAGAATTACTATTCGGGAATGAGCCTGCTTTGCCATAAATAGATACTGGACATATTTCAAGCCTACATCTCTTCCTGGTGCTCCAATCATGTTCTCAGATCTCTCATGCACCACAAACTACTCGATTTCCAAACTGCAATTCCTCCAAAAGTGCATGGAAATCATAATGCACATATCACCCCAAACATGCTTTTTATTTTGCCACTTCTCTCTAGAAGATAGTCAACGAAGAGTGAAAAAATACAAATCCATCACATCACATCACATAACATAACCTTTGTGATGTCTATAACATATCCCTATGTTCAACATCATTAACATAAACCATTCAATAATAAAGTGATTTTCCAATTAGTGGCACATGCAGGCCATCGAATTGCGAATGCCACCCAGTAGGAGGCAAAGCAGACATCATGTTTCATCTGAATGTGCTTCAAGGCAACAACAGTGGGGGTAAAGGAGTGATCATCTCTGCTTCATCCTAGACAAAATCCAACTGCTCCTTAAAATCAGTAGTTCTCCCACAACTCAGTCCTCCAAGAATGTAGGTAACATTCTGAAGCACATCTTGGCTGCAGCCCCAACATGTCATTCAAATTTGAAATATGGGCTGTCAGATGATGTATTCTCTCCCCCCAATCCCCTCCCCCCCCGATATGAGAAGATTGTCTTGGTTAGTGACCTATGGTTAATTGTTTTTCCCCCATTGCCAGTAGGTCTAATAAAAACGTAACTGCACCTCCACTCTCCCTTCAGGATGTGGCATTGGAAGTATACGTCACTGCCCCTGTGCAATGTATTGTTTGAGCTGGCTTTTTGATGACATATGAGAATTTGTTAATGCCCTTCTATGCTTCAATGGGCTTTTTCTATGACATTGGGTGCAAAGTGTTTAGGAAACTGGCATCTGAATGAGGAGCAATTGTGGGAGCTCGCTTCAAGTAGTATCTTTTCCTATGCAATAACTACTGTGGGTGAAATGGCTTGAAGCCTGTGTAATATCTGAGAAGGAATTTGACTCCTAGCTTGGTTGGCAGGTGAGGCTGTGATGCACTTGGTTTAGTCTCTCCAGTGATCAAACCTATGCATGTTCAAAGCCCTTGACATTCAAACCTGCATTCATCACACATAGTTCCATGGACTAACTTCTAGTGTGATTGACACTTCTGCTTACTAATTACACTATGAACTTGTTATGTAATTACTATTAGGGCAGGGGCAGTTCTTATACCATTAGGGCTGGGTTGCTTTGGGGTAGCATCAACTCCCTTACATGCCTGACAACTTGCTTAATACATTACAATGTGATTGGTTTACTTGGTGTGCCAAGGCTCTGTGTGTGTGAAGCCCTCTGTATGTTGTCTTTGCTGAAGTTTGTTTCATTTGAAATGTAATTTAGGTTGGGTTGCTGTGGGTTTATGTGTGGTTAGCATGTTCGACTGAAATGCAGATGTTTACCTTCCGCACAGTGCATACCTGGTCTGGCCTCTTGAGAGGCTTTTGAACCTTAATCACATGGGCAATTTCTGTGTATCCCAGATACAAATGTTGATGTGACGCTAGAGACACTGTGGTGACCATTTTTAAGTGTTTGTGGCATTCCACCTGCTTTACATAATTTACTCTTTCTTTTCTGCATTTACACTAACCCCACTGAACGTGCTGTCCTGTAATCCCACTTGCACCCATTTAATTGGCTGCTTTTATTGAAATCACTGTCATCTGCACTCATTTTGCTGGCTGCTTTTAAAATGAATGCCATAGATTCTTACAGCAAGCAGCAACAAATAGCAATAGACCAAAGGATGTCAAAGCCTATGTGATTGCAGCAGCAACAGTCCCCACAGTTTAGCTAGCTGAGGAGCTATGTCCACTCATTTGGGATTTGGAGATAGTCCTGTCATCTATTAACTTTCCCAGAGTGGGTGTGTTTAATATATCTAGGTATCAAATGGGACAGTTCCAAACTATTTTACTGACAATATTCTAATATGTATGTGTATTGGAACCCCTCTCCATACACCGTTATCAACTCTCTCTGCCTACCTGCTGGCAGGCATCATGGTGTGCATGATAGATATCTGTCTATGTTGCTTAGCGATTCTGAATTTTGGCACCAGGCCCTGTTACAGGCTTGTCCTGCTCCCTACTATACCAATGCTCATCCAGCTCCCCCACGCCAGCTCAGGCACAGCAGACACTCGCCACTTGAACACAAATCATACACAGGATGCCAGAAGTAGAGAGAAAAGGGTTGTAATAGACACACACACACCAGTGCACAGGAGGGCTGCATTCTGCTCTGCCCCTCCCTGGCCTGGTGCATCCTTATATACAGTGGAGTAGCTAGATCTATTCTCCTCCCATGAACCAGCACGTATAATGCACTATAATAACAAACAGGCCATTTCGCAGAACTTGGAGAACAAAGCCTGCAGTTGTGAAAGGTACAAAGCAGCCTCTGGCAGCCTTGGGATTTGAGCCAGCAGCATCATCACTGTATAACTCTCAGGAGGGGCTCTTCATGCCCTCTGAGGCTTCACAGCATTACACAGCTCAGCTATGCTCTGCTCTGCTCCGCGACATCGCTTGGCATGGGTGTTCAGCTGTTAGGCCAGTCTCTTATGCAAGTCTGCAAGTCAGTCCAGTTGCATTCAATGAATTTCAAAGAAACCAAAATTAAGTGCAGAATCAGAAAGGTAACAGGCCCCGAATGTAGGGAGTCCTGTGTTAGACCTCTAGAAAAGTATTGCCTTTTGACACTTGGTACTTGCTAAGGTGTGGAGTTGCACATTTTCAGTGGGTCATTTCTGTCTATCCAAATTGCAAATCATGTCTGTCAGCCATAGGGCCCCGAAGCTGCAATAGTAGGTGTCCATGCAGAGCCATTTATAGCCGTTTATCAGGACACACCTTTATTATGTTCCCCAGCTCGCACACCCAGCTTGAAAACTCTGTCCATGATAGGGTTGCCTCTTGTCTGATGGTCCAAGGCTACTATAAAGTTGCATTATTGTTCTACAAGTGCAGGTGCGCAAAACAACAAAATCCTGTGTCACATACAGTACTACTGTTCAATGTATAGCTCCAGATGATTTTAGGGCTCTGTGATTCTACCACTCAAATGTCACTCTTATCAGGAGCACAAACACCCCTATTACTTATTAGTTGGGTGTACAGTAAATAGTGTTATACTGATGTTTCTCTCATTTTCTATTTCATTGTCCTGTTTTGTGCCGCAGTTATTCAGCAAACCCATGTCATTTTAAACGTTTCTTCTTACAATTAATTACTTTGCATCATTATGCACAATTCGTATGCCTGTTTCTCCTCCTCATCGCACAGCTCTGTTTTGCCAATCTACTTAAGCTATGGCATTAGAAGTCCTTTCCCTGACGTGTACAGAGCACTCTTACTCGTCCATCAAACAAAGGGAGGCATATTAGACCTTTCGATTTTGGAAACACAATCTTTGGTTTGCCCCCCAATTTAATTTGTTAACCAGTGCCCAGATTCTGCAGATCTGACAACGCGTTATTGAACTGTAGTGTGTGGCCTTTATCTTAACTCACCGATATGGTGGCTTTAGGGACTATAAATTGCTATGCATGCACGCCTACTATTGCAGCTTCGGGGCCCTATGGCTGGCAAACATGATTTGCAATTTGGATAGACAGAAATGACCCACTGAAAAGGTGCAACACCACACCTCAGCAAGATATGAATAGTCAAAAGGCCATACCTTTCTTTGGGCAAGCTGGTGGTGTGTGGTAGGGGTATTCATCTAGTAGTGGAGATTATTTCTGTGTACCATCTGGGATGCATTTCCAGAAGTTTCAATAGGCTCAGGGAGGATGAATTTTGCAGTACATACCAATATGCCCCTTTCATTCAAGACCATGAACCCCTTGAATGGTAAACATTGAAATCAACTACAAGAGCCTGATCTTATAAAGATAAGAAATGGTAAACAAACTAATATTAAGCATTAACGTGTTGCTCAAGGAAAAAAAAACAGATCATAGGTTTCAATCCGGGTGCAACATTATCCAAGAAGGACGGATATCTTTAAAAAAAAAGAGTACTTTGTGCATCTTTGCAGCAAAGGAAGCTATCAAAATAAAATAGGAACATATGTGAGTTCACTAATATTGAAAACTGCCCATTTTTATAATGTAAAATATATATTTCATATGGTCACTTCTAGTACATAATTTTATAACTAAAATGCAACACTTGTCTTACTGTGTAAAGCATATTCCCAAAACCTAAAATGACAATGGGAATTGTTTTCTAATTGAAGGTTATCATTCCAAAAAAGACAGTCTTGTACGCTTCTCGAAGAACTGGACACATAGCACCAACAAGGGTTTCTGGCTGCTTTGCATAAAAGCAAAGAACATTTTGGGAACATGAGAATGGCAAACATTCATTATATTTCACACAAATGACAGTGATTAAAGGTTTGGGTGCTAGAATCACTAAGTCCACAATGCAAATTGGGCCTGGTGCTCATTTCTTTTTTCAAAATACTCACTCTAACATTAAAGTTTTTAGAACCGCTAAATATTCCAAATGCATAGACATGATTTGGGGTTTCGTGTGAAAGGCAAGCAGAGGTGTGATGTAAGTCAAATTTCATGAGGCAAATAATTCTGTAGTCTGTGAACCATGACAGAGAAGGGGTTGCCGCAAATTGTGGAACTTAGCATAGATGAATCCTTGTTTTAAGGGAAGTCAGGTTGAGGCTCTAAAGTATGTGGTGATACACTCCCGATTTTGCTAAACCATTACACAGGGAGCTGGCAGAAAGATGTATTGGCATGCTGCACAAATCAAATTACAGGAGGGGTTAACAGGGGAAAAATGTAAAGTAAAAAGCACGCAGATTCCACCGCCCCAATCGGTGATATTATTAATAGAGTCAATGTTAGCGTGGCAGTGCTCCCATAGGTACTCGGCATGAGTCCTATTTGTGCAGCCATAACTGCAGGCTCCATGATTCAAATGTACTCCAGCTATCAGTCCTTCATGTTTTTCGGGGTTCCAATGACAAAATGAGTAATGGGTGGATAGGTTAAAGTTTAAGCTCTTTCTTCTAACATCGAGCAAGGCTGCACTTAGTAGTTCCTAGTTCTAGCGGGGGTGATTCAGCCCTTACTTATTTAAAGGTCAGTAAATCGAGTCCCAATACATTGTTCAATATTATCCTCTTTTATTTCAGCATTTTTAACAAGGAACAATTTTCCATTAAGCACTACTTGCAAAATGATGACTACTATCACCACGGTGATGGTGATGGATATTTATATTACTATTATTAAGTCATGCAGCCAGGCAAGCAGATATAGCAATTAGATTTCCATACAAACAGAGGATTTGCATATAATCAACACTACTTTAGTAAAACACATAAAACTGGCTCAAGGTGCTCAATGGAAAATATATGCATAGGAATCATGTATGCAGCAGGCAAAGATGTCTTCCATGAAAAGAATGAGATTATGACAACCTTCCATGATTCCAAGCAATTATCCACCTCTTTGGCCGATTCATGTCTCTTTCACTGAACATGATATTTCTGAATTTGACTGTGCACTTATGGCTACATTTGACTAGCACTATCTTGCACACACATTCAAAATGTCCCAAACCTGTCCTCATTCATGGATCAATTCATAACTACTAACACGTTTGATGATCGTGATAACCTTTCGAAAATCCAGAAAATTCATCCATTTCATGCCCACCATTCTAGGAAAATCTAATCTCCGCCCTCATGCTCCGCAATCTCAACTACTGCGTCTGACTGAAATTGACAGCCCTGTCTGTGAACTGAACATGGAGGAATACAGGGGAAAATGCCAAACGGAGGGGATGTCAGAATTGGAACGCCGTGATATAGAAGGAAGACAATATGAGAGCCCACGTGGTGCAACCCAACGAGAGATAGTGAAAAAGTGATGTCTGTGACATCCTGAGTTCTACAACCATGCGGCTGACAGCTGTGAGACCCCTGCAGTCGGGGTCACAGGAGACCTGACTGAAAGTGTCCCAACCATACCCGCTCCCCTGCTTTCTACCTACCCAGGGAATACTTTTACCGACAAGTGGAACAAGACCCAGGATAACTGGGTCAGACACGTTCCCAGGCAACCGTCGGATACCTACCACGCGGTTTGGTTCCCAGTACAACAGGAATACATATCAGACAAAAACGAAACAGAAAACCATCCCCAGGTACTCACCCATCGCTCACCTTCCGTATTGAGCAACAGCATTCCAAGAACCTCAGCGCTGTCGCCTCGCTTGGAAGCCGGGGTTCCCCATAGTTTCCCGGCCCTGATGGCCGAGGCAAAATGGCAGCCTTCCATCAAAGAGGAAGGGGTTGGGTTTTATGGGGATATTTATAGAGAACCAGTACAAGACCTCACTGATTGGTCCACCCAACCCCAGCCCCTATATAAGGGTGAAACAATTGACAGACTGTGTGTATCTTTTCCAATCTCTTGCAGGAGATCGAGAGAGAGAGAGAGCTGCACCCGAGATGCTCTGGGCATACGAGGACTAGCTGTCCATTTTTGAAGGCTCACCCTTACTACAGAAAGAAGAAGAAATCTATCTTGGAACTCTAATATAGATTTATTAATTTTATTTTTCCTGAATAAAGGCTCTTTTAAGTTCCACACTCCTAGCTGTCTGTTTCCTCCTTTACAATTTGGTGGCAGCTGTGGGATCCGACAGCACGCCATGGAGGGTATTATCAAAACTCTAGCCGAAGGTGAACAGCAACTACTACAAATTATACAGGTGCAGTCTCACCAGGCACAGACAGACCGCCAAACTATCCAACAAGCCCTCCAGCTGCAGGCAGCCAATCAAGAGGCGCTAAAAAATGTAACTGAGGCTGTGCTAACCAGTAGAGGCAATCCAATGGCTCCTACGGCAGTGTTCTAAAAATTCCAGACTGGTGTAGAGCTGTGCTATTGCTTCACTAATTTCAAAAGAGTTGCTTGCAACACCCAATGGCCCGTTGAAAAGTTGGGGCACTTCATACCCCCCTTACTAACTGGAACCATGCAAGGCACATACCAAGCTGCCGATCCAGCTGGGGACACCGCCTACGCAGAAATAAAGAGGACAATACTTGAACGTATGGGCATGGATGAAAAAGCATACCGGATCAGACTCAGGGAAACAAAGCTGAAACCAGGGGAGACACCCCAACAATTGTACTATCGGATTCAGGATCTGACTGAAAAATGGCTGAAACCTTCCAGTAGCAGTATCCAAGACATGGTGGATAAAGTAAAACTGGAGCAGTTCACAGAGGCTCTACCCTCGCTGATGCAAAGGTGGCTGAGGCAACACCACCGACCCACATTGGTGGAAGCCATCGACATTGCTTCCGCCTTTCAAAAAGCAGGGTCTGTCTGAGTGCCTACGACAGATCTTCCCTTCTCAAGAAGCTCAACACTGAAAGCCCAGGGAACAGTAGAACAAAGGCCGCTACGAGTGGAATCCAAGCCCATGCCATGGCCAACAATAAGCAGACAGCTTCAATGTTTTGACTGTGAGGAGTGGGGCCATATAGCGAGGTTTTGCCCCAAGAAACCTAAACCTGCTGAGCCAATGTAAATTGGATTTGTTCTAGGAAGAGAGTATCGGAGGAGCCGTGAGCCATACTTCCTAGATGTCCGTGTGGATGGAACACCCCGACAGGCCCTCCTGGACAGCAGAAGTGAACAAACAGCAGTCAGACCGGAAGTAATTGGGGAAGGGGTTGGGTTGGAAACCCCAATACCTATAAAGTGTGTGCAGGGTGACACTAAGTCCTATCCATCTAAAGAAGTTACCATAGAGTTAAAAGGGGTAGAATCCAAAATGAAGGTTGCCATTATGCCTCATTTGCCAACACCGTTTTTTCTGGGGACCGCTCTTCCCTCCTTTCAAGATTGTGTAAGGGATACAGAATGGTTGCAAACAGCTCCCTTCTCACGAACGGATCTAAAAACGCCTCTTCCAAGGCTTCCCAAGAAAAGTCAAAGTGAAGTAAGAAGGGAGAAGATGAAATGGGCGGAAGAAAAAAAAAATCACAGTGGTAATAGACTGGTTACCAGATGATAAACAACTTACTTTTCAAAGTGAATTAGGCACAGACCCCAACCTGAGAACCACCTGGGATCAGGCCATTGCCCATCCAGAGAAGGGTACAAACTATCCATGGTTCAAGTGTTCAAAAGGCCTGTTGTATCGGGTAACCAAAGACAGAAGAAACCTGGAGGTAGAACAATTGCTTGGTATCCCAAAGTTTCAAGTAGACTGTTGTGAAATTAGCCCATGATGAGACAACAGGTGGACATTTGGCAAGGGAAAAAACTCAAGAAAAAGTGTTGAAAATATTTTATTGGTCCGGAGTCTTCCGGCATGTGACTAAGTACTGTGAAGAATGTGGTGTCTGCCAGAAAACCAACCCCTGAATGCCTCCTAAAGGCCCTTTGCAACCTTTGCCCTTGATAAAGGAGCCATTTTCCCGAATTGGGATCGATATAGTGGGACAATTAGAACCTAATAGCCATGGTCACCAATATGTCTTAGTCATTGTGGACTACACAACGCGATACCCTGAAGCCTTTCCCATGAGAGGAACAAGTGCAACACAGGTATGTAACCTGTTGGTACCTTTTTTTTTTTTCGAGTGGGACTACCTGCGGAAATAATTACTGACCAAAGGAGAAACTTTGTATCAGGGGTGATGCGGAAGGTGTGTCAACAACTAAATATAAGACGGATGCGCACAACAATCTACCATCCACAGACAGATGGTCTGGTAGAACGGTATAATAAGACTATTAAGCAAATGTTAAAGAAGGTACCAAACCCATGGGCACTAATTGGGACAGAGTACTAACATGGGTACTCATGGTATTAAGAGACACCCCACAGTCATCCACCGGGTTCTCCCCGTTTGAGCTGTTGTTTGGGCACAAACATCAAACAGTGCTGGACATAGCCCGCAGTGAATGGGAAGACCAGGAGGAAGAAACCCAACTTACTGACTATGTTATAAATCTTCGGGACAACCTAATAAAACTAAGAGAACTGGCCAGGGAAAATCTTGGACGATCGCAATTGACTCAAGAAAAGTATTACAATCGTACTACCAGGGTACGATCCTTCCAAAAAGGGGATAATGTACTGGTATTATTACCCACATCATACAATAAGATGTTGGCCCAGTGGAGGGGCCCATATACAGTGGTAGCAGTACTTGGACCTGTTAATTACTTAATAGAACAACCAGACAGGAGGGAAAAAACCAAGAACTATCACGTCAACCCCCTAAAAGAATGGAAAGAGCCAAGTACAATTCCGAGAGGAATACATTTGGGGAATCAATATTTACAGATAAGCGAAACAGAACCCTCCGCAATACAGGCTGTTCAATAGGGTCCTGACTTAACGGAAGAGAAAAAGAAAGAATTACTGGAGTTTCTTACCCCTTTAGGTGAAGTTTTTTGCTTTTTTCCAGGCAGAACATCACTGGTAGAACATTGAATTGAGACACTACCAAACCAATTTGTTAGAAAAAGACCTTAGAGACTTCCTGAAAGCAAAAGGGCAGTAGTGCAGGCAGAAGTTGAACAGATGTTGAAATTGGGAGTAATTGAAAAATCAACAAGTCACTGGTCCTCCCCGATATTCTTGGTGCCCAAACCGGATGGCACAACTCGGTTTTGTATGGAATATCGAAAACTTAATGCGATTTCCACCTACCAGGCATATCCCATGCCTCGTGTAGACAAATTATTGGAACGCCTTGGTGCAGCTCAATATCTGACCACTATACATCTCACTAAAGGTTACTGGCAGATACCATTAAGGAAAGAAGACAAAATCAAAACTGCTTTCTCCACCCCATCGGGGTTGTACCAATTTACAGTCCTGCCTTTTTCTCTTCACGGAGCTCCAGCTACGTTCCAGGCATTGATGAACCACGTCCTGGCTTCTCATAGTGATTACTATTCAGCCTACTTAGATGACATTATAGTGTTCAGCAATAGCAGGAAAGAACATCTTGAACATCTAGAAAAAGTCATAAAAGAATTGGACACAGCCGGCTTGAAAATCAATCCAAGAAAAACGACCATTGGAGCCCAACAGACACAGTATCTGGGATATTTAGTGGGAGGTGGGAAGATTCGACCCCAACTAGACAAGGTGGAAGCCATTCTGAAACTACCAATGCCCAGCAACCGGAAACAGATCTGGGCCTTTTTGAGGTTTGTGGGCTATTATCGGAGGTTTATACCTCTGTTTTCTTCAGTTGCAGAACCCTTGACAGAAGCACTGAAAAGTACCTACAAGAAAAACATCCATTCTGACAAGGATGTTCTTAGGGCGTTTAACCATTTAAAAAATTCGATCTCAGTCCTACTAGTACTGTGTTGTCCGGATTTCAAGAAAGAATTCAATTCTAACTACAGACTGATGCCTCTGGATCAGGATTGGGTGCAGTACTCTCACAGGGTGTTGAAGAGGACCTATATCTCATCGCCTTTATTAGTCGAAAACTCCTACCCCATGAGGAATCCCACTCAATGGTGGAAAAGGAGTGTTTAGCCATCAAATGGGCCGTAGAACCTCTAAGATATTATCTATTAGGCCGGACGTTCACTGTATTTACGGACCATTCACCGCTACAGTGGTTGGCTGTACAAAAGGATTCCAACCAGCATGTTCTGAGGTGGTTCCTCACTTTACAAGCTTTTTGCTTCAAAGCAGTGCATAATCCCGCGTCTTTCCAGGTGGTCCCAGATTATCTTTCCAGGAGCATGGATCGACCCGAACGGCTCGAGTCTTCGGTGGGGTTTGTGAACTGAACATGGAAGAATGCAGGGGAAAAGGCCAAACGGAGGGGATGTCAGAATTGGAACGCCGCGATATAGAAGGAAGACAATGTGAGAGCCCACGCGGTGCAACCCAATGAGAGAGAGTGAAACAATGATGTCTGTGGCATCCTGGGTTCTACAACCATGCGGCTGACAGCCGCGAGCCCCCCTCAGTCGGGGTCACAGGAGACCTGACTGAAAGTGTCCCGGCTGTACCCACTCCCCTGCTTTCTACCTACCCAGGGAATACTTTTCCCGACAAGCGGAACGACAAGACCCAGGATAACTGGGTCAGACACGTTCCCAGGCAACCGTCGGATACCTACCATGTGGTTTGGTTTCCAGTATAGCAGGAATACATATCAGACAAACACGAAACAGAAAACCTTCCCCAGGTACTCACCCATCGCTCACCTTCCATATTGAACAACAGCGTTCCAAGAGCCTGGGCGGTGTCGCCTCGCTTGGAAGTTCCCTGTAGTTTCCCGGCCCTGACGGCCGAGGCAAAATGGCAGCCTTCGATCAAAGAGGAAGGGGGCGGGGTTTATGGGGATATTTATAGAGAACCAATACAAGACCTCACTGATTGGTCCACCCAACCCCAGCCCGTATATAAGGGTGAAACAATTGACAGACTTTGTGTATCTTTTACAATCTCTTGCAGGACATCGAGAGAGAGAGAGCTTCACCCGAGACGCGCTGGGCATACAAGGACTAGCTGTCCATATTTGAAGGCTCACCCTTACTACAGAAAGAAGAAGAAATCTATCTTGGAACTCTAATATAGATTTATTAATTTTATTTTTCCTGAATACATGCTCTTTTAAGTTCCACACTCCTAGCTGCCTGTTTCCTCCTTTACAAATACATAACAGTCTCTACATGTGTCTCTAAATATAACAGGCCTCATTCATTCTCTATAGTGCCTAGCAATTTCTCTCTGCCTAAGCACTACATAAATGGCATAATACATAATTCTAAAAGCATCTCTTTCAACATATATGGCAATCTTCAAATGCATGGTCCAAGTGGCAGAATAATGTGGATAGTCTAATCTTACTACATGTACCAATAAGAATGTATGATGGATAACTAAACAGGATGCAATAATGGGTAATGATGGATAATGGTTCGGTAATGATAACAAACCAGGCCTCTCCATTCTATCAGGTTCTACAATTTCAAGGTTTTGAATTCTGGGTAGGTTAAGATGGGGGTCATTCTTTGGGTCTCTCTCTCTCTCGCTCTCGCTCCTTCTTTCTCTCTCTCTCTCTCTCTCTCTCTCTCTCTCTCTCTCTCTCTCTCTCTCTCTGTCTCTCTCTCTCTCTCTCTCTCATCTCATGGGCTCCTTCCACTGCTGGGCAGCTTTCCCCAGTGTGATGATAGTCTAGATAAAGTAAACTTCTACTATCTAAATGTCTTGGTGGATAGCAGTGAAGGCCTAAAGGCAAAAAGCTGTGTCCATTTATTGCCCCCTGTGGTTCTTCTAAGGTGGAAACTTAACCTAAATATTCCCTTAGATATGATGTCATATAAGAATGGTGTTATGCTGGAACTGATGAAAGATGTGCTGGTCCTTCCTTTCACCCACCTGATCCCCTCTCTCTCTCTTTCGATTGGTCTTCCCTCTCTCCCTCTCCTTCTCACGTTCAACCCTCTCTACTGTCTCTCTGATGTTCGGCACTCTCACTCTTTCTCCTCCTTGCTCCCCTACTCTCACTCCTCCTCACTCTAGTACTCTCAACCCTTCTCACACTACTACTCTAAACACTCTTCATGATACTACTATCACCACTACTCCATCTGTTAGTCCCACCCCTCCTAAAACACCCACTCTCACCATTCTCTCACACCCCCTCACATCTCTGCTTCACCCTTTCCCTCGCAGTGTTCTGCCTTTCCCCTCTCTACTATTCCTACTCTCTTCTTGCATCCACTCCCTCTCACTCTACCTACTTCCCTAATTCTGTTGAGCACTCTTCCCTAATAACTAACGTGAATCTCACAAACACTCTCTCACTTACTCTTTCACTCTTATAAACTAGTGCCACTCTCTCTCACTAACAACTCACCTTTCATTTTCTCCAACGTTGCCACTGCTCCAACTTTCACACCAAATCGTAAGCACTCTACTCCAACGTCCATACTCCTCCTGTTTTCTTGGTCCACCTTCACACCTTCTAACCTCAATCCTGCAGCCAACACAATGCCCTTCACTCACCCCACTTTTGTACGGTGTGATCATGCTTTTAACAAAACCCCCATTGGCTCCAGCACTCAACTGCCTCTGTGGGCCAATCTATGCCTGTCCTTTCCTCATGCGCTAAGTTCGGAAAATAAGTATTAAGCCACACCCCCTTTTCCAAGACTGGCATATTTGCAGCATCCAATGTTCTCTCTGCTTGCTAGCGATATGAAAATCGTTGTTCTTATAATTTCCCACCTGTGCTTGTGAGTTTGGTGTCAAATTCAGTTTTGGGCAGGCTTTCAATGTCTCTCCTCTTCCCTTGCAGTCTCTTCTCCCAGTTTGTTTTCGGTCTCCCCACCACTCACATGAGAATGCTTTTGGGGTTGGCAGGTCAGATGTTGGGGGTCCAATTTCAGTTTGGCTAGGAAATGTTCAGTCTATTCCCTGTCTGTTCTTGATTACATTCCCCTGGCTGCAGTCCGGGGAGCCTTGGTTGCTCCTGGGTGCATTTCTGAGACTTGATGTTCTGCAAGAGAAGAAAGAGGACACTGACGAGAAACACTGCTGGAAGGCATTGGGTGACAAAAGGCTGTACAGATAATCACATTCCTGGTTAGGGACTGCACCTCCCACCTCTGTACAGGGTCAGGTTCCTGACCCTGCCACATAACCCTAAAAAAACTATAAACAAAAAAGGAGAATACATCCACCAGACTTCCTAGTCTGAGAACTCACATCTGACTTCCTCATATGTTCCCTTGCTAATGTTCACACATCGGAGTCCCTTGTTAACACCTATTGTTTAATTAGCGACCCCAAAACTTCTACCACTGCCCTGGAAGCAAAGCTCATTTGGCTTTTAGGAGACTGTGGAGAACCCTAGCACTAGCACCTTGGATTGGCACTGGAGCCACATGTTACTGTTCGAAGGTGCTTGTTCCTGAGTGCAGTAGCAAGTGCAGCAGGGAAAAGGCATGACAGAGGGTGTGCAGTTTGCATCACCTGCAGCACTAATTGACAGAGATTGTGCAAGGGTTGTATAGGCGCACTCGTATCAGCCCATGCCTCCATAGTTTAACACATCATTGTGAATACATTAAAAAATATGACACCAGTTATTGGAATGACAGGGACCTACCAATCTTTTACATCGTCCATCATCAGTTGCTATGACCTGACCTCGTCCCTGCAGCCTTATTGACCCGCAAGCTGCCTGTCTGGCCCACTGGCTGTCTGAGCTGTCCCAGGGTTACTTGCAGAAATCCAATGGCCAGTTGACAGTCCAAATACCCCAAGCTAAAAAAACATCCGATGGACTAAAAAACACCCAATGGGCAACCCGAGGGGCCACAGCCACCATCCTCACCAGTCTGGCCTATTAAACGCGAGTGGACCCCTCAAACCATGACCCGGGTAGAAAATTCATAGATACTGTACTTTATTCATGCTCCGAAACCTATATCTAATCCTTTGTGTAGGTCCCCATCAACAGCGCCTCAGAGCTGATTGGGCTACTGTCCAACAACCCTCCCCCAAAGCTAGGATACAACATTCCAAATGCTATCAATGTCCAAGCAGACAATCAAAGCCCAACCCAGGACTATATTTCTACCCAATGGGCAACCGAGGGGCTACTGCTACCTTCCCGCCGGCCTGGCCTGTTGGAGGAGAGCAAATCCCTCAACCCACAACCTGGGTAGCAAAAGTCCACACCTCGCACAAAACCATCTGCACCAGTCTTCAGAAATCTGCGCTTTTCAGTCACGTGTCTTTGTTGAAAAACCAATGTCCAGCCGGACAGTCCAAAGCTCCCAAACCTGGGCTAAAATCCACCCAATGGATTTTGAGCGGCCAAATCCACCATCCTCGCCTGACTGGCCTATTGAACGCCAGTGGCCACCTCAACCCACAACCCGGGTTGGAAATTCATAGATACTACTGCTGAGCCAGAAGTATTTATCAATACTTCAACTCTGGCACATATTAAAAATGCAGATCTTAGCAATTGAAGACAGGAAATGCTGTTGGCAAATAAACTTCGGCCAACGCAGCAGCCGTGTAGAACATCTTCCAATGACAGAGAAGAGCCTGCTTACAGGTGTAAACCTTTCCCATAGACGCAAAGAAAATACATATTCCATTTGTAGGTCTAAGCGTGTGTTTCACGGCTAAAGAATTAGTTAATCTTTCATAACCTTCTAAATGTTGGAGACCACTCTCCAAGCACAGGACCAAGACAAACATGTTACCGCTTTGCCCCTGAGCATGATAGTACCCAAACTCACTGATATGTTCACCTCTATAAATGTAAAGAGTATACCGCCTCGTAGAAGTCACTACATGCAAATGGTTCTTGCATGGCCTGCACTGCACACAAGTAACGGGGCTGTGCCCTGCAGCCGCCAGTAAAAGGCCATGTCGAGATTGTGGCCGAAAAATTGAGGGAAATACTTCTCCCAATAACTACTGAACTAAACCGATATCATTTCGCAAGATAAAACACTAAAAGGCAACCTTTTGACAGCCTCAGTGCCAAATAGGCACCTTTTCCCTCACCATATGATAGTGATGCCAGAAATTCGTCATACCCCTTCAAACTACGTTTTATTCTCACTTCTTCAGTCAAGGAAGATATCATTTTAAGTCTGCACTCCCATTTTAAAATGATCCTGCTTAAGGATAATAAACAAGGTTGAGAATCCATCATTCACGCTTTTTTCATTTTGCGTCTTATCCCGTATGGTTCAGCCCTATACAGGAGCACCATCAATAGTGTGTCGCCACCATAATGGCATACTCAATTTGTTGATTTCAACCTTACAACTGTCCCCCAAATTACTAATATAACGTTCTGCTGCTATCTCAGAAACTGACAACGCTGCACAGGACTGCCATACCACTGGGAAACCCATGCTCTAACCATTCAGCTATTGAGGTTCCTGTATGGAAAATTGTTAATAGTAGGTTGCACTCGAACCCCCTTCGTTTAAGGTACTACATACCTGCATCAACTGATTGTGCCACGAGACACGTTATGCATATTAATCAATTTTATCCAAATAAGATGCAGTCTAAGTAAAATGCCAATGCTACTATCCCCTTGTACACGGAGCCCTGCTAAATGACCAAATGTGAGCCCTTTCCACAATTACAGCAGCTTGCTTTAAACAAAGAAAACATATACACAACATGACCCCCGTGCCATTGCTCCTCCAAGTCTGCAGAATGTGTGTGACAATTCGAAGGAAGTGTAGGACATTGGTTCTTTATTATGTGCTCACACAGATTGGTTGGCTGATGTTTTGTTCACCTTTCCTCTTACAATAAATTCACATGTACCTCACTCTGCCACATAACTTTCACAAGCCTGAGAGGTGGCTCGACCCAGGACCTTGCTGTTTTTAGACTGGCACTCTAGCCATTGAGTTATTTGGATCCCCCTTATGCTATTTGCATCCTCTGAACTGACATTGTGTGATGCCAGATCCACTGCGTAGGATACCTCACGCACTAGCCAAATGCAGAATCTTCTTTTACTGTGTGCCTATGCCAAGCCACACCCTATTTCAACGAAGCTCGGAACTGCGTATCCCACCTCTGTTGAATGGCAGTTCCATTTGCCTGTATCCCAGTTCTAGCTTGAACAGGGGGCACGTAATACCTGAGGCACTCCTGTGTATTCATTTGGCTAACATTTTACAGCCACAAAACATCAGTGTGACAATGCTAGTGAATCCCAATGTATTATTAATAAAATTCTTCTGGTGCGCAGTGTGTTTTGGTACAGTGCAATGTGGAGACGCTGCGCTACATTGTACTTTACTGCTGGCACTGACAGTCTTTCTTCACTCTCTACAGTCCTGCCTGCAACCTTTCCTGCAGGTGGGGCTCAAATACCCTATCACACACGGAGCGTGCAACGTGCACAGTGTGTTTTGGTGTTTGGCCGTGCAGGCTTGCACAGACATCACTCGTGACCTTTTGAAAACTGAACTCGGTTCTTATCCTGAAACCTGCTCCTACATTATCGGTAACACTTTATTATCACAAGACGCTGTTCAACTATAGTTAGAGCTCAATGGGTACAATAGGTACAAGCCTGTACTACTATGTCAGAGTGGTAGCAGTGGCAGAGCAGCCAGGCTTATCTCAAGAGTATATGAGCAGTAGCAGAGATTACACAAAGGGACCACAATTACTGGGACTCAAGCAAACACTGACTAAAGGTTTCAGGTAGAAAAATATAAGTACATTTATTTTTAAACCATTCGTTATAAACACAACACTTCTATTAAACTTCAATAAAAACCACACGTTAAATATACTACAACTAATCAATTCACTTTTTACAGTAAGTCTCAAGGTAAGTACCCTGCGTTGGAATGAACCAGTGTTAGGCACAAAAACATGTTACCGCGAATACGATTGCGATCACTTTTTGACAGTTCGGTCTGCTAAACAAACGTGTATCTGTGCAATGAAATGCTACCGGGGCAAAAACACACTTAGCACCTGAGATACCCAGAGGGAGTCGGAGGCAAAAATCACAGGCAATATTTTGGTTAGGCAGCCAGAATCAAGAAACACTCAGAGACAGGAGTTCAAAAGTCAAAGGGCCGGAGCAAGGGTCGAAAGACACCGGGGCCAGTTGCCGAAGATCACACGGTCCGACAGTTCACGATTCAACGTAGCCAAAAGTACTTCGATATTGTCAATGTTCAGAAGCAAAAGTTATAAGAAGGAGGGAAGACAAGGCCAAGCCTTGGAAATGAAGAAGAAAGGGATTCACCCAGCTTCCTCAACAGAACGCAGTACCTTGTTCCAATGGTGCAGCTGGTGCCCTGGCAGTTGTTCCTGTTGGTTTCCCGCAGACCCATAATTCCTGGAGCTTCGTCGAGAAGGAGGACGTCTGAAGAGGGTCTGTACCACACAGGGGTGAGGCCGGCAGCAGCGACACAGAATAATAGGTGCGCTCCTTAAAAACAGGAGAGGCTCTTCAGGTGGCTATCCGGACCACTACAGCAGTGTGCAGAGTTTTCGACCACGGACGAGGATTCTCTGGCTGTAGAAGATGAGCTGGTTATCCCCACCAAGCTTAAGGAAAGAAGACTCCGGACTGGATCTTCCCTGAGTCGTTGAAGGGCAGATAGCTCAGGAATGCAGCAGGGCTTCACTGGGACGGGGTAGTTGCAGCAGCCGTCGTTCTCTCCGCTTCTCTTCGGTTCCTTGTAGTTCCAGTGGCGACTCTCTGACTTCTATCCCAAGTGACCTGCCTTTTATGCGAAAAACCCCCATTCACGCAGCCTGGCTGTCAATCTCCCAGCAGGGGGGTTGTCCAGCCCGGACAACTACCCTGGCCAATCATGACAAATGAGACTTGGGTTTCCTAGGATACGCTGTGCAGGGGTGACTACAGCCCTCCCACACATTCAGCCCACCTAGACACCCAGGCGCCTTGAGGGGGGCTTCTGGGCAGAAGCCCGCCAAAAGACAGTGAACAAACAAGGCGAACCTAGTTTGCCACGCAAAGTAAAACACAAGAAGGACTTTAACAAAAAGAAATGGCGAATAAACCCAACCGAAGCCAAGAGAAAGATGAGTTGGTCAAGCGGGTTTATGTTCGAGACTTATATAATAGCCAAGAACAGTACCACGTTTATCTAATACAATCGCGGTAGAAAAGTTAGGGTAGATACCACTGCCACCAGCCAAGTCTAAATGTTAAAAGAGCGAAACAATGTTCTAGGAGGTACAGATAAAAAGGCATACAAGTTAACCATTTCCAGTGCTCCATGGACGATGAGGTGTACTGGATATGTGGTAGATTGACTAAGTAAGGTAAATGGTAACTTTACCCTTTTCTGGGGGACTGTAGTCACCTCAGAAATGGAGTCGAGGGAAGTCTCAAAGACAACCCTGTGCCACACAAAAATAAGGGGGCTACTGAAGTGGTGTACTTCAGAGTCCACAATCACAAAGACAGGTGGAAACACATAGCAAAACCCAGGTAAGAGTGGGGGAAAAGCTCTCACTCTGACCAAGTGGAAAAAAATAAACTTCAGAAGTCCAGAAAAGCTGCTGGGGGACTCACTAGGTGATGGAAATTAGCCATAAATGAGAATTCTCCCTAACAATTAGGGAAGCCATAGTGGACTGCAGGAGATTCAGTACCGTGGGTAGCAGGGTTGATTACATCCGGATTGCCTTTACTGAGGATCTGCTAGCACAGGGGTTGCTTGCGATAGAATTTGGTGTATACCCTCTACAAGGATGCAGCATCACTATAAGAGCATCTCCTCCCTTGGTGGGGTCTGCCCTTCTAGACCCACCTTTGAATAATAACATAAGGGGGCTGCAAACCATACAGTTCCCAAAAACAATTGAATGTACAAGGGCAGGGCGATCTTAGTTTGACACACCTTGCCCGCGGGAGCTTAAAGGAAGGGGATTGACTGATACCTGATGGCGAAGAGCTTACACCAACACTGAGCAGCCACATTAAATTGACCTCCTGGAACATCGCAGGGGCTGTCAAACATCTTGTTGACAGTGAATGGATAAAATGATTGGAGGAGTTCGATGTCATCGCCCCACAGGAAACATGGGCAATTGAAGAAATAGCCATTCAGGATTATGCGTGATTGGTCAATAAAGCAGCAAAGGGGCTGAGGGGGAGGCCAGCTGCCGGACTTGCTGTTTGGGTGAAAGCTGCTTTAAACTGGGAAATTAGACAGGCCAGGACAGGCTCTCCTGACCATCAGTAGCTGGTAATTGGCATGTCAGGAAACCGGCACATGCTCCTGTATAACATTTATAACCGACCCAATATTAGAACACACTCAAGGCCCATTGCCAAACTGCACAAATGTATATACAAATGTGAATATGGTGGCAGAAATAGGTATCACATAATCATCATGGGAGACTTTAACACACAACTGGAGCCGATGCTGGAGCATGAGGGTCTGTGCTACAACCAGGATGAAATTGGGGCATCCCCGAAATAGATGGTAGACCACCGCTAAGAACATATGCCACCACATTAGACACTGCCTGCATCCTATACAACCTTGAGTTCAGGGCATGTAATGGACGATTCCCCACAGACTAGACCACCAGGGATAATTACTATGGCCCGAATCGCAGCTGGAGAATAGGTCTGAGCAAGAGATTGGCACTTAGTGTCAGGTTTTCAAGTGACAGTGCGCATGGAAAGTGACTACCGGCCTCTAATGCTCCTTTTAAAAAGTACCAATAAACCATCAGTTATGAGCTTGTCACCCACCACTGACATTAGGGTTTCGGGACATTCTCGTCGCTCAGTGAAATAGGTGACATTGGTACAGAAAAAACGATATGAGAGCATTTATATCCCTATTGTTGGGAATATCGAATGGTTAAGCTCTAGACACTGTACAGACTTGGATGTTTTGCGGGAATTCGTGGAAATTATTGAGCATATCCAGCCCTTAGTTACAACTTCAAAGCAAAGAATCCTTAAGGCTGGTAAAAAAGGAGAACCCTGGTTTGACAGGGACTGTAAAACAGCAAAAGTCAAATTATTTTCATACCTTTAAACTAACACAAAACTGGAGAGGGAATATCATAGGGAGTTGAGTGGTGTAAAACAATAGTTAATAAGAGATAAGCAGTAGGCATGCATTACTGATGAATGGGCAATAATGTTAGAGCACGTTAAATCGGGAGACTCCATTACATTTTGGGTGGCAGTTATGGACAGAGATTTGATGAGAGATGTGTACATACAGGCATGTATAACGCCTAATATGTGGCACACATATTTCACGACTCTCTACTAGCTCCAAGGTAGTAAAGGGCAGGAGGAATTGAACCCTGATCGGTAACGGAAGCAGGGGAAATATGCATTTGGTATTTTCATTGAATGAGGTAGAGGAGGCGCTTAGGACAGAGTCAGGAGGAAAGGCCGCTGGCCCTGATAAAATTCCCATTCACCTATTTAAAAGCGAGCCCATGGGGTTGGTGCCAGAGTTGGCCACTGTTTTCATTGCCGTTCTGGCCACCAATAGACTAACAGAGATATTAATTTCTGCAGAGTTAGTGCTGATCTTCAAGAAGAGGAAAAGGCTGATCCTTCAAACTATCTTGGATACAGTAGGAAAGACCTTTGATAAGACTCTATTGGTGCATCTGCAAACCTGGGTCAAATGAGGAGTCCCTGTTGGGCCACATACAAGCAGAATTTCAGGCTGGATTTTCCACTGTTGATCAGAGTTTTAGGTTGCACCTAGTCATCCAAAAGCACCTAATAATTAACAAAAACAAATTATAGGCAGTGTTCATAGATCTGAAGACAGCCGTCAACAGCATCCCTAGAAGCTCACTGTAGAAGGCACGCTGTGAAAAAAAAAACATTCCTGACAGAATGTTGAGCACAATACAGTTCCTTTACTCCATCAATACTGACGTGGTCTGCTGGAGATTGACGGGGGACCTAACAAAACCATTGGAAGTGGCTAGGGGAGTTTGCCAATTATGTGTCCTGGCCCCCCTTCTGTTTTGTATTTATATATACATGTAATTATTGATGAATTACTCAAAACTAACTCAGATCACCCAAGGTTGGGGAAAGATAGAGGCCCTGCCCTTTTCTTTGCAGACAGCGCAGTGTTGCTGTCCACAAACCCTGCAGGGCTGCATCAGGCACTGTCTTGTTTAAAGAGCAACTGTGACCGACTTGGGCTTGAGATCAACGCTACGACTACTTAGAGTATGATTCTCAGACATCACTAGTTGGATGCCTCAGCTCCCCAAAGCCAACGCCACTTTGGATAAAATAATGGGTCCATGTAAAGGTACGGCTATGAACATGGAGGAGGAGCAATTAAAACGGCATTTGTGGTATACCAAGCACAGGCAAAAGCATCAGCCCTCTTTGGGTTCAAAGTCTGGAGTTATACAAATACTGCTTCCTCACAGTGGTAGGTAGAACGTAAGCTCCTTAACAGTGCTCTAATTCGACCGCAAAGTACTTCTAGTGTGGAGGTAAGGGTGGAATGTGACATGGGCCTTTTTGGGGAAGAGGCTGAAATGAGAACAGTATTTTACTGGCTACCGGTATTGGGCAGCCCCAGCCTGCCAAAATATTGTGACGCCCTCATCCATGTAATATCTCTGGGGGGTGGGCTTTCAAGTCCATGGCAACTGCATGTAAAGCAATGGCTCAGGGTAGTGGGACTGAGTGCCTATTGTGATAGTCCATGAATGCTCCCCTCAAATGCCAAAACAATCGACGAGATGGCCTTCCTAAGCTACAGGAGAAGTACACCCAGTACAATGTGTTTGACTTTGGCTAGTGGACCAGAGTATCTAAGATGTAAGACAACCTGCGGACACAAGGATTACTTGGATGTGATATCACACCTCTATGCTCACGCATTGTACATCAGGTTCTGCGTTGGCTCACTTCCATTAAGGTATCTTACTGTCAGTTGGGACATGTCACAAAGTAAAAGTAGTGTGACTTGCAGTGCTGTAGTAGAGACCCGTTTTCATGTTTTGCTAATATACAAGAGCCTTGGTGATCTTAGATGGATATACCTTTAACTGCTATTTAAGCTACTTCGAAATGTAACAACTAGGTAAGCTATGCAGCGTTGCAAGTCAATAGAAAATCTCAACGTGGTATTTTTTGTCTCAATGTACATCCGCTGAGCATGGTATAAAAGGAGCAAATAGTTGCTGTACATAGGTTGATGCTTGATTTGTTCTTTAAAATTTGCACTTGCACTTTATTCTTGCAATGCACTGTGGTTCCCTACCTATGATCATAATCCCTAAGCAGCTACAGTGAACTGTTGGATACTTCAGTTTAAGGATTATAATCTTTTTATACTTTGGTGTTCTGTGTGTACTTTGATGTTCTGTAATTTTGCAGCTGAGGGCTCACGCCGAATAAAGGTTTACAACAACAACTGCTACCACTGACAATTAATCATCCCACCAACGATGCCAATTGGTTTCTTCACCACCAGATAGTAGAGGTTTCCACTAAGCCACTCTGGCCATTGCAGCCCAGACCATTTGCCTTGAGATAAAGTCAACTGTTGGTTTCGGCAATATCACCCAAACACACCTCCTCAAAATCTCCTGTGTTGGTGCTCATCTTGATACTCAATTTTCATTAAAAAATCGCCGTGAATAGAGGGATAGACAACCTACCGTCTGACTGAATTAGTTACATGCAGTTAGCGTCCTGATACTCACCTTTTTTTAATAATTCCTTTTTGAATTTGTCAAGGCACTCAAGGATCCATAACTTCCACTGGGATGCAAAAAGACACCTCATTGTTTACTACCACCCGCATACAAACCATGGCACACTTTTCAGTCTCAACCAGGCTATCCATGCCATCTCTAAATATGAAGTAGTCCCGGATAACTTAACTATCTGGACTTATTGCACTGTAAACACACTGTCAAAGAATAATCAGTGGCACAGATAAGCTTGGCTACACTCAAATGGTCAGCGTAGAAAGGCGTTCAGGCTGCCCCCGATTTAACCTACTTGTCCCCCTTATCCCTAGCCCCAGATGAATAATTACCAACAATCTCTCTTTCTGAAGGTGAAACCATGATGGGTCTGGGGGAAACTCTACACAAACCGGAAATGTGCCTTGACGATCCTGTCAGAACTAAAAGCAGATAGAAGTATTCAAGCTGCACAAATCCTGGTGTACATGATAGCTGTCTTTTTTTTATTCTGAGGTTTTCATGTTATGCAAACTAACATGCACAATATTGCTCTTTCAGATCTTTTCCAGATAAGTCGCTGCCATATTCTCGATTCAGGATTCTCAGGTAGGTCCACATTGGTGGTTCCCTTTACCTTATGAGTATCTAATAGCTCCTAGGATGAGCAGAGCTGCTGGGCTGTTGTCCTGCGTGGAATCTTGAACACAAAGCAACATCCTGCAGAAGGAGAGGCATAGGCGGGAGTGTCTGACAAGCGGGGCCTGAAGCTAATGTGGTGGGCCCACTGTGTGACATTAACATCTGTACATGCCCACACAGTGCTGCTGAGTAGGCATTTATAGATTTTGTGTCTGCCTTGCCTGCTTAGGCCTTACATTGTCTATGCCTCTGTTCAGCAGAATGGCTATGGGTTAAATAGGCGTGGTCCAAAATGGCCACTGCCAACACAGCAAGATGCATGCATCTAGGAATTGGAACATTGTTTCTTTCCCTAGCTTGTGCCAGGAGGCTAGCTCAGGGGCCACACACTTGCTTGGAAGCAAGACAATGCAGAGCATCTTGTGTTCCATACCCAGTCCTACGCTTAGAGACTTGTCTCTGGCATGAAGCATGATATAGGAACACACATTCTGAGATTATTTACCTTTGGGTACTTGTTCAGCTCTCTGGAATTTTTGTGTATTCCAGACGCAGCAAATCTGAGTCCTCCATAAGATCTACGACTGGGTCCAATTCATGGTGGAAGCTTCAGTGACCGTATCTTATCTTTATGTCTTCTTGTTTGTGTAGAGTTGTTGGAAATGTTCATGGGTTTTTGGATGAACGTGGCACAGTCATCAACCCTTGTATCTATTAATGCATGTCCAGGATGTTTGCAAAACTGCCAAACTTGGACGTAATAAACCCAGGTATTGAAAGGAAAATACGTGATTTAATGAAAAGATCTAACAGTGCAGGACTTATGATTAAACAGCAGCAATTAACATATTGGCACAATCACAATAGCCTCATTTTAGTGTGGCGATGCCGCAAATATACCCTGTCAACTAAAGAGCAGTACATGGGATATTGTTCTCTTGAAGAAAATGTTAAGAAAGAAAGGGGACAAAACGACATGCACACTTAAAAAAATTTCATTTGTTTTAGGGTACACGAACATTTTAGGGTGCGCCATGATCTCCAGTGATATCAGGAGTAAAAAGTGTGCACTTCGTAAAGTCTACAATTCTCACATTATTTCTCAAAAGCGGTCAGTTTGCCCAGGTCTTAGACTTACGTTGTCATTCAATGCTCTACATTTGAAAATGTTGTTCTTCCTCCACTCTGTACTTGGTTTAATCCATGGCCTCCTAAAGTCTTACTTATGCTCATAGACCTTTAAGAAATGTGCAAAAGCGATTGAGTAAGCTTGAAAAAAGGAGGACATTCAAGAGTGAAGAGGGTGAGAGCAGAAATGAAAAGGAATGGAATGCGGTGCAGTAATACAAGGAAGGGGTCCAGAAATTAAAAGGTAGAAAGAGAAGGAGTGAATGCAGGAAATAAGAGGGAGACATTGAAGTAGGAGCTCAGGGCTGGAGCACATGGTGCAAGAGTAGGGTGTTTTCGGTTTGAGAGTAAAGAAAACAATATGAATTTTGAACTACAGTACTCAGAGGATGACAGATATGAAGGTAAGGATGAAATCAGGAATGGAGAAGTAGGGTGTGACACATTCCAGTTAATGCCAGAGGAAGAACAAGGGAGAACAAAAGCTTCTATGTTCTTTGCACAAACCTGGACTTTAGCTTGGCTCTGTGGAGTTACATTTATAAATGATAAGAGACAAAAGTAGATAATTGACCTCTTTCACCTTTGGTAGCACGAGTGTAGGTTCTACCCGCCTGAGTGTTACTTAAGCAGTGGAAGCTAAAAACAATACAATACAAACTAAGATAAAAGAAATATTGGTTCATGGCTCTATTAAAATAATAGCATCCTTTACTAAAACATTGTTGGTGCTATTTTCTGTATTAATACTACCAAACACAAATTCACTGCCTGATTTAGGTGGTGTGCTAAAACCAATTCTGGTGTTCACAGAACTGCATTGGTGGCGATACATTTACCACAACTGTTAACACTGCCACAATCACCCATGTCATTGTGACTGCAGGTAAAACATCCACGCAAAAGCAGGTGGTCTTCTGTTGTATGGGTGGTTAAACCCTCAATCCGGTGGTGTAATAAAACAGGTGTTTTTAAAAAATACCACTGTTTTACCATAATACCACCACAGCCATCACTTAGGTCCACAGTATACCTGCATACGCTAACACCCAAATTGCAACAAAAAAAAAACACAGACATGCAGGATGAATAGATACGTAGAGACAGTCTGGTTAACCGTGAATTGGGGTAAAAGATACATATTGAAAAGAGGAAAATGGTTGAGGAAAAGGAAAATGCAACCCTAGTATTATGTTCAATGGGGACCTAAGCTGTCTCTATGTCTGTCAGAGCACTCAGGTCCTAGGCGCAGGAGCGACGCAGTACCAACCACCCCCACTATGGTCGTGGAACCTGCAAGTCGAAGCTTACGCAGGCTACCCGGACCAGAGCAGGGAAGGAGGGTTAGGGTCTCGTTGATTGGATAGGTTGGGGAATTTTAGGGAAACCGGATTGAGGGTTGGGTAGAGGTTGTGGATAGGACGGGGAATTGAAGGGTTGATTGTTGCACACTTTAGATTGTACTTGGTACCAAGTAACTATTTGCACACCACCTCCACATAGTCAGACTTAGGCCCCCTCACTGTTGAATCTGATGCACAAGTCTAAGCCATGCACCTAACTCTGTCCACAACTAGTTAACATTTTTTTAGCATGCAAACTTAGCTCTGGGTTTCAGTGTCCGGTCCATGATGAAGCCGTCAAGTCTTGTGGCAGGTCCGTAATGTTCAGTGCTGGTCCAAGAAGCTAAAGGAAATAACACAAGTTAGGGTGTTGCCTCCGCATTCCCATAACCTTCTCATTCATTCTTCACACACCAACACACAACATTCTAGCTGCCACCCGGGCTCAAACCACGGGCTTTTGAGTGTGCCAAAGTTCGCCACTCTTCGGGGCTTTCCACTTATTCCTGATGTGGAAAAAATGCCAGTGTTAACTTCCGCAGGGGTCTTCCTTCAGACCGCCGCGGTAACTTTTGCCCATGTGTTTTCGCCTCCCGTGCGCCGAGTTTTCCCTGGTTCCAGGAGGCGGGAACACACGTATTAGTGTTTCGTATGGATCACTTCCCCCACTACTAATGCTAGCGCGGATTAGCGACGCGCCTAGGACACGCCCACTTATCTTTCCTGTAGGCGCAGGGGCTAGGAATAGGTGGGCTAAAGCCCCCTGTGCTTCTTCCCCGATCCCTCTGATCCCCAAGATGGGTTTAAAGACTTATCTTGCGGGAGCGAGGGGCCGAACTGCTTCTCCGGCGGGGCGGGGCCCCTCGCGATTGTTTCTGGAGGAGCTGGGCTTTGCACGTCCTCTCCTTCCGAAGTCTCAAGCGCAAGCCCCGTGCCTCGGGACTTGCGCATGCGCGTTGATGTGCCACACCCTGCTGGGCTCCTGATTGGCCCGTGGCGCCCCCGAGCATGCTGGGAGTTGTAGGCAGGAGACTGCTTCTGCTGGGAGCTGTAGTTTTTGAAGGCTGCTTTTCTGCAAAAGGGGCACAGCAGCCTTTTAAATGGATACAGCTTTCTGGACCCAACTTGTACACTCACCACAGCCCCCACCATGCCCCTCTGCACCCCTTGTCTTGGTTTGGTCTTGGCTTTGGCCCTGACAGCACTCCCCCTCCCACGGAAGGTAGGCCCTCCGGGTTTATCTGGATAATTCTTGTGGAAAGTGCGCAACAATCTCGGAGCATGAACGTGATGTGAGGGCTCCCACGAGCGCTCTTCAGGTCCATACCCCACCCAGTCCACTAAATAATACAACTGGCCGTTAGTGCTCTTTTTGGAGTTTAAAATTGCACGTACCTCATATTCAGGTTCCCCGTGAACAATTATCGGGGGTTTTTTTTTAACTGGAGTTCCATGCGGGGCAGGTTTTAGCAGGGACGTGTGGAACGTGGGATGAATTTTCATTTGGGAGGGTAATTCCAATCGAATTGCAACTGGATTCACGATTCGTTCAATTGGGAATGGGCCTAAATAACGGGGCTGTAATTTCCTGGGACCATCCAATCGAATATTGCGGGTGGAAAGCCACACCTTGTCACCCACACGATAGGGAGGACTGGCACGGCGATTTTTGTCTGCATAATACTTATAAGAGTTTTTTGCTCTAACGAGATTACCTTGTACCTCCTTCCAAACTTGCTCAATTTCAGTCCGCTGTCCCGCTAGTGTGGGCAATTCCACTCCTAAGGACGGGACAGCTACGGGAAGAATACGTGGATGTCGTCCGTAAAGACAATAAAAGGGAGTCTTTTTGGTGGACGTGTGTAAGGCATTATTGTAGGCCAGTTCAGCTAACCAAGTATGCTGGACCCAAGTGGTTTCCCTGCTTGCAGCAAAGCAACGCAAGTATTGCTCGAGCCCTTGATTTACACGCTCGGTTTGGCCGTCCGTCTCGGGATGATACCCGGATGACAAATGGACTTCCATCCCAACGATCCTACAAAATTCACGCCAAAATCGTGAAATGAATTGTGGGCCTCTGTCGGTGATAACATGGTGTGGAAGCCCGTGTAGGCGAATGACGTTTTGCAGGAAGAGTTCTGCAATTGCACTAGCGGTTGGGACTCCTTTGCAAGGAATAATATGGGCCATTTTCGAGAAGGTATCTACTACAACCAATATTGACGTGTAACCCTGTATAGGCGGGAGATCCACAATGAGGTCCATGGTTACAGTATGCCATGGTACGTCCGGAGTTGGTAAAGGACGCAGAAGGCCTGCAGGTCTTTGGTGACTGGCCTTATTGCGGGCACAGGTGTCACACTTCAATATGTGTTGCTGAACGTCTTGTCGCCACTTTGGCCACCAGAAATATCTAGGCACCAGCTCTTGTGTTTTTGACCTTCCCGGATGACCTACAAGGGATGAATCATGACACCACGACATGGCCTTTTCCCGGAGTGCCGCAGTAGGCAAATACAGAGCATGAGCGTGGTAGGGAAGCCCTGCAAGAACTACGTTCCGAGGGTCCTGTTTGCACCAATGGTGCAGTTCTTGCATAGAGATTTCTTTCTGAATTCCTTCAAAGAAATCAGAGGTCGCTCCAATAATATGAGCGGGAGGGATTATTGATTGGGGCGTAGGTTTCCCCTCTCGAATTGTCGGCTCGGGATAGCGTGACAAGATGTCAGCTTTCTGGTTGCTGTTTCCGGGCCTATATGTGATGATAAAGTCGAATTCTGCGAAATACATGGCCCAACGCAGCTGACGCGGGCTCAGGGTCTTGTCGGTTTTGATAAATTGTAGGTTTCGATGGTCCGTGATTACTGTTATTGTATGACGTGCTCCCATCAGATAGTGCCGCCATTCACAAAATGCTGCCTTTATTGCCAGCAGTTCTCGATCTGCGATGATGTAATTCACCTCGGCTGGCAGCAGCTTCCTAGAATAATAGGCCACTGGATGTAATAAACCCGTCATGGGATCCCTTTGGGACAGAACGGCCCCCAAAGCATAACTGGAGGCGTCCGTTTCAACCACAAACGGTCTGGACAAGTCTGGGTGTTTTAGTACCGGAGCGTCGGTGAAGGCCTTTTTGAGCTGATTAAAACCCTGTTCGGCTGAGGCATCCCAAACAAACGGGCAACTCTTACGAAGAAGCTTCGTGATTGGAGTAACCAATGCTGAAAAATTCTTAACAAAGCGTCTGTAAAAGTTTGCAAACCCTAGAAAGGATTGTATATCCTTCACATTAGCAGGGGGTGCCCAATCTAAAATTGCCTGCACCTTTTTGGTGTCCATTTGTACGCCGGTTGGGGTTAAGAAATAACCTAAGAACTCCACAGTGGTACGATGAAACTCGCACTTTTCTAACTTTGCGTAGAGATGATGTTCTCGCAATTTTTGCAACACCGCACGAACATGTTGGACATGTTCCTGGAGACTACTGGAATAGATGAGGATGTCGTCAATGTACACAACGGCACATACATCTAAATATTCTCGAAGTACCTCATCCAGGAAATGTTGAAAGGCGGCGGGGGCGTTACAGAGGCCGAATGGCATGACCTGATATTCATACAATCCGAACTTGGTTCGGAAGGCGGTCTTCCACTCGTCTCCTTCACGTACCCGTACCAAGTGGTATGCGCCTCGAAGGTCCAACTTGGTATAGATGACCGCATTCCTAACTTGGTCAAGAAGTACTGGGATTAGAGGGAGCGGATAACGGTTCTTAATGGTTATCCGGTTCACTCCGCGGTAATCGATACAAGTCCGGAGCTCCCCAGACTTCTTCGGTACGAAGAACAGAGGTGACGAAACCGGAGAATTGGAGTGCCGAATAAAACCACTCTTG
Organism: Ambystoma mexicanum; assembly: GCF_040938575.1. Lineage (NCBI taxonomy): Eukaryota > Metazoa > Chordata > Amphibia > Caudata > Ambystomatidae > Ambystoma > Ambystoma mexicanum. Next base: position 480,316,273 of record NC_090932.1, on the reverse strand, counting down.
AGGTTTGATGCTATGTATTCCCGGAGGTGGTCATTTTCAGCCTCGGTCAAAGCGTAGATGCGGCTACATGGTAATACCGCTCCTGGCTCCAGGTCTATCCGGCAATCAAAGGGCCGGTGTGGAGGTAAAGACTCAGCAGCCTGTTTATTAAACACATCCACAAAGTCGGCATACTCTTGGGGCAGATCTTCAGGGCGTACCTCTGGTTGACTGCTAGCAATGCAAACGGAGCGTATGTCTGGCAAAGCCTTTTCTAAGCAATGTTCTTTGCAATATGGAGAATTCAGGTCTATTGACCCTGAGGTCCATTGAATGTGAGGGTCATGTTTCTTTAACCATGGCAAACCCAGGATAAGCCCAAATTGCGGGGCGGCAATAACATCAAAGGCAATCTTTTCTGTATGCCCATCTCCACACCGAAGGATCATAACACAGGTACTATGGGTAACGGGACCTGAACTAAGGGGAGTATCGTCAACTGCATGTACCAGTTCTGACGCAGGTTTACATTGCACCGGAATTCCTAAAGTACCCACGAACTGGGCATCGATGAAATTGCCAGTCGCACCCGAGTCGATTAGCAGTGTAACCTGTTTCTTTTTTGTCAAGAACTCTAAGCAACCCTTCAGAGTGATATAGGGGCCATGATTCGAATAGCCTGCAATTGGGGCCCTGCTGTCTAGGCTCGGCCGGGTGACCCCCACTACCGACGAGCCAAGGCGTTTCCCTGGGTTTTTGGTTTGGCGGGGCATTCGCGAACGAAATGCCCAGCCTTACCGCAATACATACAGACCCCGTCTTTTCTTCTCTGCTCTTTCTCTTCTTTTGTTAGGGGGCCCCGGATGGACCCGATTTGCATCGGCTCATCCCCCTCAGATTTGTCCACCGTCCCACGAGATCCTTTAAACTGGTCTAACCGTGGTACAGGACGAGATTCTCCTCTTCTCTTGTCGCCTCGCCTTTCCGCCAAGCGGTGGTCAAGACGCAAGGCTAAGTTTATCATATCCGAACACTCTCTTGGCTGTGGATCAACCTGAGCTATAAGATCTTTTAACTCGTCTTTTAACCCCTGATAAAATAGGGACATCCTCTTTTCTCTGGGCCATTCGGCTTCTGCCACTAGCCGGTTGAACTGCGTGACATAAGTCACCAGTTCCCTATTGCCTTGCCTTAAACTCAGCAATTCCCGATCCTTACAGAGGGTAGCCGCCTGTCGATTAAAGATTTTCTCAAATTCCCCTAGGAACTCATCCCAGTCATACAGGACGGCATCGTCCTTTTGAACCAAAGGATTCGCCCAAGAGGCGGCGTCCCCTGTAAGGTACGATATCACGAAGGCAGTACGTGCTTGAGCAGACCGAAAGGCTGACGCCTTGGTGAGAAAGTGGAGACGACATTGAGTCAAAAATGTAGAGAATTTTTGCGGATCCCCTGCATATCGTTCTGGAGGTGCAAGGGGAACTATGGCTTCCGGGGTTACATGAACCTGTACCGGGGTAGACGGTTGACCAGGTAAGGGCGATGCTTGGGCAGCTAGACTCCGTACCTGCGCAGACAGAGTTGCATATTCTTGCCTGATGCGGCTAACTCCCCTTGCAAATCCTGCAAGGCTTTAGCAATTTCTTCCATGACTTGTTGTGAGGGTTGGCTGTGCCGCTCAGGCGCCTGGAAAATACGTGGGCTTGCGCTTCTGTCAGAGCACTCAGGTCCTAGGCGCAGGAGCGACGCAGTACCAACCACCCCCACTATGGTCGTGGAACCTGCAAGTCGAAGCTTACGCAGGCTACCCGGACCAGAGCAGGGAAGGAGGGTTAGGGTCTCGTTGATTGGATAGGTTGGGGAATTTTAGGGAAACCGGATTGAGGGTTGGGTAGAGGTTGTGGATAGGACGGGGAATTGAAGGGTTGATTGTTGCACACTTTAGATTGTACTTGGTACCAAGTAACTATTTGCACACCACCTCCACATAGTCAGACTTAGGCCCCCTCACTGTTGAATCTGATGCACAAGTCTAAGCCATGCACCTAACTCTGTCCACAACTAGTTAACATTTTTTTAGCATGCAAACTTAGCTCTGGGTTTCAGTGTCCGGTCCATGATGAAGCCGTCAAGTCTTGTGGCAGGTCCGTAATGTTCAGTGCTGGTCCAAGAAGCTAAAGGAAATAACACAAGTTAGGGTGTTGCCTCCGCATTCCCATAACCTTCTCATTCATTCTTCACACACCAACACACAACATTCTAGCTGCCACCCGGGCTCAAACCACGGGCTTTTGAGTGTGCCAAAGTTCGCCACTCTTCTGGGCTTTCCACTTATTCCTGGTGTGGAAAAAATGCCAGTGTTAACTTCCGCAGGGGTCTTCCTTCAGACCGCCGCGGTAACTTTTGCCCATGTGTTTTCGCCTCCCGTGCGCCGAGTTTTCCCTGGTTCCAGGAGGCGGGAACACACGTATTAGTGTTTCGTATGGATCACTTCCCCCACTACTAATGCTAGCGCGGATTAGCGACGCGCCTAGGACACGCCCACTTATCTTTCCTGTAGGCGCAGGGGCTAGGAATAGGTGGGCTAAAGCCCCCTGCGCTTCTTCCCCGATCCCTCTGATCCCCAAGATGGGTTTAAAGACTTATCTTGCGGGAGCGAGGGGCCGAACTGCTTCTCCGGTGGGGCGGGGCCCCTCGCGATTGTTTCTGGAGGAGCTGGGCTTTGCACGTCCTCTCCTTCCGAAGTCTCAAGCGCAAGCCCCGTGCCTCGGGACTTGCGCATGCGCGTTGATGTGCCACACCCTGCTGGGCTCCTGATTGGCCCGTGGCGCCCCCGAGCATGCTGGGAGTTGTAGGCAGGAGACTGCTTCTGCTGGGAGCTGTAGTTTTTGAAGGCTGCTTTTCTGCAAAAGGGGCACAGCAGCCTTTTAAATGGATACAGCTTTCTGGACCCAACTTGTACACTCACCACAGCCCCCACCATGCCCCTCTGCACCCCTTGTCTTGGTTTGGTCTTGGCTTTGGCCCTGACAGCACTCCCCCTCCCACGGAAGGTAGGCCCTCCGGGTTTATCTGGATAATTCTTGTGGAAAGTGCGCAACAATCTCGGAGCATGAACGTGATGTGAGGGCTCCCACGAGCGCTCTTCAGGTCCATACCCCACCCAGTCCACTAAATAATACAACTGGCCGTTAGTGCTCTTTTTGGAGTTTAAAATTGCACGTACCTCATATTCAGGTTCCCCGTGAACAATTATCGGGGGGTTTTTTTTAACTGGAGTTCCATGCGGGGCAGGTTTTAGCAGGGACGTGTGGAACGTGGGATGAATTTTCATTTGGGAGGGTAATTCCAATCGAATTGCAACTGGATTCACGATTCGTTCAATTGGGAATGGGCCTAAATAACGGGGCTGTAATTTCCTGGGACCATCCAATCGAATATTGCGGGTGGAAAGCCACACCTTGTCACCCACACGATAGGGAGGACTGGCACGGCGATTTTTGTCTTGCATAATACTTATAAGAGTTTTTTGCTCTAACGAGATTACCTTGTACCTCCTTCCAAACTTGCTCAATTTCAGTCCGCTGTCCCGCTAGTGTGGGCAATTCCACTCCTAAGGACGGGACAGCTACGGGAAGAATACGTGGATGTCGTCCGTAAAGACAATAAAAGGGAGTCTTTTTGGTGGACGTGTGTAAGGCATTATTGTAGGCCAGTTCAGCTAACCAAGTATGCTGGACCCAAGTGGTTTCCCTGCTTGCAGCAAAGCAACGCAAGTATTGCTCGAGCCCTTGATTTACACGCTCGGTTTGGCCGTCCGTCTCGGGATGATACCCGGATGACAAATGGACTTCCATCCCAACGATCCTACAAAATTCACGCCAAAATCGTGAAATGAATTGTGGGCCTCTGTCGGTGATAACATGGTGTGGAAGCCCGTGTAGGCGAATGACGTTTTGCAGGAAGAGTTCTGCAATTGCACTAGCGGTTGGGACTCCTTTGCAAGGAATAAAATGGGCCATTTTCGAGAAGGTATCTACTACAACCAATATTGACGTGTAACCCTGTATAGGCGGGAGATCCACAATGAGGTCCATGGTTACAGTATGCCATGGTACGTCCGGAGTTGGTAAAGGACGCAGAAGGCCTGCAGGTCTTTGGTGACTGGCCTTATTGCGGGCACAGGTGTCACACTTCAATATGTGTTGCTGAACGTCTTGTCGCCACTTTGGCCACCAGAAATATCTAGGCACCAGCTCTTGTGTTTTTGACCTTCCCGGATGACCTACAAGGGATGAATCATGACACCACGACATGGCCTTTTCCCGGAGTGCCGCAGTAGGCAAATACAGAGCATGAGCATGGTAGGGAAGCCCTGCAAGAACTACGTTCCGAGGGTCCTGTTTGCACCAATGGTGCAGTTCTTGCATAGAGATTTCTTTCTGAATTCCTTCAAAGAAATCAGAGGTCGCTCCAATAATATGAGCGGGAGGGATTATTGATTGGGGCGTAGGTTTCCCCTCTCGAATTGTCGGCTCGGGATAGCGTGACAAGATGTCAGCTTTCTGGTTGCTGTTTCCGGGCCTATATGTGATGGTAAAGTCGAATTCTGCGAAATACATGGCCCAACGCAGCTGACGCGGGCTCAGGGTCTTGTCGGTTTTGATAAATTGTAGGTTTCGATGGTCCGTGATTACTGTTATTGTATGACGTGCTCCCATCAGATAGTGCCGCCATTCACAAAATGCTGCCTTTATTGCCAGCAGTTCTCGATCTGCGATGATGTAATTCACCTCGGCTGGCAGCAGCTTCCTAGAATAATAGGCCACTGGATGTAATAAACCCGTCATGGGATCCCTTTGGGACAGAACGGCCCCCAAAGCATAACTGGAGGCGTCCGTTTCAACCACAAACGGTCTGGACAAGTCTGGGTGTTTTAGTACCGGAGCGTCGGTGAAGGCCTTTTTGAGCTGATTAAAACCCTGTTCGGCTGAGGCATCCCAAACAAACGGGCAACTCTTACGAAGAAGCTTCGTGATTGGAGTAACCAATGCTGAAAAATTCTTAACAAAGCGTCTGTAAAAGTTTGCAAACCCTAGAAAGGATTGTATATCCTTCACATTAGCAGGGGGTGCCCAATCTAAAATTGCCTGCACCTTTTTGGTGTCCATTTGTACGCCGGTTGGGGTTAAGAAATAACCTAAGAACTCCACAGTGGTACGATGAAACTCGCACTTTTCTAACTTTGCGTAGAGATGATGTTCTCGCAATTTTTGCAACACCGCACGAACATGTTGGACATGTTCCTGGAGACTACTGGAATAGATGAGGATGTCGTCAATGTACACAACGGCACATACATCTAAATATTCTCGAAGTACCTCATCCAGGAAATGTTGAAAGGCGGCGGGGGCGTTACAGAGGCCGAATGGCATGACCTGATATTCATACAATCCGAACTTGGTTCGGAAGGCGGTCTTCCAGTCGTCTCCTTCACGTACCCGTACCAAGTGGTATGCGCCTCGAAGGTCCAACTTGGTATAGATGACCGCATTCCTAACTTGGTCAAGAAGTACTGGGATTAGAGGGAGCGGATAACGGTTCTTAATGGTTATCCGGTTCACTCCGCGGTAATCGATACAAGTCCGGAGCTCCCCAGACTTCTTCGGTACGAAGAACAGAGGTGACGAAACCGGAGAATTGGAGTGCCGAATAAAACCACTCTTGAGGTTTGATGCTATGTATTCCCGGAGGTGGTCATTTTCAGCCTCGGTCAAAGCGTAGATGCGGCTACATGGTAATACCGCTCCTGGCTCCAGGTCTATCCGGCAATCAAAGGGCCGGTGTGGAGGTAAAGACTCAGCAGCCTGTTTATTAAACACATCCACAAAGTCGGCATACTCTTGGGGCAGATCTTCAGGGCGTACCTCTGGTTGACTGCTAGCAATGCAAACGGAGCGTATGTCTGGCAAAGCCTTTTCTAAGCAATGTTCTTTGCAATATGGAGAATTCAGGTCTATTGACCCTGAGGTCCATTGAATGTGAGGGTCATGTTTCTTTAACCATGGCAAACCCAGGATAAGCCCAAATTGCGGGGCGGCAATAACATCAAAGGCAATCTTTTCTGTATGCCCATCTCCACACCGAAGGATCATAACACAGGTACTATGGGTAACGGGACCTGAACTAAGGGGAGTATCGTCAACTGCATGTACCAGTTCTGACGCAGGTTTACATTGCACCGGAATTCCTAAAGTACCCACGAACTGGGCATCGATGAAATTGCCAGTCGCACCCGAGTCGATTAGCAGTGTAACCTGTTTCTTTTTTGTCAAGAACTCTAAGCAACCCTTCAGAGTGATATAGGGGCCATGATTCGAATAGCCTGCAATTGGGGCCCTGCTGTCTAGGCTCGGCCGGGTGACCCCCACTACCGACGAGCCAAGGCGTTTCCCTGGGTTTTTGGTTTGGCGGGGCATTCGCGAACGAAATGCCCAGCCTTACCGCAATACATACAGACCCCGTCTTTTCTTCTCTGCTCTTTCTCTTCTTTTGTTAGGGGGCCCCGGATGGACCCGATTTGCATCGGCTCATCCCCCTCAGATTTGTCCACCGTCCCACGAGATCCTTTAAACTGGTCTAACCGTGGTACAGGACGAGATTCTCCTCTTCTCTTGTCGCCTCGCCTTTCCGCCAAGCGGTGGTCAAGACGCAAGGCTAAGTTTATCATATCCGAACACTCTCTTGGCTGTGGATCAACCTGAGCTATAAGATCTTTTAACTCGTCTTTTAACCCCTGATAAAATAGGGACATCCTCTTTTCTCTGGGCCATTCGGCTTCTGCCACTAGCCGGTTGAACTGCGTGACATAAGTCACCAGTTCCCTATTGCCTTGCCTTAAACTCAGCAATTCCCGATCCTTACAGAGGGTAGCCGCCTGTCGATTAAAGATTTTCTCAAATTCCCCTAGGAACTCATCCCAGTCATACAGGACGGCATCGTCCTTTTGAACCATAGGATTCGCCCAAGAGGCGGCGTCCCCTGTAAGGTACGATATCACGAAGGCAGTACGTGCTTGAGCAGACCGAAAGGCTGACGCCTTGGTGAGAAAGTGGAGACGACATTGAGTCAAAAATGTAGAGAATTTTTGCGGATCCCCTGCATATCGTTCTGGAGGTGCAAGGGGAACTATGGCTTCCGGGGTTACATGAACCTGTACCGGGGTAGACGGTTGACCAGGTAAGGGCGATGCTTGGGCAGCTAGACTCCGTACCTGCGCAGACAGAGTTGCATATTCTTGCCTGATGCGGCTAACTCCCCTTGCAAATCCTGCAAGGCTTTAGCAATTTCTTCCATGACTTGTTGTGAGGGTTGGCTGTGCCGCTCAGGCGCCTGGAAAATACGTGGGCTTGCGCTTCTGTCAGAGCACTCAGGTCCTAGGCGCAGGAGCGACGCAGTACCAACCACCCCCACTATGGTCGTGGAACCTGCAAGTCGAAGCTTACGCAGGCTACCCGGACCAGAGCAGGGAAGGAGGGTTAGGGTCTCGTTGATTGGATAGGTTGGGGAATTTTAGGGAAACCGGATTGAGGGTTGGGTAGAGGTTGTGGATAGGACGGGGAATTGAAGGGTTGATTGTTGCACACTTTAGATTGTACTTGGTACCAAGTAACTATTTGCACACCACCTCCACATAGTCAGACTTAGGCCCCCTCACTGTTGAATCTGATGCACAAGTCTAAGCCATGCACCTAACTCTGTCCACAACTAGTTAACATTTTTTTAGCATGCAAACTTAGCTCTGGGTTTCAGTGTCCGGTCCATGATGAAGCCGTCAAGTCTTGTGGCAGGTCCGTAATGTTCAGTGCTGGTCCAAGAAGCTAAAGGAAATAACACAAGTTAGGGTGTTGCCTCCGCATTCCCATAACCTTCTCATTCATTCTTCACACACCAACACACAACATTCTAGCTGCCACCCGGGCTCAAACCACGGGCTTTTGAGTGTGCCAAAGTTCGCCACTCTTCGGGGCTTTCCACTTATTCCTGATGTGGAAAAAATGCCAGTGTTAACTTCCGCAGGGGTCTTCCTTCAGACCGCCGCGGTAACTTTTGCCCATGTGTTTTCGCCTCCCGTGCGCCGAGTTTTCCCTGGTTCCAGGAGGCGGGAACACACGTATTAGTGTTTCGTATGGATCACTTCCCCCACTACTAATGCTAGCGCGGATTAGCGACGCGCCTAGGACACGCCCACTTATCTTTCCTGTAGGCGCAGGGGCTAGGAATAGGTGGGCTAAAGCCCCCTGCGCTTCTTCCCCGATCCCTCTGATCCCCAAGATGGGTTTAAAGACTTATCTTGCGGGAGCGAGGGGCCGAACTGCTTCTCCGGTGGGGCGGGGCCCCTCGCGATTGTTTCTGGAGGAGCTGGGCTTTGCACGTCCTCTCCTTCCGAAGTCTCAAGCGCAAGCCCCGTGCCTCGGGACTTGCGCATGCGCGTTGATGTGCCACACCCTGCTGGGCTCCTGATTGGCCCGTGGCGCCCCCGAGCATGCTGGGAGTTGTAGGCAGGAGACTGCTTCTGCTGGGAGCTGTAGTTTTTGAAGGCTGCTTTTCTGCAAAAGGGGCACAGCAGCCTTTTAAATGGATACAGCTTTCTGGACCCAACTTGTACACTCACCACAGCCCCCACCATGCCCCTCTGCACCCCTTGTCTTGGTTTGGTCTTGGCTTTGGCCCTGACAGCACTCCCCCTCCCACGGAAGGTAGGCCCTCCGGGTTTATCTGGATAATTCTTGTGGAAAGTGCGCAACAATCTCGGAGCATGAACGTGATGTGAGGGCTCCCACGAGCGCTCTTCAGGTCCATACCCCACCCAGTCCACTAAATAATACAACTGGCCGTTAGTGCTCTTTTTGGAGTTTAAAATTGCACGTACCTCATATTCAGGTTCCCCGTGAACAATTATCGGGGGTTTTTTTTAACTGGAGTTCCATGCGGGGCAGGTTTTAGCAGGGACGTGTGGAACGTGGGATGAATTTTCATTTGGGAGGGTAATTCCAATCGAATTGCAACTGGATTCACGATTCGTTCAATTGGGAATGGGCCTAAATAACGGGGCTGTAATTTCCTGGGACCATCCAATCGAATATTGCGGGTGGAAAGCCACACCTTGTCACCCACACGATAGGGAGGACTGGCACGGCGATTTTTGTCTTGCATAATACTTATAAGAGTTTTTTGCTCTAACGAGATTACCTTGTACCTCCTTCCAAACTTGCTCAATTTCAGTCCGCTGTCCCGCTAGTGTGGGCAATTCCACTCCTAAGGACGGGACAGCTACGGGAAGAATACGTGGATGTCGTCCGTAAAGACAATAAAAGGGAGTCTTTTTGGTGGACGTGTGTAAGGCATTATTGTAGGCCAGTTCAGCTAACCAAGTATGCTGGACCCAAGTGGTTTCCCTGCTTGCAGCAAAGCAACGCAAGTATTGCTCGAGCCCTTGATTTACACGCTCGGTTTGGCCGTCCGTCTCGGGATGATACCCGGATGACAAATGGACTTCCATCCCAACGATCCTACAAAATTCACGCCAAAATCGTGAAATGAATTGTGGGCCTCTGTCGGTGATAACATGGTGTGGAAGCCCGTGTAGGCGAATGACGTTTTGCAGGAAGAGTTCTGCAATTGCACTAGCGGTTGGGACTCCTTTGCAAGGAATAAAATGGGCCATTTTCGAGAAGGTATCTACTACAACCAATATTGACGTGTAACCCTGTATAGGCGGGAGATCCACAATGAGGTCCATGGTTACAGTATGCCATGGTACGTCCGGAGTTGGTAAAGGACGCAGAAGGCCTGCAGGTCTTTGGTGACTGGCCTTATTGCGGGCACAGGTGTCACACTTCAATATGTGTTGCTGAACGTCTTGTCGCCACTTTGGCCACCAGAAATATCTAGGCACCAGCTCTTGTGTTTTTGACCTTCCCGGATGACCTACAAGGGATGAATCATGACACCACGACATGGCCTTTTCCCGGAGTGCCGCAGTAGGCAAATACAGAGCATGAGCATGGTAGGGAAGCCCTGCAAGAACTACGTTCCGAGGGTCCTGTTTGCACCAATGGTGCAGTTCTTGCATAGAGATTTCTTTCTGAATTCCTTCAAAGAAATCAGAGGTCGCTCCAATAATATGAGCGGGAGGGATTATTGATTGGGGCGTAGGTTTCCCCTCTCGAATTGTCGGCTCGGGATAGCGTGACAAGATGTCAGCTTTCTGGTTGCTGTTTCCGGGCCTATATGTGATGGTAAAGTCGAATTCTGCGAAATACATGGCCCAACGCAGCTGACGCGGGCTCAGGGTCTTGTCGGTTTTGATAAATTGTAGGTTTCGATGGTCCGTGATTACTGTTATTGTATGACGTGCTCCCATCAGATAGTGCCGCCATTCACAAAATGCTGCCTTTATTGCCAGCAGTTCTCGATCTGCGATGATGTAATTCACCTCGGCTGGCAGCAGCTTCCTAGAATAATAGGCCACTGGATGTAATAAACCCGTCATGGGATCCCTTTGGGACAGAACGGCCCCCAAAGCATAACTGGAGGCGTCCGTTTCAACCACAAACGGTCTGGACAAGTCTGGGTGTTTTAGTACCGGAGCGTCGGTGAAGGCCTTTTTGAGCTGATTAAAACCCTGTTCGGCTGAGGCATCCCAAACAAACGGGCAACTCTTACGAAGAAGCTTCGTGATTGGAGTAACCAATGCTGAAAAATTCTTAACAAAGCGTCTGTAAAAGTTTGCAAACCCTAGAAAGGATTGTATATCCTTCACATTAGCAGGGGGTGCCCAATCTAAAATTGCCTGCACCTTTTTGGTGTCCATTTGTACGCCGGTTGGGGTTAAGAAATAACCTAAGAACTCCACAGTGGTACGATGAAACTCGCACTTTTCTAACTTTGCGTAGAGATGATGTTCTCGCAATTTTTGCAACACCGCACGAACATGTTGGACATGTTCCTGGAGACTACTGGAATAGATGAGGATGTCGTCAATGTACACAACGGCACATACATCTAAATATTCTCGAAGTACCTCATCCAGGAAATGTTGAAAGGCGGCGGGGGCGTTACAGAGGCCGAATGGCATGACCTGATATTCATACAATCCGAACTTGGTTCGGAAGGCGGTCTTCCACTCGTCTCCTTCACGTACCCGTACCAAGTGGTATGCGCCTCGAAGGTCCAACTTGGTATAGATGACCGCATTCCTAACTTGGTCAAGAAGTACTGGGATTAGAGGGAGCGGATAACGGTTCTTAATGGTTATCCGGTTCACTCCGCGGTAATCGATACAAGTCCGGAGCTCCCCAGACTTCTTCGGTACGAAGAACAGAGGTGACGAAACCGGAGAATTGGAGTGCCGAATAAAACCACTCTTGAGGTTTGATGCTATGTATTCCCGGAGGTGGTCATTTTCAGCCTCGGTCAAAGCGTAGATGCGGCTACATGGTAATACCGCTCCTGGCTCCAGGTCTATCCGGCAATCAAAGGGCCGGTGTGGAGGTAAAGACTCAGCAGCCTGTTTATTAAACACATCCACAAAGTCGGCATACTCTTGGGGCAGATCTTCAGGGCGTACCTCTGGTTGACTGCTAGCAATGCAAACGGAGCGTATGTCTGGCAAAGCCTTTTCTAAGCAATGTTCTTTGCAATATGGAGAATTCAGGTCTATTGACCCTGAGGTCCATTGAATGTGAGGGTCATGTTTCTTTAACCATGGCAAACCCAGGATAAGCCCAAATTGCGGGGCGGCAATAACATCAAAGGCAATCTTTTCTGTATGCCCATCTCCACACCGAAGGATCATAACAAAGGTACTATGGGTAACGGGACCTGAACTAAGGGGAGTATCGTCAACTGCATGTACCAGTTCTGACGCAGGTTTACATTGCACCGGAATTCCTAAAGTACCCACGAACTGGGCATCGATGAAATTGCCAGTCGCACCCGAGTCGATTAGCAGTGTAACCTGTTTCTTTTTTGTCAAGAACTCTAAGCAACCCTTCAGAGTGATATAGGGGCCATGATTCGAATAGCCTGCAATTGGGGCCCTGCTGTCTAGGCTCGGCCGGGTGACCCCCACTACCGACGAGCCAAGGCGTTTCCCTGGGTTTTTGGTTTGGCGGGGCATTCGCGAACGAAATGCCCAGCCTTACCGCAATACATACAGACCCCGTCTTTTCTTCTCTGCTCTTTCTCTTCTTTTGTTAGGGGGCCCCGGATGGACCCGATTTGCATCGGCTCATCCCCCTCAGATTTGTCCACCGTCCCACGAGATCCTTTAAACTGGTCTAACCGTGGTACAGGACGAGATTCTCCTCTTCTCTTGTCGCCTCGCCTTTCCGCCAAGCGGTGGTCAAGACGCAAGGCTAAGTTTATCATATCCGAACACTCTCTTGGCTGTGGATCAACCTGAGCTATAAGATCTTTTAACTCGTCTTTTAACCCCTGATAAAATAGGGACATCCTCTTTTCTCTGGGCCATTCGGCTTCTGCCACTAGCCGGTTGAACTGCGTGACATAAGTCACCAGTTCCCTATTGCCTTGCCTTAAACTCAGCAATTCCCGATCCTTACAGAGGGTAGCCGCCTGTCGATTAAAGATTTTCTCAAATTCCCCTAGGAACTCATCCCAGTCATACAGGACGGCATCGTCCTTTTGAACCAAAGGATTCGCCCAAGAGGCGGCGTCCCCTGTAAGGTACGATATCACGAAGGCAGTACGTGCTTGAGCAGACCGAAAGGCTGACGCCTTGGTGAGAAAGTGGAGACGACATTGAGTCAAAAATGTAGAGAATTTTTGCGGATCCCCTGCATATCGTTCTGGAGGTGCAAGGGGAACTATGGCTTCCGGGGTTACATGAACCTGTACCGGGGTAGACGGTTGACCAGGTAAGGGCGATGCTTGGGCAGCTAGACTCCGTACCTGCGCAGACAGAGTTGCATATTCTTGCCTGGATGCGGCTAACTCCCCTTGCAAATCCTGCAAGGCTTTAGCAATTTCTTCCATGACTTGTTGTGAGGGTTGGCTGTGCCGCTCAGGCGCCTGGAAAATACGTGGGCTTGCGCTTCTGTCAGAGCACTCAGGTCCTAGGCGCAGGAGCGACGCAGTACCAACCACCCCCACTATGGTCGTGGAACCTGCAAGTCGAAGCTTACGCAGGCTACCCGGACCAGAGCAGGGAAGGAGGGTTAGGGTCTCGTTGATTGGATAGGTTGGGGAATTTTAGGGAAACCGGATTGAGGGTTGGGTAGAGGTTGTGGATAGGACGGGGAATTGAAGGGTTGATTGTTGCACACTTTAGATTGTACTTGGTACCAAGTAACTATTTGCACACCACCTCCACATAGTCAGACTTAGGCCCCCTCACTGTTCAATCTGATGCACAAGTCTAAGCCATGCACCTAACTCTGTCCACAACTAGTTAACATTTTTTTAGCATGCAAACTTAGCTCTGGGTTTCAGTGTCCGGTCCATGATGAAGCCGTCAAGTCTTGTGGCAGGTCCGTAATGTTCAGTGCTGGTCCAAGAAGCTAAAGGAAATAACACAAGTTAGGGTGTTGCCTCCGCATTCCCATAACCTTCTCATTCATTCTTCAGACACCAACACACAACATTCTAGCTGCCACCCGGGCTCAAACCACGGGCTTTTGAGTGTGCCAAAGTTCGCCACTCTTCGGGGCTTTCCACTTATTCCTGATGTGGAAAAAATGCCAGTGTTAACTTCCGCAGGGGTCTTCCTTCAGACCGCCGCGGTAACTTTTGCCCATGTGTTTTCGCCTCCCGTGCGCCGAGTTTTCCCTGGTTCCAGGAGGCGGGAACACACGTATTAGTGTTTCGTATGGATCACTTCCCCCACTACTAATGCTAGCGCGGATTAGCGACGCGCCTAGGACACGCCCACTTATCTTTCCTGTAGGCGCAGGGGCTAGGAATAGGTGGGCTAAAGCCCCCTGCGCTTCTTCCCCGATCCCTCTGATCCCCAAGATGGGTTTAAAGACTTATCTTGCGGGAGCGAGGGGCCGAACTGCTTCTCCGGCGGGACGGGGCCCCTCGCGATTGTTTCTGGAGGAGCTGGGCTTTGCACGTCCTCTCCTTCCGAAGTCTCAAGCGCAAGCCCCGTGCCTCGGGACTTGCGCATGCGCGTTGATGTGCCACACCCTGCTGGGCTCCTGATTGGCCCGTGGCGCCCCCGAGCATGCTGGGAGTTGTAGGCAGGAGACTGCTTCTGCTGGGAGCTGTAGTTTTTGAAGGCTGCTTTTCTGCAAAAGGGGCACAGCAGCCTTTTAAATGGATACAGCTTTCTGGACCCAACTTGTACACTCACCACAGCCCCCACCATGCCCCTCTGCACCCCTTGTCTTGGTTTGGTCTTGGCTTTGGCCCTGACAATGTCATTAGGTAATTCCAATGCATCAGTGGGCCTATGAAGCTGGTGAATGGCACCCAGCCCACACGGTAACATACCATTGTGTGTATATTGATGGGTCTCCAACTTAAAGCTGTTCCTCAGGGTGCTTTCCTAGGATTCAAGGCTTGGTTCTATGGCTTCCTGTTGGTGAATGGCACACTGTTATCAGTGTACGTGTCTCCAAATGGATGGCCCATTGGCTGAAATTCTTTCACGTAAGGCTGCAAGGTCTTAGAGTCAGAATGCCTGAATATCTGATTAGCAGCTTCCTTCATCAAAAGCAAAGTTTTGCTCCATCTTTCTAGAGTTGGCTCAATGTGGCATGATAGCAGAATGAATGACATTGACATACGTTGGATTGGGTCAATCCTTGTACAAAGTGGGTCGCAAAGGCTCTGTTGATGGTGCATTGCATAAACCTGTCCTGCTAATCAATAGTTGTTCCTAGATGTTTTCGCGCCTTGAAACACTTGTGTATAGGCGCGTTATAAATGCCATATCATATCATATCATGTGCTTGAAATTCTGGGATCAGGCTCAAGGTTTCTTCTATTCTGCTGAGTGATTGCATTTGCCAGAAGTGAAGCGTCCAGATTTCGGGTCCTCTTGGAAAGCACGGAGAGCTAGAACTTATCATCGGCAATCATGATCAATCAATTAATTATCAGTTTACCATTGGCCGACCATTATACATACAATCTACACAAGCCATTTGGTATCACATCCTTAAAGGAAACCTTTTTTATTAAATGCTGAAAGGCACAGCATTAATATATAGTCTAGAATACACACTACTCTCCATTTTAGTATGTCTTTTATTTAGTCGGTGCATTAAGCTCTAGTGACAACACAAACTGAAAGAAACACTTCTAGTGTAAGTCTACTATTTAGACAAGGTCTCATACAACTTTTCAACTGTGAAGACGAACTCTCAAATTGAATTGACTAACCTCAAAACGTACTCAATGGATCTCAGTTCATAATATATCTGACATGTCAATGTTTCCATTTTCCTTGTAAAGAGAGCACATGGATGATCTGAAAATGAAATGTGTAAAAAAACAAAACGAAGTCTAACCTGACTAGGGAACGACTATCAAGGTTCAAACTTATACATTAGTTTGACATGGCAACTTGCTAAATCAGTATTAAAAGCATGTAAAAAAAAGGTTTTTACTACAGGGTAGTTGTGGCATCACTACTCAGTGTAATAAAAAAGGACATCACAACTGATATGTAATCAGTTATTAAGCTTCAGTTGTGATTCTTCAATGCCTGCTTCTTGCACCAGCACTAACACAGAGTAGAATTCAGCGGCCCCTGCAGTCTTTAATTAAAGCTCTAAGAAACTTTCCAAATGCCTTCCATGTAAAAGAACATTCTGTGACACTGTACAACTATTAACTGATACGAAATTGTTTATGGTAGTATGTTATCTGGGTGCCCGAATGAGTTTAAGACATCAGAGCAAGAAACTATATATTCAGTCTTTTCGTCTACTGGAGTGAAGCATTGCTCGAAGCTGGGAGCCTGGGAGAGGTGGTGGTTTGAAGTGGGGGGCTGGAGCACCGGTGTACCCCCAGCATACAGGAACATTGTAGCAATGGTTGCAGCAGGGTGCTGTCTCTTGGTCGCGACCTCACGGTGCCGGGTGGTGTGGAGTGGTGATGGCGTACATTGCTTCAAGGAAAAATGTTCTTCCTACACTGTGCATAAGGTGCGTACGTAGGCTGGAAGCATGGTGGAATATTGCCTTGTGGATTGGCATTTTGTTTACTTGGGACTGTTATTAGGTGTCATACGTGTAGGGACTGTGGAAGTCTCTGTGTGCACCTAAATATAGAAGCGGGTGTTTGCCTATACTGTTCCATGGTCAGGCTGTTTTTTGCAGATTATGGCAGACTGCTGATATAACATCCTGGTGACCAAAATGTTCCAATTTCTTTCATTTCCTCTACTGTGTCTTGGTGCGCAGACTGTGCTTTACCTTAAGTACTTCTGGAATGACCATTGACAGAGCTTGGAAAATGTACATCTAGAATACGCCTCCCTGCCTGTTTGTATTTTTTGATGGACTCTCCTGCCTGCTGGTTTTTTTATCAACTCTTGTGACGTAGGTTCCTACGAGGACCATGGAGAATGTGGTTAATGAGATGTCTTTCCAGTCGTGTGTAGATGTTAATGGATCTGTTTGAGACCATGTGGATCCCAAAATATGGCAGGTTATTAAAGAAGGAATCATTTTTGATCTTATCAAATGTAATAATATGATGGTCTTCCAATTTTGGGTAGAGTCTTTTGACAATATCATACCACAGAGTCCATCAAAAAGGACTGATACAGCTTGTCAGACGGAAGCGCTGTCCATTGATATTGCCTGTCAAAGTGAGTGGATTGTTCCACGGCCACTCCTCAATATGCCTGTTTTGCTGGAACCAACTGATTTAATCGGCTGTGATATGGGACCTATGTCTGGGTTGGGGAACAATGAACAGCAACCTATAGGTGCTGATACAGTTACGTCTGTTACTATGACGGGCCCTGGAATGTTTGTGTTCAAGAGTTCCTCCCCTGGGAAAATATATACCCATTCTAAGGACGCTGGAGATAAAGTGGCGGACCGCCCCTTTAAAAAAGAAATTTGCATAAAATTATCTAAAATGCCTGAGATTTGTGATCCTGACAGTAGGAAACTGGTTATTGATTGTAGGAATCGTGTTATTGTTAATATGGACAAACCAGAGAGATATGAAATCAGAGAAGCCCTGAAAAACAAGGTTGTGTTCTGGTTGCAGAGTAGAGTGGTTCCTGGTTGTGTCCGAGCTCAAGATGTGAGGCTTTTATGTAGGGTGCTAGTTATTGACTGGGGTTTTGGGGCTATCAAAGACTGTAACATTATTGTTTGTGCCAGAATAATTTTTCTTGTTTTTGGAGACTCTGTAAAAATGTGAATTTTACATCTTCCATGACTAATTTAAAGATTGTATAGGACTAAGTATGTTTAGTTCCTACATCATGTCCTCATCATGTAATTGTTATTTCAGTTAGTTTTGGCTACATTTTTTAACCGTTTTCTCTGATTGCTTGATGATGAAGATCAATGTTTAACGATTACCCATTTTGTACCTGTTGTATTGTATTGTATTGTCTGTGCTTCTATGCCCATGGGCCAATGTTCCAGCACGTTATAAATACATTTAAATAAAAATAAAAATCAGACCTCCTATGCGTGGGTGCGCTCACCTGGATGGAAAAGAAAAAGGATAACTCATTAGTATTTCAACTGTTCCGAAAAGATTCATCCTGCTTTGGCCTTGGGGACACCCCACAGATTTAGTCCTGGGGCGTCAAAGCCACCCGGGAAACCCGGTAAAGTCCTGCATCTTTGCCTAATTTTCACTGTTCTTTATTTTTCCTTACCCTCTGTTTGCCTACTCCTCCTGTCTTCCTTGTCTCTCCATTCTGATGCCCTCATTCACCTTCATTATCTTTAACTTTTGTCTCTACCCTATTGAATCGCTTCTCTCTATCTCTGTATCTCTCTCACCCTCCCTATTACTTGCACTCTCTCACATCTACTCACTCACACTTTCCCTTTCTTTCTCTCACTCTTCCTCTCTCGCACACTCACTCTCTACCTCGCTCTCTCCCTTCCTGCTCACTACCTCCTGCTCTTATTATGCCGTAATCTCCTTGACTATCTTCCCAATATCAGCTTTTCTCCCCCTTTCTCTGTCATTGCAGTTCCCTTCTGCTGCTCTGTGATCAACACCAGTGGTGTGCCAGGACGGGCAAGAAGAAGTGTCTGCTGATAGTCAATGCCCTCGTGATAATCAGTTCTGAGGACGAGATTGTTGAATAAGGTTGAATAAGGTAATGCATCTGAAGCATATTATACATAAACCAAGCTGCCTTCCTGGGCCAGATAATAACTTCAATGAGTTCTCTTTAATACACATACTCTTCTTGGATCTGTCTAAGTCTTAAAAGTTGTAGAATCCATCAGACATTTTGTAGAGATCACAAATTATATCAGTTGTGGCTTTATCCAGACCTGGCTTTCAGATGCACATCAAATTGCATTCTGGTACTTGTAATCTTGTGTTTTTTAAGGTAAAGCGGAATTCAAAATTATGTGCTAAAAATGCCTATTAAAGAACATTGTTAGGAAAGATTTCGTAATTGTAGGGAACTTTCCTTCCATGTGGCAACCCCTAAACTTTTTGCTATTGTTTTCAACCTGTTTCCTTGACTTTGCCAGAGAAGTGCAGCCTTCTGCCGTACTCCTCTGGGCTTTCGCTCCTTTCTTACGGGGAAACTGACATGCCCTTAAGACAGTCAGTACCGGGGAACGCTGTTTCCCGTAGTTTCTTTTACCGTGTCGCCATTTTTAGTGCAACACGACACAAGAGGGCACTGTAAGCTAAGTTACAGCTCTCTTGGGTCTCTAGCCTTCTACAGACCCTAGACACTCTTGTAGGATGGTTTTTGGATCGGTGCAAGTCATTCAGGGACTGGGCTGGTGGCAGCGATCATT
Organism: Ambystoma mexicanum; assembly: GCF_040938575.1. Taxonomy (NCBI): domain Eukaryota; kingdom Metazoa; phylum Chordata; class Amphibia; order Caudata; family Ambystomatidae; genus Ambystoma; species Ambystoma mexicanum. Next base: position 480,297,293 of record NC_090932.1, on the reverse strand, counting down.
TGGTTTATTTTGAGCTCCTTTTGCCGTTCTGAGCACCTTTTTGCCGCGAACACAAAAGGGTGGCCCGGCTACCCAAAATGGCCGGACCACGAGGCTCCTTTGTCTCGTCCACTGTCCGTCTTGCTCCCTTTACCTTCCCCCGGGTCAGGCGACCCGGGGCCTTCCTTAATTGGGCATGTAGTTTCCCGCGAAACACGGTTGCTTTCGCGGGCTTCTACATGTCGTTTGAGTGCCCCCAGGATGTGGGCTGGGCTGTCTGGTCCCAATACACATCCTGGGTGCCAGAGAGTCTAGGGTGGTGTGAATGCCTGGGACCACCGTGGTCCGTGATTGGTCCACGTATGGTATGTGTGTTGATGAGCGGATCTCCCATTGGCTCCCCTCCGTTTTGGCGCGAAGGGAACCGTGGATAAGAGGGAGCTGGAAACACCACTACCATGTCGATCTCCTGAGTTCTTACGGACCCAGGGATACAGGAGCCAAGTATCCTGCGAACACGAGGCTGGACCGAGGAATCCCTGGTGACCCCCTGAAGAACTTCTGCTCCTCATTGCTGTCGTCCGGTGAAGCCCTTTCCACCTAAGATCGAACAAGAAGGCCTGTACTGGCGCTTCGACCTATTGGAATAGCAGGACCAGCTATTCCCGGCACCTTCATCAACTCCTGCCGTAAGCCTTCGGAAGTGTCTCTGGGCCATCCAGTTGACTGACCAGCTTACTAAGGAGTCCTGCTCTGTAATCGCCGACAGGTTGGGTGGTATTCTGAGTCCGGGGCACGCTCACACGCTTCGTTTGCTTAGCAACCCTAAGCTAGAGGTGAACGGTGCTCGTTTGGCTTGAATACACCCGGCCGTTCCGTTGCCCTGCCGTGGCGACAAAACTGTGCAGGATTCTTCGATCGGGACGTCTTTTTACTCTGCACGACGACGAGACGTTCCCTGCTCTTCAGAACCTGCCAGAAGCTGCATCTATCGAGGAGAAGCTCGGGCCTGCTTGCTTCGGGGACCGGTGAGTAGATTAGCTAGGATCTGGTCGCCCTCCTGCAGTGCCCCTTGCTTTTCCCCGCTGTAAATACAGCACCCCTTGTCCGTACTCGCGCCCTACTTCTGCCTCACAGTGGAGGCTGCGCTAGAGTCGCGGACCGTGTTCTCCTTCATTAGGGCACCCTACAGAGCTGTCCAACGTCCTCCGAAGAGCTTCACCTTCTGCCCATTGGCACCGGCGTGTGCAGGTACTTTTGAGCGCTAGGCTCCACTCTTCGTAGGGATTGGACTACCATCCAGTTAGGGGCCTCAGAAGGCGGACATATCACACGCATTGGTTCGCACTGCCTGTTTTCCTTCCCCTGCAGGTGGATAACATATTTCGTGCTGCTAATGCTGTGAAACTGTGTATTCTGTATATATATTGGGTGGATAGTGTATGTGTTGGTTTAATATCGTTGTATATTGCTGCTTTTACTGTGGTTATTAGTTCCAAGGCCTTATAATAAATGTGTATCTATGTTTGATATAAACAACTGTTTGGAGTAGTTTGTAAGCGCTCTTGCTTTGTGTGCTCACTGCGGGCTTTCAGTCACCCTCACCCCTCTTGAGACCTAGTCTTGACCGCCGCGATCGCTACCTTGATTGGTCTGGCTTGTCCAGAGGTTACCCTGTTCCAAGTAATTAGGTTGGCCTTCTGAACTTCTGCGCCACCAGGACAGAGTTCAGAAATCCGTCTTAACAAACATCATTTGAAAGCAATTCAGCATACTTGTAAGAAACAAGAATACATGAAGTAGCAATACTTGGTGGGAAATGTGGGTAGTAGTTTGTCTGCCACTGCCCTTTTCATTAGGATTATAGCTGCCAAATACACGTTTTGACATCTTCACCCTCCTGGCTTCACATCTTCATCCTCCTTTCTTCAATTAGTGGTTAGCTATTTATCTAAGTAACAACATGCAGCTGGAGTCCCTAACATCGGCAATAATGTGTGTGTGATAATAAATGATGTGGTGGAGGCACCCTGGCTTTTGCATCTGAAAGTGCTCACCCAGCTCCAAATGGCTACTGAAATGTTTATCTTACTCTCAAGGCAATTACACGTCTTGCCCACTTTCTAAACTGTCAAGCACATTTATGTAATGTATTTTGCTCTTTAAGAACTTCAGATTGTCTTAGGACTCTGCAGAATCTTTAACATATTTCTATAATGAGTTATATATATATATGTCAGTTTGTATTATTATTTATTCCTAACAATTGGACTGATGCTGAGAAGATGTATGGTCAAGTGCCCAAATTGCAGATTGGGCTCCAATCCCAGCATTGTTACTTAACTAAATTGTGTGACCGTGTGCAAATTATTTTCTCTTATTGGGCCATATCTGCCAAAATTGCTAGTTCTTGATTGCGATTCAGTTGGCAGTGTATGATTTTCCAAAAAGCCACTCTCATCGTTTAACATAAAGAGTAAATAACTGTGTATATGCAAATGAATGGTCATTGTCTGTTGACAAATACTGAGCTCACTCCCGGTGACATAATTTTGTGTATTTTCATTTACAGCGATGTCTATCCATATGCAAGTACCTGTAAGCATAACTGCAACATAACCTGTTTCAGCATTCTGTTTAAACACATTTCTTTGCATAGTCCATGTCTATTTCCCATTGTCCAACCCATTCATGTGTTTTATATTTGTTCTTTGTGAGCCTTAATTCTCCCTTAGTTCGATATAATAAGAAAACCTTTCAGTTAGCATACTTTTCTCATCCTGCAGCGTTCCTATGGAAAACAATCCCTTAATGGGAGGAATGAACAATGATGTAAGCACATCAGGAATGATATCCTCATAATTTGTGACAGAAAGATACTAATCCGATCCCTCTATAGCCTTTCTATTCAACAGCATTCTCTTGTAGATAGTAACTGGTAGTTACATTTTATACACTGCAAAAGAACGTAGGTTATGTTGCTTTGATGATACAGGCTAAAGGGACAGAAGAGTAGTGTGTATCTTTGCCCTTCTCCCTGAACCATTATTAGTTTCAGTAAATTAATCCTAGTCGTAGGAAAGAGTTGGCTGTGTTACTTCTGTTGAATTTGACATAAGGCACGTAATCTGTTCAATTTCCCCCAGCCCCCAAACACTGTTAAGAAAGCCCTGATTGCCAGCCCTCCAGCATCTACCTGTGTGCCTGCCATACCTTTCTCTTTTCACAGTTGGTTAAACGGCTGAGTCCACCGGGTCCATTAATTACGCACCTTCTCCAGCCTTTCTGTGCTTTGGTTTAACCTTCTCATTTTTGGGTGCCCCTGTCTGCTTCCCACACTCCATTTTAATCCCCCCCCCACACCCAACATGCCACACTTTTTTACTCAATTTGTATTACAGCCCAGGTGCATTTGGTGAGATATCATCTCAAAGATGCTGCTGAACTCGTTCTGTGTGGCACGCTTCCAGGTGAGTTTGAAATGTATAGTCATTGGAGACTACAATTATCTACCCTGATAATTACCTGACCAAGATCACCCCAAGGTAGCCTTCTTCTAATAAAAACATATTTATTTCCATAATCGGACTCTATCACTGCTACTCTGATGTAATATCCCTTTTTGTTCTCTAGGAAACCAGGATATGTGTTCTCCAATAAAGAAATGACAGTTCCTCAAAACGTCAAAAAATTGTTATTCAGTTTTTTAAAGGAAATCGATAAAAATGGAAAACAGAAAAAAGTAATGAGCATTGAATATTGACCACCAAGGTAATCGCCAATATAAATACCATAACGAGAAGTCATTACATTGGGTCTCATTAAGTGTTTGCCGGTATTCCGGCAAACTTAATTACCATTACCGGGACCCGGTACAGTGAAAATAATGCACAGTAAATCCTCCAATACTCTTGGTAAAGTGGAGGATTTACCTCCAGCAACAAGATGGAGATGAATCTGCCACTTTTGCTCCGAAAATCAGAATATTTCTGATGGTGGTAAATCTATCAAAAATTATAATTTGGCGGTGTGGGAAAAGTGGTGTTAAGGGAATTACAACCACTTTTTTCCTGCACCATTAAACTTGTATTTAGGCCCATTGTCTTTGAGAGAACAGGAATGTGCGAGGCGTCTGCCAGTGATAGATAACATAACGTGGCATGAAACCACATGGAGATGTTGCTAAAAATTGAGGAAGTTATTTGTCTAACAAACTTGTTGATGTCTGACCTACAATGGTGCCAACCTACTGGTCACGGAATAATGGAATACTAAGCCATAACATAAGACTTTTTGCCAGTTTATAAAAACCCACCCTCACTTCTACACAAGCTTGACCAATTATAGTGTACATCTATGGTACAATTGGGACATCAATATTAACAAATAACTATACGAACATTTTGTGTTGTTTAAATAATAATACCAAACACTCAATTTCCTTTTTTGACATGTGACCCACATCCCTTCTATATCCGTCTTTTTTAAATTATTATTTTAGGTGTTGCTCTTAACATTCTGAATGTTTGTAGTTAAATAAACATTGACACACCGATGTTGCTCGCCCAGCTGCTGGGGTATACCCTGCGAGTCCTTTGGTTAAGAGCAATGTGCCCAAATGACAAGTTACTTAAGCACTAAAGATCATAACTTCCACCACGGCGGGGGACACTCACCACATTGGGCTTGTTTTCACCATTCTAATTAGACCAAAAGCTACTGGTTGACTTCACTGCTGTATTTATAGATGAGGATATAGTATTCTTAAAGGAAATATGCACAGACAAAGATAGGGTTACCAGGGCATTCTAATAGTGTCTGCATTAAAATAGAATTAGAAGATTAATAGAAAGTGAACCATATGATGATGATAGGTACCCATATGACATCTAATTAGGGTCAGACAATATAAGAACACTGAGTGCTGTTAACAGGGAGATATCAACATATGTAAAACGTATGAGTTCACACATAGGCAAGAATCATACGCTATAGAGTGGGAACGCCTTCAAGGAGAAGGGTATGTACTCTGAGGGCCTATTGAAAGCATATAGTTAGTGGTGAATTTGATTTCGGAATAGGGAATTCCAATGGCAGTGAATGAGGACAGAAAAAAGCATAACCAAGAGGAGGAACATGCTGAGAGAGCATTACAAAGATTAAGAAGGGCCCAAGAATGTAGGCTGCAAGAGGAGAGTAGCAGGAGTGGGATGCAGCCCATTATGTGTGGGTAGTCTGTGGATATATTTACAGAAAATTGAAAGGAATTTGAACAATGAGCAGTTGTCCATAGAGTACCAGCTGGCATGGAGACTTTATGGGGGAAGTAGAAGAATGTCTGTGGAGATTATAAAGAATATGATTTACTATGGTGATCATTGTTTTGGCTTGCAAAAAAGGGTAGGATTGAACACAAGGAGCATTGAACAATAATCCCAGAGTATAAACAAATGTTTTGGTTGCATAGTTTGTGAGGGAAGATATGATATTCCTTATATATTACAAGTTTATCCAAAGGTTGGGATCCTTTATGGTTGTGATAGGGAGGTAGGGAGTAAAAGATACTGATGAGGGGAGAAAGGTACTGGCATTGTTTGCTGTAAGATATACAACTTTGGTCTTAGAGGAGTTGAACAAAAGATGGTGATGTGTCATTCAGTGACAGAGGGCTGAGAGGCAGCCAGAAGTCCTTGAAGAGAGTTCACGGTTGAAGACAGGAAAGGAGAATAACATTTGGTGTCAACTGTAAAGGTGTGATATGAGAACCCAAATGAGGAGATTACCTTGATATGTAAGGAGGCACTAAAGGGAAAGGTTAAGGGGTTCCGGTCGGTTCCCTAGCGTATTGATTAAAGGATTGAAAAAAGAGAGAGGAAGCAAACCAAGCGGATCAAGAGGCATCTCGGGTCAACCACTTTATGGAAAAATAACTGACATTCATCACTGGATGCCTACAATTTGCTTGTGCATACGTGGGCGTTCAAGAAATCCTCATGATTGACTCAGTAGATCTTTCTCCACTACCCTTCTCTGATCTGGCAAGTTCTGCCATCCATGTAACCCCTTGAAAACTCTGCAGTCTGCCAGAAATGACTGATTGCAACTTAATGTCATTGCTTAATTCATTCATTCACAAACTCCATTGTTAGTGACTGAATGCATTTGATTTCTTAGATAGTGGTCTCTATCAATAATCTCTCCCAGATCACAGATGTTTGGATTTCACCATACACACATGTTGAAAGTGATAATTCCCTTTAAGAACCTCAAAAACACATTATAACTAGTTTCTGTTGTGCTCTCTTTACAATTATACTACTGCAACAGCATTTACACTTGATGTCTTGAAAAATCTCTTTAGACACTTCAAAGGGTCTAAAATAATACTTCTCAACTCATATTTAGCGTTGTTTACCACAGAAATATACTGTCATCATTATAGGCCTTGAATATCCCGCCCCAAGACCACCTTAATGGTCCTAAAATTCATATATAGCCACTTTAAAAGATGATTATTCACCTCCAACAAACCTCCAGACAATTGTGGTCAACTATCCTGGACATATTTCATGTCTTCAAGACAAGACAGAAAAGATAGAATGACAAATATGTTCATGCCCAGGTTTCTATTCTTTGAAATGCCCTGCTGCCATCCATTTAAGTTTAGGCAGGTTTTGTAAAATTATGAGGGTTATGGGGTATAAAAACTCACCACTTTCCTGTTAATACTTAAGCATCATCTTCATCCAACTGGGCTTGCCCTCTTTCTAAATGTAAATACCTTAAAGTGTGTTGGCTTGGGGGATTGTGGCCTAGTGCTGAATGAGATGGTGGCTTAGCTATGTTTCTCCACTCCTATAAGGTGTTTAGAGGCTTTATATTTGATTTCCAGGATATATATTTTTCGCATATTTAGGGTGAGGAACAAGCTATTACTACAAAAATGTTGTCTGATACCTTCTAGGAGTCAGTTGGGGCAGCGGGTGGTTGTGCAGATGCGGGAAAGGTGGTGGCAGCAAGCTGTTGCTCCGAAGGCTGCTTTCTCCTCAGAGGGTTAACACACTTACTGTGGAGAGCCCACGGATGTAAAACGGTAGCTGAACGAACAACAATACTTCACCCTCTACGACAAGAGGTTATTTATTCTTCTCAGCTTAACAAGTGTAACAACATATATCTCTCTTAAGTGGCGTTTTTGGGGTACTATGTCATAACTCCCGACTGAGCAGGAATTATACACTCTTATAACCACTAATTTCTATATAATGAGAATGATAATGATGTGTTATTTATATAGCGCCTTAATCCAAAGCGCTTTACATAGCACATATTTCATACATTTGTGCTCATTTATCGACCTCGGGAAGGATGAAAGGCTGAGTTGGCCTTGCCGGGATTCGTACCTGCGACCTGCAGATCACGCTTAGATCGCAGCAGCGAGCGCTCAACCCACTATGTTTGTTAACTATTCCAAATCTGCTAAAACTATGGTTACTTTATTAAAAGAATGAACTGGCTTTATTTATTGAGGCACATCAATTACACTATGGCATCCTCAAAAAAATGCCAAAATAATTAGGCTGCTCCTGCTACATCCAACACATGTAGGCGCCGTAAAAGTGATTCTCCGCCGCCAAATGAAGAATTTCTCAAAGCCACCCATGAAGACTATCTTCATGGAACGTCAGGCATTGAAGACCTTAATGGTAGCCACCAATTCTAAACTGCAATTAGATGACAAATGGTCATTGTTTGAATAAAGATTGGTGATGCAGAAGATGTTACCAGTAGAGAGCATGTACTAGAGTCAACAGTCAAATACTTACAGTCAAGTACTTACAGAAGCAGTTGGAAAACCATGAAAATATAGAAAGGAGAAACAATCTTCAAATATGAGGCTTGGCTGAAGGTGAGGAAAAGATAATCCTACTAACTCATTACACAATGAGGGTAGCTCCTCCAGGACTCTAATCTTCACCTTGTTGGATAATATTCACATTCTTGACATTCTAAATGAAGTAAAACAAACTAAACAACTAATATGGGATGGCCAAAAGATTTACATTTACCAAGATGTTTCCAATTCTAATGGTACAAGAAGAAAGGAGCTACCTGCACTCAGACCTGCCCTGAGACAATTGAACGCTAGATTTGCCATTATCCATCCGGGAGTTATGAAAATCACCCTTAAGGTCTCACGTCTATGTGTGAAAATCCAAGAGAAGTAAGACATTTCATTCAAATCCATGAGGTGGAAGACATGGGGCCTCATTACAACCTGTCAGGTTTGGACCGCAGTGATTCCGTGACGGCAGTAACAAAGTTTCAATGTCCGCAAGGTTGCGGAAAGACCGTCCGATTACGTGCTGTCGGTCGCGCGCACCACACGGACGCGGAAACGTTGTTACCGCCATCACGGAAAAAGCCACGGAAATGGACATAGCGCTGCCACAAGTAGCGCAAAACCCGTGTCCGCCTCCGTCACCACGGACCCGGAACCGGAAATACCATGATCGCCAAAACAGGAAACAGAGAGGCGGCCATCATATAAAGCGCAATCCATTGCCATCCAGAGTCAGCACAAGCAGAATCCACACTGTGAGAAGGCAAAAGGGACCACCAGCATGTCTGCCAGGATTCCAGCTCAGAGGCAGCGCAAACAGCGCTTTAGTGAGGCGGAGCTAACTGTTCTGGTGGAGCATATAGTGGAGCATGCAGAGATGCTGTTCAGTGCCGATCAACGGCGTGCCACACAGCAGCGGAGGAAGGAAGTGTGGGCGGAAGCAGCACGCAAGTGCACCGCTGTGGGCGTGACTGTGAGGAGCGTCAAGGACTGCCACAAGCGGTGGGACGACCTCAGGCTGAGTGTTCGGAACCTAATCTCCACACACCACCAACGCAGCAGTGGGATAGGTGGAGGACCCCCTTCCCCACTGAGGCTGCAAGCATGGGAGGAGCTTTGCAGCAGTGTCCTCCACCTTGAGGACATCCATGGGATCGGGGAGGCTGAGGCAGGAGTGAGCCCACCTGCAGATGCTGGTAAGTGGTGAAACATGAATGCCACATGAGAATATGTTGATAGCATGACTGGGCCAAAGGACCCATCAACAACCCCACCCCCCCAAGCAGTGCATGACTGGGCCAAAGGAGCCATTAACCCTTTAAGTGCCATTGTTGTCCCCCCCCAGTGCCACAGGTTTTTTTTTTAAATCGCGGTACCCACCGCAAAACCCGCCCAACATTTCCCCCGTCATTAACCCCTTAAGTGCCACCGACGAGCCGGCTCGTCGGTGGCAACCTGGAGCGGTTTTTACCGACGAGCCGGCTCGTCGGTGGCATTTAAGAGGTTAACAACCCCCCCCCCCCCAAGCAGTGCTTGACTGGGCCAAAGGACCCATTAACAACCCCCCCCCCAAGCAGTGCATGTCTGAGCCAAAGGACCCATCATGATCCATATGGCAACCAATATCACAACAATGCATACCCCCAGCAATCAGATGCATGTAACTAACACTATTGAATGATCAACCTGTATGAAGCATGTGATGCACCCATCAGCCACCACCACAACACTTATTGCATGTCCTCTGGCCAGGCAATCTGCACCGGCACGTGTCCAAGCCACTGCCCCCTGCACAAGTGGATGCTGCCAGCAGTTTGGCATCTCTGCCCCAGAACCAACTGCAACAAATGTGCCAGCCACCACCACCGACATCCCCAGCATCTCCGCGCTGCCTGAGGCAACACAGGTGTCACGGGAACCCATCATGCCCACCCAAACCAACACAGGAGGCAGCTGCACTGCAGAGGAGGTGGCCTGTAGTGACAACAGTGCCCCGGAAGAGCACTCTGATACTGGGCCACAGGGGGAGATGCCCACATTTGATGACCTGGGATCCTTCCATCAGCTGGAGTTTAGCCCCACATCACTCCGAAGTCCCATGAGGTCACCCACCCCATCTATGGCAGAGCTTAATTCCCGCATGCAGCGGATGGAGGAGCAGCAGGCTACCCTCACCCAGCTGGTGGAGAGGCAGCTCAAGGAATCTAGGCTGCAGAGGGAGTGCTAAAGCACGTCAGTGCGTCACCTATCAAGGTCCATTGAACGCTTTGCCAGCACTATTGTCACCCTGGCACGCCATGTGCGGGAGGGTAATGACAACACCACCAGGCTCATAGAGTCCATGTTGATTGGGCAACAGGCAAATATTGCACGTATGCCATCTATACCTGATTCTGTACCATCCAATACCACCACCCCATCCAGCTCCACTACTGCCAGTCCAAGGAGGCGCTCGAGTCGGCTAACGGGGCTCTCGGGCAAGGATGCACAGGCACAGAAGCACACACGGAAGTGATGGCATGTGTGTGGGGGACTGCAGGACACACGTGGACTTGAAGCGTGTGAGGGGTGGGTACGTTTGGGTGGTGAGGGAGGTTGTTTTGGGTGTTTGAACATTGGGGCCTGGGTGGGGGTGGGTACGTTTGGGTGGTGGGTGGGCATGGGTGTACAGCTTCCCTAACCATTGCACCTCCTTCCCTGTTGTTAATTCATCAATATAACATCATTTGAAATCAAAACATACATGTGTGGACATCTATCATTTAATTTGCAGTACAACAAATCATTTATTGTCATCACCATGTCCATGCATTGCTGTGAATGTTCTGTGTCTCAAAAGTAAATGCAAATCAGTTCATCCCATGCTCTTTGGCCATCAAGTGGACCACCAGGGGGAGGTGGTGCCATCCCATCCCCATCCCCATCTCCATCCCCATCTTCTTCATCTGCGTCTGGGGGCATTGGGATGTTCCTGCGCAGGCAGAGATTGTGCATCATGGCACATACGAGCGTGATTTTACCCGTCTTCACTGGGCTGTACAGCAGTGATCTGCCAGATCTGCTCAAACAGCGCAACCGGGCCTTCAGCAGTCTGAATGTCCTCTCAAGCATTTCACGTGTGCGGACATGTGCCCTATTGCACGCCTCTTCATGCCTGTTCCTTGGTCTCCGTACAGGTGTCATCATCCATGGCGTGAGTGCATATCCAGCATCACCTACATGGGATGTAGATGAGGGGGCATGTCAGTGTTTGTGGTATCATGTCTTCATCTGATGCTGTGCTATCTTGTATCATTGTTCATTCATGCATGTGTGCCATGCAGTGGTTGGAAGTGTTTATTGGCCATCAAGGTGGATGTAGCCAAATGGATATTGACCTACACATTTACGTGCATGTGTAGTCTGCCCTGCGGGTGACATTTGATTGTGAGTATGGCATAGTGCAGTGATATGCACACATGGCAGAGTCACTCCACTGTAATGAAGTAGTTAATGCAGGACGTCTCATTTACAGGCATCATGTGCATTGGGAGGGCAGCGTTCCATTTGTGGGTGGGTGTTACAGTGGTACAGGTGTATGGGACAGTGACAGTATCGCCCTGTGTGTTTCATGTGGCAGGGGGTGTACAGGCACACTGTGTTGACATGTCATGTCTTCCTTTGTGATGTTTGGGATCCGCTGTCTATTTGGTTGATGGCAGGGGGGGTGATGCATGTGCGGTCACAGCAGCACACTCACATTGCTCATTGGCCTGGAGACACACACACACCACTTCAAAAGGGTCGGAGCATTGTCAGCTGTACTCACCTAATAGCCATGTGGTTTGTCCAGCATTCCATGTACCGTGGCAACGTGGAATTCCACAGTGCCATTGAGTCATGTGTTGAGCCTGGGAAACGTGCGCAGCGTGTGTAATCAGTAGCCTGGCATCACATACCATCTGTACTTTCAACGAGTGATACTGTTTCCTATTGCGGAACACCATCTCAATTGCACGTGGTACTGTCAGCTCAATGTGGGTGCAGTCAACTGCATCTATGCAATTTGGCATGCCTGCTATGGCATGGAAGGCCAACTTGGTGGCAATGACCTCGGGGAGGGTACGGGGTAGGGCTATGTGTTCCGACACATGGCGCAACAGGGCATCCAGTACATGTACCAGGATTTTTGAAAAACAGGGTTGTGATATGCCGTGCAGCTCACCGACTGTGTGTTGATAGGTGCCAGTGCCAAGGAAATGCAGCACAGACACAACCTTCAGGAGGGGGGATGGCAGTGGGGGTGTCTATGTGGCTGCTGATGTTGTCTTCAATCATGGCAGTGATGTACAGGATTGTTGGACGGTCCAGCCGGTATAGTGTGTGAATCTGTCCTGGGGTAAGGTTCCAGGGTGAGGCCCTGATGCATGGTATTGCAGGCTGCCTGTGGGGTTGTGCCGGCTGGACCATGGGTTTTGCCATAGGTGCAGGGTTGGCTGGTTGGCGCCTGCGCCTCTCCGCCTCCGCCTCCTCCTCTGCACCATTACTACCATCATGTGCAGTGCTGCCTGTTGGTTGAGTAGGCCCAGTCCAAGTGCTACTTGAGCTGCTGCCTGCATGGTCCTGTGTTGTGTTGGGCTGGGTGTGGCACTTTTGTAGTCTCCCAGTGTGCTGCTGGGTCCAGCTGGGCTGATTTGGTGCACCTGTGCCCTGATTCAGTTCAGCAGGCACTGTTTAACGTCATGTTCGTGGTGGCGGTGGTACCGCCACCGTGATCACGGTTTTAACGCCATTTTTCTGGCGGTGTTTCCGTGTCTGCGCTAGTTGTGATGCTTGCGGTGTTTCGCATTGCCGGTAACGGAGGGGTTTTCGTGCAGGTGGTCTTTATGGGACCCTTAACTCCGCGGTGGCGGTTGGGGGAGGTGCTATTTCCGGGGTCGCGGGTCATGATTGGGCGGACGTGGAAACGGTGCCGGTATGGTTTTACCGGCGGCGTTAACTCTGGACTGGTGTACTTGAAATTAGGCCCATGGACACTTCTCCTCCATCCACGTAAGCATCTTGGTAACATTTTCTTGGTATGAGACCATCATTTCTGTGATCTATGGTTTCATTGACTGGAGCAGGGACTAGTCTCATCTCATCTCTCTCCACCTTTACAGTTCTACTGGTCAACATGAATTGGTGTGGCTGTTTCCAGTTAGCCACGTTGGTATTATTAGTTGAAAGTTGCGATTTACCATGGCTTAAATTTGTATCGACTTTGTTTGTCTCCTCTTTTCCCTTTTGTTTCCTCTCTTGTTACATTCTCTTCCCTTCAGATAATCTAACTGTGCATCATAAACAGAGTTCTTTCTGTGATAGGTTTTGATGCTATTCCCTTGATGATTCCTTGTACTTTAATAACTAATCAACATGTTTCTTATGTTTACAGTGTTTTGCTCCGATGTTGTTGAATATATTCTCCTGGAATGTTAAAGGTTTACATAATCCTATAAAAAGCAAACAGTACTTTCCTATTTGAATAGAACAAAACCACACTTCGCTTGTATTCAGGAAATTCACCTGTCAGAAGCTGAAGATGATACACTAAAGAGGTTATGTGTAGGCCAAGCATTTACTAGTGCAACACATGGGTAGAACAAATGTGTTATTACCTTAATTAATAAAGCTCTGATTTATATGAGTATGGTAGATGGCTATTTCTCAAAATTCTCATTGATTTAGGTGAATATACAATACTGAATGTATACAGACCTACCTCATCTGACCCTTCCTTATGGTTGCACTTGAAAGACTATTTATTCCAATCCAGTATTCATAACCGTATTGTGTGTGGGGATTGTAACAAAATCATGGACCCATTTCTTGACAGGAAGTCATGGTGCGATTTAAGAACTTTAAATCACACAAACAATTAGTGTACTTTATCTCTGAATTGGGCCTAATTGATGCTTGGTGCACAACTCATCCCTCAGATTGAGGGGCTGATCCATGGAATTATTTGCACTGAAAAACAGGGATTTGGCCGCCATTCTGCCCACAAATCCCTGTTTAACAAATGGGGATTTGAGGGCAGAATGGCACACAAATCCCCGTTTTTTTGGTGCAAATAATTCCATGAATCAGCCCCTTAGAGTTTACTTTTTATTCCAGCCCACACGATTGTTTCTCTAGAACTGATTATAATCTTTTTGCTAAATCCATGTCTACAAGCCTGTTAGACAACAGCACAATTAGTATAACTCAAATAGATGGAGATTTAATTCTGCTTTGTTAAAAGATTAATTGTTCACACAGTTCCTTACTAATGCACATCATCATTTTTTTCACTTATAATAAGAGTGAAGATACTTCCATCAAAAACATTGGGACTGTTATAAGGACCTATTAAGAGGACAACTTTTCGCATATGTGGATAGGAAAAGGGAGAAATTAAACAGGAATCAGAAACAATCCTAAAACAATTGAAAACCCTTGAAAGGCAGTACACTCAAAAGCCTACTCAGACAGTCTGTAGCAACATCATACAATTGAGAGTTACGTATAATAAATTAACTTTGGAGTATTCATGTGCTACATTTTTAAAGAATAAAGCTAGAATATATCAATTACTCAAAAGTAAAAATCACTTGCCTCTTAGATTAACATTAAAAAAGAAAGAGCAAGAGTTGCAATGGTTTAGGATACTTTGGGCAACAGAACATTTTTCGATAAATATATTATTGATATTGTTCTAAATTCTAACAGAAATTAATCAAACCAAAGCAATCATTATTGCCAAGATTTCCTTAAGCACCTATCTCAATCCACTTAGCCTTCACTAGATTTGAGCTTGTTAAATAATCCAATTACTCAAAGTGAAATTCATAAAGCAATTCAGGACCTTAAAAAAGGTAAAGCTGCATGCCCAGATGGGTTATCCATTGATTTATTTACACATGTCAAAGATTGACTAGCACCTTAATTGCATGAACTCTTTACTCATTTTGATGCACAGTGTAAATCTGAAGGAACCCTTTTGGAAGCCATGCTAATTGTATTCCCAAAGCCTAATAAGGATCATGATCCCCCTCAAAGCTACTGACCTATTTCCATTATCAATTCTGATTGTAACATTTTTGCTAAGATTCTAGCCAATCGACTTCTTCCATTCTTACCTAATTTAATCAAAAGTGATCAAGTGGACTATGTAAAGGGTGGATTGTCTTCCTCTAACTTAAGACTATTTTTGAATATTTGATTTATGTTTGATAATTCAATAGACCCCTATGCAACTACAGCTGTCAATGCAGAAAAAAACATTCAATAGGGTGGAGTGGGATTTATTATCCATGATTAAAGTGCTATATTCAAAACCGAAAATGGCTATTTTTTTATCCATGGACACATATCATACTTTCCTCTGTTTAGAAGTCCTGGACAAAGGTTTTCCCTTTCTCGCATTCTATTTATCTTATCCATTGAGCCATTTCCGGAGACCATTAGATTTGGCCCAACAATACAGGGCATTAACTCCGGGGATGTGCAAATTAAATGAGCCGCTCAGGCAGGTGATGTCCTTTTACTCCTCAAAAATCCCAATTCTAGTTTACAGACTCTGCTGGCCACAATAACATGCTTTTCATTAGCTTCTGGCTGCAAGTTAAACATAGATAAATCAGAGGTATTACCCCTCAGTCTTTATTGCTCTAAACACCACATCAACCTTATGGTATGCAATGGTACCCAAAGGGATTACATATTTGTGCATACATATTTCCTCTTCAGCAAAATATATTATTAATGCTGTCTAGAATTAGAGATCTTACTGAGTTATGGTCCCCATTATATTTGCCCTGGTGGGGTCATCTTGAGACACTAAAAATTATGATATCTCCAATTGTCTTTTACTTCCTATATTTGCTTCTCATCCTCTTCCCTCCAAATTTTATGAATCAATTGATTTGTGTCTAGCTAAATGTTTATGTGATAAGAAAAAACATAGAATCTCACTGGTTAAACTTAAGACATCTGCTCAGAAAGAGGTTGTAGGGTTCCCTGATTTATAAAAATATCACTCTTCATTTATGTTAAAACAAGCTCAAATATGGTTTGTATCTATTAAATACACCAATGCACCAGAGTGGTTACACTTAGAGAATAATGACATATTGTTATATGTTTATGAGGGGGAACACATTTATTAAATGCACACATGTTATTATTTCCGCCAAACATATTAGAATGTACTTATAAACTGCAGGTTCATGCCAATTTGACTCTCAATATCTTTAGTTCAATTACTTGATATCGGTACATGGCAATAGGGTTTTCTTGAAAGCTTAGCTCTATAAAGGTGTTAAATATTCATATCAGTGATTTAATCAGGGGATACCACCTACCTTTAATGAATTCAGAGTGAAATTTTCTACTCCAGCATCCTTTTGGTATCAATGTTCTATTTTGATTAAAGCTTGGGTGGATAACCTTGAGACCTTACAGTCAGGGGTATCTTCTAGTGATGAAAGACCACAGCATATGCATCATCTCCATTTTACTGCTTCAATGATTTACAAAACTCTTTCCATGAGACATGCCTTCGATCCTCAGTGCGGGTGCAGTTATCTTGGCAACAGGATTGTACTTTAACCAATGAAGATAATAGCTGGCCTCTTGTTTCAAAGAACATCTCTTCGATTACCACATCTGCCAGTTTGACTCAAACACTATACTTCTTTCATCACAGGTTTTCTATTTACTCCCACTATGCTCTTTAAATGTAAGATCACTCAAAATGACAAGTACTGGAGTTGAACTGTTGCTCAAGGCATTCAAGCATATGTGTATGGAGTGTAAGGTTGATCAAACATTTTGAGAACATGTTTGCCACACTCTGAAACTCATATTCAAAATATAAGTTGAATTTAATTTTGCATTTCTTCTATTTGGGAGTGCACCTTTGCAACACATATTAGAGTTAATACTTGTCATTTGTTGGCTATTGTTCATCTTGGTGGCTATCCAAACTATGACTGCCAATTGCAAAAATCTTGTCCATATTAATTTATGTAACATTCACAGATTAGAAGTATTTATTGCCTCTTCCCTTTGTCTACTGCGTAAAAATGAATTGAAGTGGAACTTGTTTTTTTACTTCCTTTCTACTGATGCCTCTTTTTCTTAAATAGTGTTGTCCTTGTATCATATTATCGTGTTTTCTCCCCTCCCCCTTCTTTTGTCTGCCTCTGTTCTATTTGTGTATTGTCGCCTATCTAAAATGTGATACTTCTAGAATAGTATACACATATGCCTCGTTTCTTCTTGTAATCATCTGATATTATGTGTGTATGCTTAATCTTTTTCATACATGAATGTTACTCATTATTGATGTTTTATGGCTATGTTTCACTATTCTTAAAAAAATCAATAAGACAAACAAAGAAATGTGTGACACTTTGCGTGTACTGAAATTGCATCTCCAAAGACCTGTTTCTCAACTACTGTAGACGTTTTTTTATTGTGTTCTATTGGTTAAATATAACCTTATAACACAACTTCAAAAGAAAAATACAAATTCAAATCAGCATATATACAGTTGACTCGTTGAATGATTTTCAGTCTTTCATTGTGTATTTCTCATGCCCTCCCTGCCATCACTTCCCACAATCCCTCCCACCTCTGCTTCCTCAAAGGCTCTGAGGTCAAGCACATGGCAATGTGCAAGTTGGTACAATCTGCAGCATACACAAAGCACCAAGGGAAGAGAAGGATTTGAATGTTAGATTAATGATTAGCATCCATTTTTTTAAATAAGTTTTATAACTATGCTTACATTTTCAAATAAAACATCATCACATTCAATTGTCCATGCTCAGTGTTTATTTTACCTACTTGTACAAATGTCTCTAAGCAATGCAGCAGAACATCAATCAGAGGCCGAAATAAGCAAAACAAATTCCCTTTGTGCTTACTTTAGCACCTGACAGGTTATAACGAATATCTTATCCTGCACGCTGGGGCACGCAGGGCTATATTTACAATAAAGACCTCAGAGCTACAAATCCATATGCTCAAATGGCTGGAGCAGGAATAGGGTGGGTATGATTTGGTTAGGCCAGTTGGCAACCTTACAAATAACTAGATGAGTCATAGTTTGTTGTTTCCTCAATGTACGTGTTCTATATATTTCTGAAACAGAGCTTTAATGCTTCAGGAAATTAACTTAACTGAGATTTATTAACATTTTCTCCTTTCGGTTTTACCACGTCAACACTTTCTACATGCGGAGCAATGTGTGCTCACACGTTTTGTTTCATGGTGTGGTCTGTTGGACAATAGTATCTGTGTTCTCAGGAGAAATGAGAATGCAGCTGTATCGAACACTGCTGCCATGGCTAGAACGTGAGGTGCCATGATTGGTTGGGATGAGTGGGAAAAGAACAGAAAGTTGTGTGGCTTTGACATGTATTCTTGCTCTGGACATAGGCATCCCCAAGGCCACAACTGAGTGACCCGTCAGGCTTACTCTCGCCTGAGAACAGGAACAGATGTTGTGTGTTCCGTTGCCAGGCTGATGCAAGAATCTGCCATAGGCAGATATTGTTTCATATGAGCATGAATAACAGATGTGTACAGGCAACATTTGGTGATATTAGCCATGTCACTAAACTTCGCAGAATGTACTATTAGGGTGTGCATTGTTTAAATTGAATTGATTAAATGAAATGTATCATCCTCACTGTGAAAAACTTTGTAAAACCCCAGAGAAATCTATGCCAGAGTACACATTTTCAGGGCAGGGATACTGTTTTCTTTGTATGTTTCTCGACAGCTATATAAAAAATATAGCTGTCTCTTGTGGCTGTACTTATCGTCTGTGGATTTTTTTTGACAGGTTTCGCAGTGTGACGGTTCCTGCTTTTTTCCGTGCACTGAGGTACTGATTTCACTTTGCATGGAAATGTAGGTAAATGCAAGGACAAGGGTGGGACAGGAAGGATTATGCTCAGCATGGGAAATGTTGAGATATCTTTTGTCATTTGCAAATTGCACATTTTTCAGAGGCCCAATTTTGTACTGACCAGAGCCTCACAAACAAACCTATCTCCAAGGTGGCAAGCTAAGCAGCATTCACCTTGGGTACATTTAAGCCCTGATTCATGGAATTATTTGCATGTAAAAGGGGAATTGCCTGCCATTCTGCCCGCACATGCCAGTTTGACGATTGTACACACAAATAATTCCATGAATCAGGTCCTTGAAGCGTAAATGTTCACTGTGGAGAACATCTCTTTTATTTGACGGAGTGTAAAAACAGCACAGTGCATTTTTCACTTGTTGAAGGACAATTAAACTTAAGACAGAACTGGTAACACCACATTACACTCCTTGAAGCAGGATTACACAATTCTGAGTGATCCATAAGCACATAGGACGGGGCTCGATATTTGGCAATTTTTGGTTCTCTGCTCCTCTCAGTTTCATAACTTCTTAACTCTTATTGTTAAGACCTCACTTGCATGGATGTGTTCACCCAGACAGAAAAGAAAATGGGTAAACCATTGGTATGTCAACTGTTCTGAAAACGCAAGATTCATCCTGCCTCTGGCCTTGTGGGCACCCCACCGTCACAGCCAACAAGGAAACCAGGAGAAGACCCTGCAACTTTGCCTAATTTTCAACGTTCCTTTTTTTTTGTACCCTCTATTTGCCTCGCTCTGCCTGTGCACCTTCCTTGTCTCTATATTCTGATGCCCCAATTTACCTTCATTACCTTCAAATTCTGTCTCCACTCTCTATTGAGTCGCTTCTCTCTCACTCTTTCTATAACGTGAACTCTCTCTCTCGCTCTTATACTTCTACATACCCAAACTCACTCGCTCTCTTCCTGCACACTCTCTCGGCTCTTAGTATGTCTTAATCTCTTTGCCCATCCTCTTAATATTAGTTTATTTCTACCTCTCTCTGCCATTGCTACTACCTCTCTGCTACTCTGTCATCTCCACCAGTGGCATGAGTCAATCAGTTGCTCTTTGATTTCCATGCCTGTCCTCATGACAATATGTGTTGCTAAACGATTAAACTGAGGTTGAATAAGATAATGCATCTGAATCACATTATAGATAAAAACAAGCTGCATTCCTGTGCCAGATAATGACTCCAAAAAGTTGTCTTTAATACACAGTCTGTCAGTAACTTGCCGGTGCTACTGGCAGGTTACTGGCACACTCACCTTACCATTACCGGCGACCGATATCCCATGTTACTGGGATATTACGGGTGCCGGCAATGGCAATAAGTTCCCATTCCATGTAGACCCATAGGACTCCCTGCGATGTGAACTACTGAACAGCGGCACCGTTTTTAACAGTGCCAGTGCTTCAGTGATTTCTCCTCTGGCAGGGGCCTGGAATCCCGGCAGGTCAGGCCTGCCGGGAGTTCACTGACCCTACCGGAAGAGACAGAGTAAGCCGGTCGAGGAAACATGCTAGAGCCAGTAGTACCGGCCATTTTACTAGCATTTTTCCCAGACCGGCACACTCATAATGAACCCCATAACAAGTCTTGAAAGGTCTACAATCCATATAACACTTTGTAGAGATCGCAAAATATCTCATGTCATTTGTGGCATAATACAGACCTGGCTTTCAGTTGAACATCGCATTGCATTCTTGTACATGTAACCTGTGTTTTTAAGGTGAAAAGGATTTCAAATTGATGTGATAAAAATGTCTATTAAAGAAGATCATTTAAAATTCTTGTCAGCATATTTGTAAGAAACAATAGTGCATGAAGTAGTGATACTTGGTGGGAACAGTGGGAAGTAGTTTGTTTGCCCCTGCCCTTGGCATTAATATTATAGCTTCCAAATACACTTTTTAACAATCTCATCCTCCTTGCTTAATGGAAGGAGTAGCTCTTTCTCCAAGTGATAACATGCAGATAGTGTCCCTAACATCTGCAATAATGTTTGCGTGATAATAACTGATGTGGTGGAGGCACCCCGGCTTTTGCATGTGAAAGTGCTACCACAGCTCCAAATGGCCACTGAAATCTCTATCTTCTCGGAAGGCAATTAAAAGTCTCGACCCCTTTCTAAACTGTTGAGTGCATTTATGTGATGTCTGTTTGATCTTTAGGAACTTCCACATTTTCTTCAGATTCAGCAGAATCTTATTCTTAACATATTTCTATAATTATTTATATATTTGGCATGGTATTGTATTATATATTTTTAACAATTATACCAATGCAGAGAAGCTGTATGGTGAAGTGCCGACATTTTAGATTGGGCTGCAATCCCAGCATCGTTACTTAAACTAAAGTGTGTGACCTTGGGCACATTACTTTCTCTTACCTGGGCATATCTGTCAAAATTGTCAGTCTGTAGAAGAGATTCAGCAACAGTATATGGTTTTTGGAAAAGCTGCGCTCATCGTTTAACATAAGCAAATGATAACTTTGCTATATGCAAATTAATGGTAATTGCCTCTTGACAAATACTGAGTTCACTCCCTGTGATGTCATTTTTTGTATTTTCACTACAGTGATGTCTATAAAAATGCAAGTATCTGTAAATATAAATAACATAACCTATTTTGGCATTCTGTTTAAACACAGTTCTTTGCATTTTTCCTATTTATTTATTTATTTATTTATGCATTTATAGCAGCCCACCAAACCCTCAGGCATCAGTGCACTTGTTACAATGGTATAAGTAATAGCCATACTTTCATACATTTCAGATAAAGCTTACAGTGAGGAACAAAGCTGTTAGTTGGTGAAAGGTGTATGCTTTTTGCGTGAAGCTCCAAGCGAGTATACTTCCTATTTGAACAACATGGTTTTGAGGTTCTTGCGGAATACCCAATAGGATTGTTCTGCTCTGGGGTAAGGAGAAAGGGCTTTCCAGGTCTCTCAGGCAGGGAACGGAAATCTCAAGCCTCCTGACCTTTTCCTTCTGAGAGATGACTAGTTTGTTCATGTGATTTAACCAAGTAGTTATTGCAGATTTGGTCTTTTGGAA
Organism: Ambystoma mexicanum; assembly: GCF_040938575.1. Lineage (NCBI taxonomy): Eukaryota > Metazoa > Chordata > Amphibia > Caudata > Ambystomatidae > Ambystoma > Ambystoma mexicanum. The sequence continues at coordinate 480,275,484 of NC_090932.1, read as the reverse complement.
TGTTTGTTAAAGGTATTTGGGGGCCATATTAGCAAGGCATCTATGCGTGATAGCCAATGTCTTGAAGATGATCCTTTGTCTAATGGGCAGCCAATGTGCTACTTTTCTGGCAGCAGAAATATGCTCCTGTCTGGGGATGCACAGGGCAACCCGCAGAGCTTTATTCTGTATGACTTGTAGTTTGTTGAGGTTTGAGCGGAGGTTCCTTCAAGGGCTCGAGCGATTGTAGACCAATTGTCTGAGGACAGGAAGCCTCCACAGGCATTGATCAGCTTCCTGGTGTGTGCCGAAGCAGATGCAATGGCGTTAACCTGCCTGTTTAAGGACAGTGTAGAGTCAAGATAAACGCCTAGTGTTTTGGCTTTGTTGGAGACAGGTATAGTAATCCTGTCAATGGTGAAAGATTTGTATTTGGGATCAAGTTAAATCAGATTGGTTTGTGAACCTGTTAAGAGAATTCCCATCTTTTCATCATTGAGGCAGAGTGAGTTGGCGGCCATCCAAGCTTGGATAGTAAGGTCGATAGAGTGTAAAGCATTCATGTCATGGGTGTAGTTGCCAGTAAGGAGCAGAAGTAATTGCATATAGTCTGCATAGTTCGTGTAGGAGAAACCAAGGCTGTCTAATGTGTCAAATAGGGGCTTGGTGAATATATTGTAAAGGGTGGGAGGGATACAGGAAAATTGGTTTACACCACAAGAGGTGGGTTCTGGTGTAACTGCAGCTATATCAGAGAAGACTCCGGAACATATTTTCGATAGGAATTACGAGATCAAGGTAGTGGCCTGCTTTGAGAAGTGAGCTGCTGAGGTCAGATGACAGCATACGATTTGATGGTCCAGGAGGTCAAAGGCTGCTGAAAGGTCGTGCATGAGTAGCAAGGATGCCATACCGGCATCCTTGACTTTGTCTATTTGATTTTTTAAGTCTAAGAGGGCGGCTTCGGTGCCGTATCTCGGTCTGAAGCCAAACTGTCGTAGGCCAAGGAGGCTGTTTGTTTCCAGGAATGATTGAATTATGGTAGAAGCTGCCCTGTCGAGAATTATTAACAAAAATGGGACGGCAGTGATTAGGCAATAGTTAGTAGGAACGTGAGGGTCAAGTGATTATTTTTTTAGCAAGGGAATTGCCCAGACCTCTTTCAGGTTGGTAGGGACCAAACTTGAAGTGAAGGTGGCATTTATTATGGAAGTTATAAAGGGAGCCAGTGCTCCAGTGCAGTCTTTGACTACAGTAGCTGGGCAGGTATCGCCATGGCATCTCGAGGGTTTTGGTCATTCATTAATTGTAGTGTCTCTACTTCCTGCAGAGCAAGGCCAACTTGTCTAGTAGAGCGTTTTGGACATTGGTGCACCTTGTCTTTTGGGAAGCCCGTTGGTGGCTTGGGTGTTTCCAATTCCCAGAGGATGGTGAATAATTTGCTGGAGCTTGAAGTAGCTTAATCAATTCTAACATTGTAGGGGGCTGTTATTGCTAAAAGTAAGGGTTTTTTGTATACTTTAGCCAAGGTGGCAAAGATGTAATTGTTTGTTTCCGATGGGGAATTTCTCAAAGTAGTTTCAGCCTCACATTATTTTAGTTATAGGGTTTTGAGGTCTGCAGAGAACCAGAAGTTGCAGCGTGATAAAGGTTTGGCTTTCCATAGGGTAAGTGGAGCTACGGTATCAATAGTCTTAGCCATTGTGGTGTTCTAGAAATCCACTAGTGCCGCAGGGTCTACTTTTGTGGTCAGAGGGAAGGTGATCTGGCCAAGCAGAGGTAGGATGCTGGAAGCAGGGATGTTTTTTAAACTCTGAGTGAGTGTACCAGGCTTAACATTCTTTGAAGCTGGATCTGGACTAGTTATAGTGATGGTGAAGGTTATGATGTTATGATCTGACCAGAGGCAGGCTTCATTGGATGTGACTGAAATGTTATAGTTGGAGTCCGCTAGCCAGTTGAGAGTTCTGCCTTTGGAATGTGTTGGGTTAATGATTTGTACGATAAAGCCTGAGGAGGTCAGGACATTAGCTAGTGACTGGTGTCATTTTAATATTTTAGTCCAAGGTTTAGGTATCCTAAGCGGAGAGTCTTAGTCAAGGGTTTGGTGTTTGTGGTGATAATGTGCATGATATCATTTTCAAATGATACTACTGGTACTAGGGCTCTGTAGATGAGATGTATCAGCAGAAACGTGTTGTGGGAGAGGGTAAGCTTTCGTTGAGAGCAGTTCTCCAGAAGATATGGATGCATTGCTAATATCTCTGATGGATATGGGTTTTTTAGCTATAATGGCTACTCCACCTGCTCTGGTGTTAAGTATCCCCTTCCTGTAAATGGTGTTGTTGTGGATCTGGGTGCATGACCTTAGCCATTCATTCCTGATAATCAGTGACATTGCAGAGGTCATGTTGGCTGGGGGCTGTATCATGTGTGTGTGGTTGTGAGGAAACTGCGTGGAGACCGGTGTGAGACTCAATGGCCTAGTGGGGTCAGGTGTGAGCAGTCGAGGTACTGTTTGAAGGCCTATTAGTAGGTCCTTAGGATTTAAAGCCATTGCACAGTACTCTACAGGTATGCTGGGCATGGGAGTCAGTGACTTTATTGGGCTTGATTTAGTTCAGTCTAACGGGGCAAAGATCTGGCAGTACAGGTGGGAGGTGCTGGACGCAGCAAGGGCGCGTTAAGGCAGTACTCCTGTGAGGGAGTACTTATGTTGGCAGCCATATGATGCAGTAAAGCACCAGCTAATAGAGCAGGCGTGAATTGTACTGTCTGTAGTACATTGCTGAAGTCACAGAGTGGAACATTCACTACATGAGCAGCACTCGGAAGCAGTAAAGTAAAATCTCGAAAAGCAGGTAGGGATGGTATAGATGGTGGCAAGGATGCCTTGCTAGGGCCATAAAATACAAATGCTAAGATGTGGTGAGGCAAAGTCAAGTAGTGCAGGCAGGAATGGCACGGGGCTGGGAAAAAGGTACAATGCTAGGGTCAACCAGTGCAGCACTTTCAAGGCAGGCAGTATTTTCAAAACAGGCAGCGCTATGGTATGTGAGGTGAAATCACATAGCACAGGCAGAAATAGTACAGGAGGTGGCAGGGGTGAAATGCTAAGGTCACCAGATACATTAATTACAAGGCAGGCAATATTATCAAAACAAGCAGCGCTGTGATACCGTGAGGCAGAGTCTTATGATGGGGGCAAATATTGTACTGGAGGAGGCCATGGTGAATTAATACAGTCATTAACTGTGTCATTTCCTGTGCAGACATCAATGTGATACAATGAGGCATAATATAGTAGTGCAGGTTGGATAGGTGCTGGAGGTTGCTGGGGTAGGTTAGGCTGGTGTTAGGCAGAATCACATGCAGCATCCTTTGGGAACACTACACACAATTAAGACTACAAGTGTCAGTACAATTTCACGTTTGGTACAAACCTGTACTACACAGTAATGTGGTAGCAGTGGCAGAGCAGCCGACTTATCTCAAGAGTAAAGTGAGCAGTTAAGTAAGAGGTTACACAAAGGACTAGCAATCACAGTGATTCAAACAAACACTTGCTCAAGGTTTCTTGGTAAAAGCGTATACATTTATTTAGACAGTCAGTTGGAAAACATTCCACTAAGCAGCTCAAGCAGCTCAATATCACAATCTAAAATACTACAAAACACAACCAATCAGTTTCTGAACAAGTTCAGCTCCCCTGAAGTGAGAACAAATGGCACTTGATTTACTTTAAAAAGGGGTAAAAAGACAAGGTTAAAAGAATCAAAAGCACAAATACTTTCAGAGGTAGGGCAAATAGTTTCAGTTCACTACAACCAGCAATTCAATTCAATAGGTGTAGGCCAAAGTCAATGGTTCAGAGTCTTGGATAAGATAGCACAGTTCTGGTAGTAAAAGGTTAAGCCTTTGCCACGATTTTTAGAAATAGATGGTCAGACGAAAAGTAAGATGTCAGTTGAGGGAAGGACAAGGCTTCAAAGTTGGGAAAGTTTCACAAACTTTCACCGTGGCCGAACAGAGTTCTTGACCGCACTTGCACAGTACCTTTTAAATGAAGAAGAGCTGTAGCTGAGGCAGTTGTTCCTGGCAGTTCCTGCAGATCTCGCTGTTCCTGAGCGTCAGTCGTGGGGACAAGATGGTGGATGTTCCTGCACTGAAGTGTCGAAGAGTGTCGGAGGCGGCTGTAGCCCTAGGCTGCGGTGCGGCGTGGCTTGCCGCTTGCCGCTTCTGGGACGTCTCGAGGACCATAGTGGGTCCTTTACTCTAACTGCTTCACTTCCCCTTCTGCACGTCGGGTGCCGGTGCTGCGGAATTAGGAAGCCGAAGCTGTTGGCGGCTTGGACGCAGGATACTGTTGCCGCCCCCCCTTTTCTTGCTTTCTGCTATCCAGGCACGGGGTGCAGGCACACTCTCTGTATCAGACGGCCAGCGGGGGAAGCTTTGTGCGAAGCCAGTCTGCATTTAAAGGGGTAAGATATCTTATGGGCATTCACCACTTCTTTTTCAGTTGAATGCATACTGGACGCTATCCCACAGCTCAAGCTGCACGTTCTCTTTAATATACTATTCAGCCGCGAGGTACAGATTAGTATTGTTTAGTTCCGAGTCCTTTTGCATTTACATGGAGAACATTATTAGGTCCGGCTCTCCTACACGCTTATCTGGTCATCCGGTTGTAAAGAAATCCACACCGGAGACAGGGAAGACTTTTTTTTGGTCTGGCCAGGGTTCCCCAGCCGTTTCTCCTCAAGGCTGCAGGGACCGCATATCTGAAGTCCTAGCTCTAAGTACACGGAGGAGACAGAGAGTGCATGGAGCAACTTCTCACACGGGCAAGCCACTTAATCCTCAAAATTCCACCACCAGGATTCTCAATTTGGGCCTGGTTGATGCACCGCCTATAACTTTATCCACCCCAGTGCGGCCAGTTTGCAGGGGTTCGATAGACCCTGGGGGGGAAGTCTTTTCACAAGCAGTGACCACGCTAATTGGAGGGATAAAGAAATACTCTATAAGGACACCTTTAACCCCAAGTTCTACAAAGGGTCCTGAGAGCCTATTCACTCAAGCAGTCGACACCACCACCACTCAATTTCTATACTTAAAAGAAAGCATCTTGACAGAACTTCAGTAGTGTCACAATTTACAGAACCTCTGTGCTATTGTGGCTACTCTCAATGAGTTCATAGCAGTCGTTTGCCTGAACACAATCAGTATGGCAACTCACACTGATATAAAATCTACTTTAGTTGAGGGGCAACAGATAAAAAGTTCGAAATATGGATGCCAAACTAATATACTAGCAGAGAGCCATGAGCAAGCCACAAAAACAGACCTTAGCAAAGTCTTTCTGGAAGCACAAGCCAAGACATCGCTGAGCAAAAGGAAACAGGCTAAGTGTTATAGTCCTAACCATAAGGAGCTATGCGAGGATAACTCCACGGCATTACCAATACCAGTTTACACCCAAGATAAAATCTACGACTCATTAGCCCCAGAAAACAAACCTGCTCCCAAGCAAGCTGTCAAAAGGAATGTGCGATTAAACAAACTGCAAATGCCGTACATTAAGGATCCCAGTACACATGCATTCATCATGGACCCCCTCAATGTTGTTATTGCTAACATTCCCAAAGTCAATGTTAAAGAGTCAAATGTTACCGTAAGAAATAAAGTTCTAGCTTCGCTGCGCCAACGCACAGGTCCAGGCGTGTTAGATTGTCAGATCTTAAGGTTATTTGTCGCATTGATTTGAGCGACTGGTGTTCAATGCCGAACAGTGACTGCATCATTGTAGGGTGTGGACTTAGCTCACTCCCCCGCTATCTTAGCCAGTGCAATTACTTTCCAAGAGGGGACACTAACTGTACTTTACTTCTCTAAATGTGCCCTGTAATATTTCACCCTCAAGCCTATGCTGGCCTATACCTTGTTCATGGATATATCAGGGGCCTAACTCCTGTTCTTATAGAGGGCCTATATTGGTTTGTAGGTTGTTTTTTACTATGCTTCATGTTTTTTGTTATTTGTCATTTGTATTATTGTCTGTTATCTTATGCGTCATCATGCCTATGGGTCCATTGTGCGCTATATAAATAAAATGAAAAAATAAAATAAAAAAAAACTGTCAGGGAAGAGGCCACAAGCTTGGCAAAAAGTCGGTTTAAGGTGTGAGTGCGTTAAAGATCACAAACTGGTATCCTTCTGTCAGGATTCCAGCTGTCCGGAGATCTCTGAGAAGGCAAGGCAATGCTCATCACATCCTCACCTCTGTCCCTAAGGCAGTTACAACACTCAGCAACTCTCGTCTCGCCCCTGCTCATAGTTCGGCAGATGCTGTTTCCTCATTACGCCAAGCTACAACTAGGACTGCCATCCTTGCACGTACTGGGGTCTGCAGACGAGACGCCTGGAGGTTACCATGGTGACTTTGGTGTCCGTTGTGGGCACAGCACAACGTTCGACGTTTCGGAGGCGGAACCACTGGTCGCCATAGCAATACAACTTAAACTTCCGGTTTTGGAAAATGGTGCATCTGATTTTGCATTCTGTAAAGAACCTACAAAGTCTCTTGTACTCTTGTCCTTTTCCCTTGGCTCTACCTTTTGGTTCCTATCCTCCGCTCTTTGTGCTTACGGACTGCTTTCCTCCGATTTACGACCACAGAACAAAGACAGCTGCATTGCAATACCTGTTCTGTCCTGAGATTTCTCCATGCACGGTAAACTGACCCGAACTGCTAAGCTAGACAATCCAAACTCCTGCTGATTTGGCCAACTTGTTTCCACGCACGACAAACAGACCTGGACAGCTAACTCGACTTCCTGAATGCCTGCTGATTTTGTCTACGTACTGCAACGCACGCTAACGGACCCGCACTGTCAACTGGATTTTTTCACGAACCCAGGCTCACCAACTCCCTGGAATATTGCTGCTCCTCCCCAACATGTGGAATTACTAAGACCTACACTCACGTGTCTTGCCTACATAATCCAGCACAGGAACTTACAGTTTCCAACCCTGGCACTCGAACATCGTTAGGTGTCCACATGCCATCATGAAAGGTGGTCCCGAAGGACCAGAAACCACTGACCACAACCGCAACCAGGTGTCCTCGTGCCATCGGGATAGTGCTGTTGTGGGCAAGGCATACCGAGTGTACTCTTTGGATAATTCTACAAGAGCCCAGTCCTCTGGTAAGACCATCTCTGTTATATCTTGTTTCGTCTTACTCTGTCAGAATACGGGGGTGGGAGGGCTGTTTATTTGAACCTTTTCCCTCTCATGTTGCTAATAGTTTTTCTTTTGTATTCACACAGTATTTCAGTGCTGCTGACTTCCTCATCATCCTATCAGCGATCCCCGGGGTGCATCCGGTGTCCATCTCTGAACTAATAGATCTCTCTGCATGTAGAAACCCATACAGAGAGTTACATTGGTAGGAAGAATTCTTCGCCTACACTACGGGGGCAAGAATCCATCACCTACACTACGGGGGCAAAGGTTTCACACCTTCCAGAACATATCAGGTATCTGACATAATCAGAAGCCTATAACAACAAAGAGAATGGACACCAATGATACCTTGGCTGCTTTAATGAATATGGTGGCAGAACTCCACACGGAGATGGTCACTGCTCATGCAGGATCTCATACCCACACACAAATGATGGCGGAACTCCGTGCACAGATGGTCACGGCCCATGTCGCTATGCAAGGTAAGATTGAGGGCTTACAAGCTGGTGCTCAGTTAGGGGCATCATTACCTTTGCCGATGCCAGCCTCTGCCCCGCTGATTCAGAGTCCTCCAGGCCCAACTCCTCCAGTGTATCTGATCTCACAATTGCCTCTGGCCCCACTAGAATGCTTTAACAGTGATCCTAAGGTATACCGTACTTTCCTGAACCAGTGCAGGTTACATTTCTTATGTTGCCCAAATGCCTTCCCTGATGCCACTACCATGGCAGCCTTTGTTCTTTCCCATTTGGGGGGCACTGCTGCTGCCTAGGACAATCCCCTACTTGAGGCTGGTAGCCTGTTATTGTTTGACTGTGATGCTCTCTTGGATGCTATGAGTTGTGTTTTTGATACATGCTATAAGACACAAGCCACGGAATTGGAACTCCTTGGATTGCAGCAAGGTGATTCTTCCCTTCTTGCATAAATTGCTAGGTTCAATCAACCTGTGGCAGAAACTAGTTGGCCAGAGGACAAAAAAGGCCTCTGTGTTTTACAAGGGTTTGGCATACACACTAAAGGACACCTTAGCTACGGTACCTGTGGTTCCAACGTCCTTTCATGAGTTACTCGACCTGGTTCTACAGATCGATGCCAGGAGGGCAGAGAAAAAGGGTGAAAAAAGAGCACCAGTTCCACTTAACACGGCCCCGCCCCGAGCACCCAGGGGAATGCAATACCCATGCAGATCGGTGCCATCCGCGGACCCCTGACCTCTGCCAAAAGAGAAAGAAAGCGAACTAGCAATCTTTGTTTCTACTGTGCTTCCTCTGATCACTTTTTGAAAGCCTGCACCAAGAAACCCAAGAAATCGGGAAACGGGAAAGCTCTGTGAAAAGTAGAGCCCAATCACAGAGTCCCTTCACTGTGGGCTCCAGTCCTCTCACGATTTCTGTATCTTTCTGTCTTCCTTCTGGTTCCTCGTGGCTCGGGGATGTGGTGATAGATTATGGGGCTAAAGGGAATTACATTGACCAGGGATATGCCCGAGACAGAAGCATACCTGTACTCATGTAGGAGCGTCCCAAGCAAGTGAATGCTGTGGATGACTCCACTTTGGTCTCAGGTCTGGTTACAGAACACACAGTCTCTATGGTCATGACTACTAGCATGGGTCATAATGAAACCATACGTTTTGACTTGATCGCTGCCCCACAATACAAGGTCATTTTGGGCCTCCCTTGGTTAAAGTCACACAACCCGGTCATTGATTGGGTGGTCGAAGAAGTGTCTTTTTCCTCAACACAATGCGAAGAACACTGTATTGAAACACCAGGTCCGGTTAAAAACCCATGTCATTCCTTGTTGGACACGGCTTCAGTCATAGGGGCCGTCACTTCGGTTGTTTTGCCCAAGGCATACCATGCCTTCCAGAATGTCTTTAATGCCAAAGGTGCCGAGATATTGCCCCCACATAGAGCCTATGACTGCCCTATTGACTTAATTCCCGGGGCTAAGGTTCCTTCCGGCCGAATATACTCCTTGAGAGTCAAGGAAGATGTGATTTTAAAGGAGCATATAGACAAAGCACTGGCTAACGGCTTTATACAACCTTCACGTTCTCCGGCGGCTTCTCCCATGTTCTTTGTCCCTAAGAAGGAGGGGGACCTCCGTCCCTGCATCAATTATTGTGCCCTCAATTCAGTAACCATTAGGAACCAATATCCGATTCCTCTCATTTCGGTGCTATTGGACCAACTGGGTTCTGCGTGGCTTTTTCCAAAGCCGGACTTAAGAGGTGCCTACAATCTGGTTTGTATGCGCAGAGTGGATGAATGGAAGACTTCTTTCAAGATGTGGTCTCTATGAGTATTGTGTTATGCCATTTAACCTTTGTAATGCCCCGGCCACATTCCAACATTTTATAAATAACGTGTTACAAGATGTGTTGGACCGGTTTCTTGTTGTGTACCTCGATGACATATTGACATACTCTCCGTCTTATGAATCTCATGTTCGGCATGTTTCTCAAGTCCTCTAGTGTCTCAGCGATAACCAGTTATATGCCAAACTGGAGAAGTGTGTGTTTCATGTCACTAGGGTCAAGTTTTTGGGTCATGACATCACTGATAGAGGCATACAAATGAGTACATCTAAAGTGCAAGCTATCTTGGATTGGCCGGCACCAATAATTTCTTGGCTTTGCCAACTATCACAGGCGTTTCATTAAGGCCTTCTCTAGAATTGCTGCTCCACTGACCTCTCTAACCAGTCCTAAAACATCTTTTGTCTGGGGTCAAGCAGTGCAATGCGCCTTTGACACCCTGAAATCTGCCTTTACATTGGCCCCAGTCCTCCTTCATCGGAATCCTGAGTTACTGTTTGTCATTGAAGCTGATGCATCTGACTCTGCTGTGGCGGCGATACTTTCCCAGAACTGTCAGGATGCTGACATATTGCACTCAGTAGCTTTTCATTCACGGAAACTAACTGCCTTTGAGTCCAACTATACGATCACAGAGAAGGAACTCGTGGCGGTTCAGGACACGTTTCTCGTATGGAGACATCATCTCCTGGGAACCGCCGCTCCTATACAGGTCTACACAGACCATCGAAATCTCTTAGCTTTACAATCAGTGAAATGTACCACAGCTCGCCATGCCTGGTGGCATGAATTTGTTCTATGTACAACTTTGTGATCACATACCGACCTGGATCCAGACACTTAAAAGCAGATGCTTTATCGCGTCTTCATGGCACACTTGTCCGTTCTGAGTCTGTTAGGCCCGTTTTGTTACCCCAACAGGTGGTGTGTGCTTGTACCCTGCAAATCCCTTCGCATAGTATCTTGTCTGATTGGGTCAATAAGCATCCACAGGAGATTGAGGATCTTACTCTCCAAGTGTATCAGGGTCTCCCATATCACCAGGATTCCATATTTCTGCCAGAGGGTTCTCTGTGTCTCACAGCCATCAAATGGGTTCACGATTCCAAGTGCACAGCTCACCCTGGTGTTAGAAAGACAGTAGAGCTGCTACATCGCTGGCGCTGGTGGCCATCCATGGACAAGGATGTTGTGAACTATATTGCATCCTGCTCCGTTTGCGCCCAATGTAAAACCTCTCTGGCCAAACCAGTAGGTCTCCTGCATCCCTTGCCCATTCCCGATCTACCCTGGGTCACTATGTCACAATGGATTTCATAGTGGATCTACCAAAGATCAAATGCTTCGAATTCATTTGGGTTGTTATCAACTCCTTTTCCAAGATGGTACTTTTTGTTCCATGCACTGGGTTCCCCAGCACTCCTGTCTTGGCTGATATCTTACTTCATAACCTGTTTCGTTTCTTTGGTCTTCCGCATGTCATCATATCCGACTGTGGTTCCCAGTTCACGTCACACTTCTGGAGGCCTCTCACACTTTCTCTTGGATGAAGACCAGTTCTCATCTGCTTACCATCCTCAGACGGATGGACAAATGGAGCATTTGAACGCTACTCTTGAACAATTCCTGAGATGTCTGGTTTTGCAGTACCAAGACACCTGGTTCTTGCTTCTGTCTATGGCCGAATTCTCATACAACAATTCGGTCCATACAGATACTGGTTCTTTCCCATTTTTCACTTTGTATGGCAAGCATCCATGTACTATACCTTTGCATCCTCTTTCGTCAACTTCCAGTCCAGCCACTGATGCCTGCGTTCGGGACCGATCCAAGTTATGGGACAGCATAGCTTCCACCTTAACAGGGCTAAGGACAGGGATAAGGTTTTTGCCGACCGCTATCGGAACCCTGCCCCGTCTTACACTCCGGGTTCTAAGGTCTGGCTGTCTACACGCAACTTGCAGATTCCTGCCTGCCCATCGTGTCCTGTTTCCTTGGTTTGTTGGCCCTTATACGGTCAGTAAAGTCATCAATCGGTGGTCGTACGCTTGGCCATGCCTCCCTCCTGGAAAATTCATCCGGTATTTCATGTGTCCCTTCTCAAGCCTTTCAACCCTTCTACTCGATTGGGGGTTTCTTCCCCTCCACTGGTCCCTAGGGTACGGATGAGTATGAGGTCAATTGTAATCTGGATACCAGAGTCCACAGGGGTGTGCATATGTTCCCTTGTAGACTGGAAGGGCTTTGTTCCGGAGGACCGAACCAGGGAACCTGCGAGGAATGTGCATGCCCCTTCATTGTTGGCTACGTTCTGGTCTTCCAGGGGTGTGAGGGGATCGTTAGGGGTGGGTACTGTCAGGATTACGCTGTCCAGAGATCTCGAAGGAGGCAAGGCAATGCTCATCACATCATCACCTCTGAATCCCGGGTCCCTAAGGCAGTTACGACACTCATTAACGCTTGTCTCGCCCCTGCTCATAATTCGGCAGATGCTGTTTCCTCATTACACCAAGCTACAACTAGGACTGCTGTCCTTGCACGTACTGGGGTCCGTAGACGAGACGCCTGGAGGTTACCATGGCGACTGTGGTATCTGTTGCGGGCATGGCGCAAAGTTCGACTTTTGGAGGAGGAACCACTGGTAACCATGGCAATACTACTTAAACTTCCCTGTTTTGGAAAATGGTGCTTCTGATTTTGCATTCTGTAAAGAACCTACTCTTGCCCTTTTCCCTTGGCTCTACATTTTGGTTCCTGTCCTCCCCTCTTCGTGCTTATGGAATGCTTTCCTCCGATTTATGACCACAGAACGAAGACCGCTACATTGCAATACCTGTTCTGTCCTTGATTTCTTCACGCACGGTAAACAGACCCAGACTGCTAAACTCGACCACCAAATGCCTGCTGATTTGACCAATGTCCTTCCACGCACGGCAAACAGACCTAGACCACTAACTTGAATTCCTGAATGCCTGCTGATTTTGTCTACGTACCTCCACGCACGCTAACGGACCCAGATTGTCAATCTGATTTCTTCACGCACCCAGGCTCACCAACTCCCCGGAATACTGCTGCTACTCCCCAAAATCTGGAATTCCTACACTCACGTGTCTTGCCTACATAATCCAGCACAGGAACTCACAGACTCCCAACCCTGGCGCTCGAACATCGTTAGGCGTCTGCATGCCGTCATGACAGGTGGTCCCGAAGCACTGGAGACTCCTGACCACAACCAGGCATCCACGTGCTATCAGGATAGTGCTGTTGTGGGCAAGGCATACTGAGTCTACTCTCTGGATGATTCTACAAGAACCCAGTCCTCTGGTAAGACCATCTCTGATATATCTTGTTTCATCTTACTCTGTCAGAATACGGGGGGGCTTAGTCTATCTGTTAGATTCAACGTGTTGCCTACACAGTGTATCCCATATGGAATAAGCCTGTTTATTCGAACCTTTTCCCTCTCGTGTTGCTAATAGTTCTTCTTTTGTATTCACACAGTATTTCTGTGCTGCTGACTTCCTCATCATCCTATCAGCGATCCCAGTGGTGCATCCGGAGTCCACCTCTCAACTAATAGATCTCTCTGCATGTAGAAAACCATATAAAGAGTTACATTGGTAGGGAGAATTATTCGCCTACACTACAGGGGCAAGAATTATTCGCCTACACTACAGGGGCAAAAGTCTCACACGTCCCAGAACGTATCAGGTATCTGACACCTTCCCACTGGCTATCCGGTTTTCAACAGCACTAGGAAGAAAATTCGACCAGTATAGGGACGGTGTCCAGGTGACTTGCGAGTTGGTTGTTCCCACCAAACTCAAGGGAGAAGTTAACCTTGAAGGGCTTCTCTGTCGATGGAGTGTCAGGCAATTCAGACCTGCAGCAGGGCTTCACCAGGAGACCAGGAGTTGCAGCAGTCATCTTCCTTCAGCTCGTTTTCGGTTCTTTCATTCCAGTGGTCGACTCTGCTTTCCAAGTCCCAGAGGCCTGCTTTTAAACAGTTTTCCCCCATTCATTCCAGCCTGGCTGTCACTCACACAGCAGGGTGGCTGTCCTTTACGGACAGCCAGCCGGCAAATCATGCCAGAGTGCATTCATGTCTCCTAGGTGACTAAGCACAGGGAGTTTCGGGCACCTCCCTCACATCCTGCCCACCCCAGACACTCAGGCACCAGAGGAGGGCTTCAGCACCGAAGCCCATCAAAGGCCAACAAACAAAGGTACCAAACCTGGTTTGGCATGCAGAGAAGGACCTTTTCTAAAAGAAACGGCGATAAAAGTCAACCAGAGTCTGTTTTTAGAGATAGGTCTTGGGTGCCATTTTGAAAAACATGGCTGACTTGATTTTTAGCTACCGGTGTTCGTGGTCGGGACAATCATGGTAGTTTGTTAAAAACCACTGCCACCAGCAATTTCAAGTAGAAAAATGTAACATTGGACGGTTACATGAGTGTTTAGACTCAGGGGATGCTAGGCAACTCCTCCAGCACTCTATATGAAGATAGTGTGTGCTGGGTCTGTACATTTAAAAAGACTAATAAAGTCAATTTAACTTTACATTCTCAGGGAGATGGTAGTCAGTCCCAGAGACGGTATTTAAACTTTGGGAAGTCTGAAAGCCATCCCTGTGCCACTGCACTGAAGGTGCTGTGTGACACACAAGAAAAAGATTATGCCTATGGAATTGTTTTAAAACTCCATATCCAAAGAATACAAAAGTAAAACACATTGAAAATGAAAAGTTCAAAGTCCCAAAATATAGCAAAAGAGATGGAGGGCTCTAAGGTAGAGATAATTTAGCACTTGGTTCAGAATTCTCCCTAACAGCTGGTCATCATGTACTGCATTGACAGCTTTTACTACTCAATAAGCAGTGCTGAGCCGTGAGTCAAGGTTTAGTGAGCGGGCATAGCAGGAGCACGAACCAACCATGTTGTTTTGTGTAGGTCTTTCAGTGTGGCATATGCTGCAGGAAAGTCTGTGAGTGTCAACCCATGGGGGGCTGACAAAGACAAAGACATAGTAAGTTAGTTGGCAGGTAGGTCATTAGTAGACCTTGTTGCCAAGCATCTAGGCATAAGGTGGGTGCTTGGCAGTATGGGTGCATAAGGGTAGGTGACAGCCAAGAGATGGCAGCTGTGTTGGAGTTAGGAGTCACTGTCATCTCATGTGACAGAGGAAGAACGTGAGCATCCCGGATGGGCTGGGGACTAGGCAGATCCTGGGGGAGGATGTTTACGTGAGGTGGGGGCCTGCTTGACAGGGGCACTGCGATATTGGAAGTCCAGTATAGGTGGACAGAAGCTGGCGAGGTGCTTGGGGGTATGGAAGGGCGTAGGAGTGTTTTACCTTCAAAGGTTATATGGTGTTTCATTGTAGCCACTCAGGTTGGCCCCTGTGATCGAGGACAGCAAGGTGAATCTGATAAGCCAGTCAGGTGCAAGTACTTCAGGTACCTGGTCCAGGTGAGATAGTACAGGATCCGAGGGTACTGGGGTTGCCGGGATGGAAGACAGCTGTGCGGGTTGCAGATTGCACATTTGCCGATTTATGTGGAGTGCTGGTCATGGGTGATGGTCTGGATGAGGCTGAGGGCTGGCTAAGGCTGGACAGGCCCAGACAGGCACTAGCCTTGTGTAGAGGCCTTTGGTGGAGGGCTTCCGCTTCCCCTGCCGGCTTGGTGCTGGTAGGTGGGCTAAAGCAGGTGGCGGCCAATCGTAGGCCACAGCAAGGGCGTTGGAGCCAGCAACCATGTTTCTGTTTCCCATTGTCCAACCCATATTCATTCCTTTCATATGTATTGTTTGTAATTGCTAATTGTGCCTACATATGTTATAATAACAAAACCTTTCAGGTAGCATACTTTTGTCATCTTGCAGCATTCCTATGGAGCATAATCCCTCACATGAAACTGATAATTGGTGCAATGTCGTTAGTAAGCACATCATGAATTATATCCTCATAATTTGTGACAGAATCGTACTAATCTGTTCCCTCTATAGCCTGTCTATTCATCACCATTCACTTGTAGCTGGTAACTGGTAGTTACATTTTCTAGACACCAAAAGAAAGTAGGTTATGTTGCTTTCATGTTACAAGACTACAGGGACAGAAGAGCGGTGTGCATCTTAGCCCTTCTCCTTGGACCATTATTAGTTTCAGTAAATTAAACCTAGTTTTAGGAAAGAGTTGTTTGTGCTACATCTGTTGAATTTGACTTGAGGCACATAATCCATCCAATTTGTTGGTTGGTTTGGGGGGGTGGAATTGGCTATGGTCCCCAAGTCTATCTGTCGCCCAGGCCCAAAAAAACAGTTAAAATAGTCCTGATTTCTAGCCCTCCAGCATCTACCTGTGTGCCTGCCACACCTTTCTCTGATCCCAGATGATTAAACCACAAAGTCCACCAGGCTTAATTAATTATGCACCCTCTCCAGCCTCCATGTGCTTTGGTTTAACCTCCTAATTTTTCAGTGCCCCTGTCTTCTTCCCCCACTCCATTTAATCCCCCCCCTCGATATGCCACCCTTTTTTACTCAATTCGCATTACAGCCCAGGGGCATTTGGTGAGACCCGTCATCTCAAAGATGCTGCTAAACTCGTCCTGTGTGTCGCGCTTCCAGGTGAGTTAGACAAGTATAGTCACTGGAGACTACAATTCATGCATTTCATGATTGTCTTATTTACTTCTACTTGAAATGCTGTTGTTTTTAACTTCAATGAGGATTCAATACGCTTCTCTGCATTCCAGCACCTCTAGAAATGAGAGCCAAAATTGAAAGAATAAAATCACAACTAAATGTACATCATCTACCCTACTAATTAACTGACCAACATCCCTCCTAAGTAGCCTACTTCTAATAAGCACGTATATGTATTTCCATAATCAAACTGTATCACTGCTGCTGTAATATAATATCCTTTTTGTACTCTAGGAAATCAGCAAAATGGTTCTCCAATAAAGAAATCACAGCTCCTCAAGATGTCAAAAAATGGTTAGTTTTCTTTTTAAAGGAAATTGATAAAGGAAAAACAAAAAAAGTCATGAGCATTGAATATTGACCATCAACGTAAAGACCGTTATTACCTACTGAGGGACAATGAGCTTGAAAAAAGAAACCTCATTGGCCTTCGCCCGGGCCTTACCAGAACGGCAAGGCTCTGAATCACCACTGCAGCTCCGGCTTCCTTTACCACTGGCCGACATGGAAAGGGAGAAGGGACTACGTGTAGTCCCTTCTCCCTGACCCATGGCGGACATTTTTTTAAAAACATTTTTTTACATACGTTTCAATGGCCACCATGGAAAGGGAGAAGGGACTACTCGTAATCCCGTCTCCCGATCCTCAGCAGCTATTTTTGTTTGCTTTTCTTTTTCTCGAGTTGAGGGCTCGGGTTTCTAACTCTTTCCGCGGGGGCATTACCCGACCGGTAATGCCCCTCCTCCTCTAGTCATATTACCTAAATATAAATAGCCAACTGGGTAGTCATTAGATTGAGTTTAATTACGTGTTTGCCGGTGTTGCCCTAAACTCAGTTACTGTTACTGCCACTGTGTCCCATGGAGTTACCACAGGATTACAAGTGGTGGTAATTCCCCACACCCATTTTTGAAGTTCATTGGACTCCATGGGGTTTTTTGGCAGATTTATCACAGATGGAATTACTGCATGGTAAATCTGTCAATTGTTGCAGTTAAAGTGGAGGAATTACCCCCAGCAACAAGCTGGCGATGAATCTGCCACATTTGTTCTGAAAATCAGAATATTTCTGCTGGGAGTAAATCTGCCAATAATTATAATTTGGCATTGTAGGAAAAGTAGCATTAATGGAATTACCACCACTTTTTCCTGCACCACCAAACTTGCATAGAGGCCCATTCTCTTTGAGAGAACAGGAAGACGCAAAGCGACTGTCAGTCATAGACAACATAGGGTGGTATGAAACCACACAGAGATATTGCTACCAATGGAGGAAATTATTTGACTAAAAAACGTGATGACCTCAAGTGGTACTAACTCAATGTTTATGGAATACTTAGCCATAACATAATTCTGTTTGCCAGTTTATAATAACCTACCCTCACTTCGGCACCCCGCCTGACCAATTATAGTGTAATGGCACCACACAGACATCATTATACAAATAAAACTATAAGAACATGTTTTCTTGTTTAATTAAAAATGCCAAACACTCGATTTCTTTTCTTGTCAAACGACACACATCCCTTCTATGTACTTCTTTTTAAAATTATTCTTTTAAGTGTTGCTCTTATAGTTCTGAATGAATGTGATTAAATAAACATTGATACCGCTGATGTCACTCTCTCGGCTGCTGGGGGATCCCCTGTGAGTGCTTTCATTGAAAGTATGTGCCTAAAAGGCAAGGTTTTGGACCATTCAAGATCATAACTGCAACCTCGGTGGGGGGTGCTTGTAACAATGGACTTGTCTTCACCATTCTAATAGATCAAAAGCTACCGCTAGATGTCACTATTGTATTTACAGATGAGGATATGAAATTTTGACAGGAAACACATAGGGAAAAAGATAAAGAAACAGGGCATTTCCAACAGTGGGTATATGCCAATAGGATTAAATGATCAATAGAAAAAGAACCATTTGATGATGATGGGTAACCCTGGGACATCTACTTACGGCCAAACAACAGACAACATCAGAACACTGAGTGGTATTAACAGGGAGATATCAACATATTTAAAAAGAAAGGACAGGTGTGAGTTCAGGCGTAGGCAAGAATATTAGGAAATAGAGTGGGAACACCTTCAAGGAGTAGGGCATGTAGTTTGATGGCCAATCTGAAAGCATATAGTTAGTGGTATTTTTGAGTTTGGGGATAGAGAGTGCCAATGGCAGTGAATGAGGATAGAAAAGAGCATATTTAAGAGAAGGAACATGCTGAGAGAGCATTAGAAAGGTTAAGGATGGTCCTCCAATATAGGCTGCAAAAGTAGCAGCAGTGGGATGCAGCCCAGTATATGTGGGTAGTGTGAGTGGATAGATTTGCATAAATGTAAAAGGAATTTGAATATGGAGCAGTTGTTCATAGAGTGCCAGCTGGCATGGAGACTTAAGGGGAAAATTGGAGAATATTTGGGGAGAATATAAAGAATATGATTGTAAATAAGGGTAGAGAAAAATGCACAGGAGGATTAAACAATACATCCCGCAGTAGAGATGAGTCTTTTGGTTACATTGTCTCTGAGGGGATCTAGGATCTTCCTTATATGTTACAAGTTTATCCAAATGTTGTGATCCTTGAGGGTGGTGATAGGGATGTCTTGAGTAAAAGATACTCATAAGGGTGGAGAAAGGCATTTTAGACTGTAAGATATACAACTTCTGTCTTAGAGGAGATTACTAAGTTACTAGGGGAATCCAGATGTGGACCCCTTGCTCACTATTCTTAGAGAGGCACAGCTCCTCCCTACTGATGACGTCCAACCAGACCGAAACACGTGTCTGGGGATGCTGTTGGTACTCTTTTTCAGAGGAGAATTGCCTAGCATTTCGGTGCTGGACTGCCCCAGGGCAGGACAAATACTGATATGTTTAGGATATTTCTTCTCTGTGAAAGATAGTGAGCTAAAGACTCTGGGTAAGTCTCTCGCAACCAGGACTAATGTCTGGCAGAGGGACTCCCGGGACCCCCCTTGTTAATTTAGAGGAGATGAGCAAAAAATGGTGATGTGTCATCCAGTGACAGATGGCGAGAGGCAGTCAGAAGACCTTGAAGAGAGTTCACTGTTGAAGACAGGGAAGGTGAATAACATTTGAGTGTCAACTGTAAAGGTGTGTTATGAGAAACCAAATAAGGAGATTACATTGGTACATAAGGAGGCACTAAAGGAACATATTAAGGAGGGGTCCTGATGGACCCATGGAGTACTGATAAAAGGATTGATTATATATATACGAGGCAATTCAAGCAAGTTGAGTAACCTTGATTGTAATGTTACAGAGGGTCGGATATTGAAGGATTGTGTCAAAGGCAGCAGAGAAATCTTGGAGGATGAGGATAGAGGAGAGTTTAAGGAGGTGAAAGAGTTTATAAAGATGGAGGCATACATGTCAGGCAAACCTTCATCGCACATGAAAAACTGTCATCATCCATTGACTGTACCGGTTTTCCATCCAACCATCAACAGCATCTCCATATTTGTAAACTCAACAGTCTGAAAAGTTTGCAAGGAGGGCAATGTTCACCATTTCACATGAGTTGGAGTGAACGATCTAAGAAAGAATAAAGCAAGGGAAATATGAAACTATTGGCTGAAAAGCAGAAGTTCACAAACATTATTATTATTATTATCATTATTATTATTATTATTATTATTATTATTATTATTATTTTATTATTATTATTATTATTAGGGTATTTATTGCGCGCAGACCAAGCTCCAGGTAAATATGCCCCCTATGGGGCAAAAATGGGAATGGGAAAGGGCTATGGGGGAAGGGGGAATTACCACCCGCCCAACCTTGGAATAGGGCGGTAATTCCCCTTTCCTCCAAGGAAGTGCCGGTATTTTACCGGCATGGACCAAGGGGCTAATAGCACCTTGGTCCTCCACCTACCGTGTAATGAGACCCATTGTCTTTTAATGCAATGGCTTCCTTCAGATACAAAGGCATTTGATCCATAATGCATTTGTGTGTAATAAGAAGAAGCCTAAATAGGACTCTTGCAGCAATCGTAAGCCAATGAAGGCTCCTTCGAACCTCAGAGACATGGTCCCTTTTGCCTAAGCCCTTTATCACCCTTAACGCCCCGTTCTGAATCACTTGGAGGCGTTGAATCTCTGCTTTCGGGATACCCACCAGGAGACTGCAACCATAATGCAATTTTGAGCCAATAATGGCTCTGGCCAGGTTTCTGCATTTTTCTCCGAGATCAGTCGGCGAAGGTGGCAAAAAAGTTTAATAAAATATGATGAAGACAAAACAATATTGTTCACATGAGCCTTCATATTCATATGTGTATCCAGCTACATGCCCAAAGTTTTAACCTTGAGCAGGATCTCGATAACACAGTTATCCAGGGTGAAGTACTTAAAGTTAGCCCCCAGTTTTTCCAATTTACTGGGGGAGCCTACCAGCATAAGCTCAGTTTTGGCGCTGTTCAGAGCAAGCCCATTGGAGACCATCTAATCTTGAATTTTAAGGTATATTTTATCAATGAAGGCTTCATCTTCTTGATAAGAGCCCAAAATGGGTAGGGCACATTGTGTGTCGTCTGCGTAATTCGCAAATATGATCCCCTACTTTTCCAACATCTGGAAGAAGGGGATCATGAAAATGTTATAAAAACATGGTGACACACAAGCGCCCTGGGGAACTCCATACAATAGGAGCATAGGATCAGCTTCTGTTGATTCACTAACAACTCTATTTGGTCTACCATTCAAAAATGATGAAATCCTTTGGATTGCCGCTTTGGAGAGCGAAGCATTCTCTCTTAACCTGGTGAACAGAATGGAATGGTCCACCAGGTCAAAAGCCGCAGAGAGATCTAAGATCATCAAGAGGGAGATCTTGCCCTTATCCATCTCTTGAATGAGATGAGATTTAAGGGCAAGAAGAGCCATCTCAGTACCATGGTTAGCCCGGAAGCCTGATTGATATTTATGCAGGATTTAATTTTGTTCCAAAAATACAGAAATTTGATTATATGCAACACTATCCAGAATCTTCAAGAGGAACGCAGTATTCGTAATCGGTCTGTAGTTCGAGATGTTAAAGGGCACAGATTCGGCGTTTTCAAAAGTGGCGTAATCCACACATTTTTTAGATTATCAGGCACCAAATTAGTCTGAAAAGATCTATTCACAAACTTAGTAAGTGCCGGGATAAGATTAGGTAAACATTCCTCAATTTTAATAGAGTAGCAAGGGTCTCCTTTACAACTTGTACTTTTAAGTTGACTGATAGTCTTTGCTAGTTCCTCCTCAGAAATTGGGCTAAAGTTAAATATGGCTAGGTCTTTATCCTTCACCGTCACACCATTCATTGTTTCTTGCTGACCCAATATATTCAAGGCCAATTTTTTAATCTCGATAGTTTCTTTAATTTTTTCTAATTTATGAGACATGGCTGATTGAATTTCAGTACACCATTATTTAGTTTTATCAATCAGGACTTGAGTGGGTCCTGGCGTATGTGATTGCTCTTTCAAAACTTTAAAGAGCTCCTTACAATAATTCTTACATTAAGTGCCTCTTTTTTTGCTATTATAACCGCTTTTTTAAACACGGCAGCAGAGGTTTTATATGCTTCTTAATAAGTGGGTGATTTATCCAATCGCCATAGATGGTGAAGTTTGTTTTTCTTGGATTTCATATCTGACAAGTCATTAAAAAAACAATTATTTTTGTGCTCTATAGTTTTCAATTTGGTTTTGGATGGGGGCAGCTTTTCTGTAATAGTCTGAATAGACGGTATCATTATGGCTGACATGTCTATGGAGTTAGTGAGCTGGAGTTGCTGGAGTGGAGTTCTTAAGCATAAGTGCTGTATAATAACAAATCATTATAATATGACCTTGGGCGTCTGCTTGCATTCACAGTAATTTGGTAGTATGGGCTTATACACACTGATAGTAACGATACATATGGTGATCCATTCTTGTATGAAATGTATAGTTTGTTTGTTTATTTGGTATAGCGCAGAACCAAACCCGAAGGGGTAGCTGGGCGCAAACAGTACAAGATTGCTTAAGAACTTAGTTACAGGAGAAATACACGTTATGCAGTTCGCAATTAAATCAAGAAAAGTGCAGTTTATACAGTTCACGTTGGATCAACGAAATAAAGAAATGCGGAACTACGGTTCAGTCTAGTTGATCGGATGTCATTCAGCTGGTTGCAGGCATCTAGTGTCTATGTGGGAGGGGGAGGTCGTGATAACATACCACATTGTTCACAGTAACAATGCTATTTGATGCCACATCCTGTTTTGTAAAGGGGTGAGAAGTTGTGTTCCATAACTTCCTGTGATGTCACTTTGGGTTGGGGGAAGGACATCCCTTCCTTTGAGGTCATCAGAGGTCAAGGTTTGTGTGATATCACTTCCGCTACCCCTGGCATTTTGGTGAAATGACGTCCCTGTCTTCCAGACAAGATAGAATGGCAAACATGTTCTCTCTCCTGTCTGCCTGGACAGATCCTGCACTGGAAAACACGTTATCTGTTTCACTCCCCTCTTGGCATGAACGACTCACTGAGGTCCTCTGAGCCAGCCTGCCTGCACACTGTCAGCAGAATGCCATGATTCTCCCGAGCCCCAGCCTCCTTGACTGAAAGCCCTTTCAAACCCTCTCTATGATCTGCCTATAAAATATATGCTTGCCTATAAAAAGTTTAAGAAAATGTCTGCCTCTGACTATGAGGTCATGCCAATCAAACACCAGCTCCCCAGTGGCCAACTCTCTAGAAAGTTCAAGAGAGTACATGTCACCTTTGCACATAGATTCAGGCAGCAGCAAACGGATGAAAATGAGTTACATTTCTGTGTGGCTCCTGCTTTGAAAGTTTTAAACAATAAGCTTGCTTTGAGCAAAATGGATTTCACATTCCTCAGTTCACATCTTGTCACATCTGGACCGCAAAAAAAAATATTTAAATATTTCATGTTTATTTTCTTTTGCATTTTTCCAAGCACATTGCACGGCCTGTGCTGTAACTATTTCATAAAATGAGACGGTGTGTACCATTGAATAACATCAACATTTTGCAACAAAGATCTATGGACTGAGATGCCTTGAACATTAGTAAGGGAATAGGTTAGTAGGTTAAGTGTTAGTCAGTAAGTAGATTGTTAGTCTTATATTTCATTGCAAATCAGTCCATGTTAAACTATGGTGTGGTGTCCAAATGATAACATCAGCTTTTATGTAATGCTGAACTCAAACCCCCCTTTTACCTTGTATGTTTTCCATGCATTCACAATACTGACTCACACCAGATTCACAGCATTGTCTCATCAAAGTCTCACACTTCTTGCTGTCAGAGTCTGAGTTTTTGCTAAAACTCTGCCCCTGCTGAAATTTAGAATCCCATTTTCCCTACATAGTCCTGAAACAGTGGTGAATGTGATTTTGTTCTTACGGATAATGATGCGCAAGCAACAATTAACAGAGAGTAATAACCTTTTTGAAAGCACTGGCAAAACACACCGAAACGTATAAACATATACTCTGAAAAGAACAACCCTAGTCATAACCTACAATTCAGGTGTGCATGCTATTGTGCTTTAATACTCAAATGAACAATCACATTTAGCCTGCACTGGGCCTCATCACGAGTTGGGTTGTGGCCCTTAAATGAGGTGGTAATGTAACGGTATTACTGCCACATTTAAGGGCTGGCCCTATCACGAGTTTAGAGCTAAATGGTCTGTTTTATCTTTTGCTGGAGGTGAAAATCCCGTTTAGCACCCTGTTTTTGGCGCTATTACCACCAGCTGTATTAGTGCGTGGTGCTAGCGTAGACAATTCCCCATTGGGTCCAATGGATCCAATGTGGAATGGGATTTACCATGAACACCCAACCTGTGATCCGGCAGTAATATCGCCGGATCAGTTGGCGCTAACGCTATTACAGAAGGCCGGTATTACAGCCGGTATACCTCCCAACTCGTAATGAGGCCCAGTGTCTCAGCAAAATAAACAAGAGTTAAACATGCCCTCCATAGGCTTTTGAAGTATCAACATGCTTGTGTTTGAAGACAGTTAAAGTACATTATTTTCAAGCATTCACTGCCACTAGAACGTACTGATGGCATTATCTAACATGTGCTATTTTTCAGTTTTTTGATGAAACCCTTTTCCTAATCTACATGTAATGTATATTTGCAGAGGGATCCTGGCTGGCACCAATCACGAGTGCCCTCTCTTTGTCAAGTCTTGTGTGGTATTAAAGGATGAACTGAATGCATGGAATATTGTGGAGTGGCTTTATTTTCCTGCCCTTTGAATATGCCTGCTTGCCCTAAGTACTCAGATCTAAAACCATGCTAATTTGGAAGGGCAGGCAAATCCTGTTTGTGCTGTATCTTGTTCGTTTGTGCTGTATCTTGTTCATATTTTCAACTCTGAGCTGGGTGACATGGGACTCCATTTGCTCACTTCCTGACACTGCACTGTGACACTGAGTTTCAATGGACAGAGCAACCTGGTTTTGGTGACCTGTTCTTCACCTCCTGGGATAGGGGGTATCCAGTGCTAATAGAGAATACATTTACAGAGAAACAAAAATAGAGAAAAAAAACATTAAAGATATTTAAAAATAGATTTGGGGCAGGGTTAGGGGTAAAACGGGTGGGAATGGGGCTGGGATTGTTTTAAGCACATGAAGAAATGGGGGCATGGGGTGGATACCCACAAAAAACAGAAGAAGTTGATATTTGTCCACTGTTATTATTTTCACTGAAAAAGCATTCTCTGTTATGTATTCTCTGTAATCACATAGAACCGGGACACCGTCCGGACTACGTAGTGTCAATTAGATTGTGCAATTGGGTAGGTTCCTGTTTGATTGCAAGAGGACAGAACCAATAGCAGACGTGAAATAGGCACATCTTGGACAGTCGTGAATGGAAAGTGGGTCCCTGGGGTGTATATGACTAGTGCCAGAAAAGAACAGTTCATCTCTGGCAAGGGATAACTGCATTTGTCTGAGGACTAAGGGGTTCTCCATTGTACATCTCCCTGACTCCATAGCCATACATGTGGAGCGTGCCCCCTTTATTATAGTATACCATTGCATAGATCTCCAAAGCATCCCCTCATACTCTTCCTCATTGTGTTCAGGGTCAGATTTAGCAGCTGTGTGATCCTCCTTCCAGTCAGCGATATCTTTATTCTGGGCTGAAATGCATAGACAAAGGAATGCTGGGCAGTAGTTTTGACAGTACAGTACTTGTAAGCTTTACTGTAGAACAAGACAGGCAACCATCAGTGCTGCTGGTGGGAAGTCTATAGGTTTTTCCTGTCACAGTCACTCGGTTTTCCTGGGGTTCAGAAATACTTTTGCCCACAGTCACACGGTTTGGCATGTGCTATTGTCAACTTTGCAAACACCCAGCACACACTCTCATGAGTTTTGCAACCTTCACAACAAATGTCTCCAGAACGTATGGATGTGTTCATCCTGTCCTAAGTGCCTAATTATGGATATTTATTTTTAATCCCTGATCCATAATGGGCACGTGTGTTCCTGTTATGTTTCTGA
Organism: Ambystoma mexicanum; assembly: GCF_040938575.1. NCBI lineage: Eukaryota > Metazoa > Chordata > Amphibia > Caudata > Ambystomatidae > Ambystoma > Ambystoma mexicanum. The sequence goes on along the minus strand of NC_090932.1, from coordinate 480,249,676 downwards.
AATGTGCAAGTGATTTCAATCCAACACACAACCAAGTCAATGCCTAGCGTGTAATGCACAACTGAAATCCTTATTTTTTTTGTCGAAAAGTTCTTTATTCTGAACAATGTAGCACTCATATCATGCCCCGTTCCTGGAACCCCCCCGGTCACAATGAACCAGGAATCAGGCTGGTTTGCAAAGTTAAAATATTTATTTATGTATTTACAATTTAATCACACTATGTTTTAATGGTTACACAATAATCACCATGTAACAATGAATAATCTCTTTAATACACAAGGAGTAATAGTGAGCAAAACAATTCAGCACATAAATAATACTTTTGTGTGTGTGTTTAGATCAGATAGCACTGTGGTTAAAGGTTCCCCTTGCACAACCCTCAACCCCCAATAGGCAATTAAAGGAGATAGGAGGAGAGGGCAGGTATTCAGGAAAGGCAGAATTCAAAAGAATATCAATCCCACTTTCCGCCAGCAAACACAAGAGAAAAACGGAATTGACTGTCAAGCTGTCAGAATGGCTTTTAAAGTTATCCTTAGAAAGGACTGGGCAAAAACACCATATTGTCAAAATTGCTGAAATTGCTATAAATTCTTATGGGAGCCACTTTGGATAGTTGCACCCAAACACAAGAAATGATTTGATACCAAGAAACAATTTGGAATCTTAAAACTCAAGTCGGAAGTAAACAAAAGCTGTTTTACACGTGTCAGAATTTCCCAAAAACGAAATTCACTGCAAACTTTTCACTGCGCAATAATCGTGATAACGGGAGAACCGTGTGGATTTGGGATGCAGTTTAAGATGCAATTTAAATCTGTGGATGTTAGCTACAAGCATAAACTGAAATCTGTTTTTCGAGATAGGCGCAAGAATGGAAAACAGGAATGCAGTTTTAAAATGACAATGGGTTTCTTACACTAGAGGATGACTATGAACAAAATGAATACCACACAGGAACACAGCCACTTGTTCAGAATGACTGCCTACAGAGGACTCCCCTTCTTCAGATGAGAAACGATCAGCACAAAGATAGTTTTAGCAATACTAGTACAGTAGGAAGATAGGAGGGATCGGATAGAGAGTTCAAACAATTAAAAAATACTTCCAGCAATGCAGGTTCTGAATACAAGATAGGATGGGTTTAAGATAGGGATTGACTATAGACGGTACATATGCTAAAAGGAACTGTCAGAATTCTGGTCCGTCAAGATTCTGGCCAGGGAATTGGATCTGGTTCTATGACAGACAGCTGGGCACATCAGATTGGATCTGCTATCAGAAAGGCACTCTTGTCACAACACGGCACTGGACTGGACTGGATCTGCAAAGCACTCTGGTCACAGCATGGCACAGGACTGGATTGGATCTGCCCTTCTTGGTTCTGATGATAATTATTTCAGCAGGCAAGTAGTACAGCGCAGCCCGGCTGTATTGTGATGCTTCCCCTTAGGTTTGTGTGGTTCTGGCTCTGGAATTTGAGGCCTAGCTGAAAATGGTTCAGTTGTGCAATGGGTTTCTGCTTTGCCAAGTTTCTGGAGTCTGGAGCAAGGAAGATGTAGTGTTCAGCAGCAGGGTGCTCCGCCAGTATCAGGATAGTGAGTGAATCTGTCTGTCCTTTTGAGTGTTCAGCTATCTATATTTATGCTTTGATTAAGGGGGAGTGTGTGGGCTGGTTTAGCCTAAGCTCACCCCTTTGTCAGGTGATTGGGTCAGAGTCTCCTCTCTGCCTTGATAGGAGGAGAGAAACAGTGTGTCACCTTTATGGTGTGATTTTAGGAGGCTGATAATCCACCCATAGCCCCTTGAACACAAAATCTACTTTTGGCACCATACATATTTACTCATGTGCAAACTCTATAAGAATCACATATACAGATTACATATTTTATATAGCAGCTATCCCTCAAAATCCTGTAGCTGTGGGATCTTGTCATGGTGTTTCATAGAATGTTGCCCTTTTCATCAGGAACACAATGTCCAATTTATAGGCAAATTTCTACAAGTGTGCGTGTTTAACATTGGGCATAAGTCTATAAAGTTTCATACTTCTAGCAGAAATACAGTTTGTGTATAATCACGTCTTGCCCTTTCTTTCCAGAACATGTCACACGATGTTGCCACCTCTTGAAATGTACAGCCAAAATTTAGATTCACAAATCTGTTACTTTTATATTTTTCGAGATTTTGACTGGCAAATTATAAGTCTTTTAAAAAAAAATTCTTTCTAAAGAAGAAAGTTGTTTGGATCTGCCTCTTTTTGTCTCCCTGCAGTCCAGAAGCAGTCTCCTCCCTGTTTGCTTTTGGCAGAGGCCATTTACAACTGTTCTCACACCTCACATTTCCTTAGCAGCTTCCTTAGCAGCAGCTGTTCATTGTTCCCTTTTGCCTCTGTAGACCAGGTTCTTTCCAATCCCTATAATTATTGCTTTGGTGTGATTTCCTGCTGGAAGGAAAGGCCTTCCTTCTGTGAGGCAACCTGTTATTCCAGTTTGGTTGCTTTTAGCCAGGTTTGATTTAATTGTTAATTCCATTGCATTTCCCCTTAGCTTAAAACAAACTTGTGATTTCAAAATAGCAGCTAGAATTCTGATTCAAGATTTTAAACCATGGGATAAAAAGAATTACAACATAGGTTACTCTCAGTACAGGCCTCTTAGATTTCAACATTTGGTTTCAGTTTATACATGTTTAAAGTGTAATCAGGCAGGCTCCTGACCGCTGTCATCACAGCAGTCCTCTGCTGCACAGAGATTTTTGACATCCACAGACAGGCCACTTTTGCTGTGGAAATCCCTTTATGCTTTCAGCTTTTCAGGACCTTGCAAGTTCACAATGGTTTCTTAAAATAAGTGAATTGTAGCACCCAGCAAGAATTTTGGATGTTTGAGGATGTCTTGTACCGGCATTCTGCAGTTTCAGCAACAAAGAAAAAGGGATTTAAAGTGAGATTTTGGGGCTTCATTAGCAAAACACTGCTTTTTCCTTCTGTACTCCATTGTCACTTGTTGTGGAGCCCATTGACATATTCCAGGAGTGAGATCTCTGTTCCACCACTGACAACATGTGTGGCAGATTGGGCAACCATCTTTTTGTGCATTGCAAAGCGCGATTTTCAGAGGTTTCGGCGCACACAAAGGTTTTGCGGACATTTTGATGTTTCTGGCACCATCATAACACATTGATGCCGCATAGCAAAGCAAAAGTGGGTTAAAACATCCCACAAATAACATGTGATGTTCTAAGCTCCTCATCATGCCTTCTTATGATCGCTTTTGTGCTTTTTATAGTATACAAAGTTAATATGTGTACCAGCATGCCATGCACATGGTAAAAGTGTGTCAGAGAAAACAGGCTCATTCATCGATTTTGGATTATGACACACAGCAGCTTCATTGTTGTCTTTCAAGAAAAGTGGAGACCTACAGCATCCTGCACCTACCAGGAACTGTCTGATCTAACCTGGCCAGCCTCCAGGCCCCTCATCTTAATAGATCACTGGTCACCTGACAGATTATACAACCTAATAATGTTGTGGAAATCCTCCCTGTCTCCCGCCAAGGCAATACACTCTTTCATTAATATTTAGTGATTTCTAAATATCAACTTCTGTTTACTGTGTCACATGACCTTGTTCATTTTGGAAGTGTCCTAATAAGAAGCTTTTGCAATCCTCACATCATGACATTATTGTCTTTCTCAAAGCAATCGGATGTCAACACCGGACCATGCCAGTTTATAGGTTCAAACGGGTCAAAACATCCATGGCTCGATTTCTTGCCAGGAAGTATTTTGCAGCTTTGCCTGCTACACATACCCAAACGTCTACTAGAATTGAACACGTTTTGAAAAAGCCAATGTATCAAGTCAATTGGACCTCATGATGACCCCTGAAAAAGAAAAACACATCGTAGGTTACGTCGTTGGGGTATGTGGCCTGAATTTCATTTTTCTCTGTTAGTTATTTATTTTATTTGTGTTCATTATTTATGCTGTAGTTATTCCCCAAGGTGTGTGTCTTTAATTGGACTAGTGGATGTGCTCGTTGTGACGTTGTACTACAGCTGCAAGCTCATTTGTATTCAGATAGCAGTCATTGTCCAGCTGTATGTGATATTTAATTTTGAAAATAGTCTTGCCCATTACACTGAATATGCATTTCAATGTAGACTCGGTATATCTAGTCTCAGTGCGTCCATTTTTGTTGCACTTGTGTGAATAATGTGTGCATTTTGTATTTCTAATTGTGTCTAATTGTATTGGGTGCCTCTAGATGGTACACCTAGCTGTGAGATCGTCTTAGTTCTGTATTTGCATAGTGGGAGGAGAGGCACTGGAAAGTGGAAAGCCTATAACTGTAGGGTAACATGCTTCTTTACTTGACCCAAAAGATGGACTGAAGAAGTGGAGTAATGATATATGTTTGGTTATGGCCGGCAGGGTAGCTCAGTGGCAACGCGTTTGTCTTGTAAGAAAGACAAGGTATAGCAACGCAGGTTCGAGCACTGGTCTCATGCTTAGAAACTGGTCTTTGGTATTAAGCACATTATACAAAACCAATTATATTATTAATGATATGTCTGGGAGAGTCTTCCTGTCCTAACCCGAGTCACAATGTTATGCGGATGTGGCTTGAGTTGGGACAAAGGGATATGGTCAGGGGAGATGAAGCAGGTTGTGGTGTGAAAAGTGTGAGAATGTATGCAGAGAAGAACAAAGCACAAGCCTAATTACAAGCAAAGCATTCCCATCCACACAGAAGAAAGACGGCATGCTCTGCACAGCATCATCTAGTGCTAATGATATTGAAGTAGGTAGAGTATACTAATTGCAGTTAAAGGGACTACCAGTCTCCTGGAAAACATGTGCACTTCGACACGAACAAGGCTTTTCAGTATGACTTCAGCAATGCACATAGCCAAGAGAGTAATATAGCATTTAAAGGGACTAAATGTGGTGCTAGGATTGGTGTGAAAGGGCGTTCATTAAATCAGGGTGTGCCTCAAATTGCAATGTCTCAATTCCACATTTCCGCCAAAATCCCCCAAAAATCATCTGTGCTGGATTTGAAACAAAGCCCATGTTTCAATAGCTTTTTGTAAACGGCTTCTTTTTTTAAGACAGTGGGCCTCATTACAAGTGTGACAGTCTGGAAACAAGGGTGCCAGTAAACTTACTGGGCGCATCGGCCCCGGTATGCAGAGTCTTCACAGAAGCACCAGCACCGTTCCCTCTCCCCGAATGTGGATTTACGAATCCAGCACCTGACTACCCGCGCTGCCGAGACTTGTAACGTCCCAGTGTCACCTAGAAGTCAGGAGCCGGATTCAGTGTTACAGGGTTGGCGACAACCCGCCAGTCGCAGTGGTGGGTTACCGCCAACCTCATAATGTGGCCCTATGTAATACAATTGTGTCCCTTGTAAAATAGTTGGTCGTCTGATTCTTCTCTTCACTACTCTCTATCACTATCTTTAGTGATCTTTCACCAATCTTCCATAATTGCTCTCATCCAATGTGAGGAATCCTTTTGATAGGAAGTTTTCCACATTCTTTCTCACCATTGGCAATGCACATGCCCTTAAAATCCCATGACTGTGCTGACTTTACCAATGGTCATATTTATATTTATTGGCTGACATTCACACCCTTTATGGGCTTTTTTGTTTCACCTAGGGCGGCAAATAACACATTGGGCCAATTACAATTGTGGCGGTTCGGAAATAAGAGTGCCAGCAGCAACGTACCGGCACCCTTTTCATATCACCAGATTACGAGTATGCCTGCAGGGGCCGTTGCTCCTTGCAGGTCTGACTTGCAGGTTGAACCAGCCCCTGCAGGCATGGTTTTCACAGAAGCACTGGCACTGTTAGCAACAGTACCAGTGCTTCCGTGTCCCCATTCCCATGGAGGTCCTATGGGATTCCACAGGAATGGGGACTTACTCTTTCTGCCGCCTGACATCACGGGCTGCCGGGACTTGTAATGTCCCGGTGGCACTGGGATCTCAGGCGGCGGACCAGTGTTACGAAGTCAGCGGCAACCCACATGTAGCACCGCCAACCTTGTAATGAGTCCCATGGTCAGTATGCATTTTCGGTGACTTTTTCTGTAGAACATTTTCATAGTGTATGTGTATCGGGGTGGAGTTCAAGCTAAATAAAACAAAGAAGAAAAGAGCTAAGGGTAGGGGAAGGGGGAAAATAAGAGTGGCTAAAGGGGACTGCATAAAAAACAAAATATAAAACCAGTTGATATTCAAATGGATCAAGTATAGCAGAAAAATAACTGTTAACTCTCAGTCATACTTGCTAATAATAAATGATCTACTCTTAATGATCTTCATATCTCTGGCAGAGCCTCTTTTCTTTTGCCATTTTTACTGTATTGAAGCATGATTCAAAACCCCTGCATGTAAGCGCTGAAATATTTGTAATAGTACTTATTATTTTGGGCCCTGCCTTGAATTCTAGTTACTTGAGCATCTTTGCCGCCAGATCTAGAAGACTTTTTCGAGATATGAATTGCACATAGGGGCTGTTGTTAAATGAGATGTCTAAATCAGTATTTCTTGCAGAGGATACTAGTAGTGGCAGGTGTCCAGCCCACAAGCAGGGTGAGATGGTACTTTAGCTCTTCCACATGTGGTATGAAGTCGAACTGCTCTAATAAATATGTTTCCAAAGGACTGCGCTTTAGGATAATCTTAACCAGGTTCATGTTTTTCTTTAATTCTTTGTTACATTATCACCTGTGTGGAGAGAAAGTAGGCTTTACATGACACAGGCAAGACAATCTGAGTGCTTGCAGATCATGATTATAAAACTTCAATTATTTGCTTGTTATATTGCTATTATTAAACCGGTGTGAGAATGTTTGGCTGTAAACTTCCGCCTCATGCACAAATGTGGCACTTATGCCTGACACAAATACTCTCAGACATTGCTATTGTTTCAGGCTGAGGGATTTTGGTGGTTTGGGCCATGTGTTCAAAATTGGGCTGTGCAATTCGGGATCAGTATTGTGTAGACAGAGGCAGAAACTTGTGGTTGAAACGCAGTTGAAACTATAGGCTTTAGTTGAGGCATACATAGAAAATTGATTAAATTCGGTTGAGGGAGAGATCGGAAATTCATATGGTTTAGTTTGTGTGACAAAGCGAGCACCCTGGAATTGCCAGGAGGTGATCCGGCAGCAGTCTGAACCGTGATGGATAGGCCCACTGGTGAGGGTCCCAAGTACTGTTTGCAAACATTGTGCCAGGGTGGGCTTCTGCAGCACATTGCCTCCAAACGTACCTCAGAGCAAGAGACATCAACAAGGGGAGCCAGAAAGGCTGAACCACCACAATGTCCTGACACGAGCAAGAGCAGCGACGTTCTCCTGAGGCCCCACATGGAGACGAGACCCGATGCTGCATGCAATACAGCAGAGGAAATAATTCAGCTGTGGTGGAGTGTTGTGTCTGGACAGAAAACCGACGAAACAGTGGAGAGCTGCAGCTGCAGCTGACAACCCAGGCACTGTGCTGTGCGCAGCAAGATTGGCAATGAGTGTCAAAAGAGTCACAAACACAAAGCTTACACCACTAACCCACCTGGGACCTAAAAAAACAAAAGGGCCTGAAACAACCCTCCTCTCACCTACCATTAAAACGTCATTATGATGGGATCGACCTCCCCACCGCCCCGGATTGAACAACAGCCCCATTACATTGCTTATTTTGCAGACAGCCAGTCCACACTAAGAAAGTTGGCATGATTTAAGCCACTTTAAACAACGTCTGGCTGCATATGCGCATACTGGCTGGTAAAGACAGGACCAGAAGGGGGAGGGAAAGCTAATCGAATTATGGGGAAGGGAGGAAGATTTAACCCAGGGACAGGAAGCAATACATGTGGGTTATTTGGCTGTGGCAATGAAGTTGGAGGTGGACGATAAAGAGATCAGCAGAACGAAGAAGTAATGGCAGTGATTCTGGAGGTGTTGTGTAAAAAATGTGGGTTATTAGTTTTGTTGGAGCAAGTATACTGCAGTGTGATAGATTGTGACTGGGAAATGAGTGTAGGTGGATTAAATAGTGGAGAGAGTGTTTGTGGGGTTGCTGTGTGAGTGAAAGATGGTTGTACCATGGTGAATGGGAGTTGTGTTTTAGTGGGAGGAGCGAAGGAGTAGGAAATGGAGTTTAGTAGTGAGAGGAGGAGTATGGTAAAGGGGGAAGGAGGAGTGCAGTAGTGAGAAGCAAAGTGTACTGTGGGTGAGAGCAGGGATGGACCAGGAACTAAAAGAGGCCCTAGAAATAATTACGGGGGTCCAAAAGAAGCCCTAGAAACAATTTTCAAAGTGTCCCCATATGACACATTTTCAGCAAGCCCAATGATTTTCCTATCAGAAAATGTAGAACTACCACACAAAAGAGGCCCAGGGTGCAGAGGTGCACCAGGAAATCTTCCGAGTTCCCTATAGGCCAGTCCACCCCTGAGTGGGAGAAGTGATAACACCACAGGGTGGAGGTGAAAGCAAGGAGGTGTGAAACATTGGAGGGACAGAAGAATGTTGGGTGGAGGGTGAGACAGTAAGCGCAGAAGGGAAGAGGTAAGTGTGGGCATGAGTGAGCCAGCCTGAACCTAACTGGGCAAGTGGAAGGCACTTACCAAATCCTTTAAAACACGAACCACTGGAGATGGTAGGAGCGGCTAAGAAGTTCCTGAGGGAGTTTAGAGAACCATCATCTTTGAACATCATAAGTAGCCTGGAAAAATAAAATATATTGTGATGCATGTTGGAGCTCAGCCTGTAAGGGTGTGACTTGGAATCAGACATGTGCTGCTCTACATTGTCTTGTTTCCAAAAAGAGTGTGTTGCCTCTGAACTATCCCCCTGGACGTAGTCAGTAGGGGTTACCATTTAGTAGTATTAATTTGGAAGTTATGGACAACTGTGTTAAGGGGGAATGCCAAGGGAGATGAGAGTGGGAAGGCCTTTACCCCTACATCACTAACATAAAATCCTTGAACTGTTCTCAAGCCTCAGAGTGTTTTGGCGCCATTTGTGAGATTTAGGAAAAGGTAGAACATTCAAATAGCGCTTAGTGGATGGAAAGGTATACAATTAAAGTAGGATTTAGTTGTGGCAGAGGTAGGGCATTTAAATAGGACTAACTTAAGGGAGAAGATAAATATTGTAACAAGATACGCCATCTTCTAGTGATATTGTTCGATGTAAACACATTCCGGTTTAGCACCAGGTTACTTTGTATATTTTCACAAAGCCTCATATGATCAATTCCATGTAGCCAAGTAAAAGTTACACCTGCATTTTCTGAGGATAGCTACAGGATTGGGCCGAATTTAACAAATAAAGGAAACATACAGGATTCAATAACAGCAGGAGAGCTTCTATACCAGTAAATCATAATCCAGTTTTCGTTTCCAGAGAAGGTGATCAGTTCATAGTCACTCCAGTCTAGAGTTTTGTTAAGTGTGCTTGGCACATCTCCCTTGCCTCTTGGTTCATGGGGATGGGGCTCACTCTAAAAGCCTGTGATATAAGATCAGTCCAAATAAGAGATGGATCACTTTCATCCCAGGAAAGTGAGTGACTTTCCTTTTGTTGTTACAAAGTCTGAAAAGGAATTAGAAGTCAGGAGTGGCCAGACTTGAAGACCTTTTGCATAAGAGACAATTATCCCATCACCGAATTTGTGAGGGGCACCTGGGGAATAGAACACTATTCGTTGATACATTTCTTTACCAGGCCCTGTATGGGAACCCAAAAAAGGCTATTCTGATCTCATCCAGTGATAAGGGGAAGCAAGGTCTTTTTCCTTTGCCTTTATCCCTTTTCTTATTTAGGACTGTAACAAAGCACATAGTAAATCTGAAAACACAACATATTGATGTGTGCTGTTTAACTGATCCCTGTACTTTTTCTGATAGGTGGTGAGAGTGTTCCAGAATAATTTTATGGGAGGTGTCACCAGTCCTTGGTGACAACCCTACACCACACCCTTAGAAAAAGGCAGGGTACCTTGTCACAATTTGTAGGTACTGATAGGCAGAGGCCACAGGAAATTAACACCTGGAAAGAGGTGTAGGAAGTGGTGGCACAATGGTTAAGACCACAACTACAGCAGGATTTGTTGCTACAGACATTGGGTAGAATATTCTTGCTGCCCTGCAGATTGGCAAGACCATGTGAGTTCATTGCTATGAGTTACATTTACACCGGTTCCAAGGACTGTGTTTAGAGAAACAGCTGAAAGCAATGCATTCTATTGCCAATGTCACATAATCTATTGCCAGTGTCACATAACGCTCCTTCTCCCTACCTACTCAGCTCTACTGCAGTGCCATCACCAATAATATCAAAACAATCTGATTGCTTGAAAGATTCAAACCCAGAATGAAGCTCTGCATTCTATCCTGTGAGGGTCTCTCATGCCCAAACTAACCCCAGTCCACCCAGCCTTTACCACACATATGCTCCTTGTTAAGATGGATTTCTAAATTCTGACCTGGTGGGTAGAAGTTTAGGAGGCCACCCTAGTTAAGTGGAACAGGGGAACCTTCTGGACAAACCAGACCAATCTATGGCAGCTTGCTAGACGACAAGACTAAGGGCCTCATTACGAGTTTGGAGGCAGCCATGCCCCTAATAAGGGCATGGCTGCCTCTAAACTCGGGTCCGGGTATGTGGTCCCTGAATGGGGAAATACTGGGCCATTCCCACTTTGGAGGGCCCGGTATTTCCCCATTCAGAGAACCCGGACCCAGACCATCCCCATTCCCATTTGAGCCCCATAGGGCTCAATGGGAATGGGGAGGGAGCTAACAACGGGCCCGTCAATAATGGGCCCGTTGTTAGCTCCCTGGTCCCCTCACGGGACCCGCTAAGGACGTCTGGTAAAACCAGACGTCCAGAGCGGGTCCTGCAAGGGGACCTCGTAATAGAGCAGTATGGGTTTATTGGCACTGGCACCTTTACCAGCGCTGTTAAACACATACCGCCCGGGTCGTGATGAGGCCCCAAGTCTGAAGAGGGTGAGAGTGATCAGAAGCCCACAATGAGCTCACACAGTAAAACTCCACAGATTACTCTTAGACAAATGTATATCAAAAATACATTTATTATAGGCCTGAACACACAAATAAACCCCAGTAATAATAAAACAGTTAACACACACGCTTTTCACTATGTAACATATATATAAATTGTGTTTAGCCTAATACTGATGAAAGGGGAGAAAATAATCACAACTTGCAACAGAAGGGGAAAGTTCAACACAGATCTCACATTAAGCAGTTCTTTGAAGTCAATCCCTATTTTATGCAGTCCAGCCCAAAGAAGTGAGGAGCCTTATGCTCAAAGTACAGCAGTGCATTAACACTGTGTGGTTGTGTGTAGAGCGATAAGCGGGTTCTCTTCAGGGAGCTGTAGCTATTCAGGAAGGGGAGGGGATTGAGGTGATGAAGAATAAATCCCTACTCGGAGTTCGGGAATAGCTGGGTAGCGCAGGCCAGCCCAGCTAAGGTGATTATCTTTTCTGGGATTATCGTACGTAAAAACAGATGGATGTGCCAGGGGCCACCGGTAAGTGATGCAAGTACTCACCGACCCTCGACACAGTCCGGACCAAACTTTGCCAGTCTAGTTCACTTCGCTAGTAGGTTTTACCCCTGCAGTAACAGGATGCTTCGGGTCACAGCGGCTGTGGGATGGGACAATCGTCGGTGATGGGACAGTAGCCTTTACTCAGCTCTCAAAAAAGGAGAAGGATAGTTCTGGTGCAGCACATCTCAGGACATGGTGGGACGGGACTGCAGGCACTTACAGTGACAGTCACCACAGTGGGGTGACACAGGGACCGCAAATGCTCATGGCGTGGCACACTCTCATAAATCATGAACCAGAGGAGCTAGGACAACAAGGAGAGAACCCAGGACCACAAGTGAGGAGTGCCCAAAGTCTCAAGTCTCAACTTGGGATGGTGGCGCTCCTGTACACTAGCCTGGGTTCGAACTGGTTGGTACAGTTGGTGGCCCAGGAACACTTCGGAAGAGGCTCTTTGCGAGGGTAAGCAGGAGGTGCAGAGAGTAGTTGGTCCCACTACTCCAAAGGGTTAAAGCGCCCTTGCAGACCTTCTTGGTACAATACAAATGGATGGGTTCCGACGGGACAACTGCAGGGTTAGGGTACCAAACCTTCCAGAACATCTCCAGCGGTTCCACTGGTCTGCTCTTTCATTCAGGACACTTGGCTCCTGCTGTAGTTTAGTGTGAACTTCAGGTGATCAACCTGGAATAGATGCAGAGCCCCTTCTCTTAGCCAAGATTTGTTTCGGGCTCAAATCTAGGATAACCAATGGAAGATCTGTTCTCTTGTATGCACGCCATACATGGACCAATCATGGCCCACGGTGGTTCGAGTCATTCAGACCTATCAGACATACTGGTACCAGTAGTGTGGATTGGAACCAGACAGTCCCAAAACTCTAGCTGGGCACTAGCACACGTGGCATGCAGGAGCCCGCCAAAGATGCGGTTTTTGAGGAGGGGGCATGCCCAAGTAAGGAATACCTGGGTCTCTCGACCATTTTCGGCACTGGCCACAGTCTGGGGTCCAATGTGGTAAATGCGGTATGGTCCGTAAAAATTAAGTAAAAATACTTTAAAAGTAAACTGTTGCCACAAGTTCATCTGAGGCACACTTGTAGAAACACCCAAAAATCCTTAGGGGGTGGCTAGGGGCATAAAACAAAAGGACCCCTATGCATGGTACTGAAAGATACTTGCTACATAGATAAAAAGTTACCAAGAAATGGCAACATAATCATAGACTAAGGGAAAAATAGTTTCCCGTACTGACAGCTCGAATGACGTTTCAGTTTCCCCATAACAAATGAGCGAAAGTCCAGAAGAGTGCAGCTGAAGGCTGTGCTCCACTGGAAAAAATCAGGTCAGGTAAGTCAAACAAAAGCAAAAAGTTTGGGGGTTCCATAATTGAAGGGAAAAGTGCACCTAAGGGAAATCTTTCCTAACCTCCTTTCATTTTAAATATGTTTTATAGACAATAAATCACGTAACTAGGCCTAGACTATGGACACTAATCTTATCCCTGCGCTACATATCATTGATGTCCCCCCTCTGACCTACTGGCTACTCACACGCAAATTGCCCTCAATCTTTCGCAAAGGTACCCAATCCTTGGATTGCATCTGTTTCCTTTATTGCTCATGTGTAAACCATTTCTGTTGCACTACACCTCAAAAAGCGCACAATAAACAGTGTTTTCCTTGTCCGCTTCTCCTCAGATCATGAAGAGAGTGTGTTGAAATTCAAATGGAATTGCAAAGTTCCTGCCACCTACTTGCTGAGGCTCACAAGGGCCCTCAATGAGAGGGCCTAAGGATCCTCCTGTGGTGCTTTTTTCCATCTGAACCAGTGGCTGATGAGGCTGTTTACACCCTATTGTTTACCATGAGCTTGCAATTCCAAACTAGCCTATTTTGATCACGCGGTCACTTTGGAAGATTCTCGACACAATTTTATTAATGTATTGCCCTAGGAATGTGTTTGTCCGCTGATTTTTTCACACAATGTTCATTAGATATGCATGTGTTATCTTTAAGCATTTTCATAAAAACTCAACTTATAAGTGGGACACAGGCACTCTTGCTAAAACCTGCCCACGTAACATTTTAACTGTCTTTGAGCTTCCAAGCATGTGGCTTTCAGCACTGTCTTCTCGGATTCCCACAAGCAAACATACAATATACAATAAGATCTAATAAAGTTATACATAGGTCGAAGTGTAGGAAAAAAAGTAGTGGAACTATGTTCCCTGCTGATCTGCCACCGCTCCCCACAAACTTCATCACCATGCTCCCTCCCACACGCAATCTGTTATGCAAAATTATCATTCTTGTGCTAATGCCCTTTAACCTTAGAGACCCCCAGCTGTTTTGCTGGATTTAGGACTTTTTAATTTTAACCCTGGAATGAGTGAGACCCTTTTCTCACTCTTTCATGTATTTTTACCTGATTTGGATTTTGTGTTTTTACTGTTTTTGGAGTCTGAAAAACTCCTCATGCATTTGATTTTGGAATGGTGACACACAGCACCTTCAGTGCAGTGTCACTGAGAAATCCTTTACATTTCTTATTAGGGTTAAATACCTTTTCTGGGGGTAAACTACAGTTCCCAAGAACAGTAAAGTGAAATTGACTTTGCTTACCTTTTCTCTTTGTAGGTGCAGCACACAACATCTTACCTAGTAGCCCCTTTTTCTACATTTTCAAGTAACATTGTTATGCTACACTCACTACTTCAAATGGCTTGGAGGCAGTGGTTTACTTTTTCCTACCATTGTGCTTTTCTACCGCAGGCTGAACCTTCAGCAGCAGTAAAGCACCCATGGTTGACCATTTTGTCAAAATGCCCCCGTCTTCATTTTCCGCCATGTTTTGTGTGTGAAGTCTTTCTTGGGTTTTACTCTGTGCATTGAGACATATTTGAGCCCTTTGTTTGTCTTGCAGGACAGGATGTGAGGGAGTGTCCTGAATGCAACAAGTCACAGCTGCCCTGTTGGGCGATTAACAGCCTAGATTGTGCATGAATGGAAGAAACCTGCTTAAAATGCAAGGGTTTTGGGACTAAATACAGAGTAGACCACTGGGAGAAACACCCAACAAAGAACCGTGTATGAAGCTTGCTCTGACCTCCTGGACCTCTGAATTGCCTGGTGAAGCCCTGCTGCTGTGCTGAACTCCTTTTTCACCTCGACAGAGAAGCTCCGGACAGAAAAAACATCTTCCCTTGGGTTAGTGGGACCAACTAACCCCGAGATGACCTTCACTGGACCACCATGCCCGACTGGCTGTGCTTCTTTGTTCCTTTGAGAACGCAATGCAAGAGGTTGAGTGTCTGTAGTTGAGTGCAGTGTCTGCCATAGAACAAATCTGGCTAGAGGTTCCAGGAAATTTGTTAGGAAAATCCGAAAGTAGAACCTCCAGATCCAGAGTCCCCTCACCAGAGTGCAGGACCGAGGGAATAAAGAGAGTCCAACCACTGTCCAAGATCTGCAACTGTGCTTTTTGCTAAGCGCAGAAACCGCAAAGTGCTGCTGAACCGAAAAGAGCCCACATATGCAGACGACATTCCAAGTACTGCTGCAGGAGCCCTCCAGATGCTCTCCCTCTTATCCCCATGACTGAGGCTCAGGAACAAAGGTCTCCACTGCTGTAGCAAGACAGAATCCAGCTGGACTACTCTTCTTCAAACCAGAGGTACTGTTTAAGTGTGGGGTACTTACCTTGTTGCCATTTAGCCACACTCTTCTCAGTTGGGAATTGAATTGGCTTACGTTTTAGAGTTGATTTCAACTCTCCTCTCACAGGCTTAACTGCTTCTGACCCTACAAGTGATTTTTTTAAACACTCTCTAACTTTGTTGGATGTAAGAAGTGCATGAGATACATAGATTGTGTCCCAAATCACTTTGGCTGTCCTGGCTCCCTGAAGACTCTTCTAGTCCATTGACATTGATACTGTTTGTCCCTCATAGATGGCAGCTTGGTATATACTGTTACTGTTCGGAAAGGATTATCTAGATTTCATTGGAAGATTGAGTTGTCCCCACATGTACTGAAAAACTGTCTAACCTTTTTCCTTCCCTAACCTTTCCTTTCTACAAACCTCAGAATCTGAAATTTTTACTAGTTTGATATGTAAATGCCATTACTGTCCTTGTGGTTCAAGTTGCCTTAGGGTGTACAAATTGTGTAAGAAGTGTATCCAAAGATTATCCACTGACTTGTTTTGATTCTGGAGAGTCATTTTAAAGTACATTTACAATGTAAAAACAAATTGCCTTTTTAAAGAATGCTTTTTTAAAAATAAATGTTAATTAAAAGAATACCTATTTATAACTGAAACCTTGAGTGTAAGTGTTACTTGGTAGTTACACATTTCATGTGTACAGCTCTCTATCTGGCATTTACCCCTCACACGAACAAATTGTGTTGTACAGACCTATACCAGAAGGTGGGTTACCTAATACCAAGCAGATACATGTTGTATAGTCTCATATAGTGTGAATGTACCAATTCTTACCTAACACTGGTGGCAGCAGTGGGATTGGCGTAGAGTTATTATGTTGACTATTTGTTGTACGTGTTAATGTTAATGTTAATGTTAATGTTAATGTTAAAGGATATTTGTACCGCACACTATCACCACCGGAGTGGTCCCCTGGCGCTCTGGCGGCTCTGAAAGAGGGGGATTGAGTTAGTGGGAATAAGCTGGAAAAGTGCAAGAGAGCAGTGAGGTGCTGTTGGCAGCCTCAGCCCGGTGGGTCCGTCGGCTGGGCTTGGGGTGTTTTATGGTCGGTAGTCATTGTGTGCTGTTGTGTAAGTCTATGTGCAGTTTGTTTGGTTGTTGCAGTGTAGTGAAGTTTGTGCGGATAGCTGCGTTTTAGGCATGTGGTTGTGTTTGGTTAGAGTTTGAGAGGTGTATGCAAGGAGATGAAATTGTTAGTGGGTTGGTTAGTTGGCATTGCTGTCCTTGCAGTTATGACTAGGTCTGATGCTTGCTACTATTCACTATTCCAGCAGGGAGTGGTGCTTGCTAATTTCTGTATTCTGTCTAGATGTGAGCCAGGTTAGTGATCATGATTCCATTCAAGTGTTGCACTTGTCATCATTCAGTTTTGTTTAAGTGTGGCGCATGCTAACATTCACATCTTTATCTAGATGCGACTCAGGCTAGAGTTTAAGAATTCCATCTAAGTGTGGCACATGCTAACATTCACATTTCTATCTAGATGTGTCTTAGGCTAAGGTTAAGAATTCCATCTAAGTGTGGCGCATGCTAACATTCACATTTCTATTTAGGTGCGATTTAGGCTAAGGTTAAGAATTACATCTAAGTGTGGCGCATGCTAACATTCACATTTCTATCTAGATGTGACACCGGCTAAGGTTTAAAAATTCCATCTAAATGTGCCGCATGTTGACATTATTACACTTGTATAAAGATGGCGCAGGCTAATCTTGACCGTTCTCCATAGGTGTGGCATTAGTTAACATTGGCTAGTCTGTCAGTGCGCAATGGAATGCAACATTTACAGTTCAGCCGAGAGCGGATTTAGGCTGGTGCTGACAAGTCACTCCAAGTATGCATGTTGTAAAATATATGGCAGTCTACGTTATGGAGAGGTAAGGTAGAGTGGTGAGGGATTTCTGGAGTAGAGTAATTGCTCTACACCCCACCAACGCCACACTCACAGTTTTGTTGGTGTCTGTTGGCTGCTGGCTTGCTTTGCTTCCCCTGCAGACACCTGCTGACACTTCTTGGAGCCGCCTATGTTGGAGCCACCCTTTGCCTTGGGGTCTGTAAGGATATTTGGCGTGTTACAGCACAGAGTACAACACTACTACACAGGTAGCAAACAGCATAGAGTACAGCACTACTGCACAAGTAGCACATTTTTTTTTTGCATTACCACCACAAGGGTGCGGTGCATTGCTATATGGGTTACCAGATTAACAAGGAAAGACAGGCTGTTCAGTCAAAAAACGATTTTAATATATAAAATGCAAATCTATTTTTACAGTTAAAAGCACACGTGCTCATTTAAAAATGCACACTATTTTCACCTGAAATGCCTATGGTGCGAGAGACACATTTGAAAATTAACAGCTAACCTATTAACCATTAACCTGACTAATAAAACCTTATTTAACATAACCCACTAATAAAATGTGTTCTCCACTGCAGAATTAGGCATACTCTGAAAGCCATTTAAATGTGTGTGCAGATTTTTTTTTCTCTGCCTGCTTCTCCGTGTTTTTGTGCACAGTAACTGCAGGAAGAGGGAAGTCAGATTTGCAACAATTGCAAATGTATAAGCGAAGCTATTATTGAGAGTAGGAGGATGAGAGATGATGGATTTCATTGGGACACGTCATACAGAGGGCTGAGATGAAAGTTTTAGTGGGCAGTATCGGGGAAAAAGACAGGCAGACATTTTTCTGCACTACTGGGGAGAAGACCTGGCTGTGGGACTCCTGACTGAATGCAGATCCCTGCGTCCTGCTACAGTCAAGATTTGGCAGTCGAGATTGGGGAGAGCTGAAAGAAGGACCTTTCCACTGGCTGAGGCGTTCCTATCTGAAAAAGCTGAGAATTCCAGGCAATGAACCCGGTTTGAGAAGGCAAGCGTTCCTTTTTGCTGGAGTTAATCCAAGGGAGCCACATTCACAAAGAGAACAGCCAAAGAGAACAACTAAAAAGATAAGGTAATGAGAAGTGTGGGAGCTGAGTGTGTACGGTAATATGCAGTCAGTGTAGGATTCCTGTGCATGCCTTAATCAAATGCTAATGTTGCAATTTGAGTTCTGTTCTCCGCCACGCTCTTTGCAGTGTGTCATAGACAATGCTTTTACTGTACCATTTTATTTATTTCTGTAAAGAGTGAGATCGTGTTTAAATGCAACTTTTATAATACAGAAAAATATTTGAAAACAGACGGGTGGTGTATTTAATATTTACCATTACAATGCCGATGAAGTGGGGAGATTTTTAAACAGTGCAATGGTCATTTTAAGACAGATGTGTGCATGTCAGATTCAGTATGAACAGTTGTGAGTGATTGTAGCATAGCTCGTTGGAGGTACATGAGCCAACGGGAAGAGAGACTCTCTGAACATAGCTCCCTACCGTATATAAGGTAGTGGAAATTACCACAAGATTACCATATATAGCTCTCTGTCGTAAATAAGTCAGTGAGATCGCCCATGGTGGCACACTATCACTGAAAAATGTGGTATTCCTAAAGTGTAGGTCTGAGGTCTCTCTAGTGATTACACGAAAAATCTAAGCAAAGATAAGGGATTTTGGACATTGGGGCCACAAATAAAACAAGGGAATTATGCTCACCAAAATACCACCAACCGCGCCTACCACCCACGCATACCAAATATGCATGCCTGGGTGCTGAAATAATGCATGTTCACTGTATTATTGTTGTACATGGCCCAATCTGAATACAAGGAGTGATTATTGCTAAGTTATATTTCGGCGGTAAGAAAATACCGTCAGGCCCCAAATCTCCACAAAATACCCTACATATTTATGGTGCGTTGCAGGCCGGGAAAGTGATCATAGAGTACCTACTGGGCGTGGCAAGCGTGTCTCACACTGCCATTTGCACATTAAAGGGAACCCATTTTATAATAGCAGTGTGCCACTAAAAACGAATTTCAGAATGTCACAAAGGGAAACCACATTCTCAGATCTAGTGCAATATTTAGAGGCAAAGTTATTTGCACATGGGAATTGGTCTTCGAATAGCACGTTAGAATGGAGTAACCGCATTCAGGGTGAGGTGCAGAAAGAAAAACTAGACAGTATTTTTGCAGAAGGCAGCATAATTCAGGTCTGCCTTACAAGATTATTGAATGCAGCCGATAAAAGTGCAGAGAAAGACTGTTTAATACGGCTATGCGGCAAAATATGGTTTATTTTAAACAAGTCCCTGCGAATGCAAGAGAATGATACTCAGCTAATTAACAGGTTAAAGACTGAATTAGAAGGGGCAAGTAAAAATCAGGAAATGTTGAGAGCAGAATTGGATGTATGCCAAAAAGACATGCAATTAAAATGCAGAGACTTTGATACTCAGTTATCCAAAAGCAAGAAACAATTTGAGGATAGTGAGCAAGAATTGGCACACTTAAAAGCCTTAGTGGATCACATTAGGCAGGATAAAGATGAGGTTGTTTCAGAAATGCAGATTTTACAAAAAGAACATTGTGAAAAAGAAGGTGATCTCCAGAGTGCAGAACAAGAAATGATTAAAATGATCCAAGAAAGAGACAAGAGAAATAAAGAGTTCAATGAATGCCAAATGCAAATGTGCGAAATGCAGGAGGTGATTAATAAAATGAGTGATGAAAATAATTATTTGCATGATGAAGCCAACAGACTCCTTAAAAAGTGTAAGGACTTAGAACAGCAAATGTGCATTCCCAGGTCCCAGGAGAGGCGGCAGGGTACCACATTCAATGGAGTGGAGGTGAATTCTAGCTCTGCCCAAAGAGCTAGTGCCCCAGTGACTGGGCCGGTGACTGAACTTGGTTGCAGCGCCCTTGGGGGATTTGATACTCCCATTGGGGGCAGTCACCAATCTCATACACCTGAAAACAGGATTGACTCACAAAATAGTGCAATTCCATGTATTGC
The DNA here is from genome assembly GCF_040938575.1 of Ambystoma mexicanum. Lineage (NCBI taxonomy): Eukaryota > Metazoa > Chordata > Amphibia > Caudata > Ambystomatidae > Ambystoma > Ambystoma mexicanum. The sequence goes on along the minus strand of NC_090932.1, from coordinate 480,229,431 downwards.
AACAAGTAGCCCCATAAAAATAATGAAATCCATTAAAGCCCTGATCAAACCATTTAAAAAGGGAGGTGAATGCTGCATTGAGGATCACTTAGAAGCGGTACATGACATTTTTAAAGCACTCCAGATACCTATGGAACAGTACAGACAATATTTTCATTTAACTTTAGATGCCCCGACGGCCAGCATCATAAGGGGATTAAATGAACAGCAGAATATGACATGGCTGGAGTTTGAAAAAGAAATTAGGCGTCATTTTTCTCCTTTTCAGTCATTGCAGGAGGCAAAGAAAGTCGCGTACACAATTACTGCTGGACCTAATACATCCACTCGCCAATTTTTACAAGACTTAAAAAGAGCATTCTCTCGCTTTGATGTATCTTTTGACTCAAATTCCAATGAGTTTAAAACTGCATACTTCTATGGGCTACAGAAAGACATCATATCCCAATTGGTCCGTGAATTTGACCGTGACAAGTCCCTTGAATGGATTGTACATCAAAGCACAAAGCTATATGAGGTACTCTATTGTCAGGGTAGAGAAAGTGATAAAATGAAAGATACCAGGCCTAAATCTAAAGAACCCTCAGCCACAGTAATGGAAATCAGGTCAGCCAAAATGTCCCTTGAGTCTGCTCAAAGCCAAGGTAAAAATAATGTGACACCTGAACAAAGGGGTAATCAACAAAGATCGCCATTTCCTGTACCAATGTTCCAAACACATGATCCTAGTAATAGAGAGAGCTACATCAGCCCTAGATATTTAGGGGATAGACCCGGGGTAGGATATCGGCCTGATATGGCAGGTATGAACAATAACCAGAGACAAAATCAAGATCAAAGAAATGATGGTCCCTACCAGTCATTGGGGACACAGAGCAGATTTGATCCCAGCACCATGATATATGGTAATCAGGATAGGCCCCGATATGTGGATCGATTTACTGATAATGGAAATCAACATAGGGGCCAGTACCCACAATCTGAGAGACAGGACATGAGGCAAAACGTGAACTACAATCCACGCCAGTACAATTATTCCCCACCAAGGGACTATAATCAAAGGATGGTTGCAACCCGCTCCCCTCCACAAATGAATCAAGAGTTCAGAAACCATCCCAACCGGCATCAATCACCTGAGAGGTATCAGAATAGATCCAATCAGGGGGAAAACAACCAATATCGACCTAGGCCACAGAAAGAGGATCCTAGAGAGATGGAAAGGTTCCAGTGCCTTGAGGCCCAAGTGAAAATGTTAGCTGAGCAAATAGGAAAGCTCTATACAGCGCAAAAACAACCTTCCAAAGAGGGGGCTGATGGCCATAGCAATGACCGGGGGGCTTCCGAAAAGTGACTAAGTACTCATGATAATCGCAGTGCCAAAATGACAGATTGCTCTGATATAATTTTGCATAACGACTCTGAGATGCCTAATGGATTAAAAATGAAAGTACCAGTAAATGAAATTGTGATAGAAAGTGCAAATACTTCTAAAAAAGAGGTACGGTTTAAATAAATAAAACAGTAAAGATTTGCACAAATGAAAAAGAAACATTAGGAATTCCAAAAGAACAAAGGAACAGATTTAAGAAAAATGACTCATGCATGGGGAATACCAGTAAACAGGGAGTAAGTGGGGATGCCATAGCTCCTTCCCTGGGCAAGAAAAACAATGATCAAACACAGACAGAAAAAGGAAATACTCACAAGGAGGGTACAAGTCAATCACCTGAAGAATTCTTTGAGCCACATATTTTTGAAGAGGTTGAAAGGGCTGGTATTACACTAAATGATCACAAATGCACAGAATTAAAAAATGACAAATTGCTGAATGATGTTGTTACACATGTTCAGTTGGAAGGTTGTAATGTGGTCTCTGATGTTACCCAGATGGATGGGCGAACAGTGGCCACACTCCAAAAAACCTCTGAACATGGAGAAATGAATAAAATATCTCGCACAGAAATGGGTAAAAAGGAGGGAAAAATGTCTTTTCATTTACCAATGTGCTTAGCCAAAAGTGAAAAAGACCTGAGAAAGGTGAGCCCTGAAATCAGTAAGAATTCACATTTCTTATGTGTATTAGAGGAAGTTGAGGACAGATATTATGCACCCATCACTGTAGAAGAAAAATGCCACACCTTTGCTATGATTGACACTGGCGCACAGGCCACAATTATGTCCAAGGAGCTGGTAAAGAGTATCAATGAAGGGAGGCCTCCACAGAGTCAGATCACAGTGAAGGCAAATCAAGGCCCAGTGCATAACTTTAATGGGGAGGAGGTGCCCATCATAGGTGTAACTGAGGTTGACATAAAAATAGGAAAGCACAGAATGAAACAAGAGATATTGATCACATCTATTTGTGAAATTCCACTTCTGATGGGGACAGATTGCCTGAAAAGATTGTCTCCTCTCATAGATGGGGTGAATGGAGTGCTGTGGTCCTTAACCAAAAAACCGTTGAGGCCTAAGAAACTAAAATCACAAAACAGCAATATAAATGAATGTCACACCGTTGCCAAAACAAATGATGCTGTGGAGGTATATCTCCAGAATAGCTGCATACCTAGTGTCACTGTTATATTAATGTGTCAAGATAAAATGCAGAGCGACAATGAAAAACTACCTGTACAAATATACTTGGACCCAAGGAAAGATTGGCAGACTGCCATAGATGAGCACACATTACGTTTCTATTTAAAAGAGAAAACATGCAAACAGAATATTGCTCCTAAAACAGATTCAGAAAAACACATTACCACTCTGGCAGAAATACACATGGAAGATGAGCAACCATGGGTTCATGTTGGTATAAATGATTATCTTAAAACAATAGAAGCCACTTTAGCACTTGAACATGAAAGGAGTTTCATTAATGAGAAATTGTTGCAAAAAATTATGGAGAGGGAAGAAATCCCGAAATTTAGGATTAAAAACCAATATGTTTCTGGGTTGGACAGTCCAGACTTTGAAAACCGAATTGCAGGCAGATGCATGCTTAAAATTAGCATTGGGCAGAAAATAATTTACCATAATGTATGGATAGTGAGTGGAGCACAAAATTATTTTTACATGGGCAATGACATCATGCACAGAATGTGTATGGTGTTAGATTTCCTTAATCAAAAAATATGGTCACGCCTAGGTGGTCCGGCACCTGAATTTGAAGACAAAAGAAGGGCTTATCATTGTGCACAACTGGTTCCTTATGCAGTCCAATTACAAATGAGCAAAAATACTATTATTCCTGCATTTACAAAACAGTTTGCAATAACACTGAAATGCAAAAATGGACAGCAGATGAAAGGCTCTGATGCATTTGTATGCCTGAATGAATCCATAAAACAGCAAGGCCTGGATTATGAATACATTCCATTGGTAGACATTGGTGAGGGATCTGTAAAAATCATGGTAAATAATAAAGGTTGTCAGGATATTCATTTAGAGGAAAACTCCCCATTAGGAATGGCCATACAAAAATCACATTATACGGCAGATTTAAATAACATGGTGATTGGGAATATTCCTGAAAAATATGTAGATGCCAAGGGCGAGTTGCCAGAACACCTGGACTCTCAGCCCAAAGGAATATTTAAAATTCATTCTGTGTATCCTTATGATTCAAATGAGACAGTGTGTTGCCATCAAGAGGATTGCATAATATTTAATTTAAATGAAAATGAAACAGGAAATCAGCCCATTGAAGTGGAAGCTGATATGCCAAAATATTTAAAAGTGGCAGCTCTACAAAAAGATACAGCCACACAGTTAGAGGAAAGCGCTGAGATTCCTTTACCAGAAGAGTTTCCAGAATTTTCCAGAATGGTAGAAGAGCAGATCTCCTTAGCGGATGCATGTGACAGCGATGAGGATCGAAACAATCTGAGGGAAATATTTATGGAGTTTAAGGATGTATTTGCAAAAGATGCTTATGATTGTGGTTTAACTGATTTACATGTGGCCACACTACCAGAAGGTTGTAGCAGAAATCCAGTGTTTGTACGCCAGTATAGACTACCGCTGGCATGTTTAGAATCATTGGCAGAGATTATTAAAAATTTGGAATCACGGGGAATAATCAGGCCCATTCATAGCACATCCAATACGCCTATTTTAGGTGTGTTAAAGCCAAATGGTCAATGGCGGCTGTGTGCAGACTTAAGAGAGTTAAGTAAAAGAGTACCAGTATCTAGATGGCCACTACCATTCATTGATCAGGGCCTAGCTCAGATACATGGTTCAAATGTATTTACCACATTAGATCTCACATCTGGATATTGGTGCGTGCCATTGGCAGAGGAGATACAACACTTATTTTCCTTTACATTTGACAGGACTCAATATGCCTGGCGTAGAGCTCCATTCGGGTACATCAATAGTGGGAGTGAATTTGGCATATTTTTGAGAAAGGCCATGCCGGATGCAGCGGAAAGAGGAACAATAGTTTATGTGGATGATGTCCTGATAAAAAATGAAAGCCTGAAAAGCCATTTTGATGAAATAAGACATGTACTTGGCCAATTGCAGAAAGCAGGCGCCAAAGTATCTTTGCAAAAAGCACAATGGTGCAAGAAAAAAGTGAACTTTCTAGGGCATGAAGTGACTGAACGTGGGCTAAATCCACAAAGGAAGAAAATAGAGGCCATACAAAGATTAAAAGATCCTAAAGATGTGAAAGGAGTAAAAAGTTTATTAGGGATGACAGGCTATAACAGAAAGTTCATTGAGAATTATGCAGAAATCACTCAACCATTGACTAAACTGCTTAAACTAAATACTCCCTGGAGATGGGAAAGAGAGCAGTCTGATGCAGTGGCTAGATTGAAGGAATGTCTTGTAAAGGCACCATGTTTAGCATACCCCATAAAGGACAGGGATTTCTTTATAGAAATAGGTTTTTCTGAACATTGTATGTCAGCAGTGTTATCACAAAAACACGATTTGAATCAAAAAACCATTGCATATGCAAGTAAGGCATTTTCCCAAGTTGAAATGAAATTTAATGAATGTGAAAAGGCCCTATTAACCACTGTGTGGGCGCTACAACATTTCCGCCCCATTGTTCAGGGAGAAAAGGTGATTATTGAAACAAATCATCAACCTTTGCAATTTTTAGAGAGTAAAAGAATTAGATCAGGCAATCTAGCGCAATCCAGAATCACTTCATGGACGCTGGCATTACAAGGTTTTCCCGTAGAAGTGAGATATGGACAAAATAAAAAGAGCCCAATTGCTCAAGGGTTAGCTGAATTACATGACTGTGCAGCTGAGCAAATACCAAATGAAATGGAAGTGGAAACTAGTTTGCAGGAATTTGAACAATCATCACACAAAGCTTTTGATGAAAAAACATGCAAGGATTTGCCAACTGTATATGTGGATGGTTGTGCTTTTCACATTGAAAATGACAGTAATAAACAGTTAGTGGCAGGAATAGGAAATGTCTGGTTGAAATGTGAAGGCGTCCCCAGTATAGGGATGAGGATTGGAGATAGGAGCAGTCAGGTGGCGGAATTGGCAGCCATTTATAAAGCAATTGATACTGCAGTTGATAAAAAGTTCAGTGAGTATTTGCCTGGTTGGAAAGCAAGAGGCATGGTTACATACAACAAAAAGCCACTTAAACATGGAAAAATGATACAAGCCATAGACAAATTGGTGTCAGAAAATATTTTAACAATATACTGGAGAAAAATTCGTGGGCATTTAAAAACACCAGGAGAGGATAAGGAGGGAAATGATAAGGCAGACCATCTGGCTAAGATTGGGGCTGTGATGGGAGAATTGCTACATATTGATTATTTAATGGGTGAAATACAAATTGATGCAGTGACACGTTCTAAAGCACCAAAGGAGATAGATCAACCGGTGGTGCAGTGGAGTCATGACATGCCAGACCAAGATTTGATTGAGGCACAAAAGAATGATCAAATTTTGGGAATCTATTATAATCATTTGATAGATCCTGAACAAAATCCTTTAACAGAAAATGATTGTATGGGAAAAGAAGAGTTGAGGGTGTTATTAAAGAACAAAACACGAATCAGATTACAGGATGGACTCATGATTAGAGAGTCCATAACAGGGCAAAAACAGTGGGTAGTACCCCTTTCATTCAGAGGACTGATGCTACACCATGCACATGATGCCATAACTGCAGGCCATAGAGGTTCACAAAAAACATTAGAAATATTAAAAGATTATGCTTACTGGCCACACATGTCCCAAGATGTGGAATTATATACTAGAGGATGTCTAGTATGCGCCCAATTTAAACCTGCTTCACCAATGCATAGAGCACCATTGATGAAAAGAGGCCTAACTCTCCCATGGTCAGATTTGCAAATAGACTATGTAGGTCCTTTAAAAAGGTCGAGCAGGGGACACCGTTATATTTTGAGTGTGGTATGTTTGATGTCGAAGTGGATTGAGTGCATTCCTGCACCAGATTGTAGTGCGCAAACAGCAGCCACATTGCTGGTGAACCATGTGTTCTCAAGGTTTGGGTTGCCACAAAGAATAGAGTCAGACAGAGGAAGTCATTTCACAAGTGCTCTAATGAGTAAGGTATGGCAAATACTAGGTGTGAAAAGGAAACTACATATCGCATATCGGGCGGCGTCTTCAGGTACAGTTGAAAGAAGCAATAGGTCTGTTGTGGATATTTTAAAGAAATTTGTGGCAGAAGCAGGTTCCAGCTGGGATTTGCGTTTACCATTGGTTTTGATGGCAATCAGGTCGACTCCTGCCAAAGCAACAGGTGTTAGCCCCCATGAGGTCTTAACAGGTAGGAAAATGGTGTTACCACAACACCTACTATACAGAACACATGAGCAAACCCTTGTGAGTGCATCCACAGTTCATGAATATATTGATGAACTGAGGAGACATTTGCAACATGCATTTGCTTTTGTGCAGAGAAATCTGGAAAGAGCTGCTGACAGTGCAAAGTTATATTATGATAAAAAGACATCAGCAAAGGAATACAGTGTAGGGGATCAGGTGTACAAGTTTCATTTTGGAAAAAGTAAACAGAAAAATTCTAAATTTCTAGCAGCCTGGCAGGGGCCATTTCGGATTATAGATAAGGTCTCTCCTGTAGTGTATAAAATTTTGAAAAATGAAGGTGAAACAGCAATAGAGCAGTTTGTCCATGTAAATCAAATCAAACCATGCCATCCCAGACATGAGATCAGGCGGCTTGAGCATGTAGAAACAGATATAATCCCTTGAACACAAAAAGAGAAAATAAATGGGTACAATCAGGAGGCAGTGACAAAGAAGTTAAAAAGTTGATTGTTATGATGGCACATAAACACTGTAGTATATGTAAAATATGATATAAAATAAATATAAATAAATAAATAAATAAATAAATGCACGTATAATGGAAGCTCATGGTTGGTGTGCAGAGAGAAAGTGTGTTAAATATTGAATATCAGTTTGTTTTCTTTTAACTTGTGTTTAATTTCAGAAAAAAAAAAAATGAAATATTTTTACCAAGCATGTTTTATTTTTGGCAAAAGGATGAAGTTAGTATTGTGCTATGTACTTAATCTGTTTATTTTCTATTTTGATTTAGACAATTAACATTATTTGGTCGGAGGTTCCGGGATCAGAGGCCACGGGAGACGATGGAGTCCTGGAGTCCCCTGGATGAAGACCAAAAGATGCCTGCCTCCAGGTGGAGGTGAAGACAAAATAACCGGAATGCCAAAAGAGATGAATACTGTGGATTCAAGATTGCCAAGATGAAAGAGTACTCGAATGAACCGAATAACATCGCTGGTCGGGACATACCAAAAGAGACAAAACAAAAGTTCCGGCATATGAAGTTCCACGTATTTATTATTTTAATTATTTATTTTAATTTGTTATATTAATTATTTGTTTTAGTTAGTTGTTTTATTTCGTTGTTTTTAATTGACTTGGAAAATTTAAACTTAAAGTAATGCCACTTCCACTGAGAAGGCAAATGTGGAACATTTTATGAACTGATGGACTCAGATGAAATGTTGATTGCAAATTTTCATTGATGCACATGAATATTCATTTTGTTGGATTGCTATATTGTAAAAAAAAAAAGAACAAGTTGTTTTTAGGAATTGGCTTGGATTATAGCCAAGTTCTAAAAAAAAAGGAGGGTGTATGTAAGGATATTTGGCGTGTTACAGCACAGAGTACAACACTACTACACAGGGAGCAAACAGCATAGAGTACAGCACTACTGCACAAGTAGCACATTTTTTTTTTTGCATTACCACCACAAGGGTGCGGTGCATTGCTATATGGGTTACCAGATTAACAAGGAAAGACAGGCTGTTCAGTCAAAAAACGATTTTAATATATAAGATGCAAATCTATTTTTACAGTTAAAAGCACACGTGCTCATTTAAAAATGCACACTATTTTCACCTGAAATGCCTATGGTGCGAGAGACACATTTGAAAATTAACAGCTAACCTATTAACCATTAACCTGACTAATAAAACCTTATTTAACATAACCCACTAATAAAATGTGTTCTCCACTGCAGAATTAGGCATACTCTGAAAGCCATTTAAATGTGTGTGCAGATTTTTTTTTCTCTGCCTGCTTCTCCGTGTTTTTGTGCACAGTAACTGCAGGAAGAAGGAAGTCAGATTTGCAACAATTGCAAATGTATAAGCGAAGCTATTATTGAGAGTAGGAGGATGAGAGATGATGGATTTCATTGGGACACGTCATACAGAGGGCTGAGATGAAAGTTTTAGTGGGCAGTATCAGGGAAAAAGACAGGCAGACATTTTTCTGCACTACTGGGGAGAAGACCTGGCTGTGGGACTCCTGACTGAATGCAGATCCCTGCGTCCTGCTACAGTCAAGATTTGGCAGTCGAGATTGGGGAGAGCTGAAAGAAGGACCTTTCCACTGGCTGAGGCGTTCCTATCTGAAAAAGCTGAGAATTCCAGGCAATGAACCCGGTTTGAGAAGGCAAGCGTTCCTTTTTGCTGGAGTTAATCCAAGGGAGCCACATTCACAAAGAGAACAGCCAAAGAGAACAACTAAAAAGATAAGGTAATGAGAAGTGTGGGAGCTGAGTGTGTACGGTAATATGCAGTCAGTGTAGGATTCCTGTGCATGCCTTAATCAAATGCTAATGTTGCAATTTGAGTTCTGTTCTCCGCCACGCTCTTTGCAGTGTGTCATAGACAATGCTTTTACTGTACCATTTTATTTATTTCTGTAAAGAGTGAGATCGTGTTTAAATGCAACTTTTATAATACAGAAAAATATTTGAAAACAGACGGGTGGTGTATTTAATATTTACCATTACAATGCCGATGAAGTGGGGAGATTTTTAAACAGTGCAATGGTCATTTTAAGACAGATGTGTGCATGTCAGATTCAGTATGAACAGTTGTGAGTGATTGTAGCATAGCTCGTTGGAGGTACATGAGCCAACGGGAAGAGAGACTCTCTGAACATAGCTCCCTACCGTATATAAGGTAGTGGAAATTACCACAAGATTACCATATATAGCTCTCTGTCGTAAATAAGTCAGTGAGATCGCCCATGGTGGCACACTATCACTGAAAAATGTGGTATTCCTAAAGTGTAGGTCTGAGGTCTCTCTAGTGATTACACGAAAAATCTAAGCAAAGATAAGGGATTTTGGACATTGGGGCCACAAATAAAACAAGGGAATTATGCTCACCAAAATACCACCAACCGCGCCTACCACCCACGCATACCAAATATGCATGCCTGGGTGCTGAAATAATGCATGTTCACTGTATTATTGTTGTACATGGCCCAATCTGAATACAAGGAGTGATTATTGCTAAGTTATATTTCGGCGGTAAGAAAATACTGTCAGGCCCCAAATCTCCACAAAATACCCTACAGGTCCTTAGCCAGAGGGGCTGCCGGGGGCAGAGGACTGCCCTGGGAGGGACCTTTAAGTCCAGGGAGTCAGCCAATCAAGGGTGCGGGAAGGTTAGGCTGAGGGGCGGGGAGGACCATGAGAGTTGGTCTGTGCTGTTAGGTGGCACGCGGTGCTTGGGGCCTACGAGTGGAAGGCACACGATTTTATAGGGGCCAGAGGGCTCCAGGGGACTCACCTGCTGACCGGGGGATGCCAGATGTTAATGGTGAGATCCCCCGGTTCAGCCGGCATTCTATACATGCCTGGATTCAGGCAGCCAATCACAGGTGCGGGAGAGTTGGGAGGTGGGCTGAGGGGCGGGGAGGACCACAAGAGTTGGTCTGTGCTGTTAGGCAGCATGCAGGGCCTGGGACGGTGCCAGATGCAAATGAGGCATTACTATGTTTGGCTATGAAGGGGGTAAGATCTCTTGCAACGTCTTTTATGAGCTGAGCAGGGCAAAGGTCTCTCTGGCAGTTTGATGGCTTAACTGAAGGAATTACTTTCTCTGCCTCAGGATAGAAATATTAGTGAAATTAAATTGAGGGGTCAGGTTAGCCAGTGTTTCCTTCGATGGGACATTCGTAGTAATGTGGTTGGGAGGATGGTTAAGGGATTTTTCTTTTTTGGGATATTTTGTGTTGAAGGTTGGTCACTTTATTGGAGAGGGCCTGTTGTATGTCAGAGTACCATGTGTTGTCCTTGGTGCAAATATTGTGGGTGATGATAGGAGATTCAAGTTCCTTGAGGATGGAGAACAATTCTTTAGTACTAGTGTTAGCTCTAGAGATATGTTTGTTGTAGGAGTTGCATTTGGCTAAGAATATTTCCTGTTTGTAATAGGATGAGATTTCGGTAGGTTTAGTTTTGTTAGCTGTAGATGGGAATAGTCTCCAAGTAGTTTCACTGCTCTTTTTTAGGTGTCTGAGGTCTTTCAGTTGAGGCGTGAACCATTTGTTCAGATGTGCTTTAGGCTTGCTGGGTCTGAGTTTGATGGGTGCAATGGTATCAAGTGTGGTTAGCATAATTTTGTGCCTGGGTCAAGGTTGTCTTCAAGCAAATACAGGATAGGGAGGATTGCCGGGATCACTTTATCCATTGTTATATATTTTTTTTATTTCTTGTTGGACAAGGTGGTGCAATAGGAGTGGTTAACGTGAGTGGTCTAGTAGTGTAGGAGGAAGTGAAAAAGACAAGAGAAAGTGGTCTATCCAAGTATAGGAGGTGATGGAGGTGATATTGGCCTCACAATTGGATTCCGCCACCCAGTCGAGGGATCTTCCTTTAATGTGGGTGGGTTCAGTGATTTTTTGGGATAATCCTAATTCGGATAGTGTATTAGCAATGGCAGTGGCATGCTTGTCTAAGGGATCATTGAAGCCCAAGTTGACATCGCCCAAGACTAATAATTGAGATGTGGTTTTGAGGTTATTGGATAGAAGAGTGTGAATGTCCTCCTCAAATGTTCCAGTGGGGTCAGAGGGCTTATAGATGAGGTGAATGGTTAACGTCTGGGAATTGACTAGAGGGGGTTTGGCTGTGAGGATTTCACAGGAGAGGGTGTTTTGGGCGGGAGCTAGTCTCATATGGGTTCTATGAGCCTGTCTTTTAATAACTAACCATTTTGAATGTGATTCGGCCTTTCAGCGTTCACTTAGCTCATGATCCACTTGTGTTTGAAACCCCCAATGTGTAGTGATTGCATTGTTTCTCAATGGGGGTGGGTTCTTTGCGCCATTGTATTTGTTGTATATTATTATCTTGTGACTATTTTTGAAGGTGTTTTAGCCTTTGTGTATCCCAATTCGGTATTAAATTGGCATTTTACTTTGCTCATAATCCACTTGTGTTTGAAACAACTCCCTATGCGTTTTTATTGCATTGCTTCTCCTCGGGGGTGGGTCCTATGAGCCTGCGTTTACCTAGATCGATTCTCAATCCCTTGCCCGTGTTTATCTCCATTCCTGGCATTTGCATTATTATTATTTTTTGACCATTTTGAAGGCTTCGTAAGGCGTTAGCCTTCTTGGTATTTTATGCTTTTTCTCCTTACTGGCAGATAACTGGGCTTCTTCTTGTGTCAATACTTACTTCAAGTGTGGCAACCTGCCTCTGTGGTTTGGTTTTTCTGTTCAACACCTTGCAGCATTTCATTGGCTTCAGTTTTCCTATAGTTTGGACACCTGCCCCTATGAGTTGGTAATTTGATCAGTTCCCATGAGGCATGGACTGGACTTCAGCTTGCCTCAGACTTTACCTAAAGTTTGGCAACCTACCCTTTTGATTTGCATATGTACCAGACTCCTTTGGGGCATTTTACCGCTCCTCGACTTCCTTCCACTTTTGCTTCAAGTTTGTACACCTGCCCATGTGGTTTGGTTATTACTAAACTAAACCATCTACAAGGCTAAGCTCCACCAAAAAGATAAGCAATTGTAACACGCCAAATATGGACAACTTTATTGAATCAGCCCTGACTTGCTTGACTGTAGAACAACTGAAAGATATGTGTAAAATTAGGGTTCTGACTCTGAAAGGAAAGAAATGGGAATTGATTTTCTAGGTTGTTAAATCACCAAAGCTTGGGTAGTAGGCCTGTAACTCCTACTAACCAAAATCATGTGGACGATAATGATGAGTATGCTAGTTTAGAGTCAAACTCCAATCAGCAAGAAGAATCAGAGGATGGAGAGGAGTCTCCAGAAGGGAGCCATCCTCTTCCACAACCTGCCCCTGTGCCTTAGTCACTTCCCATTGTGTCCCCACAAGGTCCAAATCTAAGCCCAAAATATATTTCACTTGAGAAACTAAGAATAGAGTTGGAGTTCAAGAAACTTGATGTGCAATCTGAAAACAAACATCAAGAGTGGAACTAAGAGAAAGTGAAATGCAGCATGAAATGGAAATGAGAAAGATGTCCCTTGATTCTGCTTCCCTTTCAGTGTCTTTTAGGTCTACTAGTCCCAAGGGGCCTTGCCTGTCTAAAGTAGCAGTGAGTATGTATTAACCTAAACTTGATGTGTTGGATTGGCTGAGTATGTTTGAAAACACCTATAGTATGTAAGTAATAAGTGGGAATGATTTGATTCCATGGCTCACGTATAGGCTCCCCCTGAATGGTTGTGATGCTATTATGAAGTTGGGTGCCAATGACAGAAAGGATTTTGAGTAATTTAAGCTGGCATAATAGTCATATTTGGGAAGACTCCTTCCTAGTACCTTAAGAGCTTTATGACCATCAAAAAGACTGACGGTACCCCTTGGGCTACCTGGGTGTGTGAATGGTTGAAGAACTTAGAAGGTCGGTTTAAGGAGTACAGAGTACACACCTTTGAAGTAATGAGAAATCCTTTTTTGCATAAATCTTTTTTTGATGCCTTCTCTCCTGAGCTGAGACAGCACTTGGCTGACTCTAAGGAAATTGATCCTAAAAAGCTAGCACAAGCTGCCAATGTATGGGTAGCCAACAGCACCACAAATAAAGACTCTGGGGTTACTCACAAGAAGAGGGGGAGGAGCACAAGAATGAGGGTAAAGAGAATTCCAATTCCCACCATCCATAAGAGGGCCACAAACATAACAAGGGTACATTTCATGGGAAACCTGGTAGGTCTAGTGAACCCTCTGGTGCCAAACTAGAGGGAGGTCAACAGAAATCCCCACTCCAGAGAAACTTTGGAAAATGTTTTGTATGTGAGTCTGTAGATCATGGGAAAGGGGATCTCAGATGTAATGGTAAACCTTCAGGGTCCATACTGCCTCCTTAGCCTCCATCCCTGAGTGAGAAGCACAAATGACAAGTGCACACTTTCAACTACTGGCTAAAGACCCGAGTGGGTGGAGTTCAAGCCAGTGTATCTTTAGTGTCCCTGGGTCTGTGGGTACAACATAATGTGGATGTTTATAACACAATTCCAGATAACACCAAAGAATATTATAAGGACAGTGTTCTTGTAAGTGGTCAGGAGACAACTGTCATAAGGGACACTGGGGCAAGCATTAAAGTGGTTGATAAACATTTGTTCAAACCTGATGATGTGGCTAAGGCAACCAACGGTACCACTAAACTTGCAGGAGGACCAATCCAAATGGTTCCTAGTCTGCCAGTTCTCATCCCGTGCAATAACATGACTGGTAGGATCCTTGTTATTGTACAGAATGAAATACCGGGGCGAGTCATGTTGGGGAATGACTTGAAGGCTCTTACAGTAGTGTCTAGTATGCCCAGGCCTCCCAGCAAAAAGAAGCAGGAGCAAACAAGATTGGCTAGAGAGGCAACCTTTAGAGACTCTTAGTTTGAGATTAAGGAGATTTCCAAACCCTCAAGTCCACAGGAAGGCCAACCTTCAACTTCCAATAAAAGAAAAGAGACTATGGAGAAATCCAAGATCTCTGGAAAAAAGAAAGCTCTGAAACCTAAACCTGTTCATAGGATGAGGACATCCCCGAGAGGACTGTCCCAGGTCACCCCAGTGACCGCTTCCCCAGTTGATGCTGAGTGAGAGGACCAACCAAACTCTGTGGAATCAGCTAATAGTGACACAGAGCTGGAAGAAAACCTTCCCTGAATTGGAGATCTGAATATTATTAGAAACCATCCTGAGCTGCAGACTTTATTTGCAGAAGGTGGACACTCTAGGGCAGACTTCAGCAGAGGAAAAATATAGTGCCCCTTTCTAGAAGGTCTGCGTCAGCAGACAGCTTCCCAGCTGGAAGGGCAAGTGCCAGGGAAGCATAGGATCTACTAGGAGGATGGCCTCCTCTACAGTGAACCTACGAAGACTACCCCAGGGGACTAGAGGAGACTAGCAGTACCCCAGGAGGTGAGACAAAGGTTCCTACAGTTAGCACATGAGATCCCTCCGGCTGGTCACTTAAGTTTCAAACGGACCAAAGAGAGTCTGTCTCTGTATTTCTACTAGCCCAAGATGCAGGCTGATGTAGATACGTTCTGTAGGAACTATCACACTTGTCAGACTTCTGGCAGGAGTGGACCCAAGAATGTAGCACCTTTAGTGCCCCTCCCTGTGGTGGGAGTCCATTTTGAGAGGGTGGGGATTGACATTGTTGGTCCCCTAGACCCTCCAACCGATTTATATTGGTTGTGGTAGACCATGCTACAAGGTATCCTGAGGCCATACCTATGAGAACTGTTACTGCTCAGGCAGTGGCTAAGGCTCTCCTTGGTATTTTTACCAGGGTTGGGTTTCCTAAAGCAGTCATCTCTGTGTAAGAGATGTAGGGCAAGAGCACTGCCTTAATCTTAGATCTAGTACATTTCTTAAAGATCTTAGAAATTCATATTTGTAGTAGGACAGTACAATTCTCTTGAAAAATGGTTGGGCAGCTAATGACTAAATCTCATGGTCGTATTTTCTTCCCTTGTAAATTTTGTTTTGACCATGGAACCCAGCACCTGTTCTGTAAACTTTGTTTCTTTATTGATTAGCCAAACCAAAATGTGAGGGGCATAATAACTCATACTTGATTTAGAATCTGAGTTTAAGGTCACACAGCATTATGTAGTATGCTTATTCTAGCACTAGGTAGATGCTTTAGTCACTTACTTTGGATGATGGAATGTTTTAATTCTTAATGTTTATGTAAATAAGTATTTGTAAATGATTGATCTTAAGATGATGTGTTAAAATAATATTTTATTTTTGTAATGGTGTTTTTTTAACCAAATACAAATAAAAAAAAGAAATAAAAAGAATAAGGCAGTCATCTCTGTTACGGGATCAAACTTCATGTCCCACTACATGCAGACCATGTGGAAAAACTGCAGAATGACTTACAAGTTAGTTCTAAACAGCCTACCATACCCAAACCATTGGATTTGTGGAGAGGTATAACTGTACTATGAAGAACATGAAAGGTGCTTGAGAGGAACCCCTTAGAAAAAAGTCTGACTTTCTACTGCCATGCCATCTCTTTGCTTATAGAGAAGTCCCTCAAGCAGGTGTTGGTTTCAGCTCCTTTGAACTTCTTTATGGTCATCCAGTCAGATGCCCTTTGGCCCTGATCAAGGAAGGGTTAGATAGTGTCTCTTCCCTACAGCCAGTGAGAGTCACTGACTAGCTGCTGGTTCTCAGAAAGTGGATGGCACTGATGAAGACAGAAGCTTCACAATACCTAAAAGCAGGTGAGGCTCTGGTCAAGCATTGGCATGACCAGAAGACCAACATGGTGGAGTTTACTCCATACCGGGTTGTACTGGTTATTGTACCTACAAGGCAGAGGGCCTTACAGGACAAGTGGATTGGACCCTTTAAGGTTGTAGGCAAGCTTGGAGAGGTCAACTATTTAGAGGACTTGGACAACCTCATGGAGGGCCCTAGGGTCTATCACACTAACCGCCTGGAGGCTTATGTTTCCAGACTAGAACTAGGAGCTTTGATTTTATCCTCTGATCAAGAGGAGGAGAGTGAGCCTCTCTCTGATCTCATCAGGGGACAACCCTCAGCTGAGACAATTGAAGGAGTGAAACTCTCTTCAGGTTTAACTCTGCAGCAACAGGAGGAGGGCAAGGCTCTGTTGAATCAGTTTGTCTCCCTGTTTTCTCTGATACCAGGCATAACCCCTTGAGCCAGCATGATATTCTCACTCGTGACAGTCTCCCTGTCAGAAGCAGGGGCTACAGAATGTCAGATCATGTCAGAACTCATATAAAGGAAGAGGTCAAGAGGATGCTTGACATTGGGGTTATTGAGCCATCTACAAGTTCATGGGGTAGTCCAGTTGTACTAGAACCAAAGGCAGGAACCAAAGAATTGAGATTCAGCATGGACTATAGGGCTCTTAATGCAGTCACCATCACTAATGACCACCCTTTACCCTGGACATATGAGCTAGTGGACAAACTTGTTTCAGCCAAGTTCTCAGCAGATTTGACCTCACCTCGGGATATTGGCAAATAGCTCTGACAGGCAATGACAAGGAGAAAACTGCATTCTCCACCCCAGGAGGAGGCTTATACCAGTTTAAGGTTATGTCTTTTTGACTTTAGAATGCACCTGCTACATTTCAAAGGATGGTGAATCAGCTTCTGAATGGGTTTGTAACGCTCACCTGGTTCCCTCGGAGGCGCGGGTCTTGGCTGGGCGGTGAAACCGTCTTCAAAGTTAGGCGTAGGGTCCGTTTGGCTCCCTGGTTTGGTCCCCTTCTCACCGAAAGCTTGACTTGGAGGGTGAGATGTCTACAAGTGGAAAAGATCAGGGGGTGTTAGTAGCTGGAAGGTTAGATGAAGTCTCTACCCCCACACTCTCTCCTCCCGTGGTACTCGGTTGCTAACTGTGCTCACCTTAAATAGGTGAATGCCGGGCTCTCCATCCTGCGTCTTGTGCAGGGGCTCTGGGTCCAGTTACTTCACTGGTTTTGGGATCAGCCTCTTGATTGCAGAGGGTAAGTAGAGAATGATGCCGCCGTTAATTGCACGAGCGGATTTTGCATATATCAAGTCCTTAATGTCCTCTTTTAACGTCCCTTTCTTGCAGGGTTGGCTGAGAAGAAATGATGGCGAAAGAATGCCAAAGTTCGTGGAGGCACGTAAGTAGAAAGTCTGTGCAGGGCCTTTCAACGCACCTTAATGTCTCTCTCTTGCTTTCAGATGGAGAATGATGAAGGCGCCGGTGATGATGCCCAGGTTCGTACCGAGGCGCGAACAAGATGATGGAGAATATGAAGGCACGTAAGTAGAAAGTCTGTTCAAGGCCTTTAAACGCACCTTAATGTCTCTCTTTGCCTTGCAGGTAGCGGAGTGCGGTGCGAGCTGACTTTGGAGCGTACGTCGCAAAGGTAAGCCGTTCAGAAACAAAACGTTACTAACCAATGTTCTTTTATCTTTGCAGGGCTCGATGGCGGAGAAAGGGTGCGGCGAATACCTTAAACGCTCCGGTGGATCGGGTAAGTTGAAGCGCTGACCTTGACTCTTCTAATCTGTGTTTTTGTTGTTGTGCAGATGCTGCTGAAGACTGAAGAATGGATCCTCATCAGGTAAATCCGGAGATTTCGCGTTCACAGGAGCTGGAATGGAAGATTCCCTGGAGCTGACACGGTGAGCGTCCTGCTGCTGATGCAGAATAACGCGAAGCACGTGGCACCAATCGGGTGTGGTTTAAATAGTGCACAGGAGTGCTTAGGCGTCTTCTTCCACAGCCTCGCCCAGGTAAGAAAAAGAGTTCCAGTTTCCAGAAGAGTTCCAGTCCTAGGGAGTGGTTCCAGCCCCACCCAGAAGAAAAGTAGTTCCTGCCAGAGGAGGATGAAGACTTCATCCTGTTGGTAAGGAAGCAGCATGGTCTGCTGCAGGTAGGTCCACCCAAGCACTTCTGAATTTGCTATGAGCCCGGCGCTTCTTGTGCCGGGACCAGTCTCCACAATGAGCCTGGTACCACCGGTGCCAGGACAAGGCCCAAAAGGTCCCTAAAGGGACTTGCTGGCGTCTGCAATGAATGTTATGAGCCTGCTTCCAAGGGCGTTGGGCTTCTCCTGTCTCCTTGGAAGCAGTGGTCATGACAGCACCCCCCCTCAAGGCCCCTCCCAAGTTCGTCTTCTCTGGGGGTCTTGGTTTGTCGGGAAAAGTTCGGTGAAACTTCTTGACCAGACGGGGTGCATGCACATGTTCCGATGGTTCCCAAGATCGTTCCTGGGGTCCATAACCTTTCCAGTCAATCAGATAATATAGTTTTGATTTGGAAATCTTGGAGTCTAGGATGTTCTGAATTTCGAACTCCAGTTCTCCATCCACTAGGATAGGGTCTGGAGATTTTGTCAAACGGGTTCCAGGTTGCATGGGTTTTAGCAAGGAGACGTGGAAGACGGGATGAACTTTCATATGAGTAGGTAAGCCCAATTTTACTGCCACTGGATTTATTATGGCGGTGATCGGGTAGGGTCCCAGGTATCGTGGATTGAAAGTACGTGGTCCTTTTAAGGGTAAATGTTTGGTGGACAGCCAGACTTGATCTCCCACTTGATATTGGGGAGCTTCCTTTCGATGTTGGTCTGCACCCTTCTTGTAATGTTCCTTGGCTTGCTGAAGGTGAGAAGTGGCTTCCTTAAAGGCTTGAGTGATTGTAGAGTGCAGGTGATCTACAGCAGGTGTTCCAAGAGTCTGAGGTGGATCAAGATTTGATGTGCGGGGATGGATTCCATACAAGAGGAAAAAAGGGTTTTTTCCAGTTCCAGAATGGACTGAATTATTATAAGCGTACTCCGCTATCCAGAGGATTTCTTTCCAAGGGCCTTCTGCTTGCTGCAACATGCAGCGTAGATATTGTTCCAGAGTTTGGTTGGTCCTCTCGGTCTGCCCGTCGGTCTGGGGATGATGGCTGGTTGAAAGCCTACGTCAATTTGGGCTAAACGACAGCAACTCCGCCAGAAGTGTGAAATAAACTGACTTCCTCTATCCGAGATTAGAACTGAAGGAAAGCCGTGCAACCGAACGATGTTCTCGAGGAATTCCCGGGCTAGAATTGAAGCAGTGGGTAACCCCTTTAATGGAATAAAATGAGCCATTTTAGAAAATAGGTCCACAACTACTAAGATCGTATTATATCCGGAGCATGGTGGTAAATACGTGATGAAATCCATGGAGAGAGTATGCCACGGGTGAGGAGGAATGTCTATTGGATGTAAGAGGCCTAATGGTTTCTCCTTCTGGCTTTTGTTCTGAGCGCACACCCCACAGGAGATTACAAAATCTTTAATGTCCTTCCTCCAAGAGGGCCACCAGAAATGTCTTTTTACTTTTTCAGACGTTTTAGCAATGCCGGGATGCCCTTCCATTAAGGAGTCATGGTAACATGAAATGACCTGTGATTGTAAATCCGTACATGGCAGATATAATCTACCTTGAAAGTATGGCAAGTCTTTTTCCATTGTAAAGTCTTTCCCCTTGAGTTTCCAGTCTTTTATTTCTGCTGGAGTCATAAGTTTTTTAACTTTCGCTTCAATATCTTCAAGGGATTGTGTGTTAATTAAACCCAGGATTCTTTGTTCCGGAATTATTGGTACGGGTTCAGGACTAGTCGTGAGTTCATCTACTCCCACTCGGGAGAGGGCATCCGCTTTTCCATTCTCGTTGCCTGGTCGGTAAGTAATTATAAAGTCGAACTCGGCGAAAAATAGTGCCCAACGGAGTTTTCTAGAGGATTGAGCTTTGGCTGATTTTAAGTATTGTAAATTGCGATGATCCGTAATGACGGTGACTGTGTGTCGGGCTCCCAGGAGATAGTGCCGCCAGGCCTTAAAGGCGGACTTAATAGCTAAAAGTTCTTTATCGGTAATGGTATAGTTGATTTCGGGAGCCGAAAATTTGCGGGACCAAAAGGCCACAGGGTGCAACTGGTTTGTTTCTGGGTCCCTCTGCGAAAGCACTGCTCCCATTGCGAGACTGGAGGCATCGGAATCAACAATATAGGGAAGTTCCGGGCGGGGATGTTTTAAAACCGGAGCTGAGATGAATTTAGTTTTCAGTTCTTGAAAGGCTTGTTCGGCTTCTGTAGACCATTCGAAACGTTTGTTTTTTCTGAGAAGGGCTGTAATAGGTTGAACTATTCGAGAGAAGTCTGGAATAAACCTACGATAAAAGTTGGCGAAGCCCAACATGCTTTGGACTCCTTTTACTGAGGTTGGTGAGGGCCACTTAAGAATAGCGTCCACTTTTCTTGAGTCCATGTGAACTCTGTTAGGTGACAAAATGAATCCCAAAAATTCGACCTCAGTAACGTGAAAAACGCATTTCTCCAGCTTAGCAAAAAGTCGGTGTTGATGGAGCCTCTCCAGTACTGCTGTGACGTGTTTTCGATGATCAGCCTCTGAGGCCGAGTAAACCAGAATATCGTCAATATAGACAACTACACACACATCAATGAGTTCTCTGAGGACGTCATTCATAAAGTACTGAAAAGCGGCCGGTGCATTGCATAATCCAAAGGGCATTACTTGATACTCGAATAATCCATACTTAGTACGAAAGGCCGTTTTCCATTCATCGCCCTCTTTTTTTCGTACCAAATGGTAAGCTCCTCTGAGGTCCAACTTAGTATAAATACAGGCACTTTTAACTTGGTCAAGTAGTTCTGGGATCAATGGTAACGGATATCTGTTCTTGATTGTTATCTGATTCAGGGCACGGTAATCTATACATGTTCTCAGGTCTCCCTCTTTTTTTGGAACGAAGAACAGAGCTGAGGAGGCTGGGGACTTTGAAGGACGGATAAATCCATTAGCCAGATATTGGTCCAAATATTGTCTTAGGTGAAGATTTTCTGGTCCGGTAAGGGCATAAATTCGACTGCACGGAGGAATGGATCCCGGAATCAGGTCTATCTGACAGTCGTATGACCTGTGAGGAGGCAGGGTGTTAGCTTGATCTTTCCGAAAGACATCATGATAATCCTGGTATTCAGAAGGCAGTTGTGGAGTCTCAGAGGAGATTGCTGCCAGCTTGGTGGGAGGCTGAGGATAACAGGTGGGAGCGCATTCTGGAAACCAAATTGTCTTTGCTTGCCAGTCGATTTGAGGATTGTGCTTCTCCAACCAAGGGATTCCCAGAATAACTTGAAATCGCGGAGCCTTGATCACGTCAAACACGATCTTCTCTTGATGTCCATCTTGGCCTACCAACGTCACTTCCAAGGTGGTGTGAGTTACTGGTCCGGAAGCTATTTCCGTACCGTCCACTGTGGTAATGACGTCTCTCACCGCCTTAGGACAAAGAGATAGATTCATCCTGGCGGCCATTTCACAGTCCACGTAATTGCCGATCGCGCCACAATCAATGTATGCTTTTATGGCATGCATACGATTGGGCTGCTCTGGACTCACGAGGACCATAGGCATGACGAAATGCGAGGTCAAAGAACTGGTTTTAACGCTCGGCAAGCAGAACTCTACACTTGTCGGGCGAGGTCGTTTTCCGACTCAGAACCTTCGGCACCTTTATCGGATGCTCCTACCATCTTTTTCTTTGGTTTCACAGGGCAATCTCGAAGAAAGTGTCCAGAATTTCCGCAATAGAGGCATAATTGCAATTGTCTTCTCCTTTCTCGTTCCTTTTGGGTTAGGGGTCCTTTCACGACCCCAATTTGCATGATTTCCACGGAATCATTTCCTTTAGCAGAGCTTTGTGGTCTTGAAAAAACACGGGATTCAAATCTGGAACGATCGGCCTTCCGATTCTGCAGCCTGTGATCTAATTGAACCACCAGATCGATATATTCAGAACAGTCTTGTGGCGGATTTACCACCTGGGCCAGAACGTCTTTAAGTTCCCCTCGCAGGCCTCTGTAGAAAAGCGTGATTCTCTTGTCTTCCGGCCATCCGGTTTCCACCACTAGACTGTTAAATGACGCAATGTAAGTCAAGAGGTCTTGATTACCCTGTCGTAGTGAAAGAAGTTCATTATCCAAGGCCTGACCCTGGGAGTGTCGTGCGAACAATCTCTCCATACTAGCTTGAAAGTCTTGGAAGTTATGAAGAACAGGGTCATTCTGAGTCACTAAAGGTATAGACCAATCTGCGGCACTGCCACTAAGTTATGAGAGCAAGAAGGCCACCTTGGCCTGGTCCGTTGGAAATGCGGCGGGTCTACACAAAAAGTGCAAGCGACATTGATTGAAGAGGACAGCGAATCTCCTGGGATCACCAGAAAAACGCTCGGGCGGGGCCAAAGATACATTTCCTGGTAGATTAATCTGCACCGGATTAGTGGAAGTCGTTGGAGCATGGCTCCCTCCCGAGGCGGGCGGAGGAGTTTGTCCCGCTTGGGCTTGTAACAACTGTCTGGCAAGATCATCAGTTCGCTCCTTAGAAACAACTAACTCTCTCCTTAAGGCATTCGTTTCCTGGCGTATTTGTATTTGTATTTGTTTATTTATAACGCGCAAACCAATAGGCCCAGGGGCATCAGGGCGCAATTTGTACAAGGTTGCAAGAAAAGAACATACAGGGATATAAATTACAATAAAAGTGTATCAATACAGCAAAAAACAAACTTAATAATTACAAATATTACACAGGGTACAGTATCCCTAGGCTCAGCAGAGGAAGTATCCCTGAGGTAGTTGGGAGGGTAGCAGCCCGGAAATCATGTAAGGGAACAGGCGGGCTGGGTAAGTAGGACAAATGTCTGACACAACTATTGCTGGTCAAAGAGCCAGGATTTGGTTTTATTCTTGAAGGTGTTGAAGGAGTCTTCAGCTCTGATGGCAGCGGGGAGGGTATTCCAAAGTTTGGAGGCTAGGACAGGGAAGCTGGTGCCTCCGGCTTTTTGGAGCTTAAACCTGGGGATAGTAAGGCAGTTAGTCTGAGCAGTTCTTAGTGGACGGGCAGTGGAGTGGCGCGAAAGCCGACTGCAGAGATAAATCGGAGCCTTGTTGGCTAGGCATTTGTGTGTGAGGGCAAGCGTTTTTAGGGAGATTCTCTGCTTCACGGGTAACCACTTAAGGCTAGTTCTGGCTTCTGAGATGTGGTGGTTACGAGGGATGTTCAGGGCCGCTCGAATTGCATTGTTCTGGGTGGTTTGGAGTTTGGATAGGTTTTCTTGGCTAGTGCCTAAATATAGAGCACTGCAGTAATCTATTTTTGCCATGATAAGTGTTCTCGCTAGTGTGACGCTGTTGTGGGTGGTGAGGAAAGGTCTACAGGCTGAAATGAGTTTGCACGTGTAGGCGGAGGTGGACCTGACTGCATTAGTTTGTCTTGACAGGGATAAGGTGGAATCTAGGTAAAAGCCTAGTGTTTTGGTGTCTTTCGAGACTTGTATGGAGTTGCCGTCTATGATGAATGACTGATAGGAAGGCTCAAGTTTGCTAAGGCGTTGTGAAGTACCCAGGATAAGTAGCTCCGTCTTATCGTCGTTCAGACATAGCTGGTGCTGGGCCATCCAGGCTTGGATGACCAAGTAGACGTCATTGAGGGCCTTGGTGTCAGCAAGATAATCACCAGAAATGGGAATGAGTATCTGGGTGTCGTCCGCATAGTTGGTGTAGGAGACACCCAGATAATCAAGCACATCAAAGAGTGGTTTCGTGAAGATATTGTAAAGAGTAGGTGACACGCAAGAACCCTGAGGAACACCGCAGTGAATAGGGGAGGGAGCTGCGGCAGCGGAGGGTGCAAAGACCCTCATAGATCTGTTGCTCAGGAAGGATTTGATCCAGGCCGCTGCGGAGGGAGAGAAGTTGGCAGCAGAGTGGAGGTGCCTGCAAAGGATCTGGTGGTTAACCAAATCAAATGCGGCGGAGAGGTCGAGGAGTAATAGCATTGCTAATTTGCCCTTGTCCTTCAGGACTTCGATCTGGGTTTTTAGGTCTAGTAAAGCCGTTTCGGTCCCATGTCTGGGCCGAAATCCGGATTGTCGTAGACCTAACAGATTGTTAGATTCAAGGTAGTTTTGGATCTGCAGATAAGCTGCCCGGTCCAGTATCTTCAGCAGAAATGGTACTGTAGTGATGGGTCGGAAGTTCGTGGGTATGCTTGGGTCAAGGGACGGTTTTTTTAGTAGCGGGATCACCCAGGCGTCTTTAAGGTTGTCCGGGACAATACCTGTTTCAAAGGATGAGTTAATGAAGGTTGTAATGAATGGGGCTAGGTCATGGGCGGAGTCCTTAATGATGGGAGCTGGGCACGGGTCACCTTGGCAGTTGGAAGGTTTCATCCTGAGGATGATGTTTTCTACTTCGGTGACAGTGAGCGGTGCGAAGGTGAAAGGTTTGATGTTGGCAGAGTTGGAGAAGGTGGGCCTAGTGGGGGAGAATGAGCGGTTGTCCCGCCTCAGGCAGTCCTGTTTTTCATTTATTTTAGATTGGAGCGTAGAGATTTTGTTTAGAAGGGCTGCTTGAATGTTAGCACACCATTTGCTGTCTTTCGTGCAAGTGTCTGGTGGGGAGACTGGGGTTTCGAGCTCTTTTAGGACTCTAAAGAGTTCCTTGGAATTAGAGTCGGCTTGCATGATACGATTATTAAGCGATTCTTTTTTAGCAGTGATGATGGCGTCTTTATAAGTGAGGGAGGCGAGAAGGAAGCCGTCTTTATGCTCATCAGAAGGGTGGCTTTTCCAACGGTTTTCCGCGCAGCGTTTGCCTTTGCGGAGGATTCTTAGCTGTGGAGTGAACCATGAGTTGAGATGTGCTCGTGGTTTAGCCTTCCTGGTTTTAATTGGTGCTATGGTGTCAATGGCCGTGAGCATCGTTTGGTTGTAGATGTCTGCTAGGGAGGTGGGATCAGAACAGACGTTGGTCGCCGCATTAAGAGAGGGGAGTAGCAGTGGGAGGAGTTGTTCTCTTGTTATGTTTTTTTTATTACGGGTGGGGAGGGCTGGGGCTATGGGTGTTAGGGCTCGCGGGGTAGCTTCAATGTTAAATGTTATGATGTGATGGTCAGACCATAGGCAAGGGGAGTTATTGAGGACCTGGATGTTGCAGTTGGAACCGGCTAACCAATCGATGGTCCTGCCTTTGATGTGGGTCGGTTCTTGTATGTACAAGGTGAGGCCAAGGTCGGTAAGAGCATATTCCAGATCAGTTGCTACAGGATCCTTAGGGTCACCGCGACCAAGATTGAAGTCACCTAAGATGATTGTTTGGGAGTTGTTTTTTGTTTTGTCTAGAAGAAGAGTGGAAATTTCACTGACAAAGGTGGGTGCCGGCCCTGGAGGCCTGTAGATAAGGTGAAGGGTGGCCGTTTGGTTAGGTGTTAGTAGTAATTTGATTGTCAGCAGTTCAGCTGATTCAAGTTTGGATTCGGATACCACTCTTAGGTCAAGGGAGTTTTTGTGGATGAATGCCACGCCGCCACCTCTAGTATGGGTAGAGGAGCGGTCACAGCGAGTGATGCCATAGTCAGGCGGTAAGGCCAAGGATAGAGAAGGGCCAGAGGCGGCATGTAGCCAGGTTTCAGATATGGCAATGAAGTCAAGGTCGGCAATGGTGATAAGGTCGGCTATGTCAAGAGCGTGTGCTGTGAGAGATCTAGCATTGATGAGGGCACCCTTGAACACAGGCAATTTAACCCCTGTGGTCTTAGTTTTGCAAGTGGCGGTGGGCGAAGGTGGGATGGGTGGAGTGCGTGGGGCTTGCTTGGTAGTATTGGTGCGGGAAGGACGAATGCGAAATCTGGTGCCTAGTCTCGTGTTCCTGAGAGTGAGAGGGCAGGGTTGGTTGGGGGTAGGTTTTGTGGCAAAGTGTTTGAGCCAGAGGGCTGGGTCATTGAGGTATTGGTTAATCTGGTTGCAGGGGTGGTGAGCGTCGACGGTAGTTACTGGAGGACTCGTTGAGGGTGTCAAGGTCATGGTGGGTGACGCTAGGTCAAGTGGGTAAGGGCAGGCAAGGTTATTAGCCTCAATGGTAGGAGTGGTTGACTTGGGTG
Source organism: Ambystoma mexicanum (assembly GCF_040938575.1). NCBI lineage: Eukaryota > Metazoa > Chordata > Amphibia > Caudata > Ambystomatidae > Ambystoma > Ambystoma mexicanum. The sequence goes on along the minus strand of NC_090932.1, from coordinate 480,203,153 downwards.
GTTGAGTGAATAGGGACAGATGTGTGGTAAGGAGGTAGTGCAATAGAAGGCGCACGCTGATGTGCATGATGGTGGTGCTGGCTACCAGAGTGGGTTCCCTATGAGCTAGTTGGCAGGGACAGGAAATGGTCTGTAGGCGACCAAGAGGCACAACACAATTGAAATAGTCTGTAAGAGACCTTAAGGCACAACACAATTGAATGGTCTGTAAGAGACCTTAAGGCACAACACAATTGAAATAGTCTGTAAGAGACCTTAAGGCACAACACAATTGAATGGTCTGTAAGAGACCTTAAGGCACAACACAATTGAATGGTCTGTAAGAGACCTTAAGGCACAACACAATTGAAATAGTCTGTAAGAGACCTTAAGGCACAACACAATTGAATGGTCTGTAAGAGACCTTAAGGCACAATACAGTTATAAGGTAGTCTAGTAGTGGCCCAAAGGCACAATATACTTATGATATGCTATAGTTCGAGAGTTTCAAGGGTGGCCGGAAACACGTTCAGATAATAGTGGCTCAGAGAACATGGCTACAGTAGTATCCCCGGTACTGGCATGCGAGATTATACTCCTTGAAATGCTGCGTGTACTTCTGCCCTCAACTCCCCAAGCAATTGGGCCAATTGGTCTGTGGCTGAGGTTTCCATTGCGCCTGGGCGGGAAATATGCGGTAAGGCTTCGCGTTCTGTAACGCTCACCTGGTTCCCTCGGAGGCGCGGGTCTTGGCTGGGCGGTGAAACCGTCTTCAAAGTTAGGCGTAGGGTCCGTTTGGCTCCCTGGTTTGGTCCCCTTCTCACCGAAAGCTTGACTTGGAGGGTGAGATGTCTACAAGTGGAAAAGATCAGGGGGTGTTAGTAGCTGGAAGGTTAGATGAAGTCTCTACCCCCACACTCTCTCCTCCCGTGGTACTCGGTTGCTAACTGTGCTCACCTTAAATAGGTGAATGCCGGGCTCTCCATCCTGCGTCTTGTGCAGGGGCTCTGGGTCCAGTTATTTCACTGGTTTTGGGATCAGCCTCTTGATTGCAGAGGGTAAGTAGAGAGCGATGCCGCCGTTAATTGCACGAGCGGATTTTGCATATATCAAGTCCTTAATGTCCTCTTTTAACGTCCCTTTCTTGCAGGGTTGGCTGAGAAGAAATGATGGCGAAAGAATGACAAAGTTCGTGGAGGCACGTAAGTAGAAAGTCTGTGCAGGGCCTTTCAACGCACCTTAATGTCTCTCTCTTGCTTTCAGATGGAGAATGATGAAGGCGCCGGTGATGATGCCCAGGTTCGTACCGAGGCGCGAACAAGATGATGGAGAATATGAAGGCACGTAAGTAGAAAGTCTGTTCAAGGCCTTTAAACGCACCTTAATGTCTCTCTTTGCCTTGCAGGTAGCGGAGTGTGGTGCGAGCTGACTTTGGAGCGTACGTCGCAAAGGTAAACCGTTCAGAAACAAAACGTTACTAACCAATGTTCTTTTGTCTTTGCAGGGCTCGATGGCGGAGAAAGGGTGCGGCGAATACCCTAAACGCTCCGGTGGATCGGGTAAGTTGAAGCGCTGACCTTGACTCTTCTAATCTGTGTTTTTGTTGTTGTGCAGATGCTGCTGAAGACTGAAGAATGGATCCTCATCAGGTAAATCCGGAGATTTCGCGTTCACAGGAGCTGGAATGGAAGATTCCCTGGAGCTGACACGGTGAGCGTCCTGCTGCTGATGCAGAATAACACGAAGCACGTGGCACCAATCGGGTGTGGTTTAAATAGTGCACAGGAGTGCTTAGGCGTCTTCTTCCACAGCCTCGCCCAGGTAAGAAAAAGAGTTCCAGTTTCCAGAAGAGTTCCAGTCCTAGGGAGTGGTTCCAGCCCCACCCAGAAGAAAAGTAGTTCCTGCCAGAGGAGGATGAAGACTTCATCCTGTTGGTAAGGAAGCAGCATGGTCTGCTGCAGGTAGGTCCACCCAAGCACTTCTGAATTTGCTATGAGCCCGGCGCTTCTTGTGCCGGGACCAGTCTCCACAATGAGCCTGGCACCACCGGTGCCAGGACAAGGCCCAAAAGGTCCCTAAAGGGACTTGCTGGCGTCTGCAATGAATGTTATGAGCCTGCTTCCAAGGGCGTTGGGCTTCTCCTGACTCCTTGGAAGCAGTGGTCATGACAGGTTAGAGGACTTCTGCATGGCATATTTGGATGATATTGCAGAGTTCAGCCCCACTTGGGAAGAGCATATTCACCACCTAGGATTTATTTTGCAGGCTCTGGAACAGGCCCATCTGACCATAAGGGCTAGTAAGTGTCACATTGGTCAGAGTAGAAAACCTTGGGCATGAGGTAGGAGGAGGTGCAATTAGGACACTGCCTAGCAAAGTACAAGCTGTGAAATACTGGGCCACTCCGACTTCCCAGAATCAAGTGAGAGTTTCCTATGTCTCACTGGGTATTACAGGGATTTTATAGAGAACTATGGGACCATAGCTTCTCGCTTAAATGTAATATCCTTTCCCAAATACCCCAAGAAGGTCATGTAGAATGAGGAGTGTACTAAGGCCTTTGAAAGACTGAAGCACCAGTCATGAGAGCTCCTGATTATAATCAATCCTTCATTATACCGACAGATGCTTCAAATACAGGGATAGGTGCAGTTTGAGCCAACGGGATGATAAAGGCTGGGAACACCCTGTCTGTTTCATCAGCAGCAAGCTGAAGGAACGCGAGACATTGTGGGCAACCATAGAACGTGAATGTTTTGCCATTGTGTGGTCTCTGAGGAAGTTTAGACCATCCTTGTATGGTTCTTCTTTCATTATTCAGACTGGCCACCAACCCTTGAGATGGTTAATGCAGATGAAGGGGGAGAATCCAAAATTGTTGAGATGGTCAATCAGCCTCCAAGGGTTTCATTTGACGATAGAACATAGGTCAGGGTGTAATCACCAAAATGCTGATGGTCTTTCCAGAAAGTATGACCGACTGGATTAGGAGATTCATCCTGGAATGGATTAAATCCTCCTATCGCTTAGTCTGTGGGTGACGAGTGTTAGGGAGAATTCACATTTCTGTGCTAATTCCCTTCAACCTTAGAGACCCCAGCTCTTTTGCTGGATTAGGAATTTAAACCTGGAGCGAGGGAGACCTTTTTATCACTCTCTCATGCGTTTTTACCTGAATTGGATTTTGTGTTTTCACTGTTTTTGGATTCTGACAAACTCCATAGGCATCTGCTTTTTGTATAGTGACACACAGCACCTACAGTGCAGTGTGACTCAGAAATCGTTTAGATTTTGCATGAGGTTTAAATACCTTTTCTTGGCTGAGCTACAGTTCTCAAGTACAGTAAAGTGAAATTGACTTTACTTACCTTTTCTCTTTGTAGGTCCAGCACACACCATTGTATGTGGAGTGCTGGGAGTCTTACCTAGTAGCCCCTTATCCTACATTCTCTAGTAACATTTTTATGTGACCCTAACTACTTTAAACGGCTGGTGGCAGTGGTTTACTTTTTCCTAGCATTGTGCTTTCTATCGCAGGCTTAAACCTCATCTGCAGCACAGCACCCATGGGTGGCTATTTTGTCAAATGGCCTGTGTTTTTTTTTTTAAATGTGTTTGTGAGGTCTTCTTGGGTTTTACTCTGTGCGTTGAGACATATTTGAACCCTTTGCTTGTCTTGCCCTGACTCCAGTGTGTCTGGAAGGACAGAATGTGAGGTAGGGTCCTGAAATTCCCCTGTCCTTTGTCTCTAGGAATGCCTGAATGCAAACAGTCCTGATTGTCTGTCTGGCCTTCCTTTCAGGACAGCCACCCTGCTGTGTGATGGACAGTCTAGGCTGTGCATGAATGGAAGAAACCTGCTCAAAAGGCAAGGGTTTTGGGACTACAGGTAGAGTCGATCACTGGGAGAGACAACCAATAAAGAAACCATGAATGAAGCTTGCTGAAACCTCTTGGACCTTTGAATTGCCTGGTGAAGCACTGCTGCTGTGCTGAACTCCTTTTTCACATTGACAGAGAAGCTACGGATGGAACGCAACTTCTCCCCTTGGATTAGTGGGACCAATTAACCCTAAGATGAACGCCACTGGGCCACCATCCCCGACTGGCTGTGCTTCTTCGTTTCTGTGAAAGCCCAAAGGCAGGGGTCGAGTGCAACGTCTGCTGCTTAACGGAGCTGGCTAGAAGCTACAGGAGACTCCTAAGGATTATCCAGAAGCAGGACCTCCAGATCCAGAGTCCCCTCACCAGACTGTAGAACCAAGGGAGCAAAGATAGTCCAACCAATATCTGCAACTACACTGTTTGCTAAGCAGTGAAACTGTGAAGTGCCACTGAAGCGAAAAGAGCTTATAGCTGCCGACATCTTCCTAAGTACAGCCTCAGGAGCCCTCCAGACATCCTCCCTCTTGTCCCCATGACTGAGGCTCAGAAACAAGGGTCTGCACCGCTGTAGCAAGAGAGAATCCAGCTGGACCACTTTTCTTCAAACCAGAGGTACTGTTTAGGCTTGGGGTGCTTACCTTATTGCCTTTTAGCCACACACTTCTCAGTTGGGAATTGCATTGGCTTACCTTTTAGAGTTGATTTCAACTTTCTTCTCACAGGCTTAACAACTTGTGACACTAAAAGTGCATTTTCTAAAGACTCTAACTTTGTGCAAGACTTTGATCTATGAAGGGCATCAGATCCATAGATTGTGCCCCAAATGACTTTGGCTGTCCTGGCTCCCTGAAGACTCTTCAGGTCCTTTGACTTTGATACTTTGTGTCCCTCATAGGTGGTAGCTTGGTGTATACTGTTACTGCTGGTAAAGGCTTATCTAGATTTAATTGGAAGATTTAGTAGTCCTCGCATGTCCTGAGAAACCGTCTAACCTTTTTCCTTCCCTAACCTTTCCTTTCTACAAACCTCAGAATATGAAAAGTTTATTAGTGTGAGATATAAATGCCATTACTGTCCCAGTGATTGAAGTCACCTCAGGTGCAGGAATTGTGTACGAAGCATATCCAAAGATTATCCACTGACTTGTTTTGATTCTGGAGAGTCATTTTAAAGTATATTTACATTGTTAAAACAAATTGCCTTTTTAAAATAATCTTTATTTAAAAATTGATGTTAATCAAATAAATAACTAGTTATAACAGAAACCTTGAGTGTAATTGTTACTTGGCTACTTGTATTTACATATTATATTTGTACAGCTCTACAGCTCACATTTACCCCTCTTTTGGCGGCTCAGACACACTATCAACTTGTGTAGTACAGACCTATACCAAAAGGTGGGTTTCCTAATGCCAAGCATATAAGTGTTGTGTAGTCTCACACAGTATGACTGTGCCAATTCTTACCTAACACAATCCAAACCCTCAAACAAGCACACCTGGGGCCAGATTACAGAAGCTTTGTGCTGGTGCAAGTGCAAAGTTTTCACGGTATTAGTACTAGGGCAAAGATCGCCCTATTTCTAAAAACATTTGCAAACATTAGAAAACCATTGCATCATGAAAAGTGCATTTTGGCATGGTATAAGAACTAGGGCAACAATTGCCCTAGTGAAAAAAAAGATTCATTTTCACAGTATTTTTGCATCAGGGCAATGTTTGCCTTGGTGCTTATATCATGCCAGACTGCACTTGTCATGGTACAATGGTTGTCTAATATTTGCAAGAGTTTTCAGAAATAGGGCAAACTTTGCCCTAGTGCTAATACCATGCAAATTTGCATTTGCACCAGTTCAAAGTTTCTGTAATCTGGCCCCAGTGCTGTTTAAGGAAATGTTCAGTGCTGTCAACTGAAGTGAAAGTTTAAACGTCGTCCATTGCTTTTATTTTAAAAGTAAACCATCCTAGAGCAGTTTCATTTAAAAATAAAAGTATAGGACTACTAAAGCTAAAAAAGAAAAATAAGTAGAGGAGAGCCGCTCCCAACTGCTTCCGCCCACTTCAACCACTGAATTAGTTATCTAAATATTCCTTTTTGAAGAGCATAGTGAAACATCCTAAAAAAAAAAGATAAAACATGAGTGTACTTGACGCATATGCACACTAGGGGCCCACTTCATGGAATATTTGCCGGGTTCAAAGTGAATTTGAAACTGCTGAAAAGTGACTTTGCACTGCTGACACAAACCCTGATTCATGGAGCTGTGCAAAGTGTATTTTTGCTGGACAAAGTCAGCGCATAATCATTTTTGCAGTACAAAACAACTTTGCCCAGGCTTTGCATGGCAAGAATACACTTTGCACGGTTCCATGAATCAGGATTTGTGTCGGCAGTGCAAAGTCCCTTTTCAGCATTGCAAAATCACTTTGAACCGGGCAAATATTCCATGAATTGGTCCCAAAATGTTCTTCCTTAACAAATAACTAAGGGGCCAATACATGGTATAGTTTGCATGGTTTAATAGTGACTTTGCACTGCTGAAAAGTGACTTTGCACTGCCGATACAAACCCTGATACATGGAACTATGCAGAATGTATTTTTGCAGTGCCAAGTCAGTGCAAAGTCAGTACAAAGTAATTGTTGTAGTACAAAATGACTTGGCACTGAATTTGCACTGCATAAATACACTTTGCACAGTTCCATGAATCAGGGTTTGTGGCAGGAGTGCAAAGTCCCTTTTCAGCAGTGCAAAATCACTTTGAACCATGCAAAAATTCCATGAATCTGACGCTAAGTTCCTGCAACACATGAGGTTAAACAGATGTTTCATTATTGTTAAGAGAAGAACATCTGACAAAGCAACCATATAAACAGAACATTTCTACCGACGCAGTTGGCTATTTTGAAATTGCAAAACCTCACTGGAATCACACATCTTAAACGTGAACTGAGGTCATACAAGTTAGCTATTAATTGTCAGGATTCTGGCAAAATAACAAATCTATTCATTCCAAAACACAATTTTAGAAGTGCTACGACCAACAGTTCCTAAGGTAGCCATAATCTGACTTCCTCATCATAGAAGTTGTGTGCTGTCTAAACACTCTGGTGAAAGTGCAAAGTTTCATCGTATTTGCATTAGGGCAAAGTTTGCCTTAGTACAAAAAGAAATTGGGGTCATATTCAAAAACATTGCACCGTGACAAGTGCACAAGTGCACCGTGACATGGTATGAGCAGTAGGTCAAAATATGCCCTAGTGAAAAAAACATGCACTTTCAATGCATTTACCCACCATGGCAAAGTTTGCCCTAGCGCTAATACGGTTCTGGCACTGGTGCACAATTTCATTGCAAGTGCACATTTCTTTGCACTAGGGAATGTTTGCCCTAGTGCTTATAGCAATAGAAATTGCACTTGTCACGGTGCAAATGTTTTCGCATATGACCCCAATGTTTGCCCTAGTGCTAATTCATTCCACTTCCACTCGTGCAAAGTTTCTGCAATCTGGCCCCAGATTGAAATATGTGACAAAGGACAAGAATAGACTATATAATGGGCTATGTTTCCTTAAATGAGTGACCATGCCTTAAAGCACTATAATACAGTACATTCCATAAAACAGCCTGTGAGAATATGTGACAAAATTGATGAGTGTATATGAAAATCCAACAGCTAGCTTCTGTCTCAACCTTACGTTTCAAGGGCATCCTTCTGCCCCTCCAAGCAGTACACCCATTATCATAAACCACTGAGTATTTCTACGTTTTCTCGGTTGCAATAGAGACAAAAGCGGGCAGGGTGAGAGGTACCTCAGGGTAAAAAATCCAGTACAAGAATGTTAAGTCATGCAATCAGGTCCAAGCAAGCAGCCGAGCTGGAATCAACTACAATTCCCAAATTGAATTGGGAATTACTGTATTGCATTGTATTTGAGTATTTACATCAAGCTCATGATGGACGAAACCGTACAGCAGCGCAGCAGGAGCACAAATTCAAACAAAGCAAGAAATGGCCCATGTTAGGAAAGATTTCATAATTGTATGTAATTTCCCTCCATGTGTCAACCCCCAAACTTTTTGCTGCTGTTTTACACCATTGACTAAAATTTGCCAGAGAAGCACAGCCCTCAGCTGCACTCCTCTTGGCTTTCTCTCACTTTTTATGGGGAAAATGACATGCCCTAAAGACAGTCAGTACTGGGAGACTTTGTTTCCCTTAGTCCTTTCCTCATGTTGCAGCTTTTGTGCAACATGTAACCAGTGTGCAATGTAACTTACCTTACAGCACACTTGGGTCTCTAGTCTTTCCAAAGACCCTAGAAACTCTTGCTGGACTTTTTATGAACTGTGCAGATGTGTCATGGACAGGACTGGTGGCAGCTATTGTTTTCTTATATTTTTAAACCTTTCTTGCCATGTGAACCGCGTTTACCGCGTTTGGCACAAATAGGTGGCCTGGCTCCAAAATGACCATGCCACAAGGTTCTTTGTCCTGTCCTTTGTCCATCTTGCCCCTTTGCCTTCCCCAGGTCAAGACGACCCGGGTCAGTCCTTATTTGGGCATGCACTTTCCTGCAAAACCGAATGCTTTCATGGGCTTCCGCATGTCTTGTGTGTGTGCCCCCAGGATGTGGGCTGGGATGTCTGTTCCAAATGCACATCCTGGGTGCCAGAGTGTCTGGAGTGTCCTGAATGGCTGGGACCACCGTGGTCCATGATTGGTCCGCATATGGAGTGAGTGTTCGTGAGAAGATCTCCAATTGGGTCCTCTCCGTTTTGGCACGAAGGGAACTTTGGATAAGAGGAGGCTGAAAACACCACTGCCATGTTGATCTCCTGAGTTCACACGAACAAAGGATAAGGAGCCAAGTATCCTGCAACAAGAAGCTGAGTCGAGGAACCGCTGGTGACCCGCTGGAAGGTTTGGCACCCTGAGCCCGCTGTCGTCCTGTGGGACCCGTCTGCCTCTGATCGTTTTAGAAGGTCTGCGAAGACGCTTCGACCAATTGGAATAGTGGGATCAACTATTCTCAGCACTGTAGTGAAAAGGGTAACCCGCACTTCCCTGGGGGCCAGCCTTTAGTGCAATAAAATCACTCCTAATTACCCTCCCACACAAGTAAGAATCTATGCGAAGCACAGTGAACTCAGTCTGGAAGAAAGCCAATCACACAGAAACTTTGATGCTTGCATTTATTACTACAGTGTCTAATGAGAATTAAGCAGCATTTTTACAATAATAGGGGAATGAAAGTGCAATCTGAATAATACCAATTATCAGTCACAGATGAATATGAAATTATTGATCTTATGCTCCTAGGAATCGTGAATGGCGATACGATTGAATCACACCCAGAACCCATGCCATTCAATGTGCCCGGCACTCCTCAGGAAGGGGGGGGACTGGCCTAGCCCCCAAAGGCCTGCACTAGAATGGGGATCTGATGCTAGGAGCCTCGGCCCTCTAGTGCACGGCTGGTAAACCAGGCGCTGTTTCTCTCTGTGCGCGCGTCTCACGAACAGCCCAGGAAGAGTCCCTCCCCAGTTGGCCCAGGTAAAGTTCTCTTATTAGGGGCTGCATGTCAATCATTATGACATACTAGCTTTTCTAGAATCTTCTGGGTCCAACTTTTATGCGGCAAAGCATGTTTACGCCTCGAAAGTTACAACTAGAAACAGCCAGTCTTTGCTCCCAGGCTCCGTTTACGTTGTTTTGGGAAGGCCTTACATTCCTGTGTTATCAGTGCACCTGACTCACAGAACAAAGAAGAGCAAGGCTGTGCAAGGCTGTGCCTGGCTCCTAAAGGCTGCGCAGAGCCTCTTGCAAAACTAGATAGTTATGTCTTCAAGAAGGGCCTTCGCAGTTAACCCCTTACAAGGATGCGGGTTCACCGAGTTTGAGAGGCCTGGCTGGTTCAGCATTTTCCTCCACGCTTCGAATAAACTCTAAATACACACACGATAGCCCAGTGGGTTATGCAAGTGCAGGTTACTGCAAGCGCCTAGACACTTTTCATGACATTCCACCCTTTTCGAAGTGAGGCTTGAAAATGCTGACTCATTGCCATGATTTAGAAGCATGTATGGTGTGCTGTAGGCCGATCAAACCTTTTTCCAGTGCAGTCATTCTATTATAGAGAAATGTCATCCTACGAAAGAGCCCAATAAAAACTATATCAGTATTAGGGAAATCAGCAGCCACAGCAAGGGATGCAACATTATATTAAGCAGCCTTGTGGAGGACGGAGACCATCCAGTGAATACATCCTGCCAGTGGTGAATAGTAACTTATTTTATTATTGCAACTAAGATATGCCTGTAACAAGCGCCACAATGCCCCCAGGCTGACGTGCGCTCTACAAATTTGAATAAAATGAAAATAAAAAATAACTGATTGCAGATGGTCAGCAGTTTTGATTAATTGATTCCTGTCTATCATCAACTTGCACTCTGCAGAGATAACTGAGGTAGCGAGCGTTTGGAAATCTTTCCATGCAGTTTGAGCAAATTTTCTAATAGCTTGAAGCTGGGCAGTAATCACCCCATAGGGTAGCATCCAGTTAAGCAGATGCGTGAGCTTGGCATGCAGAGTAGTGTGAGACCACTGGGTTAATGAATATAAGGTGTGAGTAACAATGTCTAAGCTAGTCACAACCTGATCTACGCAAAATACTTGAGGATTCCCTAACAACCTATAATTGTTAATAAACAAGGAATGATTAGTAACTATGCAGGCTTTATGCTGGTCTATCTGGAAAATGTCAGTTCCATTAATATGGTATTGCATCCAGGTGCACTCCCCGGCTATGGGATGCATGCATGGGTCCAGAATCCTTCCAGTTTGGGGACACAGCCACCCCTGATCCCAGGGCGTGCAGGTGTGACTGTGGATGGTGTAGTTTTGGCTGTCTAACCATTCCCCTCGTATCTGCGGAACCCACCAGGAACCATTTATTTTCATAGGCAAGACTATAAAAGTGCACCATATTTCTAAAGCATAAGCGGTTCTACTAACTTGTCTTAAAGCGTGGCATGTGTTATTCATGAAGTCAAAAGCAAGCGGTTTAATCCATATGTTTGCTGGTAACTGTAGCTCTGTGTGGCAGTGGGTTGAGGATAGTCGCCCCCACTTGGAGCGAAAAGCCAACACCTGCTGATTTAACAAAGTTTGCCATTTAATGCATTGTGTGTCTTTAGCAATCTTGTTGACCTGCCCTATGGCAGAAAAAATGTCTCCATAGCTAAAATGCTGCCATCTCCAGTGGTTACCAATACTTGTAGCAGTGTTTTGTCGTGTAGGGCTTATCAAGGGGCCCCATTTTTATAGCAGAACTCATGGTAGCTAACTTATTACGTACAATTTCTATGTCAAAAGCATTTAAAGCTTCCGTTCCCACCCCCGCTGCTCCCGCAATCAATTAAACTAGCCCTATAGCTACTCGCAATTTGGTGTTGGCCATAGAAATTGACTCCATTTGTAGCAGCTTGGTAGTAATAAGGAAACATTGCCTCGTGATAAATCTATGTCTAAGTGTACTTCTGTAATGATAGAGGCGTGCATTACGTGTTTGCACTGTAAATGTTGTCTTACTACTGAGAAATCTAACATGTTTTGTGTGACTTAAAGAATACCATTCTCCAAGTGGGATGCCTGCCATATGCAATATTAGTTTCAGATACAAACACCATACTAGCATCCGGTAATGGCTGTTTCAACGCACAATTGTATAAAATGCATTTAGTTAAGTTATAGTCCAAAACATCTTGGCGAGTACACTCGCTGCAGTTCTTGGGGCATAAAAAACATGACACATCAAACATATTATTGGATGCATTCACTGAAATGTTTGGGCCTAAGATTTCCTAAGTGCCAGTCATATGAGTCAGTGACAAAAGATGCCCAACATTATGCCAAGCCAGTACTTTTGCAGTTCCATGTGGATACTCATTTGTAGCGCTTTTCTCACAGGTTACGGTGCCGTTGCAGTTATCACGCAGGACTGGAGCATCAATTGTAGTGCATGCGATTCTCAGAGTCCATGTAGCGTCTTGCATCAACCCATTCTTTACAGAGAAAGCGTTTGCTTGGAAGCTCAGGAGCACCCACAGCAAGGCAAGTCCTACCCCCTTCATAGTGCTCTACGTTCGTGGTGTGAGCCTAGTAGCAGGAGAATTCTGCAAAAGTGCAACATAAGTACTTCCAACACCTTGACTTAACACCTCCCCAGCCTCAGGCTTTTTGTTTGGATGGTGAACCCACACCTTTTTTTCCCATGCTACCGAAGCCTCCTTCCCCCCTTAATGTAGTGTCTTGGGCTTGCTTACTTTCAACCACTAGGGGACAACTGCTTGCTCACAAATCAATTGTTCAATTCGGTCATATTTGGTTAATGGTACTGCAGATGCACCAGCATTATGTAAAGGTTCCGAAACAGTCCCTCTATAATCAGGATCAATCACACCTCCCAAAATGTCAATGCCTTTTTTCGCCAGGCTGGATTGTGCAGCAATGCGTCCATAAGTGCCAGCTGACAATTTGATGCCAATACCCAGCAATATGGATTTAGTTTGCCCTGCTGGCATGACATCATCTTCATAGGTAGATAAATCAAGTCCAATGCTGCCTGCCATGGCTTGCACAGGTAGCTTTGCTTCTTTGTCAGTTTTGCACTAGAATAGGGATCTGATGCTAGGAGCCTCGGCCCTCTAGTGCACGGCTGGTAATCCAGGCGCTGTTTCTCTCCGTGCGTGCATCTCACGAACAGCCCAGGAAGAGTCCCTCCCTAGTTGGCCTAGGTAAAGTTCTCTTATTAGGGACTGCATGTCAATCATTATGACATACTAGCTTTTCGAGAATCTTCTGGGCCCAACCTTTATGCGGCAAAGCTTGTTTACGCCTGGAAATTTACAACTAGAAACAGCCAGTCTTGGCTCCCAAGCTCTGTGTACGTTGTTTTGGGAAGGCCTTACATTCCTGTGTTATCAGTGCACCTGACCTGCAGAGCGTAAAAGAGCAAGGCTGTGCAAGGCTGTGCCTGGCTCCTAAAGGCTGTGCAGAGCCTCTTGCAAAACTAGATGTTTATGTCTTCAAGAAGGGCCTTCGCAGTTAACCCCTTACAAGCATGCAGGCTCACCCAGTTCGAGAGGCCTGGCTGGTTCAGCATTTTCCTCCATGCTTTCAATAAGCTCTAAATACATGCAAGATAGCCCAGTGGGTTAATGCAAGTGCAGGTTACTGCAAGCGCCTAGTGGCTTTTCATGACAGGCACCTTCAAAAAACCCTGCAAGTAAGCCTCTTCGGAAGTGTCCCTGGGCCAACCAGTGGGCTGACCAGCTTACACAGGACGTTTGCTCTGTTATCGCCGCTGTTTTGAGTTGGCACTCGAAACTTGCGATACTGCTTGCTCTGAGTCCACTGCACCCTCACACCAAATTTCATACACTTGGTGTTCACAGGTCTGAAGTGAGATGAGTGCGACCGGCCCGGAGTAAACGCGGTTAACGTGTTGACCTGCCGTGCAACAACCTGTGCAAGTTCGCTGCATTTGTGACCCCCTCGCCCCTGAAGCCTGCTGCAGTGGAATTGTGCTGATTCCTCCACCCAGAGCACATAAATCACCACTGTCCCGTTTGGGAATCCTCGCTGCATCTCGGGAACTACACGGTGCCGAGACGTCCTGATTGACGAATTCGAACCTGCCAGCGAAGTGGACTGCACTGGCAAAGTTTGGGTCTGCCTGCGTCGGGACCGGTGAGTAGTCCTTACCCCAACCGGTGGCCACTAGCACAGGAGCCCATTTTTATGCACGTAGTGGCCCCTGATGGCCCCTTTCCTTTCCACAGCTATTGCGAAATAGCGACTCCATCCCGCACTCTCAAACTGTCTCTGCCCTCAAGTGAAGGTCCTGATTGAATAATGGGAACTTTTTCTTCATTGCCTTATCCACCTCCTGTAGCTGCTAGAGACCCATGAAGAGACCCTAATAGCATAAGGCTCCTCTCTTCGTAGGGCTTGGAATGCCTCTTAATTAGGTGTATTTTGAACGTGGAACTGGATCTAAAGATTACTTGCACTGCCTGTTTTCCTCCCATCTAGGTGGTCTACATATTTTGTGCTGTTAACCCCTTACAACCCATTGGTCTTGTACATATATTGTGTTGATTGTGATATATTGGTTTACTTTAGTGTTACTGTGATTCTTTGCTATGGTATGTGTTACAAATGCCTTGTAATAAATGTGTCTATATTTTTAAAATAACACCTGTCTGGAGTAATTTGTAAGTGTCCTTGCTTTGTGTGCCCATTGAAGTCTTTCAGTCTCCCTCACCACTCTTGAGACTTAGTCTTGACCGCCTGCCACAGATAGACTGATTGGTCTGGCTTGTCCAGAGGTTACTCTGTTCCAAGAAACTAAATTGGCCTTCTGACCCTCTGCCCCTCCAGGTCTGAGTTCAGAAATCCCTCTTAACAAATTGGTGTACAGCGGTGGGATAGGACTGAAGGTATTCTGTGTTGCACACTAGTGAAGGCATTTCGAGTTATTTTTACCAGGACACATAGTGAATTGTTGTATTATAACTTTTTAAAGGTCATAGTCCTATCTAACAGTATGGAAATAAGTACATTGTTAGGTTTAAATGCTTCTAGGTCTGAAACATTGAGAAAGATGTGTGCTGAGAGAGGAGTCCCCTCTCAAGGCATGAAAGTAGAAATGATCCAAAGAATCATGGACTTGCAAGAAGCTCAGCTTAGAGTTATAGCTTCTGAGGACAGTGCAGAAGGAGATGGGGCTGCTCTCACTGGTAGAACTAATGGTTCTGCCGCTGCACTGATCCACAGCAACCATGAGGACATGGAGGATGTAATGTCTAATGTTTCCTCTGCCAGTGCTGATGGGGAGGCCGTACTTGAATTCAAGGAACAGGAACTGCTGTTTAGGCAGAAAGAGCTTGAGTTCAATATGGCCAAACTAAAAATAGAGCAGGCAGAAAAACAAAAAGACAGGGATCACCAGTTGGAACTTGCCAAGCTTCAAGTTGCCAATGGATCCAAGGGTCCTGGGCATAGGTCTGGGGCATCCTCTCATCCAAGGTTTACAAAATATCTGCTCAGTGTCTCTGAGGAAAATAATGACATTATGGACTTCCTGAATACATTTGATTATGCATGTGAAGTTCAACAAGTTGACAATGCTGATAAAATTGGCTGGTTATTTAGCAGACTGCCCCATTCTGGCTGCAGTGCCATTATGGAAATGTCAAAAGCTGAGAATGCAGATTTTGCAATGTTGAAGCAGACTCTCATCTTAAAGTTTTGAAAGACTCCTGTTCAATACTTAAAAGGATTCAGAGAGTACAAGAAGAAAGAAGGTGGTACTTGGGTATTTTGTGTAACTGAATCCTTAAAAACTTGACTGGCTGGGTTGAAGGTATGATAAGTCTTGTCATGCTGGAACACATTTTTGCATCTTCTTCCACTGAGCTTAAGCAGCATTTGGCAGATTCAAAGGAGATAGATCCTAAGAATCTAGCCATTGCAGCAGATTTATGGCTGTCACACAGAGTGTCCCATAAGGACAAGACTCATCCTGGTAATCAGGAGGAAGGGAAAAAGTCCAAAGCTAAAGAGGGTGGGTAAACTGATAAATCTTCCTCCCATAACGGCCACAAAAAGAAAAATAAGGGTAAGACACAAGAGAACTCACAGGGTAGTGGAGGTCAGCCTCCTAAGCAGAACTCTGGTTATAGTAAGCCTCCCTATGTAAACAGACCCAATAGATCTTGTTTTGCTTGTGGAGCAACTGACCACGTTAAGGGGGATCCCAGATGTAAGGTCAAAACCTTGGGGGTCAACTCTGCTAATCTGACCTTCTCCTCCTATGAGGAGGAAGAGATTACAGGAGCATCCTTCTCCTCAGACTGCTTCCCCAGTGGGATAGCCGCTGGGGTAGTTTTAGTTTCCCTGGGTTCCTGGGAGCCTAAAGTCTCAGAGGCTTATGCTAGGATTCCAGATAACACCAAGCACTACTTTAAAGACAGTGTGCTGATCAATGGAGTAGATACTCCAGCTCTTAGGGATAGTAGGTGTAGTCGAACTGTAGTGGATTCTACATTGGTAGACCCAGAGGAAGTTGTCAGAGCTACTCTGATGCCCATTAAGTTAGCTGATGGCCCACCACTCATGTTCCCAGTAATACCTGTAAATCTTACTATCAATGGTACAGCAGTCAGGATTCCAGTGAGCATTCAGAGGAGTGTCACAGGAAAGGTCTTGTTGGGCAATGATCTCATAGATTGAGGGCTTGTGGGAGACACTGCTGACAGACCCTGCACAAGGTTTCACACCAGGGCAGCACTGGCCAAGACCAATGCCCTGCCCCAGCCAAAGGGGAAACCCAAGTGTAAAGAAGTCAGAAAATCAAAATGAAGCAAAGAGAATATTCCCCCTAACTCACCTACCACTCAGGTGGAGGTGGTTTGTCAATCACCAGGACCTGACGAGGAGGTGGTGATGCCTGAAGTAGTTGACCCCAATGACCATCCTGAACTAAAAGATTTGTTAGAGGAAGGTGGTCATGACAGCGAGAAATTCAGTAAAGACCATCTTGAGTGCCCATCTCTGGAAGGCCTAAGGAGACAGGCCTCCTCCCAGCTTGAGGGTGAACCTCCTGGGAAGCATCGGATTTATTGGGAAGGTGGGCTCCTGTATAGTGAGCCTACAGAGTCTACAAAATGAGACCATAGGAGGTTGGTGGTTCCCCTTGCTGTAAAAACCTTCCTCCTGCAGCTGGCGCATGAAGTGCCCTTTGCTGGTCACCTTGGAATTAAGAGGACCAAGCAAAGTTTATCCATGCACTTCTACTGGCCCAAGATGGGGGTGCAAGTAGAAAGCCACTGCAGGTGTTGTGCCTCCTGCCAGTTATCTGGTAAGAGTGGCTCAACAATCCAAGCTCCATTGGTACCACTCCCCATTGT
Organism: Ambystoma mexicanum; assembly: GCF_040938575.1. Taxonomy (NCBI): domain Eukaryota; kingdom Metazoa; phylum Chordata; class Amphibia; order Caudata; family Ambystomatidae; genus Ambystoma; species Ambystoma mexicanum. The sequence goes on along the minus strand of NC_090932.1, from coordinate 480,186,312 downwards.
GGGGGTACCATGTGAGAGGGTAGGGATCAACATTGTTGGTCCCCTTGACCCCCAAACATCCTCCGGCAATAGGTTTATCCTGGTGCTGGTCGACCATGCCACCAGGTATCCTGAGGCCATCCCATTAAAAACTGTGACTGCCAAGTCAGTTGCAAAAGCTTTACTTAGCATCTTTACTAGGGTTGGCTTCCCTAAAGAAGTTGTGTCTTGCAGAGGCATTAACTTTATGTCAAAGTATATGCAGGCTATGTGGAAGGAATGTGGGGTGAACTATAAGTTTTATTTCACATACCACCCCCAGACCAATGGTCTGGTGGAAAGCTTTAACAGGACCTTGAAAAGTATGATTGGGGCTCTGGAAGAACCTCAAAGAAGAAAATGGGATCTCCTTTTACCATGCTTGCTGTTTGCCTACAGAGAGGTACCACAAGAGGGTGTTGGCTTCAGCCCCTTGAACTTCTGTTTGGTCACCCTGTAAGGGGAGCCTTAGCCATAGTCAAGGAGGGATGGGAGATGCCCACTCCCCCCATTACTACCAACTACCAATGTAGTAGACTATGTGCTAGGGCTCAGAAAAGGGATGTTACTCCTGATGGGTCTGGCTAGTAACAAGTTGAAGGCAGGACAAGCTTTGGTGAAACATTGGTATGACCATAAGGCTTCCCTCATCAACTTCACACCTGATCAGAGAGTCCTGATCATGAATCCCAAAAGGCCTAGGGCTTTACAGGACAAATTGTCAGGCCCTTACACAGTGGTGGAGTCACTCGGTGTATTCAACTATTTAGTGGACCTTGGAAGGCCTGGACAGGCTCCAAAAGTGTTCCATGTAAATAGGCTGAAGGCTTTCATCCCAAGAGTTGAAATCGCAGCACTGCTATTGGCTTCAGATGTTGAGGAAGATGAGTCTAACCACTTCCTGACCTATTCCAAAGCAGTCCTTCAGATAGCTTCATTGAGGGTGTCTGAGTGGCCCCTCACCTGACTTCTGATCAGCAGGATGAGGTGAAAAGTTTGCTTAGGCAATTTTCCCCCCGGTTTTCACAGTCCCCTGGTTTGACACTTTGGTGCAAACATAACATAGACACAGAAAACAGTGTACCTACCAAAGGTAGGGGATACAGAATGTCAGACAAAGTAAGGTCTTACATTAAGACAGAGGTCAACAAAATGTTGTATCTTGGGGTAATTGGACCCTCCAGTGGTCCTTGGTCCAGCCCTGTGGTTTTGGTTCCAAAAGCAGGTACTTCTGCACTGAGGTTCTGTGTTGATTACCCGGCTCTGAATGCTGTCACCAAGACAGATGCACACCCCTTGCCTAGAACAGATGAGCTGGTGGATACCTTGGGTGCCTCCAAGTACCTCAGCATGTTCGACCTCACTGCAGGCTATTGTCAAATAGCCCTTGCAGAACATGCCAAGGAGAAGACAGCTTTCTCAACTCCAAAGGGCCTTTACCAGTTCAGGGTAATGCCTTTTGGGTTGAAGAATGCATCTGCCACTTTCCAGAGGCTTGTGAATCATGTATTGAATGGGTTGGATGAATTCTGTCTTGCATATCTGGATGATATAGCAGTTTTCAGTGCCACCTGGGAAGACCATGTGAAACACCTTGGGATTGTGTTACAGGCTCTTCAGAAGGCCCACTTGACCATAAAGGCCAGTAAGTGCCAGATTGGACATGGATCAGTGGTCTACCTTGGAGATGAAGTAGGCGGAAGGAGGATTCAGCCTCTACTAAGTAAAGTACAAGTAGTACAAGAGTGGCCTATCCCCACTACACAGACCCAAGTGAGAGCCTTATTAGGACTCACTGGGTACTACAGAAATTTCATGGCAGACTATGGTACCATAGCTGTCCCTCTGACTGCTCCCACTACTCCAAAGAAACCCAAGAAGGTAACTTGGACTGAAGAGTGTGAGAAGGCCTTCAATGGCTTAAATGACTCCTTGTGCCAGGTCCCTGTGCTCAGGCCTCCTGATTACCAAAGACCTTTTATTGTGCAGACAGATGCCTCTAACACTGGCATTGGAGCTGTACAATCACAAATAGATGAGAATGGTAAGGAACACCCTATTGGCTTCATTAGTCGCCAGCTTAAGGACAGAGAGCTCAGATGGTCCACTGTAGAGAAAGAATGTTTCTCTGTTGTGTGGGCCCTACGGAAGCTGAGGCCCTACCTCTATTGGACCCACTTCACTGTGCAAACTGACCATAAGCCCTTAAAGTGGCTAATGAACATGAAGGGAGAGAATCCAAAGTTGCATAGGTGGCCCATAAGTCTGCAAGGCTTTGACTTCACTATTGATCATAGGCCAGGTGTCCAACATAGCAATGCTGATGGGTTGTCCAGAATGTTTAACCGACCTGAACAAGAAACTCATCCAGGGTTGGATTAGTTCCCGCTGTCCTTAGTCTGGGGAGGGCGAATGTTAGGAAAGATTTCATAATTGTATGTAATGTTCCCTCCATGTGTCAACCCCCAAACTTGTTGCTGCTGTTTTACACCATTGACTGAACTTTGCCAGAGAAGCACAGCCCTCAGCTGCACTCCTCTGGGCTTTTGCTCACTTTTTATAGGGAAACTGACATGCCCTTAGGACAGTCAGTACTGGGAGACTTTGTTTCCCTTAGTCCTTTCCTCATGTTGCAGCTTTTGTGCATCATGTAACGAGTGTGCAATGTAACTTACCTTACAGCACACTTGGGTCTCTAGTCTTTCCAAAGACCCTAGAAACTCTCGCTGGACTTATTATGAACTGTGCAGATGTGTCATGGCCAGGACTGGTGGCAGCTATCGTTTTCTTATATTTTTAACCCTTTCTTGCCATGGTAATGGCATTTACCGCGTTTGGCATGAAAAGGTGGCCTGGCTCCAAAATGGCCATGCCATGAGGTTCTTTGTCCTGTCCTTTGGCCATCTTGCCCCTTCACCTTCCCCAAGTCGAGTCGACCCGGGTCAGTCCTTATTTGGGCATGCACTTTCCCATGAAACTGAATGCTTTCGTGGGCATCCGCATGTCTTGTGTGTGTGCCTCCAGGATGTGGGCTGGGATGTCTGTATCCAATACACATCCTGGGTGCCAAAGAGTCTGGAGTGTCCTGAATGCCTGGGACCACCGTGGTCCATGATTGGTCCGTGTATAGAGTGAGTGTTTGTGAGCAGATCTCCCATTGGGTCCTCTCCATTTTGGCGTGAAGGGAACTTTGGATAAGAGGAGGCTGAAAATACCACTACCATGTCGATCACCTGAGTTCACACGAACAAAGGATAAGGAGCCAAGTATCCTGCAACAAGAAGCTAAGTCGAGGAACTGCTGGTGACCAGCTGGAAGGTTTGGCACCCTGAGCCCGCTGTCATTCTGTGGGACCCCTCTGCCTCTGATCGTCCTAGAAGGTATGCGAAGATGCTTTGACCCATTGGAATAGTGGGATCAACTAGTCTCGGCACCTTCAACAAACCTTGCAAGTAAGTCTCTTCGGAAGTGTCCCTGGGCCAACCAATGGGCTGACCAGCTTACACGGTACATTTGCTCTGTTATCGACGCTGTTTCGAGGAGGACCTGGAAACTTGGTATACTGCTTTCTCCCAGTCCACGGCATCCTCACACCGAATTTCGTACACTTGGTGTTCCCAGGTCTGAAGTGAGACGAATGTGCCCATTCCGGAGTAAACACGGTTACCATGTTGCCCTGCTGTGGCCCTCGCCCCTGAAGACTGCTGCAGTGGAATTGGGCTGATTCCTCGACCCAGAGTGGAGAAATCGCCACTGTCCCATTTGGAAATCCTTGCTGCATCTCGGGAACTGCACGGTGCCGAGACATCCTGATTGTCGCATTCAAACCTGCGAGCAAAGTGGACTGTACTGGAGAAGTTTGAGTCTGCCTGCGTCGGGGATCGGTGAGAAGTCCTTACTCCAACCGATGGCCCCTAGTCCAGGAGCTCATTTTTACGCACAAAGTGGCCCCTGAGGTCCCCTTTCCTTTCCACAGCTACTGCAAAATAGTGACTCCATCCCGCACTCTCAAACTGCCTCAAGCGAAGGTCCTGCTCGAATAGTGGGAACTTTATCCTCATCACCTTATCCACCTTCCTGAGCTGCTAGAGACCCATAAAGAGACCCTATTTTGTCCATTGGCACCAGCGCGTGTAGGTAATATTGAGCATAAGGCTCCTCTCTTCGTAGGGCTTGGACTGCCTCTTAGTTAGGTGTATTTTGAATGTGGAACTGGGTCTAAAGATTACTTGCACTGCCTGTTTTCCTCCGCATCTAGGTGGTCTACATATTTTGTGCTGTTAACCCCTTAAACCCCATTGAACTTGTTCATATTTTGTGTTGATTAAGATGTATTGGTTTACTTTAGTGTTACTGTGATTCTTTGCTATGGTCTATGTTACAAAGGCCTTGTAATAAATGTGTCTATATTTTTAATAGAACACCTGTCTGTTATAGTTTGTAAGTGTCCTTGCTTTGTGTGCTCATTCAGGTCTTTCAGTCACCCTCACCCCTCTTGACCACCTGCCATAGCTACTCTGATTGGTCTGGCTTGTCCAGAGGTTACCCTGTTCCAAGAAACTAGGTTGGCCTTCTGAACCTCTGCACCTCCAGGTCTGAGTTCAGAAATTCCTCTTAACAGCCCATATCAGTATCAGCGACAGGATCAGCAACTATGGTGAGGTATTTACTATTATCTGAACAAAAGTTTCTTGAGTGCTTTGCGGAATTGATAGAGTGATTCAAGGGTCCCATTTTATCTGGGGATAGTATTCCACAGCTTTGGACCAAAGACAGCAAATCTTCTGTCTCCCCTTGAAATGCAAACTGAAGGGGCAACGGTCAGGAGTAAACAGTCTCTAGATCGAAGGCATGTAGATGATTAATAACGTTGGTACTTATCTCTCAAGTAGGGTGGGGTCAGTCTGTTCAAGCATTTAAAGATAAGGCAGAGCATCTTAAATGTAATATGCTCTTCCACTGCTAGCCAGTGTAGTGCATGGGGAAATGGAGAGTCATGGGCTGTTTTACCCAGCCGGAAAACCAGTCTGAATGATGCATTCTGGCCTTCTTGAAGCCTCTGAACTTGCTAAATTAGAATGCCCATCAGCTTGTTGTTGCAGTAGTCCAAATGACTGTTAGCTAGAGCACCCACCAATGCAGTATGATCATAATTTGGGATTTATGCAAGGGCCTGCAGTAGAAGTCTCAGTGAGTAAAATCTGCCTGGACTTTGGCTCCCACTTGGACATCACTGCCAAGATCATCCTGCCAGATGCAGCCCCACGTTCTTAACCTTAGAGGCAAACCTCAGTTTGGTGCCCAGGAGGGAAGGGATAGGCAATTTCTTAGTGGCAGTTACTAGATGTCTTGGTCCAAACAGTATGAGCTCTGTGTTCGATACATTCAGTTGGAGCTGATTACTATATCTAGTAATCAGTTAGCCAACATCTATTGGCTAACTTTCTCCAGGCACTGTTTCATTTTAGTGAAAGCTTCATCAAAGTTTGCACTTGAAGAAGATTTGAATATCATCAGAATAGGAGTGATAACTTATCCAATGGCCCCTCAAAATCTCCATCAACGGGCGCAGGCAGAGATTAAAGAATAAGGGTGAAAGTGAGGACCCCTGTGGTACTCCACATTCCATCTTGGTGGTGTCTAAATCATACTCTCCCAGCCTGACCTGCTGTTGATAGTTGGTCAGAAATGATGAAAATCACTTAATGGCATGATTAGAAACCCCACTCACCACTCTCAGTCGGTCAAGAAGGATATGATGGTTGACTGTATCAAAGGCCACAGACAGGTCCAGCATCACATGTAGTGATAGCTCACCTCTGTCCACGGCCTCTAAAAGGTCATCCTGAACAGTGAGCAGAGCAGTCTTAGTTCCAAACTTAGGTCTGAAACCCGACTGAAAAATATCCTGCAGGTGCTCTCTTTCCACAAAATCCTGCAACTGACAGGTGACCACCTTCTCAAGGATCTATGAGGGCCATAGGAGTTCTGCAATAGTTTGTTAGTTCTGGAGAGTCTCTGGATCCAGAGTAGGGTTTTTCAATAAAGGGGTCAGAATAGAGTGTTTCAGTCTTTGGGGCATTATGCTCTGGTTCAGGGATTTATTAACAAACTTAGTCATGAAAGGTGTTATTTCCAGGGACAGGTGCTGCATAGGAGTCGTTAGTGGGTTTCAACACTTTAATCCACAAATTTACATCACTCTCTGATACCTGATGAAAGTCAAAAAGAGCTGATGAGCTTGTGGTCTGTGACTCCGTTGGTCCCACTAGAGGCTGGTAGTTCACCTGTCCTAGTGAATTCAAAACTATGCTTTGAGCTTTAGTTGCAATGTCAGTTTTAATGAGTTCAATTTTCTTATTAAAGAAATAGTTAAAAAGATTGGCCTGTGCCACAGAGGGTTCGATAGTGGCGACCTTACAACTGGATTGACAGCATTTAGAGAGAATGGTAAATAATTCTCTAAATTTATTATTTGCTGCCATTATTTATTTGTGAAGATCTTGGGAGGATAGCTAGGGCACTGTGCTTGCCTTAGAAACAAGACAACACAGAGCAACACAGGTTCGATCCCCGGGTCCGCACTTAGAAACCTCTGGGTATTATGTGCGTTATAAATAATCTATCAAATCATATCATCTTTTTTTGCTTGAAAAATGGCCTGTTTATAGCAGATCAGGGCACTTTTTGCCCTGCAAGCTCTCTCTGAGGTTTTACTCTCCTGCCATTTCCGACCTGTTAAGCTAACCAATTTACGTAAAGGTATTAGGTTTTGCGTAAACCAGGGTTTAGAAAATCTCTTTGTCTTAGATTTTGGGGGAGCAGTCTTGAAACAGGTTGCATCCAGGATTGTTGCCCCTGCAGTAAGGAATCCTCACTCAGTAGTAGGACATCAAAGGAAGCGATTCCTTGACTTCAACACCAGGGATCTTATCTAAGTCTTTAATTTTCCACGAGAGAATGGTGGATCTTTTCTTAGTAATGGCCTTTTCCGCACTTGGCAGGGACAGGGTGATATATTGTGCAAAGTGATTGGACCAGTAGATTGGTAATGTCTTTGTCAGTGAGACGTAGTTGCCTCTTACTATAAACACGTCCAGAAAGTAACCTTTTACGTGAGATGACTGTGTAAAGTTCTTTTGAGGCTGGACTTGTTGGGTCATCTATCCAGATGTTGCAGTCCCCCATAAGTATTATTTCTTTATGTTTACTCCGTGAAATTGTTAGAAAGGAGTCAAGATTCTCCAAAAATGATCTACAATGGCCAGGAGGTCTGTATCACAGTACTAACTGAATGTTGGATCTTGTAGATAAATGAAGCATTATCTGTCCCACCTGGGAGTCATCCCCACAATCAAGTATATTCAGGTGTGAGATGTGTAATACACCCTTATAGATGGCTGGAATGCCTCGCCCCGTTTGCATGTACGATTCATGTATTTTATAAGATACTCCACTAGTTCGTATAAGATAGGGACTAGTTGGTGAAAGGAGCCCTGAGAGGCATCCGATAACCAAGTTTCAGTGATCATGAGTAGATCTGAATTGTGCACCACAATAAGCTTTGCTATTTTTGAAGCATGAGCGCAAGGTGACCTGGCATTAATAAGGGCTGCCTTGATTCTAGAGGTTTCGGTTTCACCCACAGCTGACTGTATTTTCAGCCTGGGTTTAAGGATGCCTAGGTCCCTGATTTTATTTAGTGAAAAATCACCGTTAGTGTCATCCAGCTCCTTCAAGGGGAGTATATCATATTTAATGCCACCCGTAGATATGATTCTCACGTACCTTACTTAGTTAGTAATTTAGGGCAGTGTGTGGCGTTCTCAATGCCAGCAGTAGAGTCTGAAACTGGCATCATCTCCTGCCCACTGCCGGCCAGGCTTAAACAGGCTGACACATGCTTCACGTCAGTGCTTTGTTCTGACGCAGGCCACTTAAAGCCCGTGTTGCCACCCAATCCCGTCACATGGGGAGTCGGGAAATGTAGGATTAGGTCCGGAATAAAGTGCTACGTGCAGCTTCTAATCAATTTCATTTACAATACATGTACGAATTCATTTAAAGAGGTTAAAACAGCTAATTGCAATGCATGCGTAAGTGAAGATCGATACCATTCAAATAATGGCACACCCTAAAATATATTACAATGGGTTCCCCAAGGTGCTAAAAATGTATAGAATGCTAAATGCTGAGACTGTCAAAGAGTTCAAAGTTGCTTTGCCACAATACTCAGTGCATCGGAACAAACCAAGACCTGAGAAAATCGGCCACGCTGATGCGGGCCAGTTAAAGCCTGTGGTGCCACCCACTCCCGTCACATGGGTACGTGTCGCAGAGGGAGTCGGGAATGTAGGACTAGGTTTGCAATGAAGTGCTACATGCAACTTCTGCTCAATTTAATTTACAATACATGTACATGTACATTATTTGCTCGGCTTTGTTTGAACCAATAGGTTTCTAGATCAAGGGGTCAAACACATATTGCTCTTAGCAAGCCACGTCCTTCCACTACTTTCCACCTCTAAATGCAGAAATGGTTTTTTCCTTGCCAATGGCTTGCCACTGCACCGTCATGCTGTAAAGTGCATTCTGAAGGAAGGCACAGTATGAATACATCTCTGCAGGCTCTTAGTGCTCCACCCAAGCAAACCAACACAGGAAATGTGGTAACTGCAGAAATTGCCTCACTTTTCCTTTTGGTTTAGTTAAGTTCCCCACCCCGACTCTCCTTCTGCAGAGGCTTCAACCTTATATTTTTGTGTGTGTTTCTCCTCAGACCTACAGGAGTTTTGTTTCACCCTAAACCCTGAAACCACACTATGAGGGTATATTTGGCTCATGTAATTTCAAACCAAAGAGAGGCTAGACCAAGAAGGGAGAACTACCCTGCCAAGTCAAGGGTTTCATTATCTTTGCTGTAAGCTACCAAATACCTCAAGATAAACTCTTGGTGGATAGGCTATAGTTCCACCCTCTTCCGTCATTTATTGTTTGCGAGTAAAACTCCTTTGAACATTTTATTGTGGGTGCATATGAGGGTTCTATTCCTTCATCGTTATGAAAAGGGACTGTGGAGGGATAGTGAAGGGTTAGCAGTATTACACAAGACAACATAAAAAGGTTTACATTAATGTGTTGCCTTTCTTGTTCTTTGTTTGTGTGCAGATTCTCCAGACCACCCCTAATCCAATGAACTGGGAACAGAGAGCTACCTTTCATGTCCACCCACTGTAGAGCGGGGAGGTCTCTTGGGTCTTGAATTACGGACAGCTACTGTGATATGTAGCAACAACATATGTCATTTGGTAAATGGGCACGCTAACCAGCTCTTCTCTGCCATTGGGCATTTTGGAAAATACCCTTGTTTATTTCTGTGCATTATGAAAATCGGTAAAGGGGCGACTAGGTTATGAATATTTCTTTATCTCAATACATCACGCATAATATTTACAAAATAAACTCTGCACTTACTTTCAATCCAACCCTCCTCTGCCCTCATCCTTCTTCTCCACGACCACCCATTCCGACCTCCCCCCTCTAAGTCTACTTAGCAATTCAGCAACGTACTCTCTTGTGCTTTGAAAGTATTTGCTTTGAAGTGTTAGGACCAAAAAGAAGAGCAGCATTCATGCATGACAGAGTAATTTATTGGTTTGCTGGGTCAACAGAAAGACTGCCATTAAATGGGTTGGACTCTTAAAAATAAATGCATTTAAATTTGATTTGTGGTCAGCTCAGAGAAACAGATCACAGGCTTGTTACGTGGGAATTTTACCTGAGCATGGAGGTGGGGCCATCTGCTATGCTCTTCAAGATAAGCAAAACCATGACCTGATCTTTGACCTTACAAGAATGCTAATGGACTTTATGGCAGGAACACTAACAAAGGAAGCTGGTGGCCAGACCACAGATTAAGGCTTGCAGAGATGTAATGTGAACATTGAAATATGCATGTGATTATTTTGCCATAGAGTTGTATTAAGCATCATATTTTGTTAGTTTTATCAGGAACTGTAAGTTACAGAAAAATAACTCAACTAGCATTTTAAAGCTTACCTCAAGGCTGTTCTGTTGCCACAATGCCCATCAAATTTTGCTCTGACTTTCCAGATCTCTGTGGTATTACAATAGTAGAGACTTGTCGGAAGCGGCCAATGCTATAGTGGCAAGTGGTGTGGCTTGATGAGTCAGTGAGTAGCAGTAGCAGAGGAAATGTGGCATGCAGTGTGAATGTTCTTTCCTTGCTATTCAAGTCTCGTGAGGCTAGATAAGATACATGAGCTGCGGGACTAAAGCAGACACTAGCAGGGGTTTAGCGGGGTCTAGAGGTGGGAACCACAACCTGCTCATCTAGCCCCCTGCATCCTGTCAATGATTTCCAGCTTTGAAGTGGCATCCCAGGCAGTGAGCAGACTGAACCAGGGGTCCTGTGGTTGGTGAAGCTTAGTGAAGCAGAAAGAGACTATCGCATGGGCTAATGTCCCCAACTGCCTTCTACAGGTTTATCGCAGGCCTGTTCACTGTCGGTATGGCACGTGAGTGACTCAGTGAGTGCAAGGCTCCCCCCTCAAGGGGACCCTTTTGAGCTGAGTGAACCTTAGTATTATTGTGTAAATAATGTTTTTCTTGAAAAAAGAGGGAGCATCCTTGATTGGTTTTCAAACTACCACCTGTTTGCAAGCCGCTATCTTCCACAGTGGGTAGATTAAAGGGGTGCTTTCCAAGCAGATCTAAAAGGTTTAATTGAACCAAGGTTATGCCCCATAATAACCTACACAGTGCTCTCTCGCCATCTAATTCGTTCAATCCAACGGTTCAGCCAGCGGTTGTGGATGAACGGGGCTCCCCTGATTTGAGTGTGAATCCGGTGGTGGTCTCCACTCCAGGTGTGAAAGACACCAATGTGAATTCCACTCACAATCACTAGCTAAAACACAAACAGGGAAAAATCCGGACTGTTGCTTTACAAAGTTGAAAATTAAAGTTGAATTAGAACAAAAAATCAGCTCCTCTAAAGGGTGTGTCAAATGTCCTCTGTGTCGATTTTTCAAATTCCATCTTGTTAGACACCTCTTTGCTTCTATTTTTCCAGGAAATGTGTTAAAATCCCCTAATATGTAAGATTGAGAATCCCAGAACTAATCAGGTGGTAGACACAAAAATAAAAGCTACATTTACTGGCCATTCACAGAAGAAAGCGTCACTTTGAGGGTCATTTTTCACTCCCACACGCGCTAGGTCCATTAGGAGTATGGAGTCACTATCCAATGTGAACACCTTGGGGCCTTCCTCAGTGGCTGCACTACATTTAGTATTGGAATCTATCACCAGATTATTTGACAATATCAAGGATTCAATTGCACTAAATACAGATTTCCATCTGGGACAGGTTAGAGAGAAACAAAACAGAGACTTATACAAAGGCTGGTCCCTTACCATTACCTACATGAACACTGGACCTGGAGATTACAGAAGAGGAATTGCTAAATCTGGCCTCTAACTTCAATAATGGTGCATCTGTTGAAAGTAGTACTCACTTGAGTGCCTCTCCTGAGTTGTTTGAGCCCCAATCTGTAGAATCCCAACTTAACTTTTCTCACCAGATTTTAAGTGAAAGTCTGATGATTATTATTGCTTCTCAACTGGATCCACCTTCCTATGGAATTACCTCTCTCCTAGCGCAAAAGTCCAAACCTAAAAAGAGAACTTGGATAAGAGTTCAAGAGTACATCGAGGACCCAACTACCAACCGAAAGCAGTATTGGGGGTGAGAGAACTTACTAAAAAGGCCAAGAAATTAAACATGAAAAAAGTACCCTTGACTTTGCAACAAAAAATAAATTCATTTCAATCCCTGAAGAGCTGGCAACAAAGGTGACTACCCCCGCCACGGATGCAATGTCAATTTTGTCCACTCCAAACCAAGGTTCAATTTTGTCATCTATTTCCAACAGAGAAAAGCCACCAAATGTGGAAGGGTCGGACATTATCAGTGCTAAATTCATCATGACTTCTAACTCAGATGTCCACAGGACTAGGAACGTGGATCGTTGATAGAGGACCCTTATGGCCTTTAACGATCCTCAGAATTTTGATTCAAGTGTGATTTGTCTTGAGAATCTCCAAATTAATGGGCCCATTCACCTTAATTCAGACAAAGCTTGTGCCCATTTTTGTGGAGATCCTATCATTGAGATGCTTACATTTGGGGGGCATTGGTAATATTAAAATGACATCTTTGGGATTGAATAGCCTATGAATGCATTTCTATTCAAGATTGCTGGCAAAGTTGGTGTGGGAGCAGGCAGACACTACAAAAATCTATGGGCTTTGACATAGTTCACTTTTAGAATCAAAGCTACATAGATAAGTTTGTGTTAAAATTACCAGATATGAAATACCAAGACTGCAACAAATCTGCTAATGTGCCAATTAAATGGGTGGTGCTGTCCCCTCCCTAAATACATCACTGGGGGGTGCAGGGCAAATCAATAGTGCGAAAAGCGATTGGACCTAGTCATTAGGGGTTATCTGTAAAAGTATCATGCCATCAGGAATCCAGCCTAATGTTTAACCACCAATCTCTTAGAATGTCATCTCGGAAGTGTTGCAGATTTAACCATTTGAGGAAATTGATCAACCTAAAATCCTTGCTATTTGATCATGATGTGTACATGTTTCAGGAGCCAATGGCATCCTCGACTATATGTATCAATGGGTTTCAGGCTTTCTCTGAGTTAGCAACTAAGTCTTCACTTGGGAGACCCAGTGGGGCATTGGGTTGAGGCGTCCCTATTTGATGACAGTTCCCCCAGGATTCTGGCCATTGTGCTACAATTACCTAAGACAAAAATGGAAAATCTAATTTAAAATCTTTATTGGAATCCAGCCAAAATTGAGCTTAATTAATTCTAAGAGGATCTGGGAATCTTGGTTGGGCATGGGGCATGCTGCCATTATAATAGCAGGAGGAGATCTTAATGCTGAGTGTGCAGGGGATATCTATGAGTGGGAAAGACAATTAAAGGGAAAAAGAACATGGCTTCTAGGCACTGGCGGGAATCTTTGCAGTACTTATTTAAGATCTGGGACCTCTCTCTAATTGTACCTAAAGTCAATGATGGAGAAATATTGATTTAAACATAGACAAATGGGGTAAGTACTTCATGGATTGACCATTTTTTTGTGCCCTTCTCCTTGACCACCTTTTTCCTGGCGGTAACTCGGTTTTCCTTTTTGAAACCTGCAACAAAGGTTAGACGATAAAAAGGAATATTTCTCTCCTAAATAGACCTCCAAGGCATTTAAGGGAAGCTGTAGGAAGTTTGAATATGCTTGAGCTTTTTTCCTGTGAGAGTATTAATGTCAAAGTGGGCGATTGTTTGGCGAAAATCTCACAATAACCACTTGCATCAGTAGGGTGCAAGTTTAGTAAAAAATAGTTTATGTGTTTTATGTACTTTTCTGTATGATCTGTAACATGTAACCGTCTTCTTATTCACTAGCGCTCAGATACCCTTGGATCAAGCGCACTATACAAATAAAATAAACAAACAAACAAACAAAAGCAACAAAACAACATTTCCAGCTTTGAAATCTATGTGCTTGTATTTTATCTGAAAAACAATATAATGCTGAAAACAGGAAAATCAAGCAGAGATATAGACACTTTGTAAAAAGCTGAACATTTCAATTGCACATTAAGGATAGCCAATCAGCAGGGAACTTCTGTTTTAAAACAAGATAGGGTGCAATTTTGGGAGCCTACAAGCAAGCATGCAGAGAACGATTGGTAGAGGAATTTTCTATAATTAAGGAGGAAAGTTGTGTAGCCCATTATGCTTCTGCCTTTAAGGTCTCTGGGATGATAGGGTTGCCTAATCCACCCGTGGATATATCAGAGGCCATCTCATGGATCTCTCTAAACACAGAGGACATTGATATGTTAATAAAGATAAGTAACGTGTCCAGGGCCCCGGTATCAGCTATTATGGCCCTATTGACTTTGAAGCATGAGCCTGTTCTTTTGGCCTCCATTCTTGCCCATCACCTTCGAGAGATTTTGAATACAAGGGTGCTCCCTCCCTCATGGAGTGTAGCCTATATAATTTTAGGTACAGCCAGAAAAACCTTCACTTCAATTGACCCTGGGGATTTAGAGTTTAGGGTGAACACACTTCATATTTTAGTTCCCAGCAAATTGGGTTTAAAAAAAGTGTTGCAACCACCTTGAATGGAACTATTCTTGCCCACATATAGCCCTGAGTGGTGGGGTGGTTCAATGGGCACTGTGTACATGGATTCATTTGACCTCAGTAGTGACTTCAACAGACTAAACAGACACGAGCTATGACATAAATTGATAAACAAAGGGGTGCATCCTCCTTAGGTCAAATTGATTTCAACACTTCACCACATCTCATGTGTTAAGATCTGTCTCCCTAAATATGGTGCAGTATCTAGACCTGTTCCTACCTCCTTGGGCTTAAGACATGGCTGTCATTTAGCCCCTCTTCTATTTAAAGTATATGTAGCGGATGTTGAGAACCTATGGGAATCCAGAAATTCCCATCCCATCAAATTGGCTCACTGACAATAAATTGGTTGGCTTTTGCTGATGACTTGTTATTCTTTGACTTGAACCCTGTTTGTTTACCATGTAAACTAACAACTTTTGCATCTTATGGAGATGAAAATAACCTCATAGTCAACGCCAACTAATTGAGGATTGTCATTTTTATTAAAAAAACAGAAGCCTAAAGTGATGGGCAGTAGGTAACACATGTCTTGCTTGTACCCATTTCCTGATGTACCCTGGATTCAACTTAACATATAGAGAGCACAGGGAGACTGTTGAAGATCACCTGAGAGAGAAATCTAAACCCTTTATTTCTCAGCTTAAGATACTGTGCCTGTCGATGTGTAGCTTGTCTTTGCTCCCAATAGGAGAACATTATTTTGCAAAATTGGTGCAAAGTATTATATATGGTCTGGATTGTTCCTTATACAATCATGGCCCATTTCTGAACTCCATTGAGGGCACTATCTGGAAGATGGGATTAGGCTTGCTCCTTTGCATCCCAAATTGTGCTCAACCAAGTTCAGACTGATTTCTCTAGCAGCCAGAGTTTTGTGGTCTAAATTGCACCTCTGTTATAAGCTATTAGTTCGGCCTTCCAATTCCCTTTTGAGTCCCTACATGTTCTGCTAAACGTAAAGTGAATTTCATCCCTACATGGTTTAGAGACAGGCATAACATCTAAACTCAAAACTTTATCTTTGGAAGAAGGCAATTTAAGGGAAACTCCAGAAACTCTTGGACTTAGATTGGTGCTTGACTGTTGATGGTCTGGGGGCTTATTCCTTAAACAAGGAGTGCGGGTGCTTCCAGAGGAGGATAATGTTTTTTCCTAAATATATGTCTTTGTTTCCCTGCATTAAAGCAAGAACAATTTATATAAGATTTAAACAGAACCTACTCCCTACCCTGGAAATCATGGGGCCGAGGTTAGCAATAAAGGAACAAAACAGAACGTGTAGATTGTGTAAGAATTCCATTTGCAAGGATACCATTAAGCATCTAGTCTTGTTTTGTGAATGAACGGCCCATTCAAAGTATCACCACTTTACTTTTCTCCAAGACCTTAACTTCATTGAAGGTGACCATACTCTTTGGGCAGATCTAATGTGGGGCAACAGTATAGGAAAAATGCTCCATTTATATTGGATGATGTGTTTAAAATGCCATGGTGAATGTTACATTGTAATGAGTTATTTTTAAATTTTGTCTTGACACACCTTTCTTTGAAGAATGCAATTTCCTTTATTTATTTGTTTGTTTCTACATTTATGTAATGGATATATATATATATATATATATATATATATATATATATATATATATATATATATATATATATATTACATGGCCACGGTAGTGGCCATGTAGTTATGGTTAAGTTGCTGTTTCCATAGGAAGAGCACTTTTTGGGTGGCTTATAACTTCGCTCTCCCTGGACGGATCCTCACCAAACTTTGCAAAAAAAGTAGTTGGGTCACTCTGAATTTTTTTGTAAAGTTTGGTGAGGATTCGTCCAGGGGGGGGCAAAGTTATAGGGGGGGTCCCAAAACTTGTTTTTTTCCCATAGACATAATGGGAAAAAACTTTGCTCACGCCTACAGCCCAAACCGCTGGACGGATTTACACCAAATTAGCGGCAGGAGCGGCGGCTTCGTCCCGAAAGCGTGCTTTGCTTTATTTGGTGTAAATCCGTCCAGTAGTTTTAAAAAAAATGACAAAAATGTAAGTGAAAACAATTAGTGATATCTGTGTTCGCTTCGCGGACACACTTCCCTGTTCGCTCCGCGGACAGGACGGTGATTAGGCCAGCAGCTTGCGTGATGTCCGAGGACATCTGATGTGCTCTCTCATTGGATGCGTGGAAGCGTGCAGTGCGTCTGGCTTCAGAGACGCCCGCCATCTTTGTTCCTCGCATGAGAGGCTTTGTATCCCGCCTGCACAGTAAGTCCCCCACCCCCGCTCATGCCCGTGTCTGTCTCCTGTTCCTCCCACCGCCCGCTCATGTCCGTGTGTCTTTCTCCCTTACGCCCACCCCCCGCTCGTGCCCCACTCGTCTCTCCCAACCGCCCAACCCCCGCTCTTGCCCCGTGTGTCTCTCCCCACCCGCCGCCCGCTCATGTCCATGTGTCTCTCCCCACCCGCCGCCCGCTCATTTCTGTATGTCTCTCCCCACCCGCCGCCCACCCCCCGCTCATGTTCGTGTGTCTCTCCCCACCCGCCGCCCACCCCCCGCTCATGTCCGTATGTCTCTCACCACCTGCCGCCCACCCCCCGCTCATGTCCGTGTGGCTCTCCCCACCCCCGCTCATGTCAGTGTGTCTCTCCCCCTCCCCCCGCTCATGCCCCGTGTGTCTCTCTACCTCCCGCCCACCCCCCGCTCATGCCCCGTGTGTCTCTCTCCCTCCCGCCCACCCCCCGCTCATGCCCCGTGTGTCTCTCTCCCTCCCGCCCACCCCCCGCTCATGCCCCGTGTGTCTCTCTCTCCTTCCCCCCACCCATGCCCCGTGTGTCTCTCCCCCTCCCGCCCACCCCCCGCTCATGCCCTGCGTGTCTCTCCCCCTCCCACCCACCCCCCGCTCATGCCCTGCGTGTCTCTCCCCCTCCCGCCCACCCCCCGCTCATGCCCTGCGTGTCTCTCCCCCTCCCGCCCACCCCCCGCGTGTCTCTCCCCTTCCCCCACCCCCATCTCATGCCTCGTGTGTCTGTCTCCCTACCCCCCACCCCTGCTCTTGCCCCGTGTGTCTGTCTCCCTCCCCCCCACCCCCGCTCTTGCCCCGTGTCTCTTTCCTCCTCCCGCCCACCCCCGCTCTTGCCCCGTGTCTCTTTCCCCCTCCCGCCCACCCCGCTCTTGCCCCGTGTCTCTTTCCCCCTCCCGCCCACCCCGGCTCTTGCCCCGTGTGTCTTTCTCCCTCCCGCCCTCCCACGCTCTTGCCCCGTGTCTTTCACCCTCCCGCCCACCCCCGCTCTTGCCCCGTGCCTTTCACCCTCCCGCCCACCCCCGCTCTTGCCCCGTGTCTTTCACCCTGCCGCCCACCCCCGCTCTTGCCCCGTGTCTTTCACCCCCCCGCTCATGCCCCGTGTGTCTCTCTCCCTCCCGCCCACCCCCCGCTCATGCCTGGTGTGTCTCTCTCCCTCCCGCCCACCCCCCGCTCATGCCCCGTGTGTCTCTCTCCCTCCCGCCCACCCCCCGCTCATGCCCCGTGTGTCTCTCTCCCTCCCGCCCACCCCCCGCTCATGTCCCGTGTGTCTCTCTAAATCCCGCCCACCCACCGCACATGCCCCGTGTGTCTCTCTCCCTCCCGCCCACCCCCCGTGTGTCTCTCTCCCTCCCCCCACCCCCGCTCATGCTCCGTGTCTGTCTCCTGTTCTCTCCACACCCCGCTCATGCCCCATGTCTGTGTCCTGTTCCCCCCACCCCCCGCTCATGCCCCGTGTCTATCTCCTGTTGCCCCCCACCCCTCCCGCTCATGCCCCGTGTCTGTCTCCTGTTCCCCCCACACGCTCATGCCCCGTGTCTCTCTCTTGTTGCCCCCCACCCCCCGCTCATGCCCCGTGTTTGTCTCCTGTTCTCCCCACCCCTTGCTCATGCCCCGTGTCTTTTTCCTGTTCCTCCCACCCCCCGCTCATGCCCCGTGTCTGTCTCCTGTTGCCCCCCACCGCCCCGCTCATGCCCCGTGTCTGTTTTCCCCACCCCCCGCTCATGCCCGTGTGTTGTTTCCCCCACCCCCCGCTCATGCCCCGTGTCTGTCTCCTGTTCCCCCACCCCTCGCTCATGCCCCGTGTCTGTCTCCTGTTGCCCCCCACCCCCCCGCTCATGCCCCGTGTCTGTCTTCTATTGCCCCTCACCCCCGCTCATGCCCCGTGTCTCTCCTGTTGCCCCCCACCCCCTGCTCATGCCCCGTGTCTGTCTCCTGTTGCCCCCCCCGCTCATGCCCCATGTCTGTCTCCTGTTGCCCCTCACCCCCCGCTCATGCCCCGTGTCTGTCTCCTGTTGCCCCCACCCCCCCGCTCATGCCCTGTGTCTGTCTCCTGTTGCCCTCCACCCCCCGCTCCTGCCCCGTGTCTGTCTCTGTTGTTCCCCCCACCCCCCGCTCATGCCCCGTGTCTGTCTCCTGTTCCCCCCACCCCCTGCTCATGCCCCGTGTCTCTCTCCTGTTGCCCCCCACCCCCCGCTCATGCCCCATGTCTGTCTCCTGTACCCCCCACCGCCCGCTCATGCCCTGTGTCTGTCTCCTGTTGCCCCCCCGCTCATGCCCCGTGTCTGTCTCCGGTTCCCACCTCCCGCTCATGCCCCGTGTCTGTCTCCTGTTGCCCCCACCCTCCGCTCATGCCCCGTGTCTGTCTCCTGTTGCCCCCCACCACCCGCTCCTGCCCTGTGTCTCTCTCCTGTTGCCCCCCACCCCCTGCTCATGCCCCGTGTCTGTCTCTTTTGTTCCCCCCACCCCCCGCTCATGCCCTGTGTCTGTCTCCTGTTCCCCCCACCCCCCGCTCATGCCCCGTGTCTCTCTCCTGTTGCCCCCCACCCCCTGCTCATGCCCCGTGTCTGTCTCCTGTACCCCCCCACCCCCCGCTCATGCTCGTGTCTGTCTCCTGTACCCCCCCGACCCCCCGCTCATGCCCCATGTCTGTCTCCTGTTGCCCCCCCTGCTCATGCCCCGTGTCTGTCTCCTGTACCCTCCCACCCCCCGCTCATGCCCTGTGTCTGTCTCCTGTACCCCCCCACCACCCCGCTCATGCCCCATGTCTGTCTCCTGTTGCCCCCCTGCTCATGCCCCGTGTCTGTCTCCTGTTCCCCCACCCGCTCATGTCCCGTGTCTCTCTCCTGTTGCCCCCCACCCCCCGCTCATGCCCCGTGTCTGTCTCCTGTACCTCTCCACCCCCCGCTCATGCCTTGTGTTTCTCTTGTGTTGCCCCCCACCCCCTGCTCATGCCCCGTGTCTGTCTCCTGTACTCCCTCCCACCCCCCGCTCATTCCCCATGTCTCTCTCCTGTTGCCCCCCACTACCCCGCTCATGCCCCGTGTCTGTCTTCTGTACCTCCCTCCCCCCTCTCATGCCCCGTGTCTGTCTCCTGTTCCCCCCACCCCTCGCTCATGCCCCGTGTCTGTCTCCTGTTGCCCCCCACCCCCCCGCTCATGCCCCATGTCTGTCTTCTATTGCCCCTCACCCCCGCTCATGCCCCATGTCTCTCCTGTTGCCCCCCACCCCCTGCTCATGCCCCGTGTCTGTCTCCTGTTGCCCCCCCGCTCATGCCCCATGTCTGTCTCCTGTTGCCCCTCACCCCCCGCTCATGCCCCGTGTCTGTCTCCTGTTGCCCCCACCCCCCCGCTCATGCCCTGTGTCTGTCTCCTGTTGCCCTCCACCCCCCGCTCCTGCCCCGTGTCTGTCTCTGTTGTTCCCCCCACCCCCCGCTCATGCCCCGTGTCTGTCTCCTGTTCCCCCCACCCCCTGCTCATGCCCCGTGTCTCTCTCCTGTTGCCCCCCACACCCCGCTCATGCCCCATGTCTGTCTCCTGTACCCCCCACCGCCCGCTCATGCCCTGTGTCTGTCTCCTGTTGCCCCCCCCGCTCATGCCCCGTGTCTGTCTCCGGTTCCCACCCCCCGCTCATGCCCCGTGTCTGTCTCCTGTTGCCCCCACCCCCCGCTCATGCCCCGTGTCTGTCTCCTGTTGCCCCCCACCCCCCGCTCCTGCCCTGTGTCTCTCTCCTGTTGCCCCCCACCCCCCGCTCATGCCCCGTGTCTGTCTCTTTTGTTCCCCCCACCCCCCGCTCATGCCCTGTGTCTGTCTCCTGTTCCCCCACCCCCCGCTCATGCCCCGTGTCTCTCTCCTGTTGCCCCCCACCCCCTGCTCATGCCCCGTGTCTGTCTCCTGTACCCCCCCACCCCCCGCTCATGCTCGTGTCTGTCTCCTGTACCCCCCCACCCCCTGCTCATGCCCCATGTCTGTCTCCTGTTGCCCCCCCTGCTTATGCCCCGTGTCTGTCTCCTGTACCCTCCCACCCCCCGCTCATGCCCTGTGTCTGTCTCCTGTACCCCCCCACCACCCCGCTCATGCCCCATGTCTGTCTCCTGTTGCCCCCCTGCTCATGCCCCGTGTCTGTCTCCTGTTCCCCCACCCGCTCATGTCCCGTGTCTCTCTCCTGTTGCCCCCCACCCCCCGCTCATGCCCCGTGTCTGTCTCCTGTACCTCTCCACCCCCCGCTCATGCCTTGTGTCTCTCTTCTGTTGCCCCCCACCCCCTGCTCATGCCCCGTGTCTGTCCCCTGTACTCCCTCCCACCCCCCGCTCATGCCCCATGTCTCTCTCCTGTTGCCCCCCACTACCCCGCTCATGCCCCGTGTCTGTCTTCTGTACCCCCCTCCCCCCTCTCATGCCCCGTGTCTGTCTCCTGTTCCCGCCACCCCCCGCTCATGCCCCATGTCTGTCTCCTCTTGCTCCCACCCATGCCCCGTGTATGTCTCCTGTACCCCCCACTCCGCGCTCATGCCCGTGTCTCTCTCCTGTTGCCCCCCACACCCCCGCTCATGCCCGGTGTCTGTCTCCTGTTGCCCCACACCCCCCGCTCATGCCCCGTGTCTGTCTCCTGTTCCTCCCACACCCGCTCATGCCCTGTGTCTGTCTCCTGTTCCTCCCACCCCCGCTCATGCCCTGTGTCTGTCTCTTGTTGCCCCCCACCCCCCGCTCATGCCCCGTGTCTGTCTCCTGTTCTCTCCACCCCCCGCTCATGCCCCGTGTCTGTCTCCTGTTGCCCCCCACCCCCGCTCATGCCCCGTGTCTGTCTCCTGTTGCCCCCGCTCATGCCTTGTGTCTGTCTCCTGTTGCCCCCCACCCCCTGCTCATGCCCCGTGTCTGTCTCTGTTGTTCCCCCCACCCCCGCTCATGCCCCGTGTGTCTGTCTCTGTTGTTCCCCCCACCCCCCGCTCATGCCCCGTGTCTCTCTCCTGTTGCCCCCCACCCCCCGCTCATGCCCCGTGTCTCTCTCCTGTTGCCCCCCACCCCCGCTCATGCCCCGTGTTTGTCTCCTGTACCCCCCCACCCCCGCTCTTGCCCCGTGTCTGTCCCCCTCCCGCCCACCCCCGCTCTTGCCCCGTGTGTCTGTCCCCCTCCCGCCCACCCCCGCTCTTGCCCCGTGTGTCTTTCCCCCTCCCGCCCACCCCCACTCTTGCCCCGTGTGTCTTTCCCCCTCCCGCCCACCCCCGCTCTTGCCCCGTGTCTCTTTCCCCCTCCCGCCCACCCCCGCTCTTGCCCCGTGTCTCTTTCCACCTCCCGCCCACCCCCGCTCTTGCCCCGTGTCTCTTTCCACCTCCCGCCCACCCCCGCTCTTGCCTCGTGTCTCTTTCCGTCTCCCGCTCACCCCCGCTCTTGCCCCGTGTCTCTTTCCCCCTCCCGCCCACCCCGACTCTTGCCCCGTGTCTCTTTCCCCTTCCGCCCACCCCCGCTCTTGCCCGGTGTCTCTTCCCCCGCTCGCCCACCCCGGCTCTTGCCCTGTGTGTCTCTCCCCCTCCCGCCCATCCCCGCTCTTGCCCTTGTGTCTCTCCCCCTCCCGCCCACCCCCCGCTCATGCCCCGTGTGTCTCTCTCCCTCCCACCCCGCCCACCCCCAGTCTGTCTCTCTCCCTCCCCCCACCCCCGCTCATGCCCCGTGTGTCTCTCCTCTTCCCCCACCCCCCGCTCATGCCCTATGTCTGTCTTCTGTTCCCCCCGCTCATGCCCCGTGTCTGTCTCCTGTTCTCTCCACACCCTGCTCATGCCCCATGTCTGTGTCCTGTTCCCCCCACCCCCCGCTCATGCCCCGTGTCTATCTCCTGTTGCCCCCCACCCCTCCCGCTCATGCCCCGTGTCTGTCTCCTGTTCCCCCACCCGCTCATGCCCAGTGTCTGTCTCCTGTTCCCCCCACCTGCTCATGCCCGTGTCTCTCTCTTGTTGCCCCCACCCCCCTGCTCATGCCCCGTGTTTGTCTCCTGTTCTCCCCACCCCCTGCTCATGCCCCGTGTCTTTTTCCAGTTCCTCCCGCCCGCCGCTCATGCCCCGTGTCTGTCTCCTTTTGCCCCCCACCGCCCCTCTCATGCCCCGTGTCTGTTCTCCCCACCCCCGCTCATGCCCGTGTCTGTTGTTCCCCCCACCCCTCGCTCATGCCCTGTGTCTGTCTCCTGTTCCCCCCACCCCTCGCTCATGCCCCGTGTCTGTCTCCTGTTGCCCCCCGCTCATGCCCTGTGTCTGTCTCCTGTTGCCCCCCACCCCCCGCTCATGCCCTGTGTCTGTCTCCTGTTGCCCCTCACCCCCGCTCATGCCCTGTGTCTGTCTCCTGTTGCCCCCCACCCCCCGCTCATGCCCCGTGTCTGTCTCCTGTTGCCCTCCACCCCCCGCTCCTGCCCCGTGTCTGTCTCTGTTGTTCCCCCCACCCCCTGCTCATGCCCCGTGTCTGTCTCCTTTTCCCCCCACCCCCAGCTCATGCCCCGTGTCTGTCTCCTGTTGCCCTCCACCCCCCGCTCCTGCCCCATGTCTGTCTCCTGTACCCCCCACCGCCCGCTTATGCCCCGTGTCTGTCTCCTGTTGCCCCCCCGCTCATGCCCCGTGTCTGTCTCCGGTTCCCCCCACCCGCTCATGTCCCGTGTCTCTCTCCTGTTGCCCCCCGCTCATGCCCCGTGTCTGTCTCCTGTTGCCCCCACCCCCCGCTCATGCCCCATGTCTCTCTCCTGTTGCCCCCCACTACCCCGCTCATGCCCCGTGTCTGTCTTCTGTACGCCCATCCCCCGCTCGTGCCCCGTGTCTGTCTCCTGTTCCCCCCAACCCCCGCTCATGCCCCGTGTCTGTCTCCTCTTTCTCCCACCCATGCCCCGTGTCTGTCTCCTGTTGCCCCCCACCCCCCCTGTGTCTGTCTCCTGTTGCCCCCCACCCCCCGCTCATGCCCCGTGTCTCCCTCGTGTTCCCCCCACCCCCGCTCATGCCCCGTGTTTCCCTCGTGTTACCCCCCGCCCCCCGCTCATGCTCCGTGTCTCCCTCGTGTTCCCTCCACCCCCTGCTCATGCCCCTTGTCTCTCTCCTTTCCTCCCCACCCCCGCTCATGTCCCGTATGTGCCCTGTACCCCCCCGCTCATGCTCTGTGTCTCCCTCGTGTTCCTCCCCACCCCCTGCTCATACCCCGTGTCTCCCTCATGTTCCTCCCCACCCGCTGCTCATGCCCCGTGTCTCTTCTGTGTTCCCCCCACCACCGCTCATGCCCTGTGTTTCCTTCCTTTTCCCCCCACCCCCTGCTCATGCCCCGTTTGTACCCTGTTCCCTCTCACCCCCCGCTCATGCCCATGTGTCTCCCCTGTGCCCCCCCAACCCCGCTCATGCGCCGTTGTGTTCTTTATACACCCCGCCTTCCCTTTCCATGGTGGCCATCTTGGTAAAAGATTTTCCCTCCTACACCGAGACGCTGCAGGCGTCTCGGCGTAGGAAGGAAAATCTTTTTGTTTTTTTTACCACCCGGCATTCCCACTTTGAGGACATAAGATGTTAGTGGTCTTCATCTATTGAAAAGGATGTTATGGTTGTACTAATAAAAACCTTTAAAATTTAGTAAAAAAAAAATGTTACAGGGACGTTATGGTTAAGTTGCACTAATAAAAACCTATGAAATTCAATGAAAAAACTTTGTTAAAGGGACGTTATGGTTAAGTTGCGCTACTAACAACCTATGAAATTCAGTGAAAAAACGTTGTTAAAGGGACGTTATGGTAAAGTTGCGCTACTAAAAACCTATGAAATTCAGTGAAAAAACTTTGTCAAAGGAACGTTATGGTTCCAAGTAAAACCGAAAAACCCTTGAAATTCGCCAGTTATGGTTAGCTAAGCAACCATAACTCGCGCCACCACCGTGCACTGCTAAGACTAACACCCAGGACATCAAAGATGACATCACAAATATCATTGATGACATCACTGATGACATCACATGTCTGGCTCACTCTTTTTTCATTTGCTGACATATCTAGGCCACATGGTTTTCTTCAGTAACAGTCAGAAACTAAACATTTTATTTTATTTGTAGACGTATCCTTCAAGTAGGTTCTTACAGTAATTCTGTTAGAGTCCAGTCACATCATATGAAACATATACATACGGGAAGACACAAGCTTGAAAGACAGCAATCCTTTTTGTGCATAAAGATAATCAATAGACTTATGAGCACTTTCTGATAGTCCTGTTGTGTTTTTTTTATGGCTGTACTTTCCCTGTGGGTCCAATCACATCAAGTGAGACATATACATAGGGTGAATAGCAGCTTTGAAACAGAGCAATCATTTATTTGCATGAAAAAATTCAGTTAAGTTATGAATTGTTTCTGCTACTACTTGTGCTTTTTTGCTAACTTCACTTTCCCTGTATATACCCATATTGGTATGTGTTCTTGTCTCTTTGTGTTTTGTCTATAGTAATGTTTTATTAGCTACGTATTACATATTTCACAGTACACAAAAATCTATTAAGAAAACAATTATCATTTCATTATTCAACATATTAACATTACGAATATTATACCTTCATCTTGTACACTGCACACCATGTTATGTTTCTGTATCAGTAGCTTAGTATACTAGATAGAACCCCATAATAGAATGCTATTTATATCAATGCATCGTTCAATGCACTAATTAGGGTATGATATTTATTGCAATGATCCTTGACACTTGTTTCGCAACATTATAATAAGAATCCCTTGTACACATATTTCATGAAAAGTACATACACATGTGATGTCATCAGTGATGTCATCAATGACATTTGTGATGTCATCTTTGATGTCCTGGGTGTTAGTCTTAGCAGTGCACGGTGGTGGCGCGAGTTATGGTTGCTTAGCTTACCATAACTGGCGAATTTCAAGGGTTTTTCGGTTTTACTTGGAACCATAACGTTCCTTTGAAAAAGTTTTTTCACTGAATTTCATAGGTTTTTAGTAGCGCAACTTTACCATAACGTCCCTTTAACAAAGTTTTTTCACTGAATATATATATATATATTACATGGCCACGGTAGTGGCCATGTAGTTATGGTTAAGTTGGTGTTTCCATAGGAAGAGCACTTTTTGGGTGGCTTATAACTTCGCTCCCCCTGGACGAATCCTCACCAAACTTTGCAAAAATGTATATGGCCCACTCTGAATTTTCTTTGCAAAGTTTGGTGAGGATTCGTCCAGGGGGGGACAAGTTATAGGGGGGGTCCCAAAACTTTTTTTTTCCCATAGACTGAATGGGAAAAAACTTTGCGCACGGCTACGGCACGAACCGCTGGATGGATTTACACCAAATTTGCGGCAGGAGTGGCGGCCTGGTCCCGAAAGCGTGCTTTTGCAAATTTGGTGTAAATCCGTCCAGTAGTTTTTTAAAAAATTACCAAAATGTAAGGCAAAAAAATTAGTGATATCTGTGTTCGCTTCGCGGACGGACTTCCCTGTTCGCTCCGCGGACAGCACCCCGATTGGCCCATGGCCTTGCGTCATGTCCGCAGACATATGACGTGTTGGCTGATTGGACGGCGAGGGGCGTGGAGCGCGTCAGATTTTCTGTGGCGCCCGCCATCTTGTATTCGCCGTCGACCGCGTACAGCGCGGTGAAATGTGGATAAAAAATTGTATTTAGTGCCCTGTGTTGGTGTGTAAGAATGTTTGGGGAGGGTGGGGGAGTATGAGATAGGTTCAATGTTTTGTTTTTTTATGTGCTAGATGTTTTTGTTGCATTCGATTTGTCCGCGGAGAACATGGCTGTTCTGACATTTTGTAAATAAACTAAATGGTGGGGTGTTTAGAGGACGGAGTATGTGTCATTTTTGTTCGCAAGGAAGGTAAAAATGAGCTATGAACACTCGTGGTGTACTTAATTGTTCGTAAATACACAAACTGGGGGTGTCCTCAGGACGCTGTCCGTATTGTAATCTATCTAGTTGAATGTGTTCTAAGAACACTCGCGGTGTCCCAAAATGGTTGCAATTACACAAAATGGGGGTGTTCTGAGAACGTTGTTTGTGTTGTTCGTTGTCAGGGTGAAAGTGTTTTAAGGCCACTCCTTTTGTCCGCTAATGGTACAATTTCCTATGGGCGTCAACCGACTTTTTGTCCACTAAAGAAACGATAAATCCGGCTGGTGTGCACCGACATTATGTGATGATCCTATGACTGGCGCTATTGACCTGGCTGACTTGCTTTTGCGACACTAAATCATATCTCCCGCCCCTAAGCCTGATATTATCAAATAATTCATATTCCCCGCCTCTCTCCATGACATTACAGGGTGCGTCATCAAATGCGCCCAGTCCTCTCCAGTCCTAAGTGACTTTACACAGAACCCGGAAGACAACACATATTATGTCACAACACAGCGCGCCACAATTCGGAATATGAAACAGTGATTTAAAAGCAAACAGCAAGATTGTAAATTTTGTAAAGTACATTTATTTGACATCAAATGTTTAGAGAATATTCAGCAATTTGCATTTGACTTTGTTGTCGATCCGCAAAAGTACATGTTGAGGCACGCGATGTTCCTTTGCGGTACAGAGGGTGTTAGATCAGCTTACAACTCAGTGCGCCACAATTCGGAATATGAAACTGTGGTTTAAAAGTAAACAGCAGGATTGTACATTTGGTAAAGTACATTTATTTCACATGAAATGTTTAGTGAATATTCAGCGATTTGCTATTGTCTCTGCTGTCGATCAGCAAAAGTGTATTTGAAGCCACGCGTTGTTCCTTTGCGGTAGATAGGCTGTTGGTTTATGATAAAAGCAGTAAATGGTCACTCTGATAATCAGAAGGTTGCTCCAAAAACGAGCCATTAGACCACCCTATTGGTTGCTATGTTGTTTGTAGCCGCTTGTACTGCGTAAGGGCATATTGGTCCTTGGCGATTGCCCCATAAAATGGTGAGGGTCATGAAGTTGCATATTTGGACCTGCACCTGGCAGTTGAAGAACTCATCCGCTGGAGTCTGTAAATCGTGACATAGGCAAAATGGGGCCACATACCTGTTTTAAAAAACATAAATTAGTCTCACCAGCCGATCTTCATTAAAAATCATCATTTTATTTATTAGGGCGTGAAACTATTTGCTATCGAAGATAGTGCAACGGAGTATGTTAATAATAAAATAATAATATTTTCCCATTCATATAGTGCTAAGAACCGTGAGGTATCTAAGTGGTGCTTATTATTAACCATGGTGTGTGTTAGCAGTGCACGGTGGCGGCGCGAGTTATGGTTGCTTATCTTACCATAACTGCCGAATTTCAGGGGTTTTTCGGTTTTACTTTGAACCATAACGTCCCTTTAACAAAGTTTTTTCACTGAATTTCATAGGTTTTTAGTAGCGCAACTTAACAATAATGTCCCTTTAACAAAGTTTTTTTTACTGAATATATATATATATATATACTTTTATTTATTTTTTTTTCCATGAAAGAATGTTGTTAAAGGGACGTTTTGATTAAGTTGCCCTAATAAAAACCCATGAAATTCAATGAAAAACCCTTTTAAAGGGACGTTATGGTTACAAGTTACAAGTAAAACCGAAAAACCTCAGAAATTTGCCAGTTATGGTAAGCTTAGCAACCAATACATCGTGCCACCACCATGAACTGCTAAGACTAACACCCAGACATCAAAGATAACATCACATATGTCATTGATGGCATCACTGATGACATCGCATACCTGGCCCACTTGTTTTTGTTCACTGAAATATCTAGGCAAGGTGGTTTTGTTCACTGACAGTCAGAATATTAAAATTCAAAAGGTGCTGTATATATAGACATTAACCTTGTCATATGTTCTTAACAATCTTTCCGTAGTGTTTGGTCTCAGCTCATAACATCCCTTTACGTTTTTTCAGTGAATTTCATAGGTTTTTATTAGTGCAACTTAACCATAATGTCCCTTTAACAACGTTTTTTCAGTGAATGTTATAGGTTTTTATTAGTGCAACTTAACCGTATCGCCCCTTTAACAAAGTTTTTTCATTGAATTTAATAGGTTTTTATTAGTGCAACTTAACCATATAGTCCCTTTAACAAAGTTTTTTCAGTGTATTGTATGGGTTTTTATTGGTGCAACTTAATCATAACATCTCTTTAACAAAGTTGTTTTCAGAGAATTGCATGGGTTTTTACCAGTGCATGCTATTTTCCTACAATTTACTAATATCATACTTACCCCAATATAGCAACACTTCTGTCCCATTTACAACATTTTGCCTTAAAACTCTACCATTTCCCAACTTTTAGCATCATTTTTAACACTTTGATACTTTTTCCACTGTTTTTTCTTCCGTCAACGTCCGCGTAAGTCTGACGTCATTGTCGACCTTCTTGACAGTGTCACGTGACAATGCGGTTGCATGCGGTATGATGATGTGTCCATTAACGCATTTGCACTTTGCCTTCGGGTGCTTGCTTTGAGGCCAGTTTGGAACTACATTTTCTACTTATCTAGGAAGTTTCAAGCTCAAAATGTATCCTTGCATAGCTCCTACACCAATTCTTACTCATTATCCATTAACAATCTAGTACAAAGCACATAATTGGAAGAATAGTAGCAAAACTGCTATTTATCTTAAAAATGGCATCAGCTATTGCCACACCTCCTTCCGAAGGGCCACCACTACCACCAGCTGGAGAACCCACACAACAACAAAAAGCGCATTATTTCCAAAGACAATGAAGAGGGCCAAGAAGATGAGATAGAGGAAGTGCCTACCTCTAGCACCCAGAGAGATTGATGGGTGTGGCAGTTATTTACCACTGTTCGGAATGTACCAAAGGCTAAAGCTACAAAAGTGAGTGCAACTTTCTACTCAGTCGCGGACTACCTGGACATTACTCAGATGGGACCACCTCCATGCGCCGCCACACCAAATCCAACTACAGCAATGCTCGCAGAAAGATTGTTCCTTTCTTAGCAAGTAGTAGGCTATCTTCCTCCACATCATTTTCCTCAACCAATACTGTAACCACACAGCCTACTTCTGTGGGACACAAAAACCCCCCAACTACCTTGCAAGTAATAAAAGAGGCTGTTGATCCATACTTTTGGAAGACAACAGTACTCTGTATATACTTCCACACCACTCAATTTTGACGTGCGTTTGAAGCTGTAATCAAGGAGCATGAGAAACACTGCCCGCTACCTTAGAAGTAACACACACACAACCTCTTCCCCTGTCTACCTGACCCTCCATATTAGTGCTTGGTGCCTCTTCCCTCATTTCTCTCCTCACCTTACGTTCTAACCTCTCCTGCAAACATTATTATTGTTTTAAAACAACCAAAGAAAGGTTCCTTTAGGAACAACATTTCACAGTTAAAAAATGTAACAAAAAAAAATCTTATAGACTCCATCTACTTTACATTTCCCAGTAAAGTACATAGACTCAATACGTTTATCCAACATTTCCATTAGCATTTTGTGTTATGCTAATGGAAATAATGTGATGTTCATCCAAGGACCGGAACAGGGGGATAATGGCCGGCAGCCCAAGTTATCGGCCCAAGCGAAGTGTGTCTGTGTGCGCCCTGATGCCTGCGGGCTTCGGTGCATTATAAAGAAATAAATAATGAGGGCTCTCACCATTATCCTCCATGCAGCCCCTGCAATGAGGAGATAAAGGGCATTAGCACCCCTAGTTCCCAAAACTGGAACCTGAGGTGCTAATAAATAGATTTTTCTTCCCACAGCGGGTCGCTGTGGGCATCCCGCTGTAGGAAGGAAAATCCTTTTCCAAGATGGCCACCATGGAAAGAGAAGGCGGGGCTCCATACAGAGCCCCTCATCCCTTTCCATGGCAGCCTGCAGAAGGCAAAGTCAGAATCCTATGACCATATCACCACACGGACATTTTTTTCACTTTCAAACCAATGCTACTTTCAAATAACTTTACCACATTGCCGGTTCCAGGTGGACATGGCCACTTTAACACAATTTTTCTTCCCTGCGGTCATGGTCAGTAGCCAGATTGTCCAGGTCATGACCTTATACCATGACCCAGACAATCTGGCCACTGCCCATGGCCACAGGCTATACCTCAGTCACCAAAGTTATATCACTATTTTGTGTACCTACATTATGAACTTGTCAAAAAATAAAACACAGGCACATTTGTAAAACCCTGCTTTTTGGTCCTTGCCAATGGTCCTTACACGAGTTTGCTTGAAACCCACCCATGTTTTATTTTTTCCACAATGTGTGTACATACAATTGTCATATAACTTAACACCCACTTGACGAAATCCATTCAGTCTTTACACAAACATTTAATGTTGGGTCTTTAATCTTTCTGAACATTTTTGTCCACATTCATCAAACTGCAACAATGTTATAAGCCATCTATAAATGTTGAGACCCCCTCTAATTTTGCCCCCTCTTGAGAAAATACCACCAAACTTCACAAAAACATTTCTAGATTTTGCAAACCTTTGTGCAGATACGTCAAATGGCACCACATTTATAAGACATCACACTATTTAGGGACCCCCCTCTAAATGTGTTCCCTCTTAACAAAACAGATGTTCACGTTTGAAATGAACACAACTCACTCTAAGTGTGAATAATAACTATAATCTGTTAATGGAATTGGGTACACCTAGTTCCTTGTTGATCCTAGAATTCCCTAAAGGGAAGGGGTGTCTGTGTCTAAAAACGAAATGCCTAACTATCACCATTCCTCAGTACAGGCCTCAATCCGGGCCTTTAAGCAGAGGGGTGTTGAATTTAACTGAATGTCTGGGTTTTTGGTGCTGGGTAGAAAAGTGCTTTGCTAAATGAAACAACGTGTAGTTCCTAATTGAAAAATGGACACTCCCTCCTGAGACAGACTGGACTGAGAAAGTGACCCTGATATAAGAGTGATTTTGCATTGCTTCAGCGTGAATAAGTGATGTGGCAGGGATCCCCTGCTGCCATACATCACTGTAATCATCCTTATACATTAAGGGCCTTGACATATACGTTTTGACCTGGACATATAAATGAGTTCTTGACATATACATATACATTAGGGTTTGCTAAATACGTGATGCATCACTTCGCATTGTCTGAGACCAAAGGCCTCCTGCCTGGCCCACACCCCTCCTTGACATCACACACATTGTCACCTTGCAAGACATAGCTGTGCACAATGTCATCTTATAAGGAGTATAAGAACGTTGATGCCAAGACCGCTAATTGATATTGCCAAAGCTGCTTACTGTTATTTGAACATAATGTACCTCGCATGGAACCACAAGGCTTTAGAAGAACAAGCTTCTTTCTGCTTTTACAAAATGTCTACAAACATCATGGGTCATATAGGTCATGCTTCTCACTATAAATAGTGGATGCTAATGGTCGCTGCGTTTGCTTTCACTATACGTGGCCACAAGGATCCTTTATCTCCAACTATTCAGATAAGCAAGGTTACCGGAAGCGCACGTTTAGAAATGCTCAATCTAATGAAAAGGATGCGGGCTATGGTTAGCTTGGTCTATGCCTTAAGATAAAGAATGGCAGCAGAAATATGTTTGAGAGAATTGGGACTAAAAACTGTATTTTATAGGACAATTATGACTTCTATTTGAATATTGCTGAAGATATTATACCTGAATTGGAAATCAAGACAGAAATATAAAATGAACAAAATAGTGATATATTATCACAGTCACACAGTTACAAATTCGTGATAGTAATATATGCCATTAATAAAATACCTCAGCTAATGTAACTGTATGAGAAGAGTATCTAATACCAGTGTTAGGCTGCCAAGATAAAATAGTAGCATGAATCTGATACACTAACTAAGAATGTCATATTATAATGTGCGTTTCAACAGCATAAGCTTTCTCGTTGTATTAGACTATAAGCATCTCAAAAAAGGCGAGACAGACTACATTTGAATGACTAGAATAACCCTCACTGACCCCCAAAAGAATATTTTGCATTACCAGATTGAGCACATGAAAGGTTTTTCATTTATACTAGGTAGAATGTGTTGCATAATTTGAAGAACAAGGTCATTGTGATATACAGGCATTTTGTATCAATAAGCTTACTTTGTCTTAGAATGAGAGGATAGAATACTAACAAAAAAATCTTTTTTTCACCTTTCCTTTTCTTCTGCCCTTACAAATCCTTACCCTTGACCAACCCCCTTCTATCTCTGTCTCTTTCTCTCATCAATTGGATTGTTGTTTATTTATTTTTGCTCCATGTACCTGCATGGCATTTTATTTTGTTTTACTTTGATACATAGTAAGTGTCTGGTTTTGAGAAAGGCCAAGGGGCCGAAACACATGTCAGCCAACAGACAAAAACAACCATTAAAATGTCCTTCATTGGCGCAATAAGTGTGTTGGCATTCATTTTGACACATTTCATGCAAGAGAGTAGTGGGTATACTCTAAGCCTGCACACAATGCAACAGGGTACCTGTCTCTGTACACAATTACATCATGCCAAATTACAGATTTCCTATCGCACTAGGATCCCCCTTCACAAAAGTAATCTGAGGACACAGGCATTTCCTGAGGACCTAGTCAGTAAAGTGCCACTTTGGAGAAATCTTTAGGATGCAACGTTCACCGCCCGAAGGACAGATAGTCTAGTACAAGAGTCTTGCTGACTATTGTGGGAGTATCAGGCAAGTAAACTATCCATTACACATGACACTATAGCACTTATAGTGGAGGCGCAATCTGGCAGCAAACTCTTTTTCATAGCAGTGAGAAGCTAGTCTTTTTTCTCTACCATTTGAAGGTAAAGGAGGGATTAAAAACCCTTTCCAACCGCAGATCGGCCGTGGAGAATTGCGTGGAGGCGCAGTCTGGCAGTCTGGCAGGATGGCAGCCCGGCCCGCCCTGACCAAAACAAAGCCATTTCGACTAAAAAGGATAAGAATGCTCCTGCACCCTTGCATTCTACATCCACGAGAGAGACTACGAAGCAGTGTGTTCTATCAGAAGACTCTCAGGAAGAAGCAGGACAATTACTGCAAAGTGGACGCTATAGAGTGAAAGATCCGCCAGAAAGACCGGATCGGAAATCATCTTCACTTCATTCAAACTCCTGTTCACCCCCTCCTACTTTGCTCCTTCAGAAAGTATCAAGTAAAACACACAAAAGATCTTACTCCCCAGAATCCTCGGGTACTAATCTAAAACGAACAGCAGACTTGCCGAAAGTAAAGCATTCCCCCCCAATTCCCCTCCATGGTCCACTCACAGACACAACCTACCTCTGGATGAGGGTCTGGCTCGCGGCTCGCTTAGCCCTTTTGAATGCCAGGCCTCATCTTGCCCCGTCGGCGTGTCGCACCCGAGGGAGAGGCCTTCCTCTCCTGCACAGCGTGAGCACCAGGAAGCTCGGGAGACCGTGGGAGGGGCTATCATGTGTACCGAGGGAGGTGAGCGGGGTGGGCTCTGTGAGAACGCAGGGGTTCCCCCCACTCTCAGCGGTGCTGGAGTGCGGAAGCGAGAGAGGCCCGATTGACGAGGAGCCCGACCAGCAGTGCACTGACATATGAGCTCCTCCCATAGGAGGAAGTGTTGCGGACAACGAGGGCGTAGCCTGTGGGTCGTCCTCGATGGCCAGCATGACAAACCTACTGGGACATGCTCTCGCTACTTCACGGAGGAGAGGAGGGCGGAGAGTTCACTGAGGGGCGATTCAAAGGACCATCAGTGTCTAGATTTGCTAAATTCCCTGGAAAAAAGTAAAACAAAATCCCTGAAAAAACTTCCTCGAACCAACACTTGTCCCCACTAAAATCTAATAAAGTGAAAGTGCTCAAACCTCTCCCGAACTCTACCAAGAAAGTAAAGGAAATCAAAAAGGTACTTTTGCCATGCAGCTAATACTCAACCACTGACACTGAGAGTCACCCAGTAAGAGCAAGGGTGGAACTACTGAGTCCGCACCTAAACTTATCAGACTCTAGAGCAAACAATCTACTTATACAACAATAATCAATTCTGGTGACTCCGAAGATCAGGACACTGATGACCTCAACATATTGAGAGAACACAACTGGGCAAAAGAGTGGACCGACTCAGCACTGGACAAGCGGTTAGGAGAGTCCAACTTGAGTGAGCTGAATACCACTCAGAATCACTTATCCAGTGGGGCAAAAACAGAGTGGAACATCTATGCATCTAAACTGTATAGAACCCTCGGAACTCAAAGTCAATTAAGCCATAGACAGACAAAAATCACCTCAACGACCTCATCAACACCAAATCAAAGAATGGCAACAAAGACTCAATCCAGAAAATCTGGTTTAACTCAGCCTACTACAAATAACTCAATCGGCAAGTTCTTTAACAAATTGGCAAAAATTCACTCTACAAGCCAATTTGAACTATCAGATGCTGAAATACTAGAGGGGATTCCATCATCACGCCGTGAGAAACTCTGCAAACGATCGGAACCAGAAGGTACCCCTAAAAACGTCTTATCTTCTACTCAAGCTCGTTGGCACTTTGGCCAACCAAAAACGTCTGCTACCAAAGGAGAGATTGCTCTCCCCATAGTGCAGACCGCTCACTCGAGAGGCAAGGGAACCCTCCATGGAATACAAACAAAACTCGCAGAAGAAAACACGACAAAGAAGGTCTTGGAGAAAGAGAAGACCAACCTGGGGCAGTCCACTCAAGCCATAACACCAAATGGCTTAGCTGCCATTACAAAGGGTTGCAAAGAGGCTGACCTAATAGATGCTACCTTAAACCATTATGATTTCATAGCCTCAAACCAAAGAGAAAAGAACCTCAGGCCGAAATTGACTTTACAACACTACAGAGATGACACCCCGGTGGACATATCTCGATCATTTCAGTCCACTCCATTTAAAGGAAACCGAGACAGAGAATCTTCCAAGACATTCAATAAAAACTCGCCAGGCAAAAAACTAGACATCTTTGCCATAATGTCAGCGGTGACCATAGCCCTGGCACCTTCTGGAAAGTTATACAAACCACTTAACAAAACTCTAAAAGACCATACATAGCTGTTAGCATCTGTAAGTTCAAAAGTGATTCACTTAGAAGGCTAGATAATGGCCACAGAAGACTCAAAGGAGAACACAAGTGATCAAGGCACAATGACAGACAAACAGCAAACACCTAGCAACTTTCCGGCCAAAAAAAAAAGAGGTCTTTCAATTAAAAAAAAAAGTCCCTTACCATCGTTACTCAAACCTTCCAACACAGCATCTCATAAACACTCACAGGAACGGATCTATCAGTGATGTCTCAGGATCTTGACACGAGAAATGCTTAAACGAGTCACCCACAAAAGTACGCAGAGAAAATCCAAGAGGACAAATTCACTAGTCTGAAGATAAAATCATCCAAGAGGAGCCTATCAAATGAAGTCCAAGAAAAAGGGAGGCCCAAGAACTTAACGCCCAAAAGGGCGTCAACATAATTTTCAGAATACTATCCCAAACACTGACGGAAAGAACGATGACAAAAAAAACAGACTTGATCAGAACAAACAAAACCCAAAGCCAAACCGTGGAACAACAAATCAAAATCTTAGTCCACCATCAGAAGCAAAGAAAAATGATGCTAAATCTACTGGACAGAAGTTCTCCAAAAAACGAACGTCAGTTCTAGTAACAAAAAGCTCAAAAACGCAACACACCCAGATGCAAATGGAGACTACCTCAAAGTCAAAAGAAACTATGACAAAATGGATAACAATCCTGGAAAAAACATACTGTTCCAAAGAAGCGAGGATCTCCACGAAGAACTAGGAGATAACTCGATTGATCTATTGAATATCAGTGTTTACTCTATAGAAAATCAGACTCAGAAATTCCACGTCCAACAGCAAAAAAAAAGCAAGGTGTCATTCATGGATGAAGAATTAACAAAGCAAACCTTGAGGTGGGATGGACCGGATCAAAAACAAAAGCCTCAAAAAAACCACCACTAAATTCACGAAAAAAGCAACAAGAGACCGTAGTTTATCCAAGAAAGGAGCACCCTCCGCCGACTTTCTGGCCAAAAACTAAACAAAGGCCATTTGAACAGAGAAAGGAAACATAGCGGACATTACTTACTGAGTCCAAGAAGCGGGACAATCCGGACTCCTTGTGACCCAAGGTTCAATGAAAGAACGCCTAACAGCGAAAGAAAACTTAGAGAAGCCAGTTAGACAGCTTTTCAGCCTACTTAAAAAAAATGACTTGGACATCAACACAAACAAAACGAAGATCATGATCATCGAAAAATCAAAGACAGCAACAAAAAGGCACCACTGGTTCATAAATTCAGAAAAACTGGAAATGGTAGAAAGTTTCACATACCTAGGGGTTAAAATCTGCGGCAGCAAAATCGAAATTTCCATGCAGAAACATCTTATTGCAAGGACAAAAACACTTTCTACCAAAGCTTTGATGCTGGAAAGAAAGTACGTCAAATTCTCACTTCTCCCAGTAATAAACTTTTTTAAAACAAAAGCTATGCCCGCGATAACCTGTGGAGCAGAGGCCATGCCACAACTTCCACCCGCACTATGGGGTAGACTTGAGGGCCTATGCTGGCGCAAAGTACTGAAGCTGCCAAACTGGACTCCTATAGCAGTAATCGGACGCGAGCTAAGTCTGTCATCAATGAAATATGTGATTGAGAGGAACCGTCTTCTATTTCTTGGGAAAATACGAAGAACGCCTCGTCCACAAATCTTAGAGATATTTATAAGGAAATGACAAGCAAAAAGACTCAAATGATGACTGCCTGGTAAAAAAAATTAACTTAAACTGGCGGAAAAGGTTGGCTGTTGAGAATGGTACATTGAACGATTCTCGGAAACAATTAAGGACAGACTGAGAATCCAGGATTGGATCGAAACACTCGACAAAGCAAGGGAGTACACATCCTTGTCACAATTGACATTCAACACCCAAAAAGTGGACGAGGTGAGAACTTACTTAAAGAAATCCCCAAACAAACATCTTTGAAAAATCTTCTTAAGAGCAGGCCTGAAAGTCCTAAAGTCGAACAAAGTCTTATATTTTCGAAAATAATCCAAAGACAGTACGACACCTTCTTCTTCTCTGCCCAGGAACAGATAAACTAAAAACAATATACCTCCAACTAAACAGACTAAAACACCTGACATCAAACGAAGAAGTCTGGTTGAACCAGATGATGAGCAGCGATTCCACATCTTTGACTACAGCAACAGCAAAATTCCAAACACAGCCTGGACTTGGACGGAAAGGCTAAACTTCAAATTTCAGATGGAGAGGACATAGTTGTCTAAAAACAGAGAATACGACATCACAATAATTGCATCCAGTTTGTAAAAATCGTTAACCGCGATTACACACAAACAAAAAAAAGTGCTGGGCATTGGCCATTTCCCTATATCCCCGCTGAACACACTGTAGCTGAGACAGCCCCAGCTCCCACTAACCTTATTTGACACTGTGCTCAAATTCAGCTGTAGGCAATGTTTACCAGTAATGCAAGCCACATGAGAGATAACAGTGAGACAATAAATAGAAACCTTTGTGATTGTGATTTTTTTATATAGTGAGTTGCAGCTGTGTATTTTTTTAAATAGTATTATATGTAAAGCGCTGCATCTATTTCTGTTATCTGTGGCTCTATTGCATCATTGTCACTGTGTTTGCCTTTACATGTACTGTACCCTGTCTTGTGGTGTTACTTGGTGGTGTTCTGACTACCACCCCCTCAAGTTAAAGTGACCTTGTAAGTTCTGCAGGGAAGGGTCATGCTGATGTCCCATGTCTGCTGTTGAGGATTTGCTTTTTGAGTTTTGCATTTGCTGGCGTTGCAGTGGGTTACTGCGTATCTTTTTTTGGCTTGCATGTTCAGGTCTTGTGTTTCTGGCCGGGTGACTTGGGAAGAGAAGGAGTCACATGGCCAAGCGCGCTAAAATGTCTAAGTTGTCAGTACCAGCTGTTTTCTCAAGGTGCTATTGTGAGGCACAAAGTTGGATATAGGTTTGTTGAAAGATGCTAATGTGATTGCTTACTCTCAGGAAGTGGGTTTTATGTGGGTAACATTGTGGTATGCCATTACCACTGAACATCTCCATTTACCCACACATTGTAGTGGCATGCAATTACCACTGAACGTCTCCATTTACCCATCTGTTGTAGTCGTATGCCATTACCACTGAGCATCTCCATTTACTCACATGTTGTAGTGGTATGCCATTACCACTGAACCTCTCCATTAACTTCAGAGCCCTGCAGGCTTGACTAATGGGGGATTACAATTATGCCTGGCATACCTCGTTTTTTTCTTGTGGATGTTCCCTAGATATTTGTACTGTGTTCATTATTTGCCACATCTGCCTGTTGTGGATGGCTGGATGTGTTTACACCCTCTCTGTATTTTGTTTTCTTCTTCTGCACTCAAACTATTATACCAAGATTGTGACATGCTGCCCATACCATACTTGTTGCAATAATTGGGTAAGAAAAAAAGAAAATCGTTCTTTGCAACCCAGTCATTATTCTGAGCTATTCAACACACTGACCCTTGTAGTCCATATCTGTGTCTCTTCTTTCAAGCTATAGAGACCCTGCAAATGAAAAAGATGAGCCAAGAACTAGTTAAGTGTTTTTTGTTTTCACGCATATGACAGATGTAAGGTCTCTGGTCTTCCTTTGTCGTTACCTGCACCCTATTTTTCTGCACACATCTATCCACTCTTGCTTGCTGCTGTTTAACCGCTGAGGGTCCCTCGTGTTTGAGCCTCATGCTGTCACTGTGGGTAAATACCAATTATCTTCAGGTTGTCTGTCTGTCCCCATTTTGGTCTGCAAGAGCTGCAGGCCCACCACCCTTCTGTGTCACCCACACTATACCATTCATGACTGATGGGCAGAGGGGCATCTAAGAGGGAACCTCCCACTCCACCTGCAGGAACTGATACCTTCTAAATGTTTTTGATTTATGGGTCTCTTTTCTGTAACTTTTTGACACAATGTAATTTGTATATGATGTTCCAGAAGGATTTCCAGTGGCTGCTGGCTGGGTCATTTCCAATAGACCATTTGGTTGTGTTGAGAGGGGCATTGGAGAATAGGAAGTCGAAGGTGTCGCAAACCCAGGAGTCTGCTTTCTTCGCATGGCATAGAGAAGCTGAAATTCACCTCAGACAAAGCTAGACTAGATCCCTGAGAAACTCACAGTCTAAATTAAAGAGGGACATTGACCAATATAAACATGCCTCCAATGCCAGCTGGCCTAACATCAAACGCACCACAAAAACAGGTCTATATCCCTGCCTGCCCAATGAGACGGAGATTGGATGTTCCAAGGAGGCACCCATGGCGCCTCCAGTGGACTTCCTTCATGAAATTCTGACACTCTATTCTCCTCCAATGAAAGTGGTCCCAGGAAACCTACCACACCCAGCACCCATTCCTACTCTAACCCACCCACAGTGACGGTGCAACCTCTGCCATCAACTCCGTCAGTTCCCTCCCTCTCGAATACCAAAACTTCCTGGGCCTTACCTGTTGCATCTCCATCCACCGGTTCCTCTGTGTCACTTTCCCCGGCAGATACCCCACCCATGTGCACTATTTGCCTCACTTTACCAGGGAAGATGACAAACAGCACCCGCTGGCTTCCTCAACGCCAAATGCAGCCTCCATTTATCGGAGACGGCACAGCCTAGAACCTCAGTGGTCACCTGGCTTCATTTCATACGTAAATATTGTACCTCAGCAGATCCAGGGTCACCCCTTGCCAATGCTGCCATGCATCTCCTTACTAAATAAGACATTCAACTTGCACACTCTTCGATGGATGAGCCCCGCCCGCTTCGCACCATGGATGTGTTGGCTGCTGCCCAAGGAGACACTGCCCTCTTACCCATGCGCACCTACCCTCAACCAAATGTCGCTAATCCTGCTATTAGAATACACACTCCATGGAGCTAAACTGACTTGTATCATATGGCACAGCAATTCCCCACTCTGCCTGACAACCCTGCTGCAGACATGGAACATTTGACTACTGCAATTGTCTGTTATGATCCCATGATTGGGGATCTTAAGCAGCTCATCCGAGCAGTACTCAAAGACACTCTATAGAAACATATTATGGACAAACTCCAATGGCATGACACTCTCTCTGCTGTCACTGCCATTACTGCTAGTGTGGAGGTGCTCACCACCCTTATCAAACAGAAATTCTCTGTCAAATCTGACTGGAGCAAAATTGCTGCATGTAAGCAGAGCCAGTCGGAGTCACCTTCTGACTACCTGTCTAGATTGCAAGACTATTTTATTAAATACTCTGGCATTACTAATGCTGGAGACCAAGCGCAGCCTGCTCTAGCCTGGCACTTTGTTAATGGTCTCCTCCATGAAATTTCAAACAATATTCAAAACGTGCAGTTTGGGTAGCAAGCTGAATCAATTAAAAAAAGCACTGCAGGCTGCACAGCACTTTTATGACCAAAAAAAGATACAGGAGCAAGATAGTGTCGCCCGCCTCATTGCATTACAAATACAGCATGCTCAGCTGAAAACTGCACCATCAAACTGGGGACACCCAGTTTATCAATGTCAGCTGAGTATGCAACATCCTCCTCCTTTTGCCCAGAAATACCGGCTTCAGCAGGCTTATGCAAACACCCATGTATGCCAGCCCAACAGCCACTACCGGGCCAGCCTTTTTGCAGATACTGTAAGCACCCCATCCTGCACTTCTAGATGACGACACTCCGATACCAGTCCAGAGGTATAACTTAAAGAGTTCAGCCACCAGCACCACTGCCACTGGTGGGTAAAGCGCACCGACATCCTGCTTCACCTGTTTTCTGCAGTTTGCCAATGCTTGCAAAACCTTTCTTGCTGCACCTGCCTTCTGGGGTGGCCCAACACTCTCAAAATGTATTTCTTCTTCATGCGGACATAATCAATCTGGAGTATAGGCACCAGAGCCCACCAGTACAAGAGGTCTGGGGGGGGTGTCTGAGTGAGCCTATCGCCTCAGCAATTGCCTTTGC
The DNA here is from genome assembly GCF_040938575.1 of Ambystoma mexicanum. NCBI lineage: Eukaryota > Metazoa > Chordata > Amphibia > Caudata > Ambystomatidae > Ambystoma > Ambystoma mexicanum. Next base: position 480,144,704 of record NC_090932.1, on the reverse strand, counting down.
TCCTTCTCCTGCATCACGGACCATCTCCACCTCACCCATGTGACGTGCCAGGGTCTTTGCCTCCTCACTGGTTTGTATACATGCTCTTTGCATCCTTTGCCTTATTTATTGAGCAGCCTATTCTCCTACAGAGCTGCCAGCCTGCAAAGTTTTTTAGCACGCCAACTCTCTACCTTTCTGCTTCACGCCTGACCAGGCATTTACCCTACTGGCCTCCTGAACTTTGCCATCTGCTATCTCCTGCTTCCCAGGTCCAGGGATCAACGAAACTGCTTGGAAATTGTGGGCACAGGGCCCAAATCTGCATAGTGTTCGACTTCTGTAGCTAGAAGTACAATTGCCAGACAAGTGCTGTAATGATGACTATATGATTATATTCCTACCTTGCCTATAATGTCTTACCAATGATTACTGATCACTATACACAGTTGCGAGCGACACAGGCCAACATTTTTTTCAACATTCAATATTTTACTTTCAATATAGCATATTGAAGTGCAATACATCATCAATCAATCCAATGATTACAATAAAAGTGAACCCATATGTACCTGGCAGATGATTAAAAAGAAGATAAAAATTATAGGAGGAAGAAAGAGAAAGAAAAAGAAAATAGATTTAGGACAGAGAACCAAATAACAGTATTATCAACTAACATTCCTTTCAATTAAAGAGGTATCAGACAACAACACCAAAATGGGAACTATAAACATATTAGCAATAATAATAATCATTCCCAGAGACACATCAACCCAAATTAATTAAAGATCTATATCACCCGCAGACCTCAATTAAACTTCTCCAAATGTCCCAGAACTTTCAATGTCACCTGTATTCTTGTAGATGGCTTTCTCGTAGGTTGAAATAGTGAGATGCTCCTCCACCCATTCATCGATATTGAAGGAGCTGCTTGACTTCCAAGATCTCAATATCAGCCTATTGGCGATCATACAGGCATGGAGCAACCAAGTTATCCTGCCAAAGGTGATTTCATCCATCATAGATATGTCTCCTAGAATCAGTAAGGTGGCTGACAGGGGGACTGTACAGTTCAAGACCAATCCTAATCTCTCACATACATTCTCCCAGAACTTCCTTGTCTTTGGACAAAACCAAATTAAATGACTGAGGGAGCCTCTTGTACCCTTGCATTTCCAGCAGAGATCATCCTCCAAGAGTTGCCTCTTGAATAACTTTATGGGTGTCCAGTAAGATCTAAAGAGCATTTTTGTTTGCGACGCCCTAAGGCCCCAGTCCAGACTCACCAGGTGAGTATTCTCACAGCAATGTTGCCAACAATTTAGATCGATATCCTCTCCAAGATCTTCCGTGCATATGGCTGGCAGCCTTGTATCACCTTTTCGGCAGGCTTTTAAGAAGCTGTACATCGTAGCAGCCGAGTGAGAAGCACTTGAACATGTCTGTAGAGCTGACCAGGCAAAACTCTGAGGTGGCAGTTGAGGCACACCATGACAAGTAGCAACAAAAGCCTTCAATTTACTGTATTCAGCGAACGTACTAACCTTCATGTTATGAGTCTCACTTAGTTGTGTGTATGAGACCCAGTTGCCTCGTCAATCAGATCATGAGGGTATTTTATACCCGCCAACAAACATTCTGACCAAAAAAAGACTTTACCTTGATATTTCAAGGCTGGGTTAAGCTCAATGGAGGCATCCAGGTGTAGGTAGGGATCTGCTTTCATGCATTTGGAAATTTCACACCAGCAATCCTGCAAAAAGCTAGTTAAAGGGCTTGACTCTTTAGATTTATTTTTCTTAATAGTCAGCAGAGCCTCAGGATCCAACTGGGATACAGCACCACACTCCCATGCCAGATAATGTGAACGCTCATTATCCGAGTTAATGATCTTGTATAGATGGCGAGTGGAAAATGACAGATGGTAGTCAATGAAGTTTGGTAAATTAAAGATGTTAAAATTTCAACTATTTGGCAAGCACTGAAACGTTTTGTCCGTGGTGTGCTGATTTAAAAAACCGACAAACAAAGAAAATTAAAAGCAAACGAAAACTAAAGACTATCCGCTGAAGCTAAGTGACTAGAAAACCTATTTGCAGTCAGCAAAGATGAAGTGACTAAGACTGAGCTGAGGAGAGCAAAGTACGAACTGAATAAACTAATCTCCAGCCAAGTAGATTATGCCACTTTCAGACAGAAAATGAATTACTTTGAAAATGGAGAGAAAGCAGGGAAGTTGTTGGCACTCAGATTAAAGGTGGCTGAGAGTGAACGCTTCATTACTTCAATTGAGAGTCCTAATAATAGGATGGAAACTCAACAAAAAGGAATAAACATATTGTTTCGTGATTTTTATGAAAAGCTCTACGAATCTGATCTGACTTGTGATGTGACAGAGATCGAAAAAAATCTTAATTCTTATGACATACCTCAACTCTTAGATGATCCATCAGCAAGTCTTGATGGTGAATTTACAATTGAGGATATACGATTGGCTATTTCAAAACTTACTGTAGGTAAATCTCCTTGTATGGATGGTCTACCAAGTGCGTTTTATAAAATTCTGCCTGATTTGGCCTTACAGCTTTTATGTGATGTTTATAAAGACGCTTAATCCAGCTCATTACCAGAAACAATGCGGCATGCATTGATAACAGCTCTGTGAAAAAAAGATAAATCCACCACAAGAACTACAGGCCGATTAGCCTGATTAATTGCGACTGCAAAATCTGGCAAAAATGTTATCTGTACGATTGGAAACAGTAATTACAACTGCGGTTCATGTAAACCAGATCGGATTTGTTACTGGTAGGGTGGTAGCTGATAACATGAGATGCCTGTTGTTGTCGATTGATAAAGCACATAATCAGCAAATAGCTGTGTGCTTGATCTGCTTGACACTGGTGCAGTGCCATTTATCTTAAAATCTTGAACCCTGCTCTTTCTCTCGTTGCTAACTTCTTTCTACGCAGTCATTGTTATGCTCACCTGGCTCCCACAGAGGCGTCGATCGGAACTGGACAGCTGCGGTCTCCACCAATGTGACGCGTAGGGCCGAGATGACGGACTGGACTGGCCCACCTAGCTTCGTTTGCTTGGCCCGTAGGAATATTCTTCTGATGAGCTCTCCATCCTGCATTGAGCGCAGGGACGTGTTGATAACCAGTTGCTTCACTGGCTCGAAGGAATTAGTGAGTTCCAGAACAATATTGACTCCGAGATTCCCGGCAAGACGCCGTAAGTATAAAGTTCGTAAGAGTTCAAATGCCTGACTTTCACTCTTGTCTGATTCCTTGCAGGTTGCAGCTTGACCCTAATGAAGAGTTCCTCGTGGCAACCGTTAGTATTCTGGTAAGGATTTGTATTTTCCAACACAGTTTGATAAAATAAAGTCAATATGTAACCTGTTGCTTTCTCCCTTATTCAGGCGCTGAGAGAAAGTATGAAGTCTTGGGGAATAATACCTCTGGCAGTAAAGTCAGGTAAGTCTATTGTGGTGAGGATGGTTCCCCTTGTTAGTCCCTTTGTTTCACTTTGTTGTCCTTTTGTTTCCCCTTAGGGGCCGGGGTTCGGCGAAGATGCAGTGGAAGCTGCGCCGACCCGTGAAGAGGAATAGTACCCCCAGTGGTAAAATCAGGTAAGTCTATGGGGGGGGGGAACTAATATTCCTCTGTGTATTCCCTTAGCTCACCTTGCTGTTCTTGTCTTCTCCTTAGGTGCCGGAGTGCGGCGGGAACATGCAGGAGGATGCGGTGAAATGTGAAGATGCTGCGAAGGCCGGTGAGTTCAGCGCGGCGCTGCAGCAGGCGAGGTGACGCGCATAAAATAACTTCTTTCTTCAAGCTCGAAGGCGCGATGGATCGGGAATTCAGGTAAGGATTAAAGGTATTGTTCTTGTTCTAACCTTGTCTCCTTCTTTCTCCCTTTTTCTAGGAGCTCCAAACTCGAGGCGGGCATGTCAGAAGGCTGGATGCAGACTAATCAGGTAAGTTTGCAGCATGGTCTGCATCAGGTAAGTTTTAATCTATGAGCCTGGCGTCTATGGCACCAGGACTGACTCTCCATATGAGCCTGGCGCCATAGGCGGCAGGACTGGACCCAAATAGCCCCTAGCAGGGGTTGTTGGGCTTGCATAGGATAACTTGATGCCTGCTTCCGGGGTTGCTGGACGTGGTCTGGGTCCCCGGGGGTAGGCATTGTGACAGTCAGCTCTATATACACTGGTCTAACATAAGCTGACCAAGCTGGGGACTTCATGAACTAAGATACCACGGGTATTAAGGTCTGAATACATAATAAACATGTTGGCATTCCTTGTTTTGATAATGTAACTGCTGACTCTCGCTTCAGCAATCCTACACCCAAATACCAACAGCTTCATCAATTTCTCATGGGATTGTGCTGATGCAATGAATGCATCTGAATGTTATGTATGTGCACACACCCCAACACATGCCAGTGGGAGAATTATTTGTATTCCTATCCCCTTCGACCTGGCCAAATGGTGTTACTTCCTGAATCTGACTGCCTCCCATTGTCCCACATTACAGTACTCACTGCCCCCGGTGTGCGTCTACCCATCCTTCAGCAATATATCCCTCCCAGAATTCCAACAGTGTATGTTCCTACTGCACTTATCTCTTTCACTGATAATGGACATAAACCAATGGGCTACATGCCATACGACTGCTTATTCTCCCGTGGCGCAAGTATCTCCCTCCAACGCCACTACAATATTACGCTTCCTCCCGGTCGCACCAACATGTTGATGTCTGACAATGCCCATGGTGCACTCTATACATACAGAGGAATGCATTTCCTTTGTGGCTCTACCACGTACCAGTGGCTGCCAGCTAATTGGTCTGGTACTTGCACCAGAGGTTACATCCATCCTGCTATGAGCCATACACCTCATCTATTTAAACAGCAACAGACACCACAACGTATAGAAAGGAATGCTTGGGAATGGTTCAAGGACCTCTTAGGTTTCCTGGTTCCTAGCATAGGGACCACCATGAACAGTGCTGACCTACACGCCCTCTCCCTGCTGCTTGAACAAGTTGCGAATGACGCTGACAAAGGGTTCACTATTATGAAAACCAAATGAGTAGCACTCAGAACAATGGTTCTCCAGAATCAAATGGCCCTAGATTACCTGCTAGCTGCTCAATGCGGAACATGCAAGATTATCGGGCAATAATGCTGTACCTGGGTACCTGTTAACTCCTCCCAGGTAGATGAAGTAATAAAGCACCTCGAGGGTATTGACACCACCTTGCACGAGATAAATGCAGGATATGATACCTCCTTTTTCACTTGGTTTTGAAACACATTTGGTTTGCTGGGATCATTGATTTGACATGGTGTATTAATAATTGTTGTCATAATTGTTGCCTTTGTTATGCTGATTTTCCTTATTCACTGCCTGCTTTCATGCTGTGCCAAACAGATAACTCCCATACCTGCTGCGGCTCAGCTGATACCTCTTGCTGACCTCCTGGCTGAAATTGCACTTGTTACCTGGCCACCCTCTGACCTTAGGCCCAGGTCCTTTCCCCACCAGTCATACGCACCTGCGCTGCCTACCTGGCAACCCCCGCACTTGGGACTGTTCCTGTATCCCTGCAGTCCCACCACCAGTACTTGCCGCCTGACTTCTGCTCTTACTTTGCACTTGCCACCTGCTGGCTGTTACTTATTTTGTGATTACATATTCCCTTGTACTGCACTGTCCCCTTCCTATCACTATCTGCACTTTCCCTTTTCCCCATCCCATGCACTTGTGCAATCTGAATGTCACCTGGCCTAGTAGGATCGTTGTTTGTCCTCCCTTAGTTCCCCCCCCTTGCCTCGTCGCGCCTTGAAACACTTGTGTATAGGCACGTTATAAATGCCATATCATATCATATATCTAGAAGTTGATACAACCCCCAAGAAAGGGAACAAAGTAAATAAGGAAATGTTAGACATTCTGGGCGAACTATCTGTTGCAGAGATAGAGGAATTATTGTGGGAGGACAGGATGAGCCTATACACCCCTCATCTGGGACCACTTCCTTTCTTTGGTTCCCCACATAAATGTCACCCAATGCCCCCCACCCCCTAACCCCATCATGATCCACACCCATATGCTCCCAATGGCTATTACTGTCCCTGGTACGAGAGGTGGGATGCATCTCATCCATCGTTCCCGACAATGTCAAATTGGAAATGAGCGTGTTGTAATACGGGGAGCCCCAGGAATAGATTCAATGCTCCCTGTGTTTTTAATCTGTTTCACAGATTACCAAATGGGGGGGTTGATGTGGCAGGATTCCCCTGCTGCGGTACATCACTGTAATCATACTTATACATTAAGGGCCTTGACATACACGTTATGGCCTGAACATATAAATTAGGCCTTGACAAATACATATACATTAAGGCTGGCCAAATACGTGAGGCATTACTCTCTCCACATTGTCTCAGGCCAAAGGCCTCCTGCCTGGCCCACACCCCTCCTTGGTCTCACACACAGTGTCACCTTGCAAGACGTAGCTTTGCACAATATCACCTTATAAGGAGTATAAGAGCGTTGATGCCAAAACGGCTTTCTGATATTGCCAAAGCTGCTTACTGTTATGTCAACATAATGTACCCGACATGAAACCGTAAGGCTTTTGAACAACACACTCCTTTCTGCTTTTACCAAATGTTTACAAATGTCATGGAATCAATTATACTATATAACAGAGAAGCTGGCCCCTTGAGGGCGGAGCTCTGTTAGACAACTGCTCCAAGTACGTTGTCATTCTCTCTCTCTATTGCAATTGCTGTATAGTACTTTCCAATAAGAAACCTTTCATTTATCTATCAGTGTCTGGAATAACACTTGCTGCGGGGAAGGAAATGGTGGGGGTCCTAAGGGTGTACCAACTGTACATCATGAGGAAGAAGGGTTCTATCAATCCACAATATTATCAAAAGTGTATTGTGCTTTCAAAACTGCTATACAAAGTCATGTGTGAAATTGCTTTTGAAAACAGAAAAAGGTTGCAGTTGGTTTAAATCTAAACCTGATAAAGGAATGCTAGTGCTCATGATCTTGTAATGATCAAAGGGATGGTTTAATTTTGGCATTCAGGGGGTTTTGTGGGACAGGAAGGTTGAACTGTTTATTTGGCCTGTGTTCCAAGTACATGAGACCCAAAAGTGAAATCAGTGAGTTTCTGTATTGAAGCTTTGTTTTTTGCCACAGGGAAGGTGGCGTGTGCAATCATTTGGCGCAAATATTAATTGAACTTATTATTTAATAAACATATATTCTTTCTGTACCCCAGCCTGGTGCTTTGCTTATTGGTGGCGTGGGGGAATGGGAGGGGCTGAGGGATCCCCTCTATATGAGTCATATACAGGGCTAGACTGAATCAGAAACATTATATATTGTCTGGCACTTTAATTGGGGGGAGGGAATGTACTCCCCATGTTAGTGGTAGTATCTAAATATATTGGTACAATATTCTATTACTATGGGCATCAGGCAATTATTTTCAGAAAGTGATCATCATTGCTGGATTGTCAGTTTATATGTGTTACAATCACTGACTACAACTTCCTCTACATACTTCTTTCTCCCTGGTGTGCACCAATATAAACTGAATGACAAACACATCGTCTGAAGATTGAACAAATTGTGCCCTTCGTATGTAAATGACTTCAGACTATTTAAGGGTACAGAACCCATTACACACCCATTTTAAATTAGTCAACATATTTAGCATTCTTCTTCTGCAAGCATCCCTTTGGCTTAGTGCTCGAATAATAATCAAGGTATGTTAAATTAGCAAAGCTTTTAATAAGCTTTCCCAATATCATGGATTTCAAAGAGCTTTCCCAATATCAGAGACCAATGTATATAGATTACACATACATAATGTCCTAAAGTGTCTGGGTGATTTGAGAATTACAAATACTCATTGACATAGAAACATATAGCGCATTTAAATGTGCCGAGCTGATTTTAGTGTTTTGGTATTTTTCTGGAGGCGTCATGTCAGGTGCATAGAAAGCTTTATTGATGGTGACAATACAGACTGTGTTCCTGTGCAGCATTTCTGCCACTAGAATACTTACTTGCAAATACTTCTGGATCCACAAATAACTTGTTTGATTGTGAGAACAACCCTACCTGCTGTGAGGGTAAGGGGGACTGCTTGTTAGACATTATTAAACAACAAGTGAATAAGCAACTTAGCTTTCTCTACCCCTGGAGAGTAAATGGAGCTCGGGTGCGTTTTAGGAAGTAAATAAGACCAAGTCATATTGTGGCCTTTATCCATGCCAATAGGCAATTATACTTGCTAATTCGCATCACAGTGCTCTATCACACAGGCCTCTTCTACGTACCACTGAAGTCCTTGTACAGTTACTGAGAAACACGCCTTCCTATTTTCTACAGAGCTGAACACATCTCCAACTTCCTTCCTCTGCATGACTGAGGAAACTGATGTCATCAGACATTTCAGCAAGGCAGCCTCACTTGAACAATACATTGGTACTGGGAAGAAGAAAGCATGCGAGAGGACGTAAAGCCAGCGACGTGTACCCGGGGTACCTTTACTTTGCAATGGTTGGAGACTCTTCTGGGTATTGTTTCCTCTCACCTAGTCAGCCAAGCAGCTTTGGCACAACTTTCGTACTTTCCTAAACGTGAAGGCAGCACCACCGTTTCTGAAATTACAAAAGAGCGTTGTCTCGGAGACTGCGCTTGTCTTTGGCTGCCATTCTAAACGTGAGTAAATTGTGTCTGTCATATGAAACCTATCTTGCGGTTTTCATTCGGTTCCTATTTATTGAAAATTGTATTTACTACATTTGGGTGCTGAGGAAACGCCCCTGATGTTGATTATCTCTCATTTGAATGTTTGGGTGATGTGTCCAGGAGAAATCATCATTTTCAGTTTTTGAGGCTTTTACTGTGTGGCTCTGATAAGCCTGGGAACTGTGTGCATTGGCACGTGTATTGCATTGTGGTGCCTGTGTAGGATCTATTCACTTTTAACAATAGCCTGGAGATTAGGGTTGTACCGAACTTCGGCTTAGAGTAAGTATTCAGACAAATTCTTTCTGAAAACATTGATATTTGGCTCTGTTAAAAACAGTTATTGCTATTAAGCTGCCAGTTTAATGCAATAGAAAAACTCAGAGAGTCAAATAGGGAGATTGCATTGAAATGGGAATGGAATAAACTAATATCTGAAAGTAATCCTGATTAAATATAAAACTACAGTGCATATTTCTGTGTTTGGGGGAGGAAGAGTGAGAAGTTAGCGTGGTGTATTCCTGAGGGAAATGACTATGGAAAAGCTTGAATTAGTAACAAGTAGTGGAAACCAGTGGGACTGGAGTCATCAATTAAATGTCAGGCAGAGTGAGGTGCCCACATAAAAGGCCTGTGAAGAACTTCATGTTGGAAAATCTCTCCAGATCCCCTGCGTGCCATCAGAAAGAAAGGTATAAGGACTCTGTTTGGGACACAGTCACAGAACTATGCACTGTTGGTGCATTTGGTGGAGGGCGGGGGATCATTGGAAATCAGAGGATAAACAGATGGGCCTCTGATGCATCAATAAGGGTCAATTAAATGACACGCAGCCTATGATGTGGCCAACATTCTACAACCCATATTGGCCTTTTGAGAGCACTTGCTTATTGGGGTATCTTTCAAATAACACTATCAGACAGTCTGTCCCAAAAAGGAAACGTGTGAGAGAGTTATGAAAGTGATAGAGAGCCCTACCTTTGCTATTGTGGGATGGAGTGTTATATTATGCATGTAAATGTGATTTGTACCACACACTGCTGCGATTTGGATGGTCTCCAGGTGCTCTGGAGGATCTGAAACGAAAGAGGGGGAGGGAAGGATTTGTAAGAGGGAGGAGAGGTAGAGTGTACAAGTGCTTTGCTCTTCAGTTGGTAGTTTCAGTTCGGAAATAAAACGGGCGCTGTGTGTTGGGTTTGCTTCAAGGTAGTGTGGGTTGGTGAGTGTGCGAGTGCCTGAGGCTGCATAGATTGTTTAGTTTGCCAGTGGTGCACTGTTGAAATTAGACCCTGCTGTGACTGAGTGAATTCATGAAAGAGGTGAGCATTTTGCTACAAGATTTTAGAGTTGATGTTCTGGTAGTCATGTGTGCGTGTTGTTTTCAGTGATTGTGTGGTGTTTATAGGAAAATTGAGCGTTTTAGTCGAATTAAAAGTATGAATGGTGGTCCTTATGTGGATGTTGCATAGATAATTTGGTTTGGACTGAAGTAGCTTATGCAGTGGGTAGGGATATTACTTTTTCTTTCAGTGTGTTTGCCCAGTTTGGTTAATCTAGGAGGCAAAAGGTGACTCCATAATTTGTTGTGTGCCTCTTTGTATTGAGATTGGAATTTTCTCTCAGAATGGGTTTGGTTCTTAGCTTGCCAAATGAAAGAAAGCAGTTTCAGTGAGTTCCTGACTGTCAGATGTTCATCATTGTGAGTATTTCCATGGAAAGATAGTTTCAAAGTTTTGTTGAGATTTATGAGAATGTAATGATGCACGAAAAACAAGTCCATTAACAAAAATAAGGAAGTGTGCCAGGTGCAAGAAAAACTGTTTTATTCATTTTTTAAACAAAGTGTCGGCAAGAAGTTAAGCAAGATTAAAAAAAAAAACCTCAATGAGCCCACATCGGCCTGAAGATTATAAGGTGAGACACCACACACTTTATATAGTCATAAAAAATAACACATGTGGCATTTTCTAACATCATTCGGTACTCTAATCAATACCCTATGCATCCCTATACATTGGAGTCTACCATTGGCTAGTCTATTATCTACAACCCCACCCAGGTCCAACCCCTCATCATAGTTGTCATTACAATAACATATGTACCACACAACCTGGTTGTTTGGCGCATTTCATACTGACCGTTATAAGACTGCTTTCCTTCCATTGGATGACACCACTTGGTTCGGCCTCGAATGTTGCAACAATTCTAGACAGTCCAGTTATTATTGAATGTATTGAAGTAACGAATAGAAAGATCAAACCCCTGTTGTTATGAACAAAAAGGTACTTTCATCTCATTTCCCATGCCAGGGACACATTTGTCCCACACAGCTTCCCTAAAGATGACAATTCTAGTTAGCATCTGTCATCTCGATACTCGCTGCCAACACACGTCCATAATTCTATAATTGGGTCAGGGGATGAATACCAATTTTTTATCAGGCTCTGTCTGCCTTCAATATTGTCTTTTATTTTGCTGTATTTAACACAAGGTGTAGTGGCACCAAATGGGCATAGGGTGCACTGTGTATAAAACTAGTTTAGTGTTTTGGCACTATTTCCTCTTGGGCACCATGCACATGGCAATCAAGGCTTATGTGTGTTTATTCAATTACTGTTTGGACCATAAATACTTGCAATATTCCTGCTCTTGTATCATGGGAACGACATCTCATGGACGCTCTGTAGAGCACTGTCGTGTACTCTATTCCACTGTAACCTTGGCTGTCTAATACTTCCTGGTGAGAAAGGGTTTTTCATAAAATTGTGCAAATCTAGCTGGCTGTAGCTCTGAAATAACATGTTGTTCATTTTTCACACGTGGCCTTGGTGCAAAATGGCGAGACATTTGCTCAGTGTTGCATTTATAGTTCATCAGGAATACTGATTCTCGTGTCTGTATCTCTTAGTATTCTTCTCAGTGTATTCAGCACCCTATATTTGACATTGATCTTCTCAGCACCCTATATTTGACATTGAACTTCTCAGTGTATTCAGCGCCCTATGTTTGACATTGATCTTCTCAGTGTATTCAGCGCCCTATATTTGACATTGATCTTCTCAGTGTATTCAGCACCCTATATTTGACATTGAACTTCTCAGTGTATTCAGCACTCTATATTTGACATTGATCTTCTCAGTGTATTCAGCGCCCTATATTTGACATTGATCTTCTCAGTGTATTCAGCACCCTATATTTGACATTGATCTTCTCAGTGTATTCAGCACTCTATATTTGACATTGATCTTCTCAGTGTATTCAGCACCCTATATTTGACATTGATCTTCTCAGTGTATTCAGCACCCTATATTTGACATTGATCTTCTCAGTGTATCGTGGCACAACTACCTATAGTGTTGCAAACTACTTCTATTCTACTAGTGTTTATATCCTAATGGCAATATAGTAAAATACTTAAGTTCTACTTTTCTTTATATTCCAGTAGTAACATAATTAAACCCTTGTCACTGTTCTCCTTGTCTTGGTGTACTGTTTGAATTCAGGCATATTGAAAACAGTTGGGGATACAGGGCCTTAAAACCATCAATGTAAGTGTTCATTTTGAGGGTATGTGGGCGGCGCATGAAGTGGCATTTGCCCCATTTGCACCATAACAAGAAGGCTGATGCACCATATTTCATTTCTGAATATTGTTTGGATTCAAGGCATAAGTCAACGCTATATCTCAGGGTTCGGTCGGGTGTGTAGATGGAGATTTCTTCTTGCATGCATTCTGCTGCTTGGACATGAATGACTCTGTGGGTTTTGCAGAGTGCTTAGCAGTACATCCTTTTTCTGACCAGTAGCCAGAATAGGGATATCAGTGCTGGTGTGATGTGCTCTCTGTTGAAGAGTGAGGGACCTCCAAAAAGCCACGGGAGGTGGGTGGGGTTATGTCCACTGAGATGTAATGCAATTGAGTGACTTCACAACAAGAATGTGATTTCTTTGAGCTTGTAGGGTTTGGTTAAGTTAAGTCACATGTCAGACATTTCTACGTATGATAAACATATCTGCTTCTCTGGTAGAGGCCTTTCTCATGTTTGGGTTATGTGAGAGGGAGTTAGCAAATAGCATGCAGCTGGAGTCCACTTTCCTCACGTGTACCCTTGAAGGAAGGTTTGAAATTAACTTGTCATGCAAGTTTACTCAGAACTCACAAGAGATTGTGATGTGTGCGAATCACAACGGCCACTGCAAATTACAAAATCCAATTTGTTCTTTGCAACCTAGTACTTTAAATTTGTAAATGCCTGCCATTTTGAGTAGCACTGGTTTTGATTATGCAACATCCTTACATACAGAAGGCTCATACTTGTTTGCCATTCTGTTCTTTTCTGGTTTATGTGTAAAAGGATGTCATTTTGAGTAAAAAATAAAGAGAAATAAATGAAACAGGAATACATTTTTAAACTAGTGTTTTTTTATTTTTTAAAACTATTCGCCTACATGTTTGGCTTCAGCCGACTCATTGACGGACTATTCTGTGTTTGTCTGAATACATGATGTGCTGCTATTCGGTACACACCTACGGGGATGCTTGCCTTTCTACCAACGTGCTATGTCTGCCCCTGTCTGTGTTTGTCATTGCCATATACAAGTGGCAGCACTGGAAGAATAGGAAGCATTCACTTCTTAAATACATGGTTTCCATTAATGTGGCATATGTTTCGTTGCTACTCTTTTTAAGAAATGATCCTTTGGGATGGCTGAACTTCCCTTTTACTGCTGAAAGTTATGCATTTGCGTATAGGTTGTCATGTTTCCTGTAACGCTTTTCTGCTTCTTATGATCAGTTTGGCAGCAATAGTGAAAACATGCAATATTTTGAACACTGCATTCCTAAAGCCTGTCTAATTATACGGCCATGAGGTATATTCTCTCTGATACTTTGGAATTACCCCATGAACTAAAAAACACATAACTATGGCTTCATTTCATTTTTAGACTTCCTACAATTTTTACCTCCATCTATAAAAGTGTAAACCCATAGAATGTCCATATGTTTGTGTCCCTTAAACATAACTATCCACTTAAGGGTTAGAAATATGTGGGGGGATGGAGGTGCAGAAGGCACCCAGGAATTGATCATGTTTGCATTGAATCCCTTTAGCTCTATAATGCATATGAGGGTAATGACTGCTCTTAAGTGCATTATTTTACGTGGTAGAGTTTTAGTGTTATTCGCTAATTCGCTATATGTATTTCCATTTCCCAACAGGGATGGCAATGCATTTTTTTTAAATACCCAAAATAAAATGTAAGGCCTCATTAAAAACAAAAAATAATTAAAAAAAACTATTGGAAATCGCTTGGAGGGGGTTGCAATTTTCTCTAATAAGTTTCGTGATGTGCACAATAAAGTGGAAAAAAGTGCTATCGCATGCAAAATCGCCTTAAAACACATTTTGCACATAATCGAGTTTAAAGTCTAAGTGCCTGCGGCAATTTACGCTTGAAAGGGCAGTTACGATGAAGTCACTGTTCACTTTGTATTGTTTGACATGTGCAACTTGATGTATTTTGATCCATTGATTTGTACTCTTTTTATGGCTGAAGCAGGAAATATTGCTTGGGTAACCATCAGGGTGATTGGATTCCTAATCACTTGAGGACTGTCCTGTGTTTCCTCCACGGGTTACCCATGAAAATTCACTTTCCATAGACAATTTATTGATTGGTATGTACTGAATTATTAAATGGTACTGGATACGTGCATGGTGATTCAATTTGAAGCACATCCCAGCAGCAAACAAAAGAGGTCAGAGCAGTCTCATGATTGGCTGCTTTACATGAACGTTTCGTTGCTACTCTTTTTAAGAAATGATCCTTTGGGATGGCTGAACTTCCCTTTTGCTGCTGAAAGTTATGCATTTGCGTAAAGGTTGTCATGTTTCCTGTAACGCTTTTTTGCTTCTTATGATCAGTTTGGCAGCAATAGTGAAAACATGCAATATTTTGAACGCTGCATTCATAAAGCCTGTCTAATTATACGGCCATGAGGTATATTCTCTCTGATACTTTGGAATTACATCATGAACTAAAAAACACATAACTATGGCTTAATTTCCTCTTTAGACTTCCTACAATTTTTACCTCCATCTATAAAAGTGTAAAACCCATAGAATTTTCATATGTTTGTGTCGCTTAAACATAACCATCCACTTAAGGGTTAGAAATATGTGGGGGGAGGGGGGTGCAGAAGGCACCCAGGAATTGATCATGTTTGCATTGAATCCCTTTAGCTCCATAATGCATATGAGGGTAATGACTGCTCTTAGAAGACAAAAGACTGCACGGTAGAATGAGGGGAGGTGCCATTGCCTGGTCCTAAAAGCATACTTTCACTCCTTCGATACAAACCCATCAGGTTGTTTGTTAAACATCTTTAATAAAGTAGGCAAAATCCCCTTAGGGGAATTTTGATTTGCTAAAATTATGCACGGAGCAGTAGGGCACTTTTAGAAGTCTTACTGGCCAATTGGTGATCTCGAGTATGCGACTGGGTCTTGAAATCAAATAAAGTCTGGCCAGATTGGCTAGATGAAAAACTGGAAATCTGATAGTTTTGGGGCAAGGGAAGCTGAACGAGCGTCATTGTTGTTTATGCAAAGTACTCTGGAGCTCAAAAGTAGCTCAAAAGTAGAATGAACCCGAGAGAGATCATACCATACTCAAACAGACATACTTGTCTACTTGTTTCAAACCTGCAGACACATTATGTCCCCTGGCGATGCCCGGGGAGTGGGTGATGCCATGTCCTGGGCAAAGTGGCCATTGGTCATGGTGACAGACCATATGCAGTGACCACTTTGGGTGATTGGAACTGCAAGGGCTGAGCCACAAGTTTGGCTCAGAGGAAATTTGCTCATATGCATGGTTACGGTGTCTAGTAGATACACTTCAGACACTCTCAACACATGGGTTTGGCCATAAAGCATGACCTGTTGGCTCCACAGGTGGCTTGGAAGTGCACAGGGCATGTTTACATCACCAGAGTGGGCTCTGGATCACCAGAGCAACTCAGTTAATAAACCCTTTATTCGCCATGAGTTTCACAAATCTTAATTGGACAACTAATCAATGCACAAGACACAGAAGCTTGCTGCAAATTCATCAGGGATTTGTCTCCCCCTAAAGCCCGTCCTGTGGCACATCTTCACTAAATTATGAATATAACACTCTAGGTCTGTTTTGGGTGAGTTTGTTCAGGCTTATTAAGGAGTAAAGAAGCTGAAGAAGTGGAAATGTTGGAGAGCGTAATGTGGATGCGTGTCACACTTCGCCCCATGTGCAAGCGGCTGTTAGCCTCCCCCATGCTCCATGACAGGCACTCTTCTTGACATCCTGGGACAGCGCGCAGAGCTGTGGTCATTCCTCATGGTGTGTGCCATTTTGTTACACCCTTTTTGGCCCAATGGAGACTCCGGCGGTGTTAGGTAGCGGGTGCCAGTATTTGAACTACATTAGCCAAGCTTCTCTATGCATGTGTCAGGTGACCTACACTCTCACCCAGACGTCTTCTTTGTTGCTGCACCTACATAAGCGGCTGGGATACACGCCTCGCTGCTTCCATTTGAAGTTACTACCCAAAGTGACGTCTTTGTTACTTTCATTATTGCCTGACTCCTGCTTTTCGTCTACGGATTTCTTTGCATAATGATTTTGCTCCTGACGCCCCAGCTCATGTAACCAGACCCTTTGGCTATTCCCACGGACTGATTAGCCGAACGATTCTGCTCATGGCGCCCCAGCTCATGTACCAGACCTTTGGCTATTCCCACGGACAGCATAACACTTCGATTCTGCTCCTCGCGCCCCGTCTCATGTACCATAACCTTGGCTATTTTCACAGACTGCGCAGCACTGCTATTCAGCTCCCCGCGCCCTGGCCTGTGTATCAGACATTTGGCTGTTAGCTGCTGCTTCCTTCACTCAGCGAATGCTGTGACTTCACCTCTCTCAATAAGCAGCATGCCACCCATCTCCAGGTCTGAGTGCCTTCTGGAAATGTGAGTTGTCTTTGTTCTTTTCCAAACCGATTCCTCTTTGTGGTGAATACTCCATATACCTAGTATAGTGACTCATTTGTTTCCAGTAACTTGAACTTCCTATCCTACCTGCTAATTGTCAACTTTTACTGGCATTCCTTCTGTTTGTTGCTACTACGTGTACTAGAGACGCTACGCTTAACATGCACCAACTCGGAACTAGAGCGTTCCCCATGCCGCCCGCGAGTAGTTTCCCTACTAACTACTAGTTCCCTTTTTTATTTTATACCTACCATTGTTTCCCTTGAAGTTTAGCCAGTGCATCCAATGGTAAAACCAAATACCTTTTTTTGTATTCCATCCAGGGTTATCATTCAGTGTTACAATACTGTTTTGTATTTTAGGTAGGAGGTCGCCTAGGTGTTTCTAGTCACTAACCAGGGGGAAGACTTATCAGGTATATCCCAAAGAGAGACTGTAGTTTATATCCACTTACCTGTCACCAGTTGCTCATGATTTCATCTTTCTTTGCAGCTGGTACCGTGATGGTGTGTTCTCCCCCCTCTTTTGAGTGATCAGGTCCTTTGTACGGTTACCAAGTAGAGGGCCATATCATTAAAAAGAACTTAATCCCTCAGAGAGAGGAGGCTCGGGTGGAGGCTCCAACCCGAGCTCTACAATCAGAACGAGGGAATCACGGATCAGGCCCTGTAGTGGCTGAACTCCTTCCTCGTGGACCACAACTCCCAGATCTAACCCTGTCCCTTTCTCTCTGCCACCTCTCTCTCTATCTGTGGCGTTCCCAGAGCTCTATCCTCTAACCCTGGTTTTTCAACCTCTACTTGGTCCCTTTGGCCAACCTGATCTCTACCTTCTCCGCCAACTTTCAGTGTTATTCAGATGACACTCAGCTTTCCTTCAGGCACCCCTCAGCCTCCTCTCGTCTCTCAATCATTTCTGACTGTCTAGCTGCGCTTCAGGATTGGTGCGCCTCCAACGATCTCTGCCTTAATGCCAGCAAGACGGAGATCCTTCTCATTGGGACCCCTGCCCTCTTTCAGTCTGTCCGCCTGCCTTTGGTCCTCTTCCTTCGACTTCCTGCTAGGTAAAACACCTTGCTGTCATCTTCATCTCCACTCTCTCTTTCTCTCCACACATCTCGGACGTTGCTGAGAAGTCCCACTTCGAGCTGCACCTACTCAAAGCGACTCTTCCCTTTCTCACTCTCCCCCACAAGCTCACTTTCTCCAGCGCCCTGGTTCTCTCTATGCTGGACTACTGCAATAGCCTCATTTTCGATCTGTTTTCCTGTACCTCTGCAACTCATCCAGTACAGCACTGCAAGACTTATCCTTGGCCTCATGCCCAGGGACAGTATCTCTCCAGCCCTGAAATCTCTCCACTGGCTCCCTGTGGCTGCAAGGATCAAATTCAAGACCTTTTGCATTGTCCACAAGGCTTTCTGGGTCTGGGGCCCACACTACATCGAACTCTCTCTCCCAAAATAGCTTTGTTCTCGAGCCCTTCGCTCAGCTACCTCCAACTCTCTAAGGGTTAGACACTTTTCCAAGGAGAGAGTGGGAAGTGGATCTCTCTCTTCTGCAGGTGCCTCCCTCTGGAATGGCCTCCCTGGCCCACTCAAACTTGAGCTGGACCACCTGAAGTTCAGGAAGCAGCTCAAAATTGTCCTCTTCTTCTTTGCTTTCTCTCTCTCCCTCCCCTGCTGACCTGCCTGGCCTACCTGTCTGCTGTACTGACTCGTTTGTTTGCTACTCTCAGGCCTAGTAAAATCGTTTTGTCTTGTACTCCCTCTGTCTTCCCTCCCTTGTCTTGTCGTGCCTAGAAACACTTGTGTACAGGTGCTTTATAATCCTCATCGGTACACATCTCTCCCCTGCCCAGTTAAATGTACTGTTACCTATGAATAATGAAAGAAGAAAGGTATCTGAGTGGGGGAAGAGGAGGGCACAGGGAGAGATGCACTGTCTTCGAACATTGAACTCTAATTGTCATGAGTCCGCAGCCCTATAGGTTTGGATTGCAAATTGAGGGGTGATTTTCTTTTATGTCATGCATTATTTGCAGAGCAATAAATAGGCAATCATTTTGTCAAATTAGGCTACCCATGTTTGGAATAAAAAATGTATTAATTGCAAGAGCATAATTTTCATTCCAACTTTAGAAAAAATAAGGTCGACTTGAGGACACATAACTCAAACTTTGAAAGTTCACCATTAAAAATAAATGTTGATCGGCACTTGTAAAATATTTGCAGGCTCATCCAGGGGAGGCAGCTGAGGAGTCCCCCACCCCTATATCTGCAGATATGCTTTTTTATGTCCTTCCTTCCCCTTCTTCTGCCAGGGATGTGAGGCTGACCTTGTCATATCCTATGAGTTCATAAATGATGGGTACTTATCGTGCATACTACGACATTATTTGGTTCTTTTATGTAGCACCTGTCATATTGCTACCACCTGAGAACCTATACCTTACATATGTTGATTCTACTAGGCACAAGGCAGCATATATGAATGGCTGTCCCACTGCAGCATTGTGGAATTGCAGCGTTGTAGCATTATTGCAGGGCGGCTTGGCACGTACTGTGGTCCTTTCCTCTGAAGATACATTAAACAGTGTGTTTACAGCAAGCAGTGAACTTTCGCAGTTAGCAGAGAATACTCAGCAAAGTATTGGTGCGTTCGGTGGGAGGCACTGAGGTGCAGAGTGTAGTGGTGCCTGGAGTCTGGCGCGTGTGAACCGGTGTCAATTGGAGCTGAGAAGGCGTGGGGATTGTAAAGCAACATTAAGAACAGTAAGCTGTAACCCTTGTGACGCCTGCACAGCCCTGACTTAGCGCCAACACTCTCAGTGGGGGCACGTCACATAAGCTGCTCACATACCCATACCCTGCTTCCCCCTATTTCCTACCCACTACCCTCCTCCCTGTGAGCCCCACCCCACACCTGCAGCCCAAATGAGAGGCATGACCAGTTGGCTGAGTGGAAGTAAAATTGCCACAGCAAACTTTATTAATATACATAAAGTTATGAGTTAATTTACAGGTGTTCCGTTTCGCCGCTACCCTCTGGATTCTGTGCTGAGGACTAGCATCCTAACCTCCCTCCCCACTATCCGTCCTTCTCTACCCTTTGGCCATTTTTATTTTATTTTTTCATTTTTTCTTTTTCATTTTTTCTTTTCATTTCTTTTCCCCTTTCTATTTAAGTGCATTTTTCATTTCCATTTCTTTTTCACTTGTTTGTTTGTTCTCCTTTCTTAGGATCCATCCACTTATCCTTTGCCCTCATCATGATTCCCTTTTCTCCCCTAAATTCCCTCTTCCTCCCCTTTACCCTTTGTGGTCTCTCTTTTCCTACCGCTTTGGCTCCCCCTACATCTTTACCTTTAGCCTGTCTTCCTGCGCCTACCTGCAAGGCAAAAAACCTTGGGGTCATCTTCGACTCCACACTCTCTTTCTCTCCTCACATATCTGACGTCTCTAAGAAGTCACACTACCAGCTACACCTCCTCAGAGGTATCCTTCCTTTCCTCTCCTTCCCCCAGAAGGTCACTGTCTCCAGAGCCCTGGTTCTCTCGAAGCTTGACTATTGTAACAGCCTCTATCGAAATCTTCATGCCTCTACTCTCCGCCCTTTGCAACTCATCCAGAACAGGACTGCGAGACTTGTCCTTGGCCTCAAGCCCAGGGACCGTATCTCTCCAGGACTGAAATCACTACACTGGCTCCCAGTGGCTGCGAGGATTAAGTTCAAAACCCTCTGCATTGTCCACAAGGCCTTCTGAAATATCTTCCTTCTCGAGCTCTTCGCTCATCCACCTCCAACTACCTCAGAGTCAGCCGCTTCTCCAAGCAACGAGCTGGGGTTAGATCTCTCTCCGCAGCAGGGGCCTCCCTCTGGAACCGCCTTCCTGCCTCCCTGAAACTTGAGGAGAACCATCTCCGGTTCCGGAAGCACCTCAAAACCTTCCTCTTTGCCTCGCTTTCTCTCCCTCTCTCCTCTGCTAAAATCACTTAACCTGCAGTGAATCTGCTACTGGGCCACTCATCGATCTCATTCCTTGGCCCAGCCACTCTTCCCTGCACTGCCTACTTGCACTACAGGACTGTCTCTGTATCCTACAGCCCCTTCTCCCGGCACTTTCCTTGCACTTGCCACCAGCTGGCCCTATTATTTATCTTGTATTCTCCTAACCATGTACAGCACTTTCCCCCCTCTCCCCTTCCCCTTGCACTTTACCCAGTTCCCTCTACCCTTGCACTTGCACGATCTGAATGACACCTGGCCTAGTAGGATCGTTGTCTGTCTCCCCTTGTTCCCCCCCCGCCTCATTGCGCCTTGAAACACTTGTGTGTAGGCGCGTTACAAATGCCATATCATATCATATCATGAAACCCCCCCTTTTGTCGAAACATAAGGCTGCCTTAACACCAAACCGCCTAAGCTGTCCCAACCCCTTCAGGCCCCCTACTTCCCCTTTTTTCACCCTCCTGTTCTCACAAGCTCCCCACCCATAGCTACCGACCCCCCGGAGTCCAAAGTCATTCCTTCTCCATCCTACTCCCCTTACCCATCGCTTAAAAGGTCCTCCCCCAACTTTTCCACCTCCTTGCCAGATTCTGTTTACTCTAAGATTCTTTCATTCCTTCCCCTCCCCTTGTTGTATTCATTGTTACTCTCCTTTTTCTTTTCCCATCGATGCACTTCCCATTTTCCCCCACCCATGTTTGGAGTTGGAAGGTCTTCCAAGCCCCCTACCCCTCCGCTTTTATAGGGGCCTCCCCTGAGTCTAATACTCATGGGCGCCGTTCATTCTAAGCTGATAGCTGTGCAGTTCCCATGTGGTATCCGCCAGTACTTTCTAAAGGGAACACTGTGTACCATCCGCTGGGCGTGTCTGAAAGAGAAAACATAAGAATAACAACACCATAACAGGGCAGGTGGGAGGGCAACAAAACACGAACAGGGACAAGATGCTGAAAGCATGTGCTGGAGCCCCTTTTATAGGGCTCCCAGGCTAATGCTTACGCATGTCACATCCTGGTGAGGTCACCTCCTCTGGGCGGTGCCGTGCCACAGACGTGGGCCCGCCCCCCTGACCCTGCTGTGCCCAACGAGGGCATCAGTACTTAGGGGGGCCCCCACAAATGCCCATTCCTCGAATGGCGCGGGAGCCTGGCGTTCCTTGTGTTTTTTTTCCATTCGGTTTGGGTTTGTGCATGGCGCGTCTGCTGGGTGAAGCTTCACATGGTCAGAGTGAGTGAGAACAGCATAAAGACATAACAGCAATATCTCTACCCCTTTTTCTTTTTACCACCTGCAGGAGTATACACAATTACTTTTTATTCTGTACTCTAAGTGTGCACAGTACGCTCTCTGTGAAAGTTTTAAAAAGTCTGTGCAAAACTGACTAAGAAGTGTTAACGTGCTGCAAGATAGCCGTGTTGTGGAGTGGTGCAGAGTGCGAGGAGTGTCTAGTATCTTGTGGCGAGAAACGTGAGTGTGGCACGTCTTGAACCTTTTATTTAAGTTTTAAAGCCTACTGGGATGAAACACACCGTAGCTCGAAAATATGGGCTATGCAGTGTTGCTATTTGCACCGGCAAGAGACCCAGGAGCCCGGATGTTTCGAGTACCTTTCGCAACAAAAACTCTCTCACAAAAAAAGACAGATTAGGTAAGAGCATTGGAAATCAGCCTATTATCATTGGATTCATCACTGCCATACCATATTCGTCTATAACATAGACCCAAAGCAAAATACTGCATTTGCAGACGCAAAGCGAAAACATTGGACAGTGTATTTCCCCCACAATTGACAATAATAACTCTTTATTAAACATGTATATAGGACTACAGCGAGACTAGCTTGGCGGAGGGAGTATACTTCCCATGAATGACTGGTGGGAAAACTTAATTGGTACAAATCATTCAGCCACTCCTAACTTAAGCACATGGGTTTCCTCTTCTGAAGCATTTGATTCTACTGATTCGGAGAGTGATAGCGAGGACGCTATTTGGCTCTACTCCACTACAACCTCTCTGTTTGAGGATCCTATTCCCACTTCAACATTAAATGAAATAGCATCTAAGGTTGAATCTCTATTCTCTCTGTGTTCAACGATCGCGAAAGAACAACATTACTTCAGATACATCCTGGCGAAGGTAGATGATGTGATCCCAGCTAATTATGCCCCCCGTTGAAGCAGTTGGCACTTTGGATGCCACAGACATTTCATCTAACTTCATCAGCAGATCAACATTCATTTCCTAACTACAGACATCTTGCTATCCACTGAAGAGGAGCAGCATAGAGTGAGAAAAATTGTTGCAGTTCACTCACAGCCTGCTTCGCTCTGATTGGGATTATGAAGAAATACCTCCCCCTCTCTCTGAGATACCAACAGCTAATGAGAGCTGCCAACCAGCTACTAGATCTTCAAAATGTAGCACCAGCAAGAACGCTAACAAAAGGGAAAAATTCAACCAAAAACAAAACACTGCAGACACATTTTGAGCAACAGTGACAGTGTGCTTTTGAGCCAACAAAGTTTACAATCTGATCCCCAAAACACTGGTAATACATACAATAATATTGGATGGCTCAACTACACAAGTTCAGTTGCAAGGTCCTTTGGATTGATGATTGCACCTGCCCCCCGCTGGACCTGTTCCAACACAGCCCCAAACCAAGGCCTGCTCGAATTCTAAACAAGGGGGGTTCTTGGAGTCCCTCTACCATTTCGAACATGGCCCATTGACTTATTCTTGGGTGGATGGCCTCCAGGAGAGTCTCAACCAAGTTTTAGGTCACTGTCCCTTTCGCAGAGGAGAAATATCCCTGCATACCAGTCTTTGTCCTGCCCAGGAGCTGTCCAGCACCGAAATGCTAGGCAATCGGGGTACCAACAGCAACCCCAGACACGTATTTCGGGCCTAGTCGGGACTCATCAGTCTTTAATTTGAGAATGTTATAGATGGTGCTACATCAATTGCTAATACAGCAGCAGTTTACCATATATGGTTAGAGGCACCAAAGTTAATTTCAACTCACGAGGAACTAGCAAATAATTATTCTCATTGATGGGAATTTTGTTAGTGTTTGGCTATTTTAAGTTTTACATACGAAATGTGCAGATTTTCTTATTCTGCGTCAGTGTTAATGAGCTATGTTAATGTTTCTTGTATATGAACGAAGTTTGATATTTAAGAACGAAATACAATGAATTTGAATTTTATTTAATTATGTAACTCCCCTCCATTCTGAAAAACTATCATCTGATTTTTATCACTCCTTTCCTGGGCAAACTCTTTGAGAAGTTGGCTATCTCTTAGCTGAACCTCCACAATGAATCAATTGCTTGCTTCCATGAGTCTGGCTTTAAAGCTTGCAGAGGGACAGAAACTGCTCTTCTGAACACCCGTCAAGACCTGCTTTCAAATATTAACACTAACACTCTCTCTGTCCCCATTCTCCTTGATCTCTCCTCCACCTTTGACATGGTTAACAACAACATCCTGCTCACACATCTTTGTGACACCCTGGGAATCACAGGTCAGGCTCTGGTGTGGTTAACCTCTTTTCTCTATAACCGCCCATCCCAGGTGGAACTTGGAGCCTTTCTCTCGACTATCACTTTCTTAACCTGCGGCGTTCGCCAGGGATCAAGCCTATCCCCCTCATTCCTTGAACGTCTATGTGGCTACCTTGGCACGCCTGATCGCCACTTTCACCTCTAATTTCCAGTGTTATGTGGATGACACACAAATATCCTTCAGGCTACCCTCAGCCGTTGCCTCCTCCTCACTCATATCTGACTGTCTGTCCGCTATCCAGTCATGGAGTGCCGCAAATGACCTCTGCCTCAATGCCAGTAAAACCGAGTTTGTTCACATTGGGACCACTACTCCCGCTTTCCCTCTTTCACTCTGGCTGGCATCCCTTGGCCCCACTCCCATGACACCTGTGAGACCAAAAACCTTGGAGTCATCTTTGACCCGACTCTCTCCTTCTACTGTCACATTTCTGACATCTCAAAAAAATCGACTACACCTCCTCAGAGGTACTCTACCATTTCTTACTTTCCCCAGCGTCTCACTGTCTCTAGAACTGTGGTTCTCTCTTGGCTGGACTACTGCAACAGACTCTTCCTCAACCTACCGTTGTCTGCCCTGCGCCCTCTACAACGCATCCAGAACAGATCTGTGAGAGTTATCCTTGGGCTCAAGCCCAGGGTCTGCATCTCTCCAGTGCTGAAATCCCTCCACTGGCTCCCCGTGGCTGCAAGGATCAAATTCAAGACCCTATGCATTTTCCACAAGGCTTTCTGGGGCCTGGGACCTACTTACCTGCAACTTTTCCTACCTAAATACTGTCCCTCTCGAGCCCTCCGCTCATCTACCTCTGACCTTCTGCAAGTGAGCTGGTTCTCCAAGCAGCGATTGGGAGGTAGATCCTTATCCTCAGCAGGTGACTCTCTCTGGAATAGCCTCTCTGACACCCTCCGTCTTGAGCCTGATCTTCTTAAATTCCAGAAACTCCTCAAGACCTTCTTTTTCTCCTCCTCCTTCTCTCTCCCCCTACCCTGCTAACCTAGCTCTATGCTCTCTCCTTCTCTCCCTCGTCTTCCATGCAGATTTGTTGACTGGCCGCCTGGTGCACCTCAGAGTCTCACAGGCCCCTAAGACCCTGCCAGTCCTCTTTGCACTTGCCTCAGGGCCTTGCATCCCATTCCGCTCACTGCACTTCTCTTAATAGTCCAAGAGAACTTTTCTCTTCGCACTTATCCCAGCCACTACTGACTGGGTGCACTTGGACCCCCTCTTCCTTGACTGTCTTGCGCTTGCACAATCTGAATGCATCTCTGCCTGAAGATCGTCTGTCTGTTCACCCCTTAATGTGAACTTGATATAAAATGCAGAATCACTGTCAGGCCTATTTGCTGTATCTCAACTCTTAAATGTATCTTTTTCACCTACTCTGTCTGTGCAGACCGTTATCGTCTCAGAATTTCAAGGGCTGAGCGACTGCTGTTTTATCCCCATGTTCTCACCCTCCTTGAGCACTTTGAAACACTGCCTGTGTATAGGCGCTTTATAAATAAACAATACCATACCATACCATAACTGTGCTTACAGTTTGTTTAATAGACAAATGCACATTAAATACAAAACAAATACAAAATAAAATAATATGAACATTTGAGACTGCACTTCACATGAAACACAAAACTATCGACTTTGCCTATGTATTTCCAGAATTATATCGATATTGCTTGTATGCTTTTTTTTTTTACAACTTTGAACATGGGAGCAATGTGGGAGATTCAGTAGTGGTTATGGGTCAATCACGGTTTATTTTAGTTAATAAAAGCATCCATAAAAGTTGTTATGGAATTGTTTTTCTGAGTTAAAGTGGCAATGATATCCCAAAAGAGGCGAAACAGGGCCTGTAATGCTCTAATTTTAAATTTGGCACTGGAAGTTTCAGTGTTAATAAACAAGGGTGGGTTTTAAAGGAAAGCAGGAAGTTGGGCGTTTATAGAGAGTGGGATTGGATAAGATACAATGGCAATACGTTATGGAACA
This sequence comes from Ambystoma mexicanum, assembly GCF_040938575.1. Taxonomy (NCBI): domain Eukaryota; kingdom Metazoa; phylum Chordata; class Amphibia; order Caudata; family Ambystomatidae; genus Ambystoma; species Ambystoma mexicanum. The sequence goes on along the minus strand of NC_090932.1, from coordinate 480,118,323 downwards.
ATTTTCAGACAAGGGTGAAGCTGTCGTAATTGTTTTAGGATACAGTGCATACCGGAAAGTCAGCGTTGGGTGGAAACGGATGTTTGCATGATTGTCCACACATACTGTTGAATATGCATACAGGGTTTTGCTTTTGTCTTGACTAGTGTTTTAAATCACTATTGAATTGCCATGTGTGATATTTAAAGGTATTGGGGGTCATTCCAAGGTTGGAGGTAAGGAATTACCGGCACCGGTAAGGGTGCCGATGCCGGTAATCCCTTACCTCTGTATTCCGAGGTCCCTTTGCGGGTCCTTCCTTACCTCCTGCTTTTAGCAGGAGTTAAGTACGGGACCCGCAAAGGTACTTCGGAGGTAATTACGGTACCGTAATTTACGGTGCCGTAATTACCTCCTTCCCCATTCCCATTGAGCCCTATGGGGCAGAAATGGGAATGGGGAAGGGCAAAAGGTGAATGGGGAATTACCGGTCCCTCCAACCCTGAAATGGACTGGTAATTACTCCATTCACCATGCCGGATTTGGGACAGTTTCGGAGGCAACCATGGAGCTAATTACTCCATGGTTAGCTCCAAACCCGGAATGAGGCCCATTGTCTGCGCTGCAAAGATCTTTCTCATTTCATAATTCAGATACCCTGTCTTTTTTGCAGTAATATTTGTTGTAAGGGAAATGATTTGCAATATGAATGTTGTGTGATTAAATTAGACATGAGGTTTCTGCGTCCTCTCTGCCCTTTATCTTCCTGAGGGTGATACACTGAGTTACATTGACTTGGGCAATAATAATAGCCAATATTTACAGTCCTTTAAAGAGACGGCAATCCAGCCTGTAGTTCAGCACACACACGTTTGATTTGTATCATACCCAGCTACTCACATGCCAGCATGAAGCATGACTATCAAAAGGAAAGGGATGAAAAGGGATGGGGTTTGAGAACAATTGCCCCAACCTACTTGCTTGTATGACTTCATTGTTATCTAGTGAGGAAACATTAGTCAAGTTAGAATGTCCCTCCCATTCTAGCCCTCTCCCTTCCCATTCTAGCCCTGAAATGTTTGGGAAAGGGGGATGGACGTATAGGAGCTTGGATCTTGCACTTGTGATCCTCTCATTCTAGCCCCTTAATTGCATTCATGAGCCTGCATTGCATTAATGAGAAGACAGAAAGGGTTTGTTGGGAGGACGTTTCTAAATAAACTCTTGTTAGGGCTTTCGAGAAAGACCAGCCTTTAGTGGACCTGCAGAATTTCCATTAAAGTCAGACAAGTAGATGGGACTGAGCAATAAGGCGTACCGTTAGGAGGGTGAAAAATGGTATATAGTATAGATTACTTGCAAAGGAGATTAGGGCATTGAGATTAAGAACTACAATAAGGTAAATACATGTTTTTTATTTTATTTTTACATTTATAAAGCTCACAAAGCAGCCCTTGGGCATTGTGGTGCTGTTACAAGGCAGCTTACTTAGTTGCAGAGGAATGACAAGGAGCTGGTCCGAGGTTCGTGAGGTTACAGGAGAACTTGCGACCGACAAGTACATTTGTTAGTTGTAATTTTGTCATTTGTCATTTGTAAAGGGCACAGAGCCCACGGGCATCTTGGTGCTGTTAGCTTAAGAATACGGTTACAGAAAGTGCTTGGAGGTAAGAGGTTAGAGACCTAGCTTATCAGACATTCGGAGTATAAGGTAAGTGCATTAAATACATACTAGGAGAGCATTCCCTCTTGTTACGGGGGAAACATCCGGCATGCAAACTTAGAACATCATAGGTATAGTGGTTACATACTTGGAAAGCCTGATCTCTTTTCACGGGGGGCTACAGCAGGCATGCATAAGACATAATAGGTAAAGCGGATACATACTTGGAAAGCCTCACCTCTTGTTACGGGAGGTGCTACTTCAGTCATCCATAGGACATAATAGGTATAGTGGATATATACTTGGAGGGCGTTGACTCTTGTTACGGGGGTCTACAGCAGGCATGCATAAGGCATAATAGGTAAAGTGTATATATACTTGGAGGGCCTCACCTCTTGTTACGGGTGCTACAGCAGGCATGCATAAGACACAATTGGTAAAGTGGATACATACTTGGAGAGCCTCACCTCTTGTTATGAGGGCTACAGCAGGCATGCATAAGACATAATAGGTAAAGTGGATACATACTTGGAGGGCCTCACCTCTTGTTACGGGGGCTACAGCAGGAATGCATAGGATATAATAGGTAAAGTGGATACATACTTGGATGGCCTTGCCTCTTGTTACGGGGGCTACAGCAGGCATGCATAGGCTATAATATGTAAAGTAGATGCATACTTGGAGGGCCGTGCCTCTTGTTAGCGGCTGCTCCCAGGCATGCATACAAGGCACATAGTAGGTGCATTCAATACATACTAGAAAGCCTTGCCTCTTGTTACGGGGGGCTACATCTGGCCTGCATGGCACTAAGAAACAAGCTGTACAGTCAGACTGATTCACGTCTCCTACTACGTGTGCAAGATCAGTCATGTTGGCACTACTATGATAATGTGAGAAGAGATAAACAAGCAATAGCAACTACATTACATCTCATGTTACGTAGCCGTAGGGAAGTGCAATCATGGAAGAAATTAGAGGGTACAGATGTAAATGGTAATGAATTCGCACTGTAAGATATACAGGTTATGCAGATTTACAAATAACAACAGAAAGAAAAGATAATACAGTAGTGGTAAAGGTAACAGAGTGATGTCGGCATTGACGACGGAGTCTACAGCTGTCGGGACACAAGGTAAGCTTTGATGATAGTCAATTTTGGAGACCATGCCCTGATTTCGGTGAAGGCGGTGAAGTTCGCATCATAGCGGTCACGAGCAACCGCAAGGGTAAAGGACAGTTGGGTACAGGTATAAATCGTGTGCGGAGGGGGGTGGGTGTGGCGTGCTCGATGGTGTGTAGGAGCGAGAGGACAAGTCATGGGGGCAATGTTAATGAATGAAATATGAAGATGCAATGGTAATGAATGAAATATGAAGAAGGGCGGTGGTTCGAGGATTGAATACATCTTACCTGTCCTTCAGCAGTTGTGGGGCCATCTAGAGAAAAAACAGGGGGTCTTAAACCAGAGCTTTTAATGGCAAGCCCGGCTTTGCCTTGCCTCAGTATTTGATGAACACAAAGGGCAATCAGGCGGCTGCATACAGTTGGTGCCCCTTCCTCACCAGGCACATCAGGCATCCCAGAAGCAGATAAAAAACTGTGGCCATCTTAAGAGAGCTGCAAGGTCTGCTTGGAGCAGATGGTAAAAAGCAGACTGTGCTCCACAATGTTAGGGGCACATCCTTCATGGGCAATGGGCACAGGGAAAATAAAATATACATATGTACCTTATTGCCCCAGGGCTGTTGCACGCTCTACAAATGTGAATAAATAAATAAATAAACAAATGATTGTGTGTGTGTGTATAGCCACCCAATAGTTAAGGTGAAACCTATCAACCATATCGAAATTGAAGATTCAATATTTAATAACTTTTTAGCTGCAGGTCGGATCAGCCCAGCGTTGGACATTTCTATGTTAGGGCCCAGCCCCTCACCTCTCAGGAATGGAACATTTAGTGCAAATCTGTGTTACAGTTCAAAGGATATAAATGTATATTAATTTTCCCTATACAGAAAATTTCAAATTTGTGTTCATGCGCGTAGCACAAACCGCTAGACGGATTTGCACCAAATAAGAACCAAGTGAGGCACAAAGTGTTCAAAGGAAATCCTTATTTTGGCGCAAATCCATCCAGTGCTTTTTTTTTGGTGCGGAGTGAGGTGCCTCGTAAGACAAAAAGCTAGTTATATCTCCCATGATGCATTGCTGTTGCCAAGCTTTTTCAGTCCTGAAAGGCAGACATTACGCAATTTGAGAATTAAGTTCAAATTCAACATTGAAAAGTGCCCTAAAATTATATTCAAACGGTGAATGTTTGGGGCTTGGAGAGAGCATAGTTAACTTTTTTGTGCAAACTATAATATATTGAGATGTGGTAATCAGTATGGTTAAGGGAAGATGCATATTTCAAGTACATTTTTTTTTCTTGTGTTTGTGTGTTGAGACTGAGAGCTGTTTTAATTAACTTTGTTTTGTGAATATAAAGTGGGCCACTGAGAAGTGTTCATGGCTGAGCCATGGTTACATTATTGTGTTTTGTTTTGATTGGGTGAGATTTTCACATGATGTTTAGAAATGTTACTTGATTCATTGTTCTCTCCAGAGTGGTTCTGTAGGAGGTTTTGTCTTTTTGGGGCAAATTCGGAATTTGGCGGTATTTTCTTACCATTATATTTTGGAGGTAAACTGGCAGTAAACTGGCTTTACCACTAGAGATAGTTCAGTATTACCCTGTTTTGGTTATAATATAGTGTTAGCTTGTGTTGGCAGTAATTTTTAGTGGTATCTTGCTTTTGTGGTATTTTCAGAATTATCTTATATTTGTGGTGAGCATATCTTTTTATACTACCGCCCCATCATAAAACAACACTTTCCTCTCTATTAGAATATCTCTTAGTCGCCTGTAGAGAATGCCCCAGACCTATCACATGTTCAGGGAACACAGTGAGTTTATTCAGAATGCCACCTATTGCATGTGGCTTGTATTACTGTCTTATTTACATTTAGTAACCTATGTGAGTCATCTGACACTGCCTTCTTTTCCACATGCAAAGAAGGACTCATTCACACCCACACACGCTTCTGTCTTGCTTATTTGTATACATTTACTCTTCCCATAGGGTAAATGAGGAAACACAATTCTTTACCACATTGGTATAACACTAGGATTACCCATTGACTCTTTCCCCTAATACAGTAAACATGAGAGACATACAAAAAAACTATAACATTGTTCCAGCCTTGCTTTTTGTTATAATATATCTATGTTATACACAATTCAGCTTACCAACAGCGAGCATAACCTTGTCTCCTAGAACACAGTTAAGAGAACAAGCATATAGATTCAATTCTTTTTAGAATAAATGTATCAAAAAGATATAAAAAGATATTTAAAAAAAACATATCCCAAATGAACTCATTGTGCATCATTTTTTTAGCCAGTGCAAACATGCTTAGAGAAACATGACATTTCCATTTTTTAAAATTAACTCCCTACACTGTCTTTCACATCTCAAACATGCCCACACTACTCATATTTGACTGACTCACCAAAATAAGCGAATTCTGAAGCACTTTTCACCGGAGCCTTATCTATGTGAACGTCCCTCGCGCAATGGAAACACAGTCTTGTACTGCCTCGAAATGCTTCAAAATCAGGCAGCTCTCCAATTCCCTTTTTATCTTCAAGAATGCAGCCACGGATCTCCCATCCCTGGAAGTCACCGTTCGCACTGAAGTCCCGAACAGCTTTGAACTCTTCATCTCACTGTGCCCATTAAAAAAACTCTCCCTGTCTATCAACTGCAATTACATCAGCTGTGCGACCTCTCTTTCCCTACCAATCATATTGCAAGAATGTTTTATAAAAAAATCTTGCTGTTCCAGAACAATGAAAGCTTCAGGCATATGTATCCATTTGCCTTCCTGTTTCTGCTCTTCATGAAAAAATGGAATGCATCTCACTGTGCTCGTGAACTGCATTACAATGTTAGAGGGAGTGGGGCAGTTATTATATTAGTAATATAGTTAGTATATGATTAGTTAATTATGCATTCCAATGCAGTTTACGCACATGAAAACATCCAAATTGTCACTCTGTACTTTAAAATGACTGGAATGTTCGAAAACATTTTGCTAAATGCTTATAAAAAATAATGTTTGCTGAAAAACTGTGCCTGGCACCCATTTCAAAATGTCTGCATTCCCATAGTGTATACTGCATACTGGCAAAAAATTCCCCAAATATATCCTTGCAGTTCTCAAGGTTGGGATTTTGATAGAAGTTTTAAAAGTTGATTGTAGGTTTGCTTAGTGCTTGATTTGTTTGAAGGGAGGATGAGAGGGTTATGAAGGAAGTATATCAGTGTTATCAGTTTTGGTAAAGTTGCACTGGGCACAGAGATAAATCCACACTATTTCTCATGATTTCCTGATTTCTTAGATGCAACTAACAATAAATTATACAATGTAAAAAATGCTGTCTTTGATCCAGTGTTATCTACGCAGCGGTTCTCAAGGTTGCAATTGGTACAGAAGTTTGAAAAGTTGCTATTAGGATTGTTTAATGTTTGATATGTTTGAAGGGTGAATGTGATAGGTATAAAGGAGGTAAAGTAGTGTTGCTAGTTTTGGGAAAGAGGCAGTGGGCAAAGATACATATTTGCAGTGTATGTTTTTTGAAATCAGGTTTTTATTATGTCCAATTGCGCTGGGATGTAGGCTTTATGGTGTGTGGGGCAGCTGCGCAGCTAGTGGTCTGTGGTAACCACAAGACCAAAGAATGAGTGAAGTATGTGCATACCGCCAGCACTACGCGCTAAGCCCAAAAACGTAAATACACTTGAGTTTGGTACATAATTCATTTGCAAATGTATTGATAACATCATTTGTAATATTCATTATCCATCAATATATTCTCTTCAAATCCAATCCTAGTTGAACAGCCAACGCATGTTTCAATTAAACGTCTTTATCAAAGCTTTTTGTACAATAAATGAATCAGTTCATGTCATTACCAAACCAAAACAATAATGAAAGAAACCACAAATATTCATTAAAACTATGTGGCATTAGTGAAAATGCCAATGAAAATGAAATATGTAAGTACATTCCAGTGATGGGAGTTGGGGGGTTGTAAAAGGAAACAAGTAAACATAAATATTTTCCTCAATTCCATACACAAATTAGTATTATGCCCTTTCTTATCCCCAATTAAGGTGGCATGCTTCAAAGTACTGTGTGATGGTATATTAGACACAAAAAGTTATAGTCAATATAAAATTTGACACTATTCATCTCTTGAGTGTCTTTATATTGCTATGAGCAGGGTGATTGTGCACACACAAGTATTTCAGTATATTGGTTGGGTAGTCTCCATAGTAATGTGTGGGGAGCATGCATAAGTACATGGTGGCTCACCCCCCAAAAAGTTTGATCTGATATTATATAATACCCTGGCGTGGTTGCTCACCTAAAGATTCTCATTTGTGTCCTAAAATAAATCTGGCAAAAATACCATTAATCATTCACATAATGGAATTGTAATCCGATTCTATTCTGATGATACAAGGCTAGGCATAAAATCATAAATACAATGTGAAGGTGGGCACCACAATGGTTGGGACTTTTTATATAAATAAAGTTCATTTAGAGAAAATGTGTGATGTTTTAACCTGGAGCTACCAGTCTATAAGTGATCCTGTGGCATCCGGATCGCTCTAAATACAATTGCAAGAAAAAGTAAGGTAAAAATACCGTACTTAAGACTGGTGCTTCTCAGTTGACCTTAAATAAGGTTGCTCAATCATATAAAGTTCTTGCGTGAAATAATTAAATGTCAAACAAAATATACTTCCAAATGATACAACGTTTTCCAAGAAAAATGTTTAATTCACATTCCTTGGTTTTATATTTCTGATATTACGAGGCAACTCAAAATCCATAGGTCAATTATTCACAATAGTACATATGCCAATGCATTTCGGTCTGAGACCATCTTCAGGGCTGTACTGAAGTGAGTGCAGAATCTGCATAATGTAAACATTAAACATTCATCGCAATACACATAGATATAGATACAATCGAAAATTCAAAATAAAGCAAAACACATACCCCAAATAGATCCAAAAAGATGTTGAACATGTAGGGAAAAAATATAATGATAATAAATTTAGAAATATGTCAACACACGTCATATCTCTAATCAATCATAGTGTTTTAACATCTTTGTATCCCGTGCACTGTACCTGCTAATTGTGAGTTGTCCTCCCCTGTGAAATGCGTTCGTGGAACGTCTTGACATTTAATTATTTCACGCAAGAACTTTATATGATTGAGCAACCTTATTTAAGGTCAACTGAGAAGCACCAGTCTTAAGTACGGTATTTTTACCTTACTTTTTCTTGCAATTGTATTTAGAGCGATCCGGATGCCACAGGATCACTTATAGACTGGTAGCTCCAGGTTAAAACATCACACATTTTCTCTAAATGAACTTTATTTATATAAAAAGTCCCAACCATTGTGGTGCCCACCTTCACATTGTATTTCTGTAACTTGGTCTAGGCATATCCAAGGTGGAGGCACACAACTTTTTAAGAACTTCTTTGGACTTTCTCTACAGTACCATAATCATCAAGAAATAATGTCATTTGCGGACATTGAAGGCTTAACGACAAATAGGGCGGATACGCTAGGCTTCACAGCCGAAGAGGCGAACGAAATCCTAGGTCTCATTACCGACAGTGGATTCAGTGCAACAAGTAACAAGAAACAGGATCCAACTAGCCAAATAAAACAACTAGAATATCTGATAAGAAAGGAGATCAATCGTAAACTACATGCGATAACACTGGGGAGATATCATAAAAGTCAAAGAATACCGAGAGGCCTGCGTCTACAATTAAGGCCCACCTTATGCAGAGAGAGTAAAGCTTTCGTAAAGAAATGGGAGGCTATACTAAATAAATGCTCTTTGGATCTGATTTTATTAACCATACAAGAACTGGTCAAAGACCTGAAAGATCTGGGAGAGGAGATCTTAGAACTTGAGAAGTCTTTAGTAGCTACACTAAATAGAGAAGAAGTAGATTCCATCTTGGAGGATATCAACAAAAAATTATCTGGGTACAAGACGGATTTAGAAGCCAAAAAAATCCGAAAATTCAAACGGGATACTTACGATTATCTAAAAGATGAAGTTTATACATGGATGGATAAATATGGTCCTCCACTAAGGCAACCAAAACAAAACTTCACAAGTGAGACATCTAGTTCTGGAACTGATACTGAGAGAGAAACACAGAATCAAGAAGAAGAAGCTACACCAGGAACATCAAGTACAGCAGGCACAACGGAAACATTAAATAGAGAAAGGGAGCCTTTTTTAGGATCAGGAAGAAGAGAACAAGAAGGGGGAAAAGGAAGGCAAAAGCCGAATACGAGACAACAACAGAGGAGAACATAGTGATTAATTTGTCCTCCAGAAATCTAACCCTGTCTGAAATCAAAACATTACAAAAGGGACTCAGTTTTGTGCCTACATACGACAGCACCCTATTTGATTCTAAGATTGAACTATATAAATTGGTGCGAAAAATGAAACTGAAAGTCTTCTTTAGTGAATTAGAAGAAGAGAATCCTAGAGACATAGAAGATTCAGATTTCAAAGAATTCCGAGGAAAGAGCAACTTTATCCCTCCAATAACAGTCCCCTCGGTGGACATTTCCAGAAACAGGTCACAAGAGACCTTGAGAAAATCAAATTCAGACACTCGAGAAATCAGAACATGAAACCTCATGAGTTAGAACTCATTAAAAACTTATATGGAGACGACAAGATAACAATACGGTCTGCTGATAAAGGAGGAGGCTTAGTTCTACTCAATACCAGCGATTATGAAGAAGAATGTTATAGACAGCTTGGGGACATCAACACCTATGCGTTATTAGACACAGATCCTACAGAGGAGATTCGGGGCAATTTGGACAAACTTTTGGAAAGAGCAGAAGAATTGGAATGGATAAATCATAATACAAAGAAATTTCTGACAAATACTCATCCAAAAATACCACATTTTTATACTCTTCCGAAGATACATAAGGATACACAGAAACCTCCGGGAAGACCTATAGTAGCCGGAATTAACAGCATCCTCGAACCACTCGGTAAATACATCGATTATTTTTTACAACCTTTGATTCAAAAAACAAGTTCCTATATTAAAGATTCTACTCATTTCCTACAATACCTAAGAACTGTTCCATTCAACAACAACAATATCTGCTTCACAATAGACGTCAAAAGCTTATATACATCGATTCCCCATGACTTGGGCAGAGAAGCGGTGGAGTGGATGCTCCTGAGGGAAGGAGAAATAGCTGCACAAAAAGAGTTCATCATGGGACTGTTGGAATTCATTAGTAACAATTCATACTTCCAATTCAAAGACGAATTTTACCTACAGGTTGCAGGCACTGCCATGGGAGCAACCATGGCCCCTTCATATGCAAATTCCTTCATGCACAAGTTCGAAACAGATCATGTCCTGACAAACAACTTATGGAATCAAGATCTCATCATTTGGATCCGGTACATAGATGATATTTTTGGCATCTGGAAGAGCACAGAATCACAACTATTAGAATTTTTTGGATATATCAATAACATAGACCCGCGGATACAGTTCACATACGAATATTCACGTGAATCCATTCACTTTCTAGACGTTGAGATCACTGTCACAGAAACAGAATATCAAACTACTATCTATCGGAAAAGCACAGATAGGAACAGTCTGCTACACAGACTAAGTTTTCATCAACCGAGTCTGATCAAGAACTTACCTTACAGTCAATTGCTTCGAGTGAAAAGGATTGTGAGTAACCAGAGTGAATACGAAAGAGCTGTAAAAGAGATGGGTAAGAAATTTCTGGCCCGCGGTTATTCAACAGAGGAAGTTACATCAGCAGAAATACGCACGGTTTCACAGGATAGAGAAGAGCTACTCAAACCCAAAATACACAAACAAGATATTTGTCCTCCACTGGTGTTTGTATCGAAATATTCACGCCAAAGTAATCGGATTAAGTCAATCATAAAGAAAAATTGGAACACTGTAACATGCGACAAGAGGGTAGAACACCTGTTTAAAGAACCCCCAACATTTGCTTACCAGAGAAGTTCCAATTTGAAAGATAGATTAGTCCACACTAGACCCCCACAAAAGAAGAGAAGCACAGACCGCATAGGTACATTTCCATGCCTCAACTGCAGCAACTGTGGATATATCATGAAAGGACAAACCATAAATCACCCATATACTGGAGAAAAAATTAAACTGAAATGCTATGCCACATGTGACACGGCAGGAATTATATATGGAATTAAATGTCCCTGTGGTTTATACTACGTCGGACAAACACAACGTACAGCAAAGATCAGGTGGAACGAACACAGATCTTGCATCAGGAACAAGACTGCAAGCTCTGCAGTAGCAAGACACTGGCAGAGTAAACAACACAATCTGGCACAGATCAAATTTGTAGTCCTGGAAAGAGTCCAAAGAAGAGAAAGACATGAGGATCTACAGAAAAGAATTGATCAACGAGAAACGTTCTGGATAGACAGACTAAGTTCCCTCACACCAAAGGGAATCAACGAAGAGATTAATTATATGTGTTTTCTCTAAAAAAGTTAGATTCATGGTTTCTTCGGATGGAGAAGCGCTATGAACTGATATTTAGACACAACTGAGGACACATGGCAAATATGTGATTGAGCTTGATGACGGATTTTTGTTTTGTTTTCTGTATTTTACATAAACATGCACTAATTGCACATTATCAAATGAATATATAAAAATACGTGTATGGGTCACATGATCCACTCCATATAACCAGGTTCTAACCTAATTGAATACTTATATGTGTTTACATTTACAGAACAGGTGCATGGTTATAGAATGAAGTCACGTGTATTGTTTCACTAATTGCTTAGACTTTCTCCTCCCCATTCCACACAAGTTAATTCCATCATTAGTAACACACCACATACACACACCTTGTAGCCATGGGAACAGTCCCGCCCCCCTGCGCCTTCGTAGGGCGGTGGGTCCCGAGGCGTACGGGCGTACGTGCTGCTGCCCGACGCCCCGCCTAGGTTCCCATGACTACCCTTAAAAGCATTATTGGCCGCGCGCAGTTCACTTTCGCCTTCACAGCGAGCGCGATCGGTCCTGCGCGCGAAACATACGTGAGCAGGTAAGAACCTCTCTGGCTCAAATAGTTATATTCTTGGATATAGCGATAGTAATAGTAATACTTGTTACCCCTCTGATAATTAACAGGAATATTGGAGACGTTCCACGAACGCATTTCACAGGGGAGGACAACTCACAATTAGCAGGTACAGTGCACGGGATACAAAGATGTTAAAACACTATGATTGATTAGAGATATGACGTGTGTTGACATATTTCTAAATTTATTATCATTATATTTTTTCCCTACATGTTCAACATCTTTTTGGATCTATTTGGGGTATGTGTTTTGCTTTATTTTGAATTTTCGATTGTATCTATATCTATGTGTATTGCGATGAATGTTTAATGTTTACATTATGCAGATTCTGCACTCACTTCAGTACAGCCCTGAAGATGGTCTCAGACCGAAATGCATTGGCATATGTACTATTGTGAATAATTGACCTATGGATTTTGAGTTGCCTCGTAATATCAGAAATATAAAACCAAGGAATGTGAATTAAACATTTTTCTTGGAAAACGTTGTATCATTTGGAAGTATATTTTGTTTGACATTTAATTATTTCACGCAAGAACTTTATATGATTGAGCAACCTTATTTAAGGTCAACTGAGAAGCACCAGTCTTAAGTACGGTATTTTTACCTTACTTTTTCTTGCAATAGGCATAAAATCATACCATATACTTGATGGATAGTACATCTCTTCCTGAAAGCAGTTTATCTGCTGGACAGTTGCCCCGATAGTGATATACTCTGGACCCAATATATTTGGCGCCTGCAATTATTAAAGCAGCCCATTAATTCCAGGTACGTGTAGATGTAATAGGTAAGAAATAAGGCCATTTAAAGCCCAAAATACACAGAGATTCACGCTCTCCAATTCTTAAACTTTCTGTTGCCAGAACGATTTCCTGTTTGGAATCTTCCTCCGCGGACTGCATGCTTTCGCAACGCGGCCGCTATTCCTCTTGTGGTTAAATAGACGGATGACAAGCGCATAATACACAATGATGTCACTCGCTACATATGTCCAATGCACATTGGGAAGTGTAGTCCAGTAAGGCTGGACATTAATGTTCATGTTATCCTGGATTTAAAATGTCTGTGAATAAGCATTCTGAGTGCACACATCTACCCATTACATAGACGGTCAATCAGAAATGTTTTTACACACGATCCTATTAGCAAGCATCTAACTTCACATATTTATAATTTCAAAGACAGTGCAGTCAATGTTAGCTGATGGGTTTATAATAACCCGTCTTGTTTGTGGGTACAAATGTCTAGCCATTGCATGAGAAGTCAATTGGTTAATCAGGAGCACATCATCTGTTGACAAGCATTTAACATCATATATTCACAATTTCAGTGACAGTTTGAGAAACATTACCACATGATTTGTGATAGCAAGTGCTTTCTGAGTTGTCATGCTATTGCATTGCCCTTATGCAAGATTAGTAGATCTGTGTTCTGACAATATATTTTGATTTCTTATGCTATTGTATTGACTATATAAAATATTGATTCAATATTCCAATCTGGTCGGTCACACTAGAAGATTGTCAAACATGGTGTCTGCACCCCTACAGTAAGCCAATATTTGCCAAAGGCATAGCACATTTGTGAGCCATAGTATCATCATTTTGCATAGCAGAACTAAATCATGTGTGTTACGCATGTTTGTTTCAGTGCATTATTCCCATTGACATCTTATTTCAGTTCAATTTGACTCATAAAAAGACATTAATCTCATGTTCCTTGTTTAGTGCATCTGTTGTGCATCTCAGCAGACAGATAAATCTGGATTCCATCTGGCGTAATTGTAATGTGAGGTAACCCCCATGTTTGTTAAATAGGCTTTCATCAAGCCAATAAATCTTTGCTCTTTTCTGTTGTGCATCTGATGGCATTCCTGCCAATGTAATGCCAATGACAATTTTGGGTCTTGGCTGCCGAGATTCGAGAGATGTTCTCTTATGCGTAAACATAGCTTTTGAATAGTGTTCCCTATGTATAGTTTATTGCAAATGCATGTGTAGTTCTGCAATTGATAAAGTCTTTGATCTGAATCTCAGAATGTTCTTTGCATCTGTAACACGTGCAGTCTTTCTATGCATGTTTACACATGCTACATGTTCCAATTGCGTTTCGGTTTTAGCAAGTCCATAAATCTCTGCCATCCTTGTGTCCAAAAATGACGGACAAAATTTCTTCCTCAGCAAAGGAGCTCTCACATATGCAAATTGTGGTTTGCGTTCAATATGGGGTGCTAGATCCTTATCCATATGTAACAAAAGTAAATGATATTTTATTTATATCACGCTCGTACACAAGTGTTTCAGAGCGCGACCAGGCAAAAAGGTAGGGGAACAAGGGAGAACAAAAAAGAAAACAGTGATCTTACTAGGCTGAGTGGCATTTACAAAAGTGCAAGTGCATGGAAAAGGGAAAAGGGGGAAAGTCCATAGAAGGGGTGGGGAGTGGAAAGTGCGGAGCAGAGGAGAAAAAACAGAAATAAATATTACATAAAATAAATAATAAATATGGGCGATAAACCATGGTAGTGCAGCCAGCAAGTCACAGGTGAACGTTAGTCAGATAAGGTATATCTGGTAAGTGCAGAAGAAATGTGGGAGTGGGAACTGTATTGGTACAGATGCAGAGCCCTAGTGCAGATGGTGGCCTGCAGGCAGTGCAGGAGGGTCGCAGGGTCAGCAGGTACCTGGGCCTGAATGACAGAGGGTGGCCAGGTGCACAATACCAAGAAGAAGAAACAGATCAACAGGGGACAAGGGGGGCAAAGGCAGAGGGGGCATATGAAGTAGATGACAGTGTTTCTTCATGATTTTGAACAATGTATGTGAGTCGTTAGAATATTGTGTAACAATATTTTTTCGGTCTCTGTCACTTTGTGATTTTTGCACCTTAGACTTGGGTGAGCAGACTATCATATCTTACCTGTTAATCTTCATATTCTTGTCATGTGCCTTATTGATCATGGTAACAGAGTACCCTCTCTTTCTGAATCTTTCAGACAGAAGTGCACACTCTTTTTCAAAATCATCATCGTTATTGGAATTTCTGAGTGCCCTGTAAAACTCTCCTGTTGGTGTACCCCATGAAATACTTGTGTATAGGTGCATTATAAATGCTATATCATATCATATCATATTTGAGATTGTCGATCTTCTATGACAGCTGGTGGCATGTAGTGTCAAGTTTACTTCTGTGCTTTTCCTTTATGTTGATGTTTCAATTTGTTTGCCCTTGATGCAGATATGTAAGTCTAGACAATTGATGTTATTCCAGTTGCAGTGCCTGGTAAGGGTTAGCCCAAAGTCATTTGTGTTGAGATATTGCATATAGCTTTCAAATCTCTCTTGAGCTCCGTCCATATTATTACAATGTCATTTATAAATCACCTCCAGACGATGATATTATTCTCATACTCATTGTTGAGGAGTGCATGTATATTTTCATAATGTGACATGAACAACTTCGCCAATGATGGTGAAAATGTAGCCCCCATTGCAATCCATTTATTTTCAAGAAATTAAGTACCTTTAAACAGAAAAGCATTGTTACTAAGGGTAAATTGTAAAAAGTCTGCAATCATTTCTACATGTTGTATGTATGATGCAGAAAAGCCACAAAATGTGTGATTGATTGCCTTGATTGCCAGCTCATGCTTAATTGATGTATATAGTGCAGATACGTCTAAGGTAGCCAGCAAATAACCAGTGTCCCATGATACATTTTGCAACAGTGATAGAACATGAGTGCCATCATGGATATAGGTAGATATCTGGTACACTTGCTCCCTGATTGCATTATCAATATACTCTGACAGTCATTCTGTGCCCCCCATAGCCACTTACAAT
Source organism: Ambystoma mexicanum (assembly GCF_040938575.1). Lineage (NCBI taxonomy): Eukaryota > Metazoa > Chordata > Amphibia > Caudata > Ambystomatidae > Ambystoma > Ambystoma mexicanum. The sequence continues at coordinate 480,102,534 of NC_090932.1, read as the reverse complement.
GGGGTGTACTTCCAGTAGTGTGTCATAATTCTTAGAGATTTTAGGAAGGAAATTTATCATTGGCATGATCGGGTCAATAACATTCAAAAATGCTATTTGATCGTCATATTTGCAGTGTTTCGCAGGATTTCTCAAATTGCAAGACGTGACTAATGAAAAGTGTACAAATGAGAAAAAGGTGAAGTTTATTTTCTGAAAGTAAAAGATGTATTGATTCAAGAACTGTGATTCTTGATTCAGATTGTGTTTTTGTATATAAGGAGTTGATGGTTTTGAGTTAACTTTGTTATGTTTATATTTATATTCAGTGAAAAAGACTTTGTTAGAGGGACGTTATGGTCAAGTTGTGCTACTAAAAACCTATGAAATTCAGTAAACAAACTTTGTTAATGGGACGTTATGGTTAAGTTGCCCTACTAAAAACCTATGAATTTCAGTGAAAAAAACTTTGTTAAAGGGACATTATGGTTCCAAGTAAAACAGAAAAACCCCAGAAATTTGCCAGTTATGGTAAGCTAAGCAACACCACGGTGCACTGCTAAAACTAACACCCAGGACATCAAAGATGACATCGCAAATGTGTTTACTAGTATTCCCTTAGTTTATATGCATGTAGCATAGAACATACTGAACCCCCTGCTAGTGATTTGAATAACGTGCGCATGTCCGCGGATGGACGCAGTCACCATCAACACTATCCAAAAACACAGGGGGTATCTTACATTATTGTGTGATACAATAAAAACATCAAACATGTTCAAAAGCACCACATAAATGCATTACATTTAATAATAAATAAGAAGTAGAAACTGTATATGTAAGACACCAACCATTCACTGAAATAGCGTTTGCAATATAATGGAATATACCAAAAAATTACAAATATGCCTCCAACAGAATTACCTCACAGAAACTGCACAGCAAGAAGCAAGAGCATACCTACACAACAGTAACACCAAAAGTTTGTAAGAAACTAGTAAGTACACTACACATATTTCATATATTTATACATTTTCTACATTGTGTACCTAATGCAATTTTTATTTTTTTTACACAGAAATGTCCAGTACTTTGGAATGTCTGAAAGAGAATTTCCCAAAAGATGAAATGAGTGAAGAGAGTGATAATAATGGTAGACAAAACATTTCTCTAAATAAACCAATTAATAACCATTACTTTATGTGTACTTAACACATTTTTTTAACAGACCAGACAACCAATAAAACTAATATACCACAAGAGATAATAGAAGATCCTCTCAAACGAATGAAACTGAATATTGATTTATTACTACAACACTTCAATCAACTAAAAGACTGTATTGTGGGCCACATTAAAGAAAACATTAAATATCACTGTCACACATGTACCTGTTCTCCCTCTCCATGTCCCAGCCAACTATCCACAAACCCTCCCCAGCAAGAAAAACATTACGATGAGACTTCCATCCCTTCCTCCCCTCCCATAGATAATGTCCAAAACCCTAATTCCCCAATATTTGTTTAAGTTTCTGCTTCCCCCTCTGTTTCCTAATTTGTATACTGTTAAACAATAATAACATTTTAAGTGTGTTCTTAGTATATGCCTGTGTCTTATTTTTTTTTTTTTAAATGGCACTTAGGGTGTCCGCGGAGAGCGTGGCTGTTCGGGGTGTCTGCAAGTAACCAAAATGAGGGTGTCCTATGGAAACACAAATAATTACTGCCTGTAATTAAAATGGAGGTGTCCTTAGAACACACAAGATGTCCACCTGTCCGCAATTAACCAAACTGGGGGTGTCCTAAGGACACTATACCTGTCTGCACTGTTTGTAATTAAATTGGGGGTGTCCTTAGCGCACACAAGATGTCCGCTTGTCCACAATTAACCAAAATGGGGGTGTCCTAAGGACACTATACGTGTCCGTACTGTCCGTACTTGAAATGGAAGTGTCCTTAGGACACACAAGATGTCTGCATGTCTGCAATTAACCAAAATGGGGGTGTCCTAAGGACACTATACCCATTCGTAGTTAAATGAGTGTGTCCGCAGGACTCCAAATCCATCCACATGTCCGTAACTATTCAAATTAGGGTGTTTTAAAAATGCCCCCCTGCTCGTAATGTCCGCAACCAGAATCAATATATCTGTAGAACACATATCCCGTTCGCATGTCCGCAAAGTTTTAAATGCACATTTATGTTATTCGAGGACGTCAACACTGTTTGCAGAACACCCACGCACATGCGCAACATATCATTGGGTCCTACGAACATCGCGCCTGCCGTAACTGTCCGCCGCATGTGTATCGCACTTTTAATTAGTTCAAGGACCTGGACACTGTCCGTAGAACACCTGCGCGCATGCACACAACCATCCCCGCGCATTCGGTGTCCTATGGACAGCCGTCCCATCTACGAACATGTTTGCGATGTCATCATGTGAACGCACCCACGCTGAGCATGTGTCCTTATTTGCGGACACTGTCCGGGCTCTCGAACACTTAAAAAGTGTTTTTTAAGCAATCCAAGGTATTTTATAGTAAAAGTTCACCATTGCACATGAGCCAGACTATGTCCCTGCCATTCTACATACTTTTTGGAACTTTTTGAGCCCTTTCTTGGTGTTCAATCTGTCTGCGGACAGCACAGCTGTCTGGGAGGCGCACACCAGCACCCCTATAAAAGGCCACACCCTAGAATTGCTCCTCATTATGCTTCTGGCTACCTGACAGAGCATTGCTTCTGACCTGCATTCACTGCATTGCTTCTGACTTCTGCCTGCTATCCTCCAGATGGCAACCATGGCTGCTTCGGCTTCATCACCACCCGCACATCCTCCACCACCACCACCTCCCCAAGGAACTGCAGAGGGCAACAGGCGTGAGGATACAGAGGAGACTGAGAAAGAGGATGAAGAGGACGAGGTAGTGGAAGTCCAGACTACCTGCACTCGCCATGAGTCTTGGGTGTATTGGTTGTTTACCACTGTTGATGGAGTGCCAAAAGCTTATGTGAATAAGGTGATCAGCACTCAGTGCCGCATGGTGCTGAGTCGTGGACGGTCTGGTTCGTATAGCTATGCTACGACATCAATGAAGTGACTCCTAAAGTCATTCCACGGTGGGTTGACTTGTAAGGTTGTACCTTGTGATAAACGTAGTAGATTGAGTTCCTCTACAACATCCTCCGTTTCTGCTCCTGTCACCACAAGAGACACTCCTGTGGGACAGCGCATCCCTCTACCTGCCTCGCAGGCCATTCATGATGCTGTTGACCCTTACCTTTCAAGGGTCACAATACTGTGCATGTACTGCGACGCAGTACTCTGCAGGGGGAGAACCTTCAGAGTGCTTTCGAGACTGCGGTCAAGGAGCATGAGAAGGTCTGCAACCTACCTCAATAAGGCCCACCCTACATCTTCCTCTCTCCACCTGCCCTTTCCTATCCCTATGGTTGGTGTCCCTTCCTTACCTTCCTTTCCCCTTCTTTCCTTTTGTGTCGTGTTTAAAAAAAACCCAAAAAATATAAAACAACAAAAAAAGGCTTTTTTCAGAGCCGCCTTTCACAGTTTCAAAATAGAAGTGACAAATAAATGGTGCCCGGCCCTGTGCATTTTTTAGAAGTCCGCGGCATTTCCCATAAAAGATAAAGACATGCCATCTTCTTTCAAATAAACAACATTGCCAGAATCAATGTTCTCATTATTACAAAAGAACATACCAGCTCTAAGCATTAAAGCAAACATGCCTTGGTTAATTGCACACCTAGCAATATTTTGCTGAGGACAAAAAAACAGAACTATTGTCCGATATTGCCCTAGGTACTAGACCCGAAAAAATAACCTTGGCATTTGGAAGTGTTTCCATTACTGCCTGAACCAAGTGTTCCAAATCAGCCAACAAAGTAGGGACACTGACATAGCCCAAATGCAAAGCACCACAGTGCAAAACAACTAGATGTGGACTGTTCACCCTGCCCATATCTCCACAAACTTGTACAATTCCCTGCACATTGCAACCAGGAACAGTGCTCCAAACCACCTCCACTCCTTTAACATCAAAATATTTTGATACATTCCTGCATTTAGCATTCTGCTCCAAACTAAGCACAAATATATCTACAATCACCAACACCCTGACTTTCTCCAACTCTGCCATCTTCCCTACACACAGCCTCTTTCAACACAAACCACAACCTCAACATCTGATTGGCTGATCCCTACAGTCCCCTTTCCATGCTGGATTTGCTGAGAAACCCTGGATGTGGAACGCCCTGTCTGCGTACAGCCGCAGTGTCTGCTGCGCGCGGAAACTGGGGCAGCCCTTCTACCCTTTCCACTTCACTCTCTGCACCATTTCCTCATTGGCTACTGTTAAGCAGTCACACAATCATCCACCAATCACATCCAAGAACAGATCATCACTTTAGATGTACTATTGATCACTCTCAGTACAAGTGGACTGTGACTGCAAAGGACCTACAGCAACAACTACTATAAAACTCCCCAACATTTCTACTTGCACATTCATGCACATCCCCATGTATGAACACAGACTACAGGTATGAATATTTTCTACACAGTACATGTACAGCTCTTCTAGGAATACATATAAACTTACTGTCATTTCTCCCATCTGCTATGATGAAGTGTCACTTGCAAACCTGTCTGCTCTCCAAATTTTTGTTTACACACACAGCTATCTAAAAAATGTACTTCATATTAAAAGATGGGAGAAGTAACAGTATAAGTATAAAAAAGGCTGTCTATTGTGTTATAAAATTACACGCAGCCAGGATGAGTACATGCATCTTCATTCATCCATACACACAGAAAATATCATTATAAAGGCTCCCAGCTAAAACAACACCACTGCCTCTATATCAAATCCTTCTGCTTTATTTCCCACACCTTCACAAATGCATACATTGCATGCTTTTCTGTACAATCTCTGCCATTTACCCTGTAAAAATAGCAAAACATGCATATAATTTCTTCTATCTCTTAACATTCAATAACATATTGAACTAACAGATACTGAGTAAAATATACAGGATGCACATAGGCAAAGGAAAGTGCATGTCCATACTATGCTCAGTTGTACGAAAACACTTCTACTACAAACACACATATTCACTAACTTCTTTCTTTTACAATTGCAGTCAAGACCACTCTCTTGAAAAGCAGCAGCATCTGAAGTACGAACAACGATTTAGAAGAAACCTATTCTTTCCATACAAAAAAGTAAGTACCAAACTAACATAATTTGTATTTGTATTTTATTTATTTGTATAGCGCAAACCAGACCCGGAGGCTAACGAGAGCATATCTTAAAGCAGTGGTTACATAATATTACGGCATTTCAGGTAACATTTAGATTGACATAGTAATCAAACACATTGGTAGTTATACAGAAATACATAGGTCATCAAGTTTTCAGAGTGCAGCTGGGTCATCTGATGTGACAAGCCAAAGTTTGGCCTTGTGTTTGAAAAGATTCAGGGAGGGAAGGTTTCTGATAATAAGGGGGGCAGAATTCCACAGTTTGGCTGCCAGAACTGGGAAGCTGGACCCACCAGCTGTTTGGAGTTTGTATCTGGGGATCAGTAGGCTCTGGTTGAGGGAAGATCTTAGCGATCGAGATGAGTTATACTGTGTGAAGCGCGAGGAAAGATAGATGGGGCCAGGTTGTTCATGCATTAGTTGGTCAGGGCAAGCGATTTTAGTGAGATCCTTTGGGTGACTGACAGCCAATGAAGGTTCTTCCTGGTTTCCGAGATGTGGGCTGATCTAGGGATATTGAGGGCTGTTCAGATGGCATTGTTTTGTATGATATGGAGTTTGTCTAGGTTGCCTTGGTTGGTACCTTGGTACAGTGCATTGCAATAGTCCAGTTTGGACATGACCGGAGTCCTAGCAAGGATAGTACAGTTCTGAGTGGAAAGAAAAGGGCGGCATGCTGTGATCAGCTCAGCAGCAGCGGCAGCAACTGTATTAGTTAGTCTATGGAAGGAAAGTTTGGAGTCAAGGTAGATTCCGAGAGTTTTTGTATCTTTAGAGACTTTTATGGAGTTTCCATCGATGTAAAATGAGCTGAACATGGGGTTCAGCTTGTTAAGTTTTAGCTGAGGAGCTCTGTCTTGTCGTCATTGAGACAGAGCTCATGTTGGGCCATCCATGTTTGGATGACAAGGTATATGTCATTTAGAGATTTCGAGTCTACCGTGTAATTGCCCGTGATGGGGATGAGTATCTGGGTGTCATCAGCATAATTAGTGTAGGTGACACCCAGATAGTCCAGCACATCAAGCAGGGTTTGAACACATTGTAGAGGGTAGAGGATATGCACGATCCTTGGGGGACCCCACAAGGGACTGGCGCAGGGTCAGCAGAGGAGGTTGGAGAGAATACCCTCATCTGTCTGTTATCCAGGAAGGATTGAATCCAGTTAGTGGCCTTGTCAGAGAAGTGGGCTGCCGTTTTCAGGTGGTGACAGAGGATTTGGTGGTTGACCAAATCGAAGGCAGCAGATAAGTCTAATAGTAATAGCAGGGCTAGTTTACCTTTATCTTTAAGGTCCTCGATTTGGGTTTTGAGTTCTAGGAGGGCTGTCTCTGTACCGTGCTTGGGTCTGAAGCAGGATTGTCTTATGCCTAGTAGATTATTAGTTTCCAGGTAGTTCTGTATCTGAAGATACGCTGCTCTATACAAGATTTTTAGCAAAAAAGGGACCCTCGTGATGGGCCTGTAGTTGGTTGGGACCTCCGGATCTAAGGTAGGTTTTTTTAGTAGACGGATGACCCAAGCATGCTTCAGGTTGTTGGGGACCACTCCTGATTGAAAGGAGGCATTGATAAAAGTGGTAATAAAAAGTGCGAGGTCATGAGCTGATTCCTTTATGATCGGGGCTGGACATGCGTCCCCTTGGCAATTGGAGCGTTTTAAGTTGCAGATGATTTTTTCAACCTCTAGAACGGTGAGCGGTGTGAAGCTGAATGGCACCAGGGAGTCTGGGGTGGTTGTTTTGGGTGGCAGGGTATTGCTAAATGAAGGAGTGTGGAGGGAGTTTTGTTTGGCGTTGATTTTAGATTGCAGGGTGGTTATTTTGTTGAGCAGTGGGCTTTGTATATTATTGCACCAAGTGCTGTCTTTGGAGCTCACGTCAGGAGCAGGGGCGGGGATTCTAATTCTTTGAGGATTTTAAATAATTCTCTTGTATTGGATTCTGCTTGGGATATGCATGAGTTATATGTCTCTTTTTTAGCTTGAAGGATGGCTTCCTTACAGTTGAGAGAAGTGATTAGGAGGGAGGCTTTATTAGCTGAGCTAGGATGACTTTTCCAAAGGGCTTCGGCCTTGCGCTTTTCTTTGTTAAGCTGCGGGGTGAACCAAGAGTTCAGGTGGGACTGTTCTTTGGCTTTGCAGATTTTTAGTGGGGCTATGCTCTCAATGGCTTTGCTCATTAAGCTGTTGAAGGCGTCTACTAAGATGGTAGGGTCCTTGTCCTTGTGCTGCAAAGCGAGAGTGTTCAAACAAGGGAGGATGAGAGGAAGTAGTTTCTCCCTGGTGATATCCTTTTTATTTCTGGTGGGTATAGCGGGGGCTATGGTAGGTGTGGGCTGGGGGTTGGTGGCTGGCAAGAGGAAGGTAATAACATGGTGGTCAGACCATGCGCAGGCGTCGTTAGAGATGACATTGGTATTGCAGTTTAGTTCAGCAAACCAGTCGAACGTTCTACCTTTGTTATGTGTCGGATCACGAATGCGCTGCTGGAAGCCTAGGTTGGAAAGGGTGGCGTCAACTTCAGAGACCATGTGGTCCTTGGGGTCGGAAAGGCCGAGGTTGAGGTTGCCTAATAGCAATATCTGGGAATTAGGCTTGGTATTAGCCGACAAGGTGGAAGCAACATCATTAATAAATGGGCCCAGTGGACCTGGAGGTCTGTCTACAAGGTGGAGTGTTGCTGTGTTGGTGGGAGAGAGGGATAGTTTCACTGATAGTTATTCTGCAGAGCTGAATTGTGTGTTGGCGGCGGTTCTCATAGTGATCTTGTCGCTATGTATGAAAGCGACTCCTCCTCCTTTAGACAAGTTGGAATGACGATCATTTCTAATAATGGTATAACTCTTGGGTAGGGATAAGGCGAGGAGTGGGCCAGAGGCCTCATGTAGCCAAGTTTTGGTAATGGCTAGGAAGTCAAGGTTATGGACAGTGATGCGGTCTGCGATGTCAAGGGCATGGGCCGTGAGGGATCTTGCATTAATAAGGGCTCCCTTTAGCGCTGAGGTGGGTGGGGTAGACAGGGGGGGCTAGATGCTACAGGTAGGTTGGACTGTGGATGGGCGGCGTGACTGCGCTGAGTACAAGGTGGTCTGGGCAGTCTAGATCTAAGTCTGATATTCCTATGTTGTAGTGAACAAGGGAGATTTGGTGTAGGTTTAGTTGCAAAGTGCTTGAGCCACAGAGCTGGGTCGTTGAGGTGGGGATTCGATGGAGAGTCTGAGCAGTGGAGCATGGTGGAGGGACGAGTGAGTTGAGGGTCGTGGTGTGTTTTAAGGAAGCTGGCAGGGACGCTGCCAGCAGTGAGGACTAGAGAACCTAAAATGACTATGTGGTTGAGGTAGAGGCTGGCCGTGAGCGTCGACTGCATATCGTGGCTTGTTAGTTCTTGAGAAGCTTGAGGTGTGGTGCCAGGTGAAGGGGGTGCAGTTAATGTGGCAATGTCTGGGTACTAGACATTGTTGGCAACAAGGCAGTGGTGGTACCAGCTCTGTTCGGAGTAGGCTACAGTCAGCCGTTCTACCAAATCATTTGGGCACAGTGCAAATGGAGCATCTAGATTCAAAATAATGCAGTTAGGCTACAATCACCAGTTCTACCAGATCATTTGGGCTTAGTGCAAATGGGGCATCTAGATTCAGAATAATGCAGTTAGGCTACAATCACCAGTTCTACCAGGTCATTTTGGCGCAGTGCAGTGGCATCTAGATTTAAAATAATGCAATTAGGCTAGTAGCAATTAGGCTACAATCAGCAGTTCTACCAAGTCAACATAATGTTCTAACTGTTACTCAAACACAGTAGCATTTTAGTATTGTAGAAGAAACAAGTGTAGTAACCCTTTACCATTAGATGTAGTATTAGTGCTTCCCTTTAGCAGTTCCATACTTTATATTGTCATCTGAAGCCCAGTATAGTAACAGACAAACACAAGAATAGCCTTCCGAACTAGATGTAGCGGCCCATTGCACAATCACACACCTCAACAAACATCCTTACCATCATACTCAGACACTCATGCACAAAGCACACATACACTACACAACAGCCCAACACACACTTTCTTTTTTCTCCAACAGACCACAAATAATGCCTACAAAAAGCAACACAGAAGTAGAGCAAATCAAAATAAAAGTGTCCAAAATAAGCATCCATCTCTAGCAGTTTATGTGCAAAAAGTTCAAACAGCACAGCTAATACAGTCATTAAGTGAAACAAAACAAGCTTCCAGTACAGAAACCTTCCCTCCTATATCAAAATGTAAAACAAAACAGAAAGTGATTAACATGACTTCAGCTACCACTACTGCTAACGCTGCACCTGCAAATCTTAATGTAGTGGGTAGTAACCATACCAAAAAAATATTTTTTAAAAAATGTTCTGTCACAGAGTCCTTCAGAACCTTGTAAAATCAGGGGAGAAATCATGCACAACCCTTAAAACCTACAGTAGAAAATTAATCCTAGAACCTCTCATAGACAGTGCAATCCTTCTCAAAAGGAAGTTATTTATTTTAGTTTTAAACAGAATGAAACCACTAACAAAACGAACAACTAAACTACAAATAATACTTTTCAATAAACAAAATATCAATAGAAATAGCTTCTTAAACATCTGTGGAGGTGAATGGGGTCACACCTCGAGCACAAAACCATATTTTAATGAAGAAGCATATAGAAGAAGCATAGCGAACAAACCCAATTGCAATACATAGCAGTGGACAAGGGTATGAAAAACGTAATAACCTCATTATGGAGCAAGAAACTCTGATCACAAAAATATCCCCAGAACACTCAGTATCACCTCTCCATTCTACTGAACCAAAACGTCCAGTCTACAAATGGCTGTGCAAATCAATGTGTAACATTGCCAAAAAATCTTTCAAATCTTTACACCAGTTCCTCAATCAGTATGTAAAAAGCAAAGACAAATGCAAAATGAAACTACTACAAAATATGGATATGGTCCAGTGCGCAAATACACAAGACTACAAGGACATGAATTAGCCTGCATTTCAGGACCTATTTGCAAAAGTACCTTCAATTATATCAACATGATATCAATACATCATTCAACTATAAGAAATCTGGTCCATAATCTCTACTATGCTAAAAGTCCTGCTTTAACACTAGCCAATTTAAATAACAATCTTCTACATGGGAGAGCCAAAAAACTACTTGAAGAAATAGAGCATATCCAGAGAAAATATTTTGGAAGTAAAAGCCACTTACAAAATGCAGTAGATTTACAACAAATTAGCAACTACTGTACAAATAGCAACCTTCCATTAAACACATACAAAAAAGAAATACTAAAGTTCAAAAGTACCTCCGCTGAAGTACCAAACCATGTGTGTGTGTGTTGCCGCAGGACTTTTTATAAAAGTAGCACAAAAACTGTAGACACAATGTACAAAATAGAAGACAATGAAGATTCGAAATGGTTCCAATTAGCTCTCTACCTTATAGCAGAAAACAAATACGAAATTACAAACCCCTTAATACTTTGCAATTACTGCACTGCAAAACTTGACAACAACCAAACACCTTCATGTGCTATCACAAATAACTTGGAATTATTCCCACTGCCAAAACCCCTGCAACATAAATTTATATGAGAACATTATATTTCAAATAGTGCATCCATTTCAAGCAATAATACGCCTTCAACCAAAAACAGCAAAATTACCCCCCTCAGAATTAGTGAAAGGCATTTGTGGCAAAGTACTTTATTTACCATTAGATCTCAAAGAAAATGTACACACTCTAGGAGTGCAACGGGCAATAGATCAGTCTTTAATTGTCGTAGTAAATGGCGTACCTACAAAAGACAAAAAAAATTGACAACAACTTGTGGACTTACATAAAGTTAGACAAGCTCTGCAATATCTAAAAGACAAAAATGAATACTACAAAAAAAATATTGAAGAAACCTGAGAGAAACCATTGAAATAATTCAATAATCACCGGAAACTGGTCAATTTCAACTTCTGAATCTTGCTACAGAATCCAATATTTTAGACCATTGTACAATTCATCCTTTACACTCTAAAGACACTATAGATGATGGACTGGAAACGCACCAAATGCGACAAGCCAAAGAAACTCCAATCAGCATATGGGAAAAAAGTATTGAAGCACAGGTCTTTCCTTTACTTTTTCCTACTGGAAAAGGAGGACGGTACGATGATAGACCCACACAGATAACAGCATCAGAATATCGCTCTTTACGAATGTATTCTGACGACCCCAGATTCAGACAAAATGTGGAATACATATTCCACCTTCTCTTTGAAAGTGAACTAGCAACTCTATGATACGGAGTTGCACACACATTAAAATCAGGTACCCATTTTCAAAATATGTCAGCTATGCAATTATTACAAAAAGTGCACGAAAAAGATGAGGTTTTACAGTCAAGTATTACAAATCTTTAAGCAAACATCTGTGGTACAAAAGAATACTGGTTCCGATGTCACGGAGATGTACACTGTATCATAAGAAACCATGGGCCACCCACTTGGTTTGTTACATTAAGTTGTGCAGAATATGCATGGGAAGATTTACACGATTTCCTACGCCTAGCAAACAAAAACAAAACAAAAATAGATATAACAACACCAGGAGAACTCTGCTTTCTAGATCCTGTAAATGTATCAAGATGTTTCTATCATTGCTTCATTGCTATGATACACTTTACTTGTAATAAGTCTGTTCCTCCCCTCGGAGAAGTTCAACACTTCTTTTGGAGAAAAGAATTCCTAGCCAGAGGAACACCACACAACCACATGCTATTATGGATTAAAGATGCTCCTAAATTTGGCCAGGACAGTGATGCCACTGTTTCGCAGTTCATCCAAAAATATGTCACTTTCAAAGACATAAATGTGGGATATATTGTCGCAAATATAAAAACAAAGAGAAATACTACACCAAATGTTGCTTTGGTTTCCCTAGGTCAAGTAAACAACTTCATGTCTTCAGTCAGGCATAGTGTCAAAGGTAAATCACCTAAGAACACTTATTGCATAAAAAGAACAGAAGAATTAAAAATACATCAATGATTACAATGCAATCATTGCCCTCCTATGGAATGCAAACATAGATGTGCAGTACATTGCAGACAATTCCACTGCAGTTGCACGATATGTCACGATATGTCACAGCCCACTTAACAAAAGCCGAGAAAACAGAGCTCCAGGACATCTGGGATGACATATCATCTGACAAAACACTATCACAGAAATTGTACAGTTTAGGCATAAAAATGCTCTCTCGTAAATAATGTGGATGCTATGAAGCTGCAGACAGTTTAACCGGTACTGCCTTATATGGAAAATCTGACAATATAGTATGGCTAAGTCTTGGTCCTGCTGAATCTAGAAAAATAGTTCTCAAATCATAAGAGCACATAGAAACAATAGCCAAAAATGATCCTAACAGCAAAGACATTTTGAAAAACAATTTACTGGACACATACTACCCAAACAGGACTACCACTTTAGAAACCATGTGCCTCTACCACGTAGCCTGGAACTTTACATACAAAAATAATATTAAACCAGATGAAAAGAAGTAGATATGGAGTTGTAAATTGTGAAGGCAGCTTAGTGAAACTTATCAAACACAGTTTAATAAATCATATCAAATTGTCATTAAAAACTCCTCAACATAAAGAACTGTATTACATGTCCCTGCTACAACTTTTTAAGCCATGGAGAAAAGAAGAAGAGTTACTGGATACATATGACTCCTATGAAGATGCTTTCAAAGCAAATGAAAGCAATATAACAGACGTAAACTTTACACAGTACCAAACAATGTTGCACAATGAACAGCAACACAAAGAAGAACTGCAGGCCCAACTAGAAGTGGCTACTCCCGACAGTAGTCAACCTTCTGTAACAGGAAGACAAGGACCACTTGGATAGCTACCAATAGCAAATGAGGCAGAATTTGCCATCACAGAAGTAGAAAACACCATGTGCAGAATGAACAAGCTACAGAAGACTTTGCTGTACTGAAATCACAACTGAACAATGAGCAGCGTAGCATTTTCCAAGAAATAACAAAACAAATTGAACATGGTATGCAACTTGAACATAGAAACTGTACCTGCCAAGACTACAAACCTATACTGCTATACGTGAGTGGTGAAGCTGGTTCAGGCAAAACATTCTTAATCAAAATCATCAGCAAGTTCCTCCAACAATTGACAAACAACAAACGGTCAGCTGTTATAACTGCCCCCAACGGTTTAGCTGCCTACAACATAGGCGATGTCACTTAACACTGCTTGCTACTCCTTCCAGTAGAACACCAAAACAAATTAGACTATTACAAACTTTCCACAGAAGCTGCAATGGAAGTACACAGAGTTTTCAAACAAATGAAAATGCTGCTAATAGATGAGATGAGCATGGTCTCCAACCTAATGTTGCCTTTGATTCACCTCAGATTACAAGTCCTCAAAACAGACTACGAACAGCTCTTTGGAGGAAAACACATTATTGTTTTTGGAGACCATCTTCAATTGACACCAGTGAAAGGTGAACCTATTTATAAAAAACTTTGGGCACAAACTGTGCCATAAAACTCTTGGCTCCATAGGAAATGTCAACCTTTGGCAACATTTCTAATACAGAGAATTAAGAGAAAACATGTGCCAGTCTGCAGACCTCACATACGCCAACATTTTAAAAAGTATTGAGTTGGTATACTATCTCAAAAAGCACAATCAATATTAAAAACTAGGTACATCCATGCACTCTATGGCCATAGCTCATGTGCTACTGATCTCATGGAACAATTAGCACACAAACATGTCAATTGCATGTCCTTGATGCCAACTCTTGCAAGCTGTTCAGAATTCAATGAAACAATGTTGAAAAAAGAAATGCAACCAATAATGGAAAATTGCTCCACAGATAAACTGGACGTACATGGTATGCCACTATCCATGTGTCATCAAGCCACAACAAGGCTAAACACCTCGAAAAACTCTATCTCCAACACAGCTGGTTTGGAGAAAATATAAAAATGTTCTTTAAACTGTAGAGTTATTCTTAAACATAACCTTGACATGGAGCAAGGACTAGTTAATGGAGCACTTGGTACAGTTGTTGGCTTTCAAACATACCCACATGACAACAAAATTCAGTTTGTCAATATTCTCTTTGACAAACTGTCAGAAGTTAAAAGGATAGGACGCTCAACAGCCTGCTTCCTTCTTTTCTAAGACATGTATGTACGCAGAGAACTATTTTCACTAACTCTAGAATATGCAGTCACCATCCACAAATCACAAGGTCTTAACCTAGATAAAGCTTTCATAGATATTGGTAGCACAGTCTTTAAATAAGGCACAAGCTATGTAGCACTATCACACTTACGTACACTTAACAGGCTATTTCTAATCAACTTTGATGAAAGTAAAGTAAATGCTGATATTTCTTGCATTCTAAAATACAAAAGACTGCGTTCACTCTACACCCCCATCTAAAAATCTATTATGTTCCGCAAAAAGCAAAACATTGTAAAACAAAACTACTTCAAACTGAAACAATACAGGATCTCACTGCAATTCCTCCAAAAAAAGTAAAATAAGCTAATACTTCATCAAGTACCACAAGCAAAGAAGAATCTACTGCTCAAAGTAACTCAACTACTTCTTCAAAGAAGCAACACACACTCCGAACAAATGACTTCAACACAGAACTGTCAGGTCCATTTAAATTTTCAAATACAATTGGTGTAAATTGCTAGGCAAATGTAGCAATAAATATTCTATTCCAATTGCCGACAAAATTTATTTACACATTACAGACCAATTGTGTTTGAAAATGTTAGTCCTTCATAGAAATGCAATCAACAATCTGGACAGCAATTACAGTGTTCATGGAATAAGACAAGAATTGGACTACTGTGCTGGAATTGTCAAATTCACTATAAACTCACAGGAAGATCCACAAGAATTTCTAATGTACTTACTACAAGTACTGGAAAACAAAAACATACCTATAAATGAAATCTTCCAGATTTCATACATGTGGAAACATACATGCACTCTCTGCAGCCATTTGGCACAGGAACAAGTCACTAATGAACACTTTGTGTATGCAGCCATACCTAACTGTGAATCCATTCCATTTCAGAAGCGTGTACAAAATTCAAACCATGGCTGATTATGTACTCCCTGCAATTCAGATAATCGCTCCACCTTACAAATACAGACACATAGTAAATACGTAATAGTAATGCTTTTACGTTACAATGCAGAAGGTACCAAAAACAACTGTAAACTGACTGGATTCACACCTGGTCAAGTATCACTTGGTAAGAAAACCTTCACAACAATAGGTATAACCTACCATGCAGGAGCCACAACCAATGCAGGTCACTACACTGCATATATAAAAAAAGAATTGTGGACGGTTTGAATGTAATGATAGTACTATTACTCTAAAGCAGAGATTACCAGCAAATCCTGTAAACGCTTACTTAATATTCTTAAAAACAAAATTTAATACGTGACCTGTGTATGAACATAAGCAAAAACTCAACCTCAAAACTATGCACAGTTAGAATGCACCAACATATATCTAACTGCCCCAAGATTTCTGCAACAAGCAGATAAATAAATACCACTAAAATGTAACAAGAAATAAACTGTTAGAATACGCCAACAGGTATCTAACTGTGCCAAGATTCTGCAACAAGCAAACAGATGAATACATAGCACTAAAATAAAGCAAGAAATATACAGTTAGAATAAGCCAACAGGTATCTAACTGCCCCAAAAATCTGGAACAAGCCAATAGATAGAAGATTAGCAAAAAACAAGACCAAATGATTTAGAAAACAAGCACTTAATCTGAGCAAATTGTGCGGTACACTGGTTTGAACTATAGTACTTGTAAAGTACTAAATATGAGGGTAAAAAAAATACAGAACTGTCTATTATGCAACGCAACAACTCATTATGAACTACCTACTCTAACATATAATATTTTCTTTTATCATAGATATCGAAAAAGTCTGTCTGGTCCAATTACCCAGATCATGAAAAAACTGCATACAGCCACAAAGAAACTCAACCAGTAAGTATAAAATAAATACACTCACAAACACTGCTGCATAACACACCCATGCAAGCAAACATCTTATCATACACCACAATCCAAAATGTTTACTTCCATGGGTATCTTATGCTGCAGTGCTTGTTACAAACTCTACAATCTTAACTGCATAGCCTAGCCGAAACTTCACATACAAACTCTACAAATGAAACAGTACACAAACTTTTGGGTTATGGATATTTGATGGCTGTATGATTCTATGGGTGTGTTATGCTGCAGAGGTTGTGGCAAGGGCCTAGAGGGGCATGCACCCAAGTCTCTGGGCCCTGGCCACAACCACTGCAGCATAACAAACCCATGCTACTAAACATTTTCACTATGGTATGGGGGCTGCTTGTAGGGGATATTAATTATAATCAATCCTCTACCAACAACCCAAAACCAACATCATATTAAAGTAAAATACCAAGTAGTGCATTTATTATGTCAGCGGAAAGCTGGATGACCGCGAGCACGTCGAACACATCAATGGCACCTGCCACGTAAACAAATACAGTATTTGACCCATCTCTTACTCCCCAACCCTCCCCAAGCACTCCTGCACACCAACACACTCCCCAAAATTGCATTTTGCCTCTGTTCGCCGCCACTCTGTCCACGGACCCAAGATGGTGGGCGCATCGAAACAATGTGACACACCTCACGCCTCACTCCAGCCAATCAGTGAACATGTTGCCTGTCTGCGGACATGACGCAAGCCAATTAGCCAATCGGGCTCCTGTCCGCGGAGCAAACAGGGAAATGTGTCAGCGGAGCGGACATATATATCACCATTTTTTTTTCTTACGTTTGGTCATTTAAAAAAAAAACTTCTGGATGGATTTACACCAAATTGACAAAAGTACGCTTTTGGGACTAAGCCGCCGCTCCTGCTGCACATTTGGTGGAAATCCATCCAGCGGTTTTAGCTGTAGGCGTGAGCAAAGTTTTTTTTCCCAGCATGTCTATGGCAAAAAAAGACATTTTGGGACCCCATTATAACTTTGCCTGCCCTGGACCAAACCTCACCAAACTTTGCAAAATAATTAAAACTTAATTCATAAGTTTAGCGAGGATTCGTCCAGGGGGAGCAAAGTTATAAGCCGCCCAAAAAGTGCTCTTCCTATGGGATTACCATAGGCCATGTAATTTATATGAAAAAGATTTCAGGAGGATTAGACAGTGGTACATCCACTACATTTCATTACTATCGTGGAAGGGGCACTAGCCAATCTGGATGCTTGGAACATGTACTGTATTCTCTGCTTCGTGCTAAGGGTGTTTAATAAAAAACATATACATGACCTTGAAGTATGTTGCTGTGCTGTGCTGTACTGTCTGACGTCTGTTTCTTTGTTAATGATGTCACAGTCATCAACAGGGAAAATGTATTTTAGGAAATAGGGCATGGCATCCAAGTATGCCCCAAAGTAATTGGGCCTCATTACGAGCGTGGAGGTAATGAAAATAGGAAGGTGCAATGTTATTACCGGCATCATTAACGGGTCCGGGCCATTATGACCTGACAACCTGCCATTACCGCCACCGCCCATACCGTGCCTCTTCTAGCCGGCATGCGAGTGTAAACGTGCTCCTTCGTGAGGAAATACCTGGATGCCGGTAATAGGAGGACATCACAAGTTACGCGGGCATGCACTTACCGGCATCCCTAAGGCGTTAATTAGGGCCTGCACGACGGCGGCCATACAGGCATCGCAGACCACCCGTAAATAGCAACCTGCAGTGAAGGCAACTGCCACAGGTGCACACAATCACTGTAGGTGGAGTCAATGGAGCCTGTCCCAGTATAAAAGGAGTACACCCACACACCACACCCCTTCCCACACCAAAATGATACCACTAGCTGTTGCAATCATGGGGCTGGAGGACATGCCTGTACTGCTACAACTACAGCAACAACAGCAACTGAAACAACTACAGCCACAACAACAGGCAGCACAGAGGAGACACACGAGGAGAAGGAGGGTGAGACAGGCCCAGCAATTACCACCAGTGCAGCCAGTAGTACCTCGTAGTCAGCCACCAATCCCTCACATCAGACCCAGTCCATTCAATCTAATCCCTGAGCAGATCCACACCCTGTACCGGTTGGACCAGGACACCATCACCACCATTGTGGACATGATACATGACAACATCGTCAGCCTCATTGAAATATGCACTGCCATCCCCACACTACTAAAGGTGGTGTCTGTGCTCCACTTCCTGGCCACAGGCACCTACCAGCACACAGTGGGCCAGCTGCATGGTATATCACAACCACTCTTTTCACGCATGCTGACCCAAGTGTTGGATGCCCTCTTGAAGCACACTAGCACCCACATATCGCTACCACGGACTGCTCAGGAGCTTGCCGACACTAAAGTAGGCTTCCATGCACTGGCAGGCATTCCCAATTGCATCAGTACCCTCGACTGCACCCATGTCTAATTGGTAGTCCCTCATGCCATAGAGGCGGTGTACCGCAATCGCAAGCAATACCACTCTGGTATGTGACTCCAGCAAGATCATCACACATTGTTGCGCCCAATTTCCCAGATCGACACATGATACCATGGTGCTGAATAACTCACCGCTACCCCGCTACATGGAACAACATGCTGGACTACGTGCCTGGCTGCTTGGTGAGTTGCCTGACTGGCCCATGGCAGTGCATCGGGGTTGTGATGTGGGGGGATGCATACTCCACCTGGGCACGACTGGCGCAGGTTGTTGTTGCTGCATGTGTTGCAGTATCCTGGTCAGGACCTGCGTGACTGGCCCCAAACTGTCACAGATCATTGCAGCACAGGCATTGACTGCGGCAGTGTTCCCAGCAAAGGCCTGAAGGATCTCCCGCCTTGTCTCCTCCCTGTCAGCCACATATTGGCGCACAATGTCAATCATAGTATCCTGCCTTGCCTCCACCCTTGACAGCCGTGCCTCCAAGTCAGTGGGAGCAGCAGAGGTTGATGGTGGTGCGGCAGGGCGTGCCATTGCAGGGCTATCTTCTGGGGTGGTACTGAGTTCGGGGCTGTGCAGCAGAACTGCAGAATCCAGCATGGGGCTGGAGAGTGAGGCCTGAGAGGCGTGTTGGGGGGTCGATGGGGGGCTTGGGGTGTGTGGACATGCCACATGGATTGCACCTTCTTGGTCCACGTACTCCTCTGCTCCTATTTCAACTTCATTGAGTGGGGCTATGGCTGCTGCCTCACCCACTGAACTTGTTGCAGTGGAATGGGTGCCACTGGCCTCCCCTTCCACTGTTGTTGGCAGCTCTGTGGTTGCAGTCTCATCCACTGCTGTGGGCCCTCATGTGCCGGCATGGCCTGTGCTCTTGCCCTGGCTTGTACTGTGGGCTGCGATGCTGCCCCGTAGGTGGTTTTTCCAGTGCCAGGTGGTTTGGCCCAGGACGTGGATGGCCTTGTGGCTGGGTCTTGACTGCCATCTTCTCCATCGGCGTCTGAGGGAAGAAGAGATGCAGGGCATCAGTGATGGTGTTACATGCAAGATGCATGAGATGGTGCTGTGGGGTTTTTCATTTCTCATGCATTTATATATTACAGGTGTGTCACAAACGGTAGTTTGAAGGGGGGGCATTTTTGCATTAGCCATGACGTCTCAATTTGGCAATGATGCATGCCAGGTTGCATGCCGTTGTATTGGGGATTGTGTGAAGTATGACATGGGAATGGGCCCTGTGTGTTGGCTGTATGTTGGTAATGGGATTGGCACTCAGCATTCATTTCAGTGTGGCAGGGTTTGGGACTCCATCTGGACATGGATATGTTAATGTGTATGTGATGGGCCATGCAGTGCCTTGCCTAGGCTCTATTCCACATCACATGTGTTACATCATGGTTTGCCCTACTGGGGTTTGCAGGGTCACTCACCTCCATCTCCCCGAAGCCCTCGATCGATTCCATCTGGATGGTTGTGCTGCATGTCTCCTCCCAGCACATGAGTTTGACCGGGGAGTAGGCACCCCCGCCTGTGACCATGGCCTCCCGACGATTGGTGGCCGGGATGTTGCGGACCCTGAGGCGGAGGTGGTCCCACATTTTCTTGCAGTCTTTGACTGTGCGTGGGGTGGTGCCAACTGCAGACACCTTTCGGGCTACCACCTCCCATATCTCCTTCTTCCTCTGCTGAACCTCCCTTTTGAGGTTATGGGTGAAGACCTCATTGGCATGGGCAGCAAGGGTATCTGCCAACATGTTCAATTCCTCATCTGAGAAACGCTTCTTGCACAGGCAGGGGTTGGTTTTTCGGGTTGCCTTAGACATGTTCTATTCAATGGCCCTGGTATCTCCTATGTGGCACTTGTGGAGTGGGAGGATTGCAATGGATTGTGTTTTTAAAGATGGCCGCCGCTGCATTTCCCGTTCTGACATGATGACGTTACTTCCGGGTCCGGTATTACGAGCACGGTATTTACATGGTGTTATTATTGGGTCGGTATTAAGGGGTGCCTTCTAGGCGGAGGCGGTATCGGTGGGTCCCGTGATGCCGCTATCGGGGGGTTGGAGGGCCTTTAGAGGCATGTCCGTATGGCCATTACTGGCCATTACCAGCATGGGGATTCACGCGTGCTTGCGCACTCGTAATCAGCCGCTATTAGCAGCGTCAAACGAGCACAGACCCACTACTTCCTCCATGACGGTAATGGGCCCGTTTTTAGCTGGATTCTCGTAATGAGGCAATTGTGTTTTTTTTCTCTAATGAAACATCCTTAACATTCAAGTGCGTTTGTTACGCAAAAATATGACCTTGTGATGTGGCTTTATGCCATGTCATACTTTCTGAAGTCTGTCTCTGTGTTGATGATGTCATGGTCATCAACAGTGAAAATGGATCTTATCAAGTAGGGGCGTAGCGCTGAAATATGCTACAAGATAATTGTGTTTTTTTCTAATAAACACATTTAGCAGCACTATGGGGCTAAGGATGTTTAATAAAAATGAAAAAAAAAACCTTTTTGCAGTGTTCCGTTTTGTTGTGCCATATTTTCTGGAATCTGTTATCTGCAAATTATGTCACGTTCATCAACTGACAAAATGGATTTCGGGAACTAGGGCGTGGTGCTGAGGGTGACCTAAGATCCATTAATTTAAGATAGCCGTAGTCAAAATTAACTTGGCTAGGCACAGAGAACTTGTCTACATAGTATCAATTGAACAGAACAAGGACATGCATCAACACACCACCATGTCCTGGATGTGTCGGTTGAGCTAATACTCCTGTGTTCCAGACCTTGGTAGTTTAGTACAAGATAGGGTAATAGTACCATACATGTTCATCCTCTTTCCTCATTGTAGTAATCTTCTTGCAGTAGACGTTTTTTGCTATGCCCTGCTTAAGGGAGCTGAAGTCATAGACACATCTGTGTGTATAAGACAGATATGAATCACAGATGCATGTGATAAAATGAGCAGGTAGCATACATACACATGCACAGCACCAAAAAAGAATTCAAGCCAACACTGATGCATATAGGCATATGGCTATGAGTGTTAATGTGGACATGCATGTTTTTCCATACCCACATACAGTTATATAACATACAAAATGTGTATCTTTCTTTATAGTGATCTTGGTCTGCAAATATCTTTGCTAGATCCACATGCTGGCGACTCCCAAGAGGTTTTTTTTCACACACATTCAATATCACATAAATTCTCCAAAATATAGAAAAAAGAACACCCCACATGCAACACTGATACCTAGAGATGCAAATGAAAACAAATGTACTGTGGCAGCAACACACTTATACTAGCAGATCCTGACACAAACTCAGACATTGCCATTCTCAGCAGTTCTAACCTACTCACAGATGGTTACATGAACAGATCTACCATAGGCACACAGACACACACACACGTTACACCCCTCTTTCTCTCTCTCTCTCTCTCTCTCTCTCTCTCTCTCTCTCTCTCTCTGTCTTTCTCTGTCTCCACACACACACGCACACATACTCAATAACAATAATTCCAAAAAGTTGCAATGCATTGATATTTTGCAAGTCCTCTGACATTCCATGGGCAATTACTAATCATACATTCAAAATATCTCTGACCTTTGTTCAGTTTTGAAAGCGGCATACAAATTGTAATGGAAAGAACATTTTAGCTATAATATGTAAAAGATCATACATCCTAAACTGTATATATTACCTAAGCAGGATAAACAATATAAGCAGGGTTAATCATTCAATAGTCACTTGCATAGATTTCATTTGTTTTCCTGGAAATAAGGGTAAAACCTGGTGCGATTTCGTCGATCTGACAGCATCAAACTATGTACCATGTTGCTACGTTTGCTTTCTATCCTGTGAATGCTTCAAAAATGTAAAGAGGTCCACATTCTACTGTAGGATGTTTTGATCTAATTTGCAGGAATTTTCCACCCACCCCAAATCAGGCACTCACACTTTTAATGAACCTGGGATAAGCTGGTTTAATAGCATTAATAGCATTGATTTCCTGTAGCCACCCTCCCTTTTAGGAAAAGAAACCCACAGAGTTGCACCAAAAGTAATTTTAACATGTCAATTCAAAATCTAAGCAAATTACACATTCACATAATTCTTGACAAAATTCCAATGCCAATGGTTACTACAATGATGAATGATCATATACTAGTCAAGTGAAGTGTTACTGCTATATTTAACTTGTATGCAGTCTTTTTTTTTAAACACACACACATCACAATATGCACATTTTGTGTAATCTGAGCTCACATCCACCACCTGTTCAATAGTTTGAGGGTTCAGGATAAAGCTTTCATTTGATAAAAACAGAATTACATCAGCACATCAGAATAAACACCTTCTCTACACCCAATAGTCATCAGATCAGCCCAAACATTCTAGTAAACGCAATTTAAAAACTGGCTAATTAATGTGTCTGCATGGAACTCACTTACAAAAAGAAAAACAATCATGCTTAACATGTATGTTTGCTAGATTCCCGTCAATTGTGCTTCTGTTTTATTAACATGTAAAAACGTACATTTGTCATTTTCAATGAACAGCGTAAAGGTGGGAAAATGGACAGCAGTTCAGGCTTTCCCCTTTGTCTTGAGTGATTCAGCACTAGCAACAACACCAGTAGCCGGACTCTGCTTGGTGGTGTAACCAGCGAAATATGTTGTTTTTCTTTGCATTATTTTCCTCAGTATAGATTTCCCTACACTACTTAACAACTGTCCAAAGGAATAATAGTTGTAGCGAACATTATGCCCAGGTGGAAGCCGGAAACCGTCTGCACACATATATATTTCTAGTCTCCCTTTAATAGGCAGCCAGTATAAATAATTATCTATGTCAAGAGGATAGGTCGGGGCAATACATTTGTCTTGGGCGCAAGACAGTGCAGAGCAACACAGTTTCAAAATCTTGGTCATGCCTATATGTTTTGCTATTACGTTCCTGTAGTAAGATCCCAGACAGAATCCCAACTGTATTGAAATTCTATATAAAACTTGACTTTATTTTTAATTACTCAATATTGGCTAGTTAATTTATTTATTTATTTATTTATTCATTTCCTTTTTATTTGTAGTGCACACATCAGCGCTTGGGAATCGCGGCACTGTTACAGAGTAGGAGAAATTGCAGGAATACATACAAGTTTACACAGTTCATGGGTTACAGGGAACATGTGCAATCTTAACCTCGGGAAGGTAATCAGGAGCAACATATTGTGGAACCGCACATTGCATGTTTTTTTGTGTGCTGAATCAACACATTTATACCTTTCAGATGTTTTCTTAGTGCAGTTTGCTTTTTGTATAGATAATACCAGGCTCATGGCTATATTTCTTCCTAGTAAGGCCAGCCTCATTTTAGAGGAATGGTTGGAGCCATTGATAATGTGCTGATGGTGCATCGCAACACGTTTTCAATGTGCCACTCGTGAGAGAAATGGTGGGTTTATCTAGGTCTATTTTCACAGTTTGCTTCTTCCAATGAGCATGAGAAACGAGAAATGTGTCATATTCAAGTATATTTTAAGAACATTATATATGGTAATTAAAAGGTTCAGTTGGTGGATTTTCAGGAGTAGGGTATCTGTTTTCAAACTAGCTATAGCTTAGAGCACCTTTTTCTCTCCAGGTACTTTGCAGTGAAGAACCCATACTCTGTCCAGTATAGTGAAAAGTGATGGATATTAAGAGTTGTAGAATAGCTGGAAAACTGTATGTTGCACACACTACATTATGGTATTCCAGAATTTGAAAATACATCACTTTTTATGTTTTTCAGTAATCCTGGGATACATAGTGTTGGGGTAGTTAATAAAGTAGTCAATGTCCTCCTTCGAGGAAGACATCACCCTCCTCCTGACCCAAAACATTAAAGCAGGCTCTCAAATCATATTATTGTGAGATCTCAACTTAGGTCTTCATGACCTAAAGGACTCTAATCCACAACCATAGAACACAGACCGCATCAATGAGCCTACTCACAACAAGGGAAGAACATTGCATTGGCTGGCAGACCTAAACTCCATTACCACAATCTTTAACAATGTGCCCTGTGCCTGGTCAGACCAACATTGCATCACATTCACTATGCAGGAGAGCACCTGCCTCGATACCAGCACCACCATCGCCCCAAAAACCCTGTCCAGAAACAATTGTAGCATAACAATGGACAACTTATTACCACAAATACAGCCCATTACTGAACCATCAAACAACTTAGAAAATGACCTGTCAGCTCTGGTAGCCCTGTACAACTATACCATAGAACAAGCCCTAAATAAAATTGCACCACTTAAATTAGGAAAGCTAAACCTGCAGCCCATCTAAATAAATGGTTCACGGCTGACCTGAAAAACCTCTGTAATGCAAAAAAAACCCTCTGAAGCCATTTGGAGAAAAACACCGTCAATCCCCAACAAGGAAAACTTCACTACTGCTGCTTCTACTTATACAACAGCTATTCTCTATACCAAATGAGAGATCTACAATGTCACAATTCAAAACGTAAAATCTGGCACAAAAGAGCACTTTACTATTCTAAGGGAACTGGAGTCCCCTGCACCGCCTACAGAAGCCTGCATCAAAGATGCGACCTGGTGCGCCAATATCCAAAAGGCCTTATCTGACAAAATAGCCTTTCTACAAGCTAAAATTGAGACAAAAAAACAGCCTACGTTTGAGCTCCAACTCACTCAATTTGCCTGACCCTCAATCTCCTCCGTGACATCCTTTCTACTTCTCCCCAGTCACCACAAAAGAAGTCGAAAACATCATCACTGGCCTAAAACCATCAAGATGTCAAGGAGATACTTGCCCAGCCTCAGTTATCAAGAAAGGAGCAAAAGATCTTCATCACTGCTTTGATTTACTAATCTTTCAAAAGCTGTTCAGTCCCTAACAATCTTAAAGAGGCATGGGCTATGCCTCTTCTCAAAAATCCTAATCTAAATCCAAACATACCTACTAATCACAGATCTATAACAACAGTCCCTTTCCTCCTAAAAATACTAGATAGCGCAGCCTATCTACAAATACAAAAACACGCGGAGGATGATAACCTTCTGAGCCTGCGTTAATACGGTTTCAGACCTAGGCACGGCACTGAAACTGCCCTCCTGGATCTAAAAATCCAAATGGATGTAGCCAAAGACAAAGGCAATCTGGATATCCTCCTACTGCTGGACCTCTCAGCAGTATTTGATCGCATTGACCATCAGATCCTAACCAAACATTTGACCACAGCTTTTCCCCGAATGCTGCTAGTTGGATCCAAACCTTTCTCTTGAACGGAACAACAAGGGTCTTTGCACTTACAGCACCTGCTGATCCAGTACCTATCTATTGTGGCGTCCCACAGGGTTCTTATGTTTCACCCATGCTTTACAACATTTTCACAAAGCTCCTCTTTGATCGTCTTGATAGCTTGGGTGTCACCTACATGAATTGCGCAGATGACACCCAAGATCTCATTATGCTCACTGGTTGCTATGACAAAGACTCCAAAATGTTAAATGAAATTTACCTTGAAATTCAGGGGTGGATGGCCGTCCACAGCCTCTGTCTAAACGACGATAAGATGCAGCTTCTGATCATTGGATCTCAAGCTCGTCTAAACAAACTTGATACACACTACACAATGTTTAATGGGAACATCATTAAAGTTGCCAATGAGGTCAAAACGCTAGGCGTCCACTTAGACTCCACTCTCTCCCTCAAAAACATGTCAATATTACAGCTTCATCTATAGCATTTACCAACAGACTAATGAATGCCTGCAAACCTTACTTGTCTACCAACAGCTGCCTTACGCTCGCCAGGGCATTGATTTTATCTAAGTTGCACTACTGCAATACCTTTTTCCTAGGCTCTACCTAACACAATATGAACAAATTATAGGTTCTTCAGAACAATGCTCTCAGATCTGCTCTAAATATCCCACACTCTAACAATATCTCTGCCACCAGACGGGATACCACTGCGCACACTAGTCATCACACATAAATTCCTGTCAAACTCTGCACCCAAATATCTGGCTGACAAATTCTCAAGGAACCAACCCTCCAAACTTACAAGATCCTTCTATTCAAAATGTCTCTACATCCCAAAGGACAAACTGAAAACTACAGGTGGGTCAAGCTTCCCTGTGCTAGCAGAAAAGTGCTGGAACTGCCTCCCTACAGTCATCAGGGCTGAATCCTCTTTTTGGACCTTTAGATCTAAAGTGAAAACCTGGCTCCTTGACCAGCAACACTAAACTAAACTCCTACCACATCCACTTCTTATCGTAGGCTGTGCTGATCTTACTATTTATTTATGTATTTGGCCTTTGTTAGGCTAGTATTTGTGGTCTGGCTCTGGTCCTAACACTGTGGGTTCACCCCTTATGTATGGTTGTCATTCAGTCTGCTACTATTGTTGTCCCTATGTATCTTAGGTCCAAGGCCAACTGAGAATTAATCCTCAGCTGATGCAGCCTCACTGTATTTATTTCTGATATTGGCAAGTTGACTAATTCTGTAACCCATGTCACCAAGCTAGCTGTCAACTGTCTATATGTGTATGTACTTGTAACAATGACCTATTCTCAAGTGCCCAGATACGTCAGCGTTTGGTGTACTATACAAATAAACTAAACTAAAGGTCCCATGGGTAAAAATAAGTTTAAATTGTGTTTGCCATTTCGGGGACTGGGGTAACAGCAATCTCGCAAATTGGCAAAAGTATAGTGTAGTTAATGTCAAAGGAATACATGTTACTTTTAGGGCTATTTGTGTATGATGATACATTTTAGATTTGCACGCACACAGCAATATAATGACAACATTGCTGATATGTTATACATACAATATAAATGCATGGAGTACAACTCAGCCTTAATGAGAAGCAAAGAGTTAAACATGTTCATGCAAGATAGAAGGTTGCGAATGGAGATTGTGATGAGGGGACACAGTAGTCTATAACACACGCATGCATGAACATACATACGGAGGAAGCTTTTGGGGATGTTTTGTAGATTGGGGGGATATTATGAATACATGATTCATTGTGACATGTGTCCCCACATTGTGGGGATTTTGTGTGAATCACCAAAGCTTGGATATGTAAGGTGAAACTTGAAATGGCCAGGAAACTGTTTTTTCAAGATTGAAGGCTGAGAGGGAGCAGCAGCTGCGGTAAATTTTGACAAAGTCTGTTTTATGGCCTGCTGCTATTTTAGAAAAGAGATGTAATCCTGTTATTGAATGACTGATGGATGTCAGCCACCTTGTAGGTCAGGGTTTAAAATCCAGACATTTAACCTGATGTAAGGGTTGCTATCGGGGAAGGTGCACCAACAGATCATGGGTTTTCAATTGAGTTGTCTGGGTATGGGTTGGGATCATGTGGCTGGAATGGTAAGTCGTATAGTTTAGAATGAAACGTAGAGACAAAACAAGTTTGTGCAACAATAGACCAAAAGTAAGTTTGTTTGTTCCCCTCCTGTACACATCAATGGAATTTCTATAGAATGGCCATGTGCATCACACGTAGTGATGAAGGTTTCCTACCAGATGAAACCTGCAATAACTGAAACTTTTTGCAAGTTGTGTAAATCATGTAACTAGGAGATGGGGCTCTGATCAAATATGGAAGTGCACCAGAGAAGGGTGTAGTGTAAATATGAAACATTCAATTATAAGTTTAAAGAGGATGGTGCATAGATCAATGTATCGAATGAGAAGTGTGGGAACTGAAGGGAATATGGTTACATTGTATAGGTTTACCAATTATCTGTGGGGGGTTGATTTGTAACAAAACCTGTGGGAGTGTTTTAACTGTTGCAAATTGTAAAAAAAAGTGTGTTCTCTACGTGATTCGGGGAGAATCTGGTTAGTTTGACTCTTCGAGGTCACCTACCTCCTCTTGGCCATTTGTACAATAAACTTGCTTTAAGGACAAACATGCACTTGTTCTTTAAGTGGTGGGCCGACTGTGGGTTATGGTGCTCAAAGGCCCACTCCCTCATTATCTGCCCTTAAAGAGAGGAGCAGCACAACAGCACTTCTGCAAAACCTTGTTTTGACACCCTTTGCTCTACTGGCATCTGGTTTAGAGCCTGAAAGAATCCCATACCCATTTAAGCCCTACATATGTATAGTATGGTCAGAAGCAGGAGCCCAATGAAATCTCTACCTAAGTGTACATCTATGGTATGATATGATATGATATGATATGCCATTTATAACGCACCTATACACAAGTGTTTCAAGGCGTGAAATCTACAGTGACTTATACCTGCATTTGGAAGTGGATCAAAAATGTGATGTGTTGTGCAATTTCAGTACAATTCTAAAAATGAATATTTTCAGCTACCTCTTCTAGCTAGCAAGTTAATTGAAGAGAAGCCTGTCGCTGATCAATTTGTTCATTAAGGAAAGCAGAACCAAACAATATGCAGTTGTATTTGTTTGCATGCCACTCAGATGCCATACCAACAGTGTGGCTGATTCGTTATGAAAAGGTATTACCAGACTTTTAAAAATGTACTCTATGGCAGTCTGAAATTCCCACTATCACACGTACCAGGGAGGGCCAGTGGAGTGTAAAGACAGGGAAAACGTAGGACTGGTTTCACAGAGACACTTTCCCACTTTAGAGAGCTAGTAGAGGTGTGCCAGCTGATTGAGCATTTCAAGCAGAAAGAAACCCTCCAAGGCAAACAATCAGGTGGAGATCAATCTTCCACCCACCATTCATTGCTTTTTGGATTGTGTATGTTTAGAAAATATGTGCATTTCTTATTTGTCCCAGGAAAGTACTTGGCTTGTTGTCTGTCAACAAATGAACATATTTTTTTTGTTTTTTTGTTATTAAAGTGTTATCTGGGTAAATAAACCTTTTAACACTAACAGGCCGATTCATGGAATCCACGTGCGCCGAAAAAACGGTGCACGCGTGCGAAAACGTGCAATTCGCAGAGAAACAGCGAAAATCGCAGTGCAAGTGCGATTATCGCACAGAAAACATTGCACATCTATTCATGGAAGTCCGTGCACGCGCGAAATGTGGGATGTGTGCTGACTAAGTGCGCGGCACACGCTGGCGCACAGGTCATCGAACGCCGTGCGATAAGGCCACAGCGAATTTGCACATAGCGCGTCGCACACAACAAAAGTAGGCGTAACACGGGGCATCACACGCAGAATGGGGAACAACTCGTGAAAATGTGGGCGTCACGGGGGAAGTACAGGAGGCAAGTGCGCAGAACGCCCACACGCTCGCCTACAACACGTATTCATGGAATCGAATAGGGAGAAACAGCGCACGGCCGAAGACGCGCACAGGCCCATACATGTCCGCCACATGAAAGCAGGCGGTAGCGTCCCTGCGCAGGAAAAAAATGTGCGCCAAAGTCCTACATGCGTGAGAAGGCCCACACACGATCGGGCCTGGGCGAACGGGCCTGGGGGAGCGTGTGCGTGTATTTCAGGGGTGCACGTGAAGTTCCACACGCGATTGGGCTGCGTGCGGGTATTTCAGGGGTGCGCGAGAAGCTTCTCACACGCGATTGGCCTGGGCGCGTGTATTTCAGGGGTGCGCACAAAGTTTTACACGCGATGGGGCCTGGTGGAGCGTGTGCGTGTATTTCAGGGGTGCGCGCGAAGTTTTACACGCGATCTGGCCTGGGGAAGCGTGTGCGTGTATTTCAGGGGTGCGTGTGAAGTTCCACACGCGATTGGCCTGGGCGCGTGTATTTCAGGGGAGCGCAGGAAGTTCCACACGCGATTGGCCTGGGCGCGTGTATTCCAGGGGCTCGCCGGTGTTTTTACACGAGATTGGGCCTGGGGCAGCGGGATACGTGTATTCCAGGGGCTCGCAGGTGTTTTTACACGCGATCGGGCCTGGGGGAGCGGGGTACGTGTATTCCAGGGGTTCGCGGGTGTTTTTACACGCGATCGGGCCTGGGGGAGCGGGGTACCTGTATTCCAGGGGCTCGCGGGTGTTTTTACACGCGATCGGGCCTGGGGGAGCGGGGTACGTGTATTCCAGGGGCTCGTGGGTGTTTTTACACGCGATCGGGCCTGGGGGAGCGGGGTACGTGTATTCCAGGGGCTCGCGTGAAGTTTTTCACGCGATTGGCCTGGGCGCGTGTATTTCAGGGGAGCGCAGGAA
The DNA here is from genome assembly GCF_040938575.1 of Ambystoma mexicanum. Classification (NCBI taxonomy): domain Eukaryota; kingdom Metazoa; phylum Chordata; class Amphibia; order Caudata; family Ambystomatidae; genus Ambystoma; species Ambystoma mexicanum. Next base: position 480,071,519 of record NC_090932.1, on the reverse strand, counting down.
GTTCCACACGCGATTGGCCTGGGCGCGTGTATTCCAGGGGCTCGCCGGTGTTTTTACACGCGATCGGGCCTGGGGCAGCGGGGTACATGTATTCCAGGGGCTCGCGGGTGTTTTTACACGCGATCGGGCCGGGGGGAGCGGGGTACGTGTATTCCAGGGGTTCGCGGGTGTTTTTACACGCGATCGGGCCTGGGGGAGCGGGGTACGTGTATTCCAGGGGCTCGTGGGTGTTTTTACACGCGATCGGGCCTGGGGGAGCGGGGTACGTGTATTCCAGGGGCTCGCGGGTGTTTTAACACGCGATCGGGCCTGGGGGAGCGTGTGCGTGTATTCCAGGGGTGCGCGTGAAGTTTTTCACGCGATCGGGCCTGGGGGGGGGAGCGGGGTACCACTCACCGTCTGCCTTGCGTGTAGAAGAACACGTAGCCAACACCCGCTGTGAAGTAATAGCGTGTGAACCCCAACGGATGGAAAACACACGCACCGCACGAAAAGTACGTACAGAGAAGCCCTGCCAGGGCAACGCCCGTGCGCGAAACTCCACAGACGTGCTTACACTGTAAGGGCCTTTGGTCCAATGAAATCGCGTACGCGCTAAGGCCCTTTCCTCGAATTTCACGCTGACGTGCAGGATTTTCACGTGCCAAATCACTCCGTATCAAGCTGGCCACGTGAAAACACACGGAAGACCACACTCCTGCCCAGAAAGCCGAATCACTGCCCCCCAGTGCCCCGAGCAGCCTCCCACATGCCATCTGCTGCTGCCTGCCTGCCTGCCTGCTGCCACCGTGCCCTGCCATTTGGTGCCTGCACATCAGCCATCTGCAGGGGTCCAGTTGTTGTGTCCACCCCTGCTGGAACAGAAGACTCCCGACTCGGATAACATCGCTCCACAGCCCAGCCCCAGGACACAGTTGCCCACCCACTCCTGCCCCTGGGGTTGCCATGTCGGGCACATCAACATCTGACATCATTGGCAACCCCCGGCCAGAGGGGCAGAGGGGCACCAGCTTCACTGCCACCGAAGTTGATGTCCTGGTGGAGCAAGTCCTGGGGCAGTATGATGCCCTCTTCGGATCGTCCCGCGCCAACAAGGAAGGACGGGAGAGGATCTGGGCCGACTGTGTGGTTGCCATCAACGCGGAGGGGGTGGCAACCCGCACCATCCAGAAGGTCAAGAAGCGCTGGGAGGACTTGAGGTCCAGGACCCTCATAAAGGCCCGGCGCCTCGTGGAGGGGGGCCGGGGCCGCATGAGTTCCATCCAGATGAGGGTCCTGGAACGCGTACACCCAGCGCTCCACGCCCAGGTCCTTGAGAGGGAGACCCGTCTGGAGTTGAGCGGTAAGTGGCCAAGCATTGCTGTGTGAGACAGGGCATGTTGCGGTGTGCTGGTTGTCTGATACTTGCCTGCATGTGTGACATAGGCCATGTACGCATGTATGTGTGCAGGGACATCATGGTAATGCATGTGCGACCAGTAATGTGTGAACCGCACGGTTGTTGCATGTGTTTAAATGCGACATGGGGAGCCCTGTGCAGATTGCACACATGAGAGCATGGCAGTCTCTGTTCCTGGACATGGGTGGGGGTGAGGGGATGGGTGCTGATGCCAGGTACATATATGGTATCCATGTCTGTGTGCCTGACCTGCGTGTCTGTGACTTGTGAATGCCATGGATGCATGACACATGTCTGTGACAATTTACAGATTCACTGATGCAGCCTAGTCATCCTTGTATGCACTGTGATTGGGGTGTACGGGGCCAGATGGATGTGACTGAGGTGAAGTGTGTGCATGTGATAGGCATGACCCATGATGCATGTGAGTACCATTACATTGTATGATTCGAGAGTCCATTTGACATGTATGGAAATGTCCATGGCATGCACCATGACTGTCACTGTGTGTGTTTTGCCTGGACTGACACATGTGTTGTGGAGTGACATGATGGAAGTGTACTTTGACAGTGGCACTCATCTGCTATTGCTTCCTGTCTAGGGGACCATTGTACAGTACCCTGATGCTTGTGTTCTATGTCTCCCTCTACGCAGCGGCTAGTGAAGAAGAGGGCGGAGACGGCGCTGTGGAGCAAGGCGGCAGGGATGCCCCCACGGCTGCATTTGAAGGGGTGGGTGAGCCCCCACAGGGGCCTGCTACGGTGGTAGACGGTGAGGAGCCATCCAGGTTGGTGGTTTCCGCAGAGGAGGAGGAGGCCGCCACTGAGGCACACATGGGGCCAGGTGGGGGCATCCCTGCTGGTGCAAGTGGTGCAGTCCAGGGGCAGGGGCAGGAGGCAGCACAGGTCACCGTGGAGGGGCCTGTGCATGTCACTGTCCCTGACCCTTTGGGTGCACCACCATGCACCAGCAGGGATGCCCCATCCCAGGCCCGTCCGCAGGTAGAGGGGATGTCCATGTCATCTGACTCCCCTCCACCTGCGGACGAGGGGACCCCTGGCCGTATGGAGAAGGTCCTGATTGGGGTCGCGATGCGCACGGCTGTGATTAGTCATGCCGTGCGTGCTTCCCAGGAGGAGCACGCACGTCATCACGAAGAGCACCGTGCCCACGTGGCCCAATTGGGATCGTCCATGTTCGGGGGTTTCCTGCATGTGTCGGCCAATCTGGCGGCCCTCTCCTCCTCTGTGGAGACTATACGCCAGTCGTTCTCCTTGCCGTCTTCCGGCCCAGATGCCACCAGGGCCCCCTGTGGACCTGCCCTGACCAATGCAGCCAGCTCGGTGGGGATCCCATCCCTGCCACAGTCGGGAGTCAGAGGTCCAGCAGGGGTGGACACCACAGCAACTGGACCCCAGCAGATGGAGGATGTGACGGCATCATCGGGCAGGGCACGTGCACAACAGCGTCGGTGGTTTCCATCAGCCTGGATGCCATCGTGCTGGCACAGGCAGTTGCGTCGGAGGCAGCAGCAGGATCAACGTGGGAGGCATCATGGCTCGGGGCATCAACATCAGGGGTGCAAGCATCGGCCGGAGGGCAGGAGAACCCTGGAATGGGAGTGGCTTCCGTGTGGGAGCGGTTGTGCCAGCAGATAGGTGCGGAGCGGCAGCGGGCAGAGGAGGAACGGCTCACAATGGTCAGGGCGGAGGACTCCATGCGGAGGGCGCTGAGGCGGGCTGAGTGCCTCGAGGGTCTTCGCAGGGAGTTGGAGCTGGACACTGCATTATCCCTGCGGGACCTCGGGCCAGGGAACATGCCCACCTCCAAGCCATTGACCAGGAGTTCGATGATGCCCTGGCCCATGACAACAACCAGTGAGCCGTCAGACTAGACCGCTGCCTTTGTATATAGTTATATAGTTAGTGTTAGGTTTCCTTTAATTTTTTTTTTTATTTGGTTGCGATTGGACAATGCGCCACATTTTTGTATATAGTTCAGTTTTTAGTTAGTTGTCATAGTTAGGTTTCATTTGGTTGGGCTCATGGACCCGGGATTATCTTGTAAATAGTTCTTCAATGGCCTTTTTTATTTTTTGGATTTTTCTCATGGACATTCATCTTCTTTTGGTTGTTTTGCTTTGTGGTTTTTCTCATTTCATTTCCATTCAAGTTGATTTTCAATACATTTTTATTTTCATCCTTCAATGTGTCGTATCATCTCATTGCTTCCATGCATGTCATGTTGGGTGTTTTAACATTCACTTGCAGCCATTGTGTGTGACAGACATGTGTTCATTTGCATTATTTACATTGGGTGTGTAACATGTAATTGCCTTTGATATGTGGGTGGATGTGATAGTTGGTTGGGCCTTTTGGCAGGGGAGGATGGCCATTACGGACATGATTGGGGATTGTTGGGACCCAAGTGCAGGGGGGCATGGATGGGACATGGGTGGGGGCCTGCAGGCAGGTGCCTCATAGTGCTGGGGGGTGGGAGTGGTGGGGAACATGAGTTGGACATGGGTGGGGGCCTGCTGGCAGGTGCCCCACAGTGCTGGGGGGTGGGGGTGGTGGGGAACATGAGTTGGACATGGGTGGGGGCCTGCTGGCAGGTGCCCCACAGTGCTGGGGGGTGGGGGTGGTGGGGAACATGAGTTGGACATGGGTGGGGGCCTGCTGGCAGGTGCCCCACAGTGCTGGGGGGTGGGGGTGGTGGGGAACATGAGTTGGTGGTCATTAGTGCAAGGAGACATGTGCCTTTGCTGGGGGGCATGCCCATGTTGGGTGGGCTGCCTGCGGGACATGACCAGGGATGCAGGGTAGTCCCCTGTGGTGTGGGCTGCCTGCAGGGGCCGTGGAGGGTGTACAGGGAACACCTGGGAGGACCCACACTGGCAAATCACATGTAGGACTCCCCGGCACCCCTAAAATACACGTACCCTGCTGAAATTGCGTGTAAAACTTTCCGCGCACCCCTGGTATACCCGCACACGCTCCCCCAGGCCAGATCGCGTGTAAAACCACCCGCGTGCCCCTGTAATACACGCACCCAGGCCAATCGCGTGTGGAACTTCTCGCGCACCCCTGAAATACACGCGCCCAGGCCAATCGCGTGTGGAACTTCTCGTGCACCCCTGAAATACACGCACCCAGGCCATTCACGTGTGGTACTTCACGCACACCCCTGAAATACACGCGCCCAGGGCAATCGCGTGTGAAACTTCCCGTGCACCCCTGAAATACACGCACGCAGCCCAATCGCGTGTGGAACTTCCCGCGCACTCCTGAAATACACGCACACGCTCCCCCAGGCCCGATCGCGTGTGAAACCACCCGTGAGCCCCTGTAATACACGTGCCCAGGGCAATGGCGTGTGGAACTTCCCGCGCACCCCTGAAATACACGCGCCCAGGCCAATCGCGTGTGGAACTTCTCGCGCACCCCTGAAATACACGCACACGCTCCCCCAGGCCCGATCGCGTGTGAAACCACCCGCGAGCCCCTGTAATACAAGCGCCCAGGCCAATCGCGTGTGGAACTTCTCGCGCGCCCCTGAAATACACGCGCCCAGGGCAATCGCGTGTGAAACTTCCCGCGCACCCCTGAAATACACGCACGCAGCCCAATCGCGTGTGGAACTTCCCGCGCACCCCTGAAATACACGCGCCCAGGCCAATCGCGTGAAGAACTTCCCGCGCACCCCTGAAATACACGCACGCAGCCCAATCGCGTGTGGAACTTCCGGCGCACCCCTGAAATACACGCGCCCAGGCCAATCGCCTGTGGAACTTCTCGCGCACCCCTGAAATACAAGCACATGCTCCCCCAGGCCCGATCGCGTGTGAAACCACCCGCGAGCCCCTGTAATACACGCGCCCAGGCCAATCGGGTGTGGAACTTCTCGCGCACCCCTGACATACAAGCGCCCAGGCCAACCGCGTGTGGAACTTCTCACGCACCCCTGAAATACACGCACCCAGGCCATTCGCATGTGGAACTTCACGCGCACCCCTGAAATACACGCGCTCAGGGCAATCGCGTGTGAAACTTCCCGCGCACCACTGAAATACACGCACACAGCCCAATCGCGTGTGGAACTTCCTGCGCACCCCTGAAATACACGCGCCCAGGCAAATCGCGTGTAGAACTTCCCGTGCACCCCTGAAATACACGCATGCAGCCCAATCGCGTGTGGAACTTCCCGCGCACCCCTGGAATACACGCACCCAGGCCATTCGCGTGTAGAACTTCTCGCGCACCCCTGGAATACACGCACCCAGGCCATTCGCGTGTAGAACTTCTCGCGCACCCCTGAAATACATGCGCCCAGGCAAATCGCGTGTAGAACTTCCCACGCACCCCTGAAATACACGCACGCAGCCCAATCGCGTGTGGAACTTCCCGCGCACCCCTGGAATACACGCACCCAGGCCATTCGCGTGTAGAACTTCTCGCGCACCCCTGGAATACACGCACCCAGGCCATTCGCGTGTAGGACTTCTTGCGCACCCCTGAAATACACGCTCCCCCTGGCCCGATCGCGTGTGAATCTTCTCGCGCACGCGTGTTCCCGACACCCGTAATACGCGTTACCCGCTTTTGCCAGTCCGGTAAACTGGTACAGTGTTGGCGCAGCCCTTTGCGATGGTTTTGCGATCTTGATGGCTTTTCCTTGCGCGAGGGCGTTCTTGGGGGCGTAACTGGCACTGCTGCAGGGTCGCTGCGCCACTCTGCGCCACGTCTGATTTTGGAGGCGAGAATCCATGAATACGCTGTGCGCGGGAATTGGTTTTATCGCACGGGGCTGGCGCAGACATTCGCACGGGCACGCTGTGTGCCAGCCGCGTGCAACACTTTTGAGGGGAATTACATGAATCGGCCTGTAAATATATAAAAAACAATTCATTACGCATTACAATATCATTTCAAATACTACTTCAATAATTAAAAAAAATCGTGAGTGTACATAATATTGTTTCCTTTAAATAGCTATAACAACATTTAACTAAAATATTGTCAACCTCATTGAATACAATTTTAAACTTCATTCATCCTATTATTAAGAAACATCTACCAGGCCCAACAGGTCAACAATTTTACACCAAATGTGATACATAGTAAACTTTTAAATGGTACTACTACCGGAATATTATAGACTCCATGAATGGTCTGATTTAACATTTTCTAACTCAAATCTTAAATTAAAATAGGGTTTGACATAAAAACCACATATTTCTCTGCAATTTGTAAGAAGATGTCTCTGTGTTTCTATCTTTTTATTACATATACGGCAAAGTCTTTCCTGGTAGGGGATATGTTCCCATGTACTATACAATATACTAGGAGCCAGACTGATTTTGTACAACTTCAACATTCCCTCAATAGAAAATCCACCAATCTATCTAACAAAAAATTTCGGATATTATTACATTTCTTTTCAGCCTTCAGTCAAATAATATTTTCTAAGTCCAAAAGATTGATAGCATGAAGTGTAGAATCATAAAATTGAGGTTCCATTTCCTCATCTTCTCCCATAATACATTGTAGTCAAGTGTATCGAAGGCCACTTTGTAATGTACAAAGCAGATATAAAGCGTGCCTTCTTTATTTTTCATTGTAGCTCAAATTGGATACAATAAAGTTCACAGGTTAGATAAGGTAGTGAAGGCCTCATCAGCACCACCCAATCCTGAGTTTGGGGGAAACTCAGAGGATTTACCTCCAGCTCTGAGCTCGAGGTGAATGTAGCAACTTTCTACCCATTTCTGGCACGGTCACTTCTGCAGTAATTGAGCCAAAAATGCTCCATTGAGTCCTATGGACTTTTTAAACAAATGGGGACTTAAAGCACCACTGCAACTTGGAATCCAGCACTAATAGCGCTGGACCAGGTTGGGGTAGCGGTTATTTCGTTGGGTGGTATCCCAGTAGATTTACTGCTGGGATACCGGCCAACTTCTGATGCGTCCCTAAGTACCTTTCTAAACCCTGATTGTGGATTTCCTAGAAGGTTACTTTTCTTAATCCAATTATTTAGTTCTTAACTGAGAAAAGACTTTTGAGACAGCATCCACCATCACCAATAAGTGGTATGAACATTTGACCAATACTCTCTATTCTCCCCTAGTTAACAGATATATACATATATTATATTCACCAAAACATCTTTAGTTGCAGGTATGTAAAGGTGAGCAATACATTGTAACAAAACCTTTCAAATTCAGGTTAAACCCCTGAAATTCAGCTAAAGCCACCTTAACATCGATCTCCCTGTTAAGCAGCCTATGACCACCATGATGACATCACTGATGACATCCCCTCATATGGGTGCAAATCCCAGACTCATAATGATTAATTGTACCAGCATGGAGTTCTCTCCTGCCAAGCATATGTTTTCTTCTTGTTCATTTCTTTTGATTTCAGGGTCCCAAACCCTCTTATTCTCTGGCTCTCATATGGGTGTGGGTCCCAGACTCGCTATGTGGTTTCACAATAACTTGATTTACTCTCCTACCCTTCTGGACTGTCTCTGTTTCCCTCAAGGTCTCCAACTCTCTTATTTTCTGGCTCTTATATGGGTGCGGGCCCCAGACTTGTAATGCGGTTTCATAATATTATGTAAGTCATTTATAACGTGCCTGTACACAAGTGTTTTTAGACATGACAAGGCAAGGAAGGGGAGACAAAGGGAGGACAAAACAAATGATCTCACTAGGCCTTGTGTCATTCAGATTGAGCAAATGCAAGGGGGAGGGGAGAAGAGAAGTGCCAGGGGTGGGAGGTGGGAGAGTGCAATAGGCAAAGTTCAAGTAAGTGCTGCCGGTGTGGCCAGCTCTAAGTAAGTGCAAATAGGCAGGAGACTGTAGGGTTGCAGATACAGGGCCTCATTACACAGACGGCGGTAAGGGTTAACGGTCACCGTTAATGGCAACGGTGACCGTTAACCCTTACCGCCGTACTACGAGGTCCCTTAGCGGGTTGGTGCTTTAACGCCTGCTTTTTGCAGGCGTTAAAAACCAACCCGCTAAGGGACCTTGGAGCTAATTACGGCACCGCAAAATTGCGGTGCCGTAATTAGCGCCTTCCCCATTCCCATAGAGCCCTATGGGGCAGAAATGGGAATGGGGAAGGGCAATGGCGGAAGGGGGATTTACCGCCCCACCGACCTTGGAATGGGGCGGTAAATCCCCTTACCGCCAAGGTGGTGCCGGTAATTTACCGGCATGGTCCAGGGTGCTAATAGCACCCTGGATCACCGCCTTCCGTGTAATGAGGCCCACAGTCCTTAAGTGCGTGGTAGGCCCAGAGACAGTGCATGGGGCTTCTGTTCGTGAAGGAGCCTAGTGACCATTAAGGTTCAGAGTGTAGCTAGGTAACCAGTTAGCGGAGCAAGCAAGTACATCAGCAGGAGAGAGAGAGATAGAAAGCAGAAGCAAAAAGAAAGGTCTTGAGTTGCTTCTGGATATGATATGATATGATAGTTTATTTATATAGCGCCTATAAACAATGTGTTTCAAAGCACTTCAAGGCAAGGGAGGGAACAAGGGAAAAAACAATGACATTCTTACAAGCCATGAACAGTAAGAATGTGAAAATAACTATCGTACTCGGCCTGACGACATTTCAGATAGTGCAAGAGCTAAGACATAGATAAGGAAGGGAGGGGGAGAGTGGGAAGGAAATGGAAACAGACAGGCGACTACCGTACTAGGCCTGACGACATTTCTGGTAGAGCCAGAAAAAAACAAGAAGTGAGGGAGAGGGGTGCAGAAAGGTAGGGGAGGAACAAAACAAGCGACTATCATATTAGGCCTGACGACATTTCAGATAGTGCTGGAGGGGTGGTGGGGAGGAAAAAACCAGTAAGGGGAGGGAGGAGGTTACAGACGAGGTTGCTATCATACTAGGTCCAGGGACAATTCTGATAGAGTAAGTGCATAGAAGAAAGTAAGGGGAGGAGATAGGAAAAGGAAGAAGGGAAAGGAGGAGAACAGAGAGTTAGCAGTCAAAAGAGTGGAGAAGCAAGAGGGGAGAGTGAATACAATTGCAGAAGTCAGTAGTAACACATACTGTTGCAAGCAGGATTAAAGATGAAGATGGGAACAGCATGAATCAGGGCCACCATGAGTACAAGATGCAAAAGAAGTTCACCATGAGAGTTGAGAAAGGGTGACGCATTATGAATGAATGAAGTCCGTAAAAGTCAAATCCAGCATTGTCCACAAGACAGTGATGGTGAAACCAGAATGTATCAGGACAGACTCCTGCAGAAGTAGGCTTGAGTGTGGTGAGGGGGGAACAGGGTAGAAGATCCTTAGGTAGTCCTGCTCAAGTTTGAGAGAGTCATGGAGGCTGTTCCAGAGGGAGGCACCAGCCGAGGGGAGATGTCTACCCCCCACTTTTTGTACGGAGAAGCATCTGACCCTCAGAGAGTTGGAGATGGTTGAGCGGAGAGCTTGATCAGGAAAGTGCTTAGGAAGAGAGAGTTGGATGTAGTGTCGTCACCAGCCCTAGAAAGCCTTGTGAACAATGCAGAGGGTCTTGAACTTGATCCTTGCAGCCACCGAGAACCAGTGGAGAGATTTCAGGGCTGGAGAGATACGATCCCAGGGCTTGAGGCCAAGGAAAAGTCTTGCAGTCCTGTTCTGGATTAGTTGCAGAGGGCAAAGATTAGAGGCTGGCAGATTTAGAAAGAGGCTGTTGCAGTAGTCCAGCCTAGAGAGAACCAGTGCTCTTTAGACAGTGAGTTTCTGGGGGAAATTGAGAAAAGGAAGAATACGTCTGAGGAGGTGCAGCTGGTAGTGGGAATTCTTAGAGAGGTCTATGATGTGAGGAGAGGAGAGGGTGGAGTTGAAGATGACACCAAGATTTTTTTTTTGCCTCGCAGGAAGGCTAAGGTAGAGGGCCCAAGGAGGGCAGCCAGAGTGAAAGAGGCAAAGCGGGAGCAGGGGTCCCAATGAGAAGAATCTCAGCCTTACTGGCATAAAGGCAGAGATCGTTGGCAGGACCCACCATTCCTCAATTGCCGATAGACAGTCAGGAATGAGCAAGAGAGGAGAGGAGGTTGAGGGGAGTCTGAAGGGGATCTGAGTGTCACCAGCATAACACTGAAAGTTAGTAGAGAAGGTAGAGATGAGGTGGGCCAGTGGTGCCAAGTAAAGGCTGAAGAGCAGCCAGAGTGAGAGGACAGAGCCCTGGGGAACCCACATGTGGAAAGAAAGGTGGTGGAGAGAAAGGAATCCAGTTGGACCAGGAAGCGTCGATCAGAGAAGAAGGGGGTCAACAAGGCTAGGGACTATCCGTGATGCCCTGGTTGTCACAGAGACAATTGATCAGGATGATGTGGTTAACCGTGTTAAAAGCAGAGGATGAGGCCAGAAGGAAGGCTATAGTTGAGATTATAGAGCAGGTCTTCACCAGTGTCCAGGAAAGAAGTTTCTGTGCTTCTGGCTGATCAAAAGCCAGACTGATGGTCATGGAGACAACCAACAGATTCAGCATGGAGTGTAAGCTGGGAGATGGCCAGCTTTTACAGGAGTTTGCCCAAGAGAGGAGTGATAGAGATCATGCAGTAGTTTCCCAGAGAGGAAGGATCACCAGAGTGCTTCTCATGGAGGGGGTGCACAAGGGAGTGCTTTAGGGGGAGGGAAACATTCTAGTGGAAATAAAGTAATTGCAGAAATTTGCCAAGGCTGGAGCAAGCATGTCAATGTGGTCCTTGGTGGTTCTGGAAGAGCAGGGGAGCACCTGCTTGGGTGACAATTTTATAGATCGGACTTGTCTAGAAACATCATCAGGAGTGAACACAGGGAAAGAGGAGAATGGAGGAGGAGAGGGAGAGGTGGCTGGACAGGGGCTGAGGAAGGTAGAGGTACACGAAGAGGAGAGAGAGGACCGGATGTCCTGAGTTATAGTGGTGAAGTGAGAAGGCAGTGCCACACAAAGGGGCTGGGAGGGAACAGGAGAGGTGTAGATTACAGCTGGATTGGCCAGCTGCTTGCAGATTTTGAAGAGTTCAGCCATGTTGTTAGAGGCCCACAGAGACATGGGCTTAGATGTAAGTTCTCTTCTTAGACACAACAGAGAGTCTGCATTGCCTTTGGAGCAGGCGGCAGGCCAGTTTGTCAGAGGATGCGCCTGCTGCCCTCCCTTTCCTCTCAGTCACCTTACACTTGCATTTAAGGGTGGTGAGGTCAGAGTCATAGCAAGAGATGCTCTTGGAGGTGGGCTTCAAAATGATCCTCATGACACCGGCAAATACATCAAGAGTGTTAGCGATAGAGAGATGCAGGTTAGAGAGGGCTGTGTCAGAGTATGAGTCAGCCGCAGGCAGAGGAGGAGGAGTGAAGGTAGCAATGAATACCTCCACTGACACACACTTCATGGGCCAGATGACCCAAAGGTGGGTGGCAGTGCTCGGGTCAGCTTCACCTGGGGGAGAGAGCATGTCAGCTGGGAGGAGAGATGACAGTGGTCAGTCCAAGAGAGAGGAGTGGCGAGAGGGTTAGAGATGGGGATGTCTGAAGAAATGAGAGCATTCAGGGTGTGCCCGGCAGAGTGTGTCAGGCAAGAGGGTCAAATAGAAATAGAGTGAGAGTTGCAGAGATTGCGAATGAGCCCGGAGGTGGGATTAGACACATCCAGGTGGATGTTGAGGTCTCTGAAGAGGAGAAGTTGAGAGGTAGAGGCAAGGAGGGAGGAGAAGAGGTTGGCCCTCTCAGAGAGGAAGAGGGTGGCCTGGCCGAGAGGCCTGTAGATGGTGGCCACAGTAAGAGCAAGGCCAGGTGAGATAGAGAGGTCTCAAAACGTGTGACAGTGCTTGCCATGAACCATGTCTCAGTGAGACTGAGGACATTCAGATCAAGTTCTTCAAGGAGTCAGCAGATGCCGGAGGAGTGTTTGACAGCACAGCAAATATTGAGAGTAGCGACGTGGAGCAGATTGCCACATTTGAAACATTTAATTGGCAGGGAACAGGCATGTGGTACGCCCGGCGGAGGTGTTAGAGGGGCCCAAGAGTTCTGGAGAGGATGAAGAAGGAGATGGCAGAGTAGTCAGGTAGTCAGAGAGGATGAAGGTTGTGCCAGAGAGGTGTAATTGTAACTGTAATTGTTTATTTGTAAAGCACGTAGACAAGTGAAGTGCTTCAAAGAGCTTTAAGGCAGGAAGGGAACAATGGATCACAGTCATCATTCTTAGGCCTTGAAGATTCCAAATGATCTAACAACAGTAACTAGCATACTAGGCCACTGGCATATCTGCTAATGTAAGTGTTTGACAAAGAATGAGGGGAGAAGTGGGGGGTGTACAGTACAAAAAACTACAGTACTAGGCCTGGCTAGGGAGGTCATACAGAGGGAGGAATGAACAGACAGACTTGTTAGGCCTAGTACATTTAAGGTCATGCAAGTGCGCAGAGACAGGAAATGCGAGGGAGGCGGAGGGAGACAAGTGCGCACAGTCCTGCAGTGGCCAGGGTTGAGTGCAGAGAGGTTGCCCCTATCATGGAGCATAATGCAGTAGTGCCAAGCAAAGTGCAGATGCCAGAAGGCAAGTGGAGGATGGGTGGGGGAACCAGGGACTTGTAGGGGTCGGGAGGTCCACCAGGCGACCGGTCAGCGAGCTGAGCAGGTTACGGAAGAGAAAGAAGGAGGGAAGGAAGCGAGGAGAGAGGAGGTTAGCAGGGGAGAGGGAGAGAGAAAAGAAAGGTCTTGAGGAGTTTCCAGTATTTAAGGCGATCTGTTTCAAGGCAGAGAGAGGCATAACGGCTGTTCCAGAGGGAGGGACCTTAGGTGGCAGAGGAAGGAGGTTGCAGAGTAGCCACAGAAGATGAATAGAAGAGGCAAGGCCCAGAGAAGTGGAGCCTACGTTTGCAAGGGGAAAAATGCACTGGAGTCGGGTGGAAAGGGGACAGATGCACAAGGCCGGGAAGTGGTGGATCTTAAGATTGCAATGGTCTACTCTCCTGCCAAGCATATATGCCCTTCTGGGTTTGTATTTGTATTTGTATTTTGTTTATTTATAACGCACACCATCCGGCCCGGAGGCATCAGGGCGCAACTTGTGCAGAGTTACATAGAAAGCTAATATACATACATAATTATATACAGAGATAATATGCAGTCATGGCTATATACATGATTTACAAAGAATGTTGACATGAGGCATACAGTCGAGAAAGTACAACAAGCAACAATCAATCGACAGGTGCTTGTAGGCTGTAGTGTGCAGAGCATGTATAAGGGGCTCAGTTCTGATTGAAAAGCCATGATTTCGTTTTAGACTTGAAGGTGTTAAATGCGTCTTCAGATCTGATGGTGACGGGGAGGGCATTCCACAACTTGGAGGCTGGAACAGGGAAGCTCGTGCTTTTTGGAGTTTGAACCTGGGGCTCTCTAGACAATGGGTCTGGGCGGTTCTTAGAGGTTGGGTGGAAGAATGGAGGGAAATCCGACTGCAGAGGTAAGGAGGGGCCTTGTTAGCCAGGCCTTTGTGCATGAGGGCAAGTGTTTTCAGTGAGATTCTGTGCTTGACAGGTAGCCAATTTAAGTTAGTTCTAGATTCGGAGATGTGGTGGTTACGTGGGATGTTTAAGGCTACTCTAATAGCGTTGTTTTGGGTGATTTGTAGGTTATTCAGGTTCCCTTGGCTAGTTCCTAAGTAGAGGGCACTGTAATAGTCAATTTTAGACATAATGAGGGTTCTGGTAAGTGTGACACTATTCGGAGTGGTCAGAAACGGTCTGCAGGCTGCAATGAGTTTACAGGTGTGTGCAGAGGCTGATCTGACTGCATTTATTTGTCGAGATAAGGATAGAGTGGCGTCAAGGTAAAAGCCTAGAGTTTTTGTGTCTTCCGAGACTTTGATGGTAGTTTGCTAAGGCACTGCGAGGATCCCAAGATGAGGAGCTCCATTATCGTCATTGAGGCCTAGTTGGTGTTGGGCCATCCAGGCTTGGATGACCAGGTAGACGTCATTCAGGGCCTTACTGCCAACTAAATAGTCTCCAGTGATGGGAATGAGTATCTGGGTGTCATCAGCATAGTTTGTGTAGGAGACACCCAGATAGTCAAGTACATCAAAGAGCGGTTTAGTGAAGACGTTATAAAGTGTAGGTAATATGCAGGATCCTTGAGGAATGCCGCAGTGAATTGGAGCAGGGTCCGCAGCTGCGGACGGGGAGAAGACTCTCATGGATTTGTTACTCAGAAAGGATTTGATCCAGGCCGTTTCTGAGGTTGAGAAATGGGGTGCAGAGTGAATGTGCTTGCATAAGATCTGGTGGTTGACCAAATTGAAAGACGCAGAAAGGTTGAGGAGGAGTAGCATTGCTAGTTTGCCCTTGTCCTTCAGTACCTCAATTTGGGTTTTTAGATCTATCAGAGCCGTTTCAGTCCCATGTCTAGGGCGAAATCCAGATTGTCGTAGACCTAGAAGATTATTGGATTCCAAGTAGTCTTGGATCTGTAGGTATGCTGCACGGTCTAGAATTTTAAGCAAGAACGGGACGGTGGTTATGGGTCTGAAGTTAGTGGGAATGCTTGGGTCTAGGGATGGTTTTTAAAGCAATGGTATCACCCATGCGTCCTTGAGGTTCTCAGGGACAATGCCTGTTTTAAAGGAGGAGTTGATGATGGCCTTGATGAATGGGGCCAAATCGTGGGTGGATTCCTTAATGATGGGAGTGGGACACGTATCACCTTGGCAGTTAGATGGTTTGATTCTCAGGATGATGTTTTCTACCTCAGCAATAGTGAGAGGGGAGAAGGCAAAGGGTTTAATATTAGAAGAGTCTAGAGGGAAGACCCTTACAGGCAGGTTGTCTCTGTTTCTTTCAATGTATCAGACCCTCTAATTCTCTGGTTCTCATATGGGTGCAGGTCCCAGACTCACAATGTCATTTCACAATTGGGTGATTTACTCTCCTGCCAAGCATATGTGCCCTTCTGGATTGTCTCTGCTTCTCTCAAGGTCTCAGTCCCACTTATTCTTTGACTCTCATATGGATGCAGGTCCAGACTTTCAGTGATCTTTCAGGAGTCCTTGGTTTATTCTCCTGCCAAGCATGTGCTGGTTTTTTCTCTCTCTGTTATTCCAAGGGACCCAGTCCCTCTTGTTTTGCATTTTGCAGTTGTTCCCCAATTCCTCGCAGACATCTAGCACCTCTCGGTCTGCTCGCCCACCTGTTTGTGTGGTTTGCGTCTTGCAAGTGACGGTGCTCAGCTTCAAGGCTCCGGTAGCATTTGAGTGCTCTCTTGGGTTGGTGGCTGCTCCGCCAGTCACTCCTCCCTTCTCGGGCTGTGCTTTCCATCACCAGCCGCGTTCGGGTATCTCTTCTCCCTGTCGGCAGTTGCTCCACCAATCACTGGTTTCATGTTAGGCTGCAGTTCTTCTCTCCAGCAACTCCCAGACTTTGGGATGCTTTGAGTTTGCTCAGCCAGCGGATAAAGTAGCTCCTTCTCCCTGGACTACATTTAAGCTCCCGTTTGCATCTGTGGACGGCGTCTCCTGGTGCGCATCCCTGCTCGCCCGGTGGGCTTCTCCTGAGTTTACTCCTGAGCGGATGGCTCTCTCCGACTTGCTTTTCTTCTGATATTTTGTATTCCTTTTGATCAATCAAATGCTGTGAAAGACTAGACCGTTCACTCTGGTTCACTGGAGTGATCTTCTTTTTCTTCACAGTCCTTTTCTTGGAACTATGTGGAAATCACATTATGTTCTATGGTGATTTAGTCAAATCTAGCATACTCGGTACGCTGCCTTTATAATAAAATATAGTGGCACTAGTTTGGCAGAGTGAAGGATAATTAGGCTTGGGAGAAGAGTGAGGGTCTAACGAAGCAGAGGTATAACGCGTTCTCAGTGGATGGTCATCCCTAATCCCCTAAGGAGCTTCCTCTCCCATCTGAAGCTCCCCAGGTCCACCACCACAAGGAGCACTTTTATACAATGGATGTACTTCCCTTGCCGGATGGGCAAGGTCTCCCACTATGGGAGATGGAACGACATCCACAAATGTGTCACACTAAGTAAGACAATAAAGAGTGGGGGTTATAACGTGAGACGACTAACAGATTGGCATAATTTAGCTGAGCACCCAAAAGATTCTATCCAGAGATTTACTGACAGTGGCAATGTAGGAAATCAACTTAAAGGTCCCATGTACTCAGATGAGTTAGTGTTAGCCATGCTGAAAAAAGGCTTATACGTGTTAGAGCTGACATGGGTTGCAGTTGTAACCAGATCAAAATTCAGAACATTTGGCAAGTAAAGAACCACATTATTATTTAAAAAAAAAAACATTGTAAGTTATTGAAGCTGCAACTTCCAAATTATCTCTTAAATAAAAATAAAGGGAATGGGGAAAGTGGTCCTAAGCGCTTTCCACTAAATATGGAGGAGGTAGTGGGAGTCAAAAGAACAGAATGTATAATGGGCAATTAAGAAGATACATGCAAGTGAACAGAACATTTGACACAAGTATCCAAAACACTGAGATGTTGCTGCATTATTTTATTCAGAGGGAATGGACCCAAGTTAACAACAGTAGCGCATGGAAAATGATTTTTTGGGATTAGAGAGTAGGATCCACGAATGAAAAACCTTTCTCACATACAGACGTTTCTTTCCTGAATATCAAAACCGGCAAGTGGTAGAAGGTGGACGCTAATGTCTGAGGAGGGCTCCACACCTTCAGACTGGCAGCATGGGAGTCCCTCGTCAATGCTACCAGCAATGATGAAAAGATTAAAATTATATAGTTACACTGTTCTTCCTTGTCAAAAGTACCCTTTACAACGAGGACTTGCCCATGAGCGAGGTGAATGTACTCAGTCACCAAATTAACTCAACCGTGTATTTATAGCCTGAAAAGAAATGAGAACCGTTTAAAGAGACTCACTTGTTTTAAATAGAGACATCTGAGAAAGACAAGACATTGGTAGAATTACAATTTCACTCAGAGAAACTCATACTGAAAAACATGTGGTCCGGCAATAGCCTTTTTTATACTAAATAATTGCATTTGCAGGTGCCATTAAAAAGGATGTGGCCAAATAACAATGTTCAATATTGTGCATGCATATTATTGAACAATAGTTTAATATCTGGAAAAGCACTTGCCTCTTAAAGCAGAAAGTGTGTCCGTGCACTCGCATTACCATTCAATTCAATCCTCATGAACACAAATATCAAAATGTTTAGAATAGGTCAAAATAAATATAAAACCATACGTATTGGTTACTGGTTTACTTCGTTCTCTGAGTTTTTTCATTCACAGTGGAATGTTGCTTGCATGAGAATTTAATGTAATTGTAAGGCAGAATTACTTGCAGTACACTTTGGGAACACAACACACAATTAAGACTACAGGTGTAAGGACAATCTCACCTTTGGTACAAGCCTGTACTACATGTGATAGCAGTGGGCTGAGCAGCCAGACTTATCTCAAGAGGGATGTGAGCAGTACAAGATGTTACACAAAGGACTTGCAATCACAGTAGTTCAAACAAACACTTACTTGAAGTTTCTTGGTAAAAGAATATATATTTATTTACACATTTAATTAGAAAAAAATTACACTATCAAAAAGCAGCTCAATATCACACTATAATACACTACAGTACACAACCAATAGGTTTCTGAACAAATTAGGCTCCCCTGAAGTGGGAGCAAAATGACACTTCAGTAACTTTGAAAAGGGGTACAAAGACAAAGGTTATAAGAATCAAAACACAATTATTTGCGTAGGCAGGGCAAATAGTTTCAGTTCACTACAAGAGGTAATTCAATTCAACTGACCTGGGCCAAAGTCAATGGTTCAGTGTCTTGGATAGGATGGCACAGTTCTGGTAGTAAACGGTTAAAGTCTTTTCCAATGTTCTTAGAAGGAGTTTGCTAGAAAAAGAGTTATATGTCGGATTAGGAGCGAACAAGACTCCAAAGTTGGGAAAGTTTCACAAACGTTCATCGTGGCAGAAAGGATTTCCACACTGTGTTTGCACAGTACCTTATTGACGAAGAAAAGCTGTAGCTGAGTCAGTAGGTCCTGGCAGTTCCTGCAGATCTCGCTGTTCCTGAGCTTCAGTCATGGGGACAAGCATGAGGACGCCGGGAGGTTCCTGCACTGCCCAGCGAAGAAGCCACAAGCTTGGATAAAAGTCGGTTTTAAGGTGTGAGTGCCTTAAATTCCACAAACTGGTATCCTTCTCACTGGCTATCCTGTTATCCTTCTCACTGGCTATCCGGCAACACATGAAACACTCCAATAAATGCCAGGTTGCCATCAGTACACAGCATCATTTTGTAACAGGTGTTGATTTTGGCACTTCTCAAAGAAGAACTAGTAGACCTCTCTCAACAATATATCCCAACATTGCCCCACTTTCAAGCTGGTTCTGTGCAAACCAGAGCACGAGGTCCGTCCCCTGTCATGCTTTTTGTGTCTAAAAAAGGAATGAGAGTGACCTTAACAATATATGCCCATGCTGTCTGTTTGCCTGAGTTCTGCATCCTGTTACTCTCAGTCCCCGCAAACTGCGCACTTTCTCCTACCCACACACAAACACCCACATACACATATGTACACACAGATTCATACCAACATGCATGCCAACATGTTAATGTTATAAGCTTAAAACCCAGGAGTAGTTCCTTATTTTAAAACTGGCATTGGAAAACCTGAGATCTCCTTAGACTATCCAGATGTCGTATTAAATATAAGATTCAGACACCTACAAAAGAGCCTTTGTGATATACCATCTGGTTGTAGTCATCATTCGACAAAGGTATGCATCATGAAAAAAGCATTTGCTACTCAAACAATCATCTGTAACACTTAAAAAGAGCTGAGATTTTTTAGAGGAAAAGGCTACCCCTTGTGGTGGTATCAAAATCTCAACAGTGCTTTGTATATCGAACCCTATTCATTCAGCTGTGACACCCGTAGGGGCTTTGGCCATTGGGCTTAACTTAGTGAACAGCACAGGTCCCCAACTTCTATCAGTCAGTTGGGATCCCACGGCTGACACCATAAATGGTGGGTTAAAAGAAAGATGCGGCCAGTGTGATGACATTTCCAGAAAGGTTTATTAAATCATAAGAAAAAGGCCCATCTCTCCCTATAGCTATGGGTTATTCCCTGCCTATATAAATAGCTAAGGTGCTTCTCAGTCATCAGGAAATGTCCAAACAGATTAGGCTGATGTCACAAAACTAATCCTAACTGACCCTAGCACTGTTCAAACCAACTAAGGTCAGGAGAATGTCTCCATTTTCCTGATGAGGCAGTGTTCCGCTTTTTGTTTAAAGTTCCTCTCAATATCCTATTTTGAGATAGTCTCTAGTTGCCTTCTGTATCAAGGTTTGTAACTCCTTTGCAATGTCTTTTGGGTTTTCCCTTATCGTTAGGGGTTGCTCTGCAGGTGTCTTTTCATGAACTTTGATTCCTTGATCCAGACTATTTGTCCTTCTATATTCTTATAGGCTATGATATGTGGGTGACTTCTTTTCCCTCCTTTTAGCTTTGGTTTATTCTGGTTATCTTTCATCTTGCACTCTTTTCTTGTCTGGATTTCATATTCTCCTTTCTCTAATATGCTCCACTTGGTCAGTCATAAACGCTAGAATATTCTCCACTCTTCCCAGGGTTGACGTATCCACTTTTTATCAATCTGTTTGTTTCAGTATTCTTACAGCTCAAGTTCATTAACTTTGCATTTTTAATTTTATCAATTTCACTGGGATGCGTTTCTCTAGGTCCCATTCAGCCTCCCGGTCCTCCCATTCTCCCATTACCTCTTTTATCACAGTGGTCTCTGGGGCCTGCACTCGCTGAGGACCTTCTCTCTTACCTGATTTCTCTGCTGGTTTGTTCTTGCCGGCGTCTGTTTCTTGCTCTCTGCTTGGTCGGCATTTTGGTGCCCCTTTGGGTAACCAGTACAGTGACTGATACCTCAGCATGTTGGGGTCAGCATAGTTAGCTGAGCAGACTGCCCATCATGACATCTCTGTGGTCACGCCACCAATGGTTTCAGGCTCACACACCTTTGGTTTGTCACCAATTCTGCATGCTGGCTCTCCAGTGCTGAACTTCACTGGCTCTGTGGCTCTCGTGTGCTCCACCTCTCGCCTGTGTTATGCTCTCAGGCCCACCCCCCCCTGCTGGTGTATGCATCTCTCTCCCTCTTGGCTTGCCGTGTCCTCTATCTTAAAACTCCTCATGGCAGTGAATTGGAGGTTTGTTCGTAAAGAGACAGATTCTGTTCCTTGATCATCAAGGTATATGTTAACTTTGTCTTCAGCTCAATTTCTGGATTTATTGATGTGAGGCATCTCAGATAGTCCAATGAATGCCATCCTGGTGATCGGTTTAGGGAATTCTTAGAGGAACAGGATTCCTTGTCCCCAAAGGGGGAGTCTCTCCAAGTGAGGTCCCCCTTTCACAGACCCCTAGGGAGGGTATTGCAAAACAGAGTCACCTACCCTAGCCTCAAAGGGGGAGGCTCCCCATTGTGGAGAAGGGACAAATTCCTTGATTTGGCAGACACTGTATTCATTGTCATATCGGGTGCCAGGGCACAACTACTGCAAAGCTCAGGGGGCAAGTGGCGTGAATAATGCTTCACACTGTGGGGGATAGCCTACACGCAGATATTGTCTGGGCAGGGCAAACTTACTTGTATAATGCCCCCTTCCCATTCTCAACCAGGCATGTTTTTGGGAACTTGTATCAAATTAGCAAAACAGGGTGCCATTTAAAGCATCGTGGTCCAGTGACATTGCCCAAAAACATGATGGGATTTAAAAACAATGCACATTTTTAATGGGACCTACTAGCATGACAATGTTGTGATTGTGATGCTGTGTGTGGTTGGATTGATCAATTGCTAATTCAAGGTGCATGTGCTTCTGCATTTTACCTGAGTGACAATAATGTTGGGGTCTTTGAGGTGTTGTTAATTGGCAGTCAGAAGGGAGGTGCCACGCAGTTGAATAGCAAGAGAAGGCCTGAATGTGTACCATGGCTTAGTGTCACATCTGAAAGCATCGCTCATCCTAACATCACATAATATGTTATAACAAGGCAGAAAAGATGGGGAAACATGTTTTCCATGAAAATAAATAAGTACATGTGACGAAATGTGACATTTTTAAGGTGAAATAAATTGTCCACAGTTATTGGGTGGTTTACTGGGCAAGACATGCTAACCATAACTATCGCAAAATCATTCTCCCCACCACCCTATCAGACAGGGTCAGATTGGCCTATCGGCCTTTCGGCCCGTGGCCAGGCCGAAATCATCCCTGGGGAGTGGGGGCCGGTTTCTGGCCATGCCTGTGCTGGTTTGGGAGAAAATAAAATGGAAAAACAAATATATTTTTTTTCAATTTTTCTTTTCTTTATTTTTTTTTTTCAAAAAGCCTTTCATCCTTATTAGGTCGATAAAATAAATGAGTACCAACACAGGTTGGGTGATATTGTACGCATATTTGTTCTATAAAAAAGAGCTTAAGCATAAGTGCTATACAATAACATATTATCATTTAGCCTTGGACGTATGCTTGGATTCACAGTAATTTAGTGTACTTAGGGACAATGCTATTTGATGCCACTTCCTGTTTTGTCAAGGGGTTATAGTTCGTATTTCATCACTTACCGGGAAGTCACTTTCGGGAGGGGGCAAATGACATCACTTCAGGTGATGTCATCAGAGGTCAAGGGTCGTGAGGCGAAGGGTGGGCCACTTCTTTGAGGCGAGGGGTGGGCCACTTTTTATTGGCTGACCGGGCCTATTTCTGGTCCAAGTCCGACCCTGCTAGCAGACAGCACATGCAGACACAATAATCCACAACTCAAACAAGACACGTTACACACTGGAACATGCACCACCTGAAGACACGTATCTACACAAAGTTTCCCTATACACCATACAAATTCAACACATCGATTCACACTCCTTAAACACTACACTAACAGACACAACAAACAACCAAAACTAAAAAATATATATATTTTCATTGGCAAACTCTGGTGTACATTAACCACTGCTCCTCAAAAGTCACACTACATTTAAAACGTAGACACCACAGAAAGCCCTATAATTTCAGAGTTGCACATATCAACATTGCAACAAAGTAGCCTTGTCCTGCTCCCCCTGCATCTTTGTTAGGCAGCCACTCCCCCTCATACAGATTATAAAGCTCCATGAACCAGTGAAAATGGCAGAAGATGGTCTTTGCAAGACCTAAGAGCATAGCATAAAAGGGCATATCAAAGAGTTTCAATGATTCTCCTGTGGGGCAGTTTTCTGGACGGGCCACGGTTTCTGTGTGTTGTTACTGCAGAAATATCACTGAGGTACATTTGACCAATTTCTTTACTAATTGTTATTATGCAAAATGTGGGGGAGACAACCGCGTCCCCGCTCTCTCCCCGTCTCACATAAACGCAACCCTACATTTTGCACCACAAATTCAGTAAAAAAAGAAAGGACTGGATACCCCGCCGAAGCAACTATATATCTGTCTGTCAAATCAAGTGTTATGGGACTGACGGAGAGCCAGTGCACCAATAACGCAATTCTAGATGATGGTCTCAGGGGCCAGAAATAGAAGAGCGTGATGGTACACAATGTTGTCCCTAAAATCATTAAATCTGATCCATTGTAAGGGAGTTTTTTTTAATACTGTGAACTTTATCACTTCTATGGATTCCAATGTTTGTATTTCAATTACAGTGAGATTACATGTTTGTCCATGATAAGACACTTCTTTTAAGTAGCAAAGCCATGATTTTGCCCGCTCTGCAATTGGCAACACACTTTCTGATTATGATTATAAACCACTTTATTGCTTCCCAAAGCTGGATCTCGACTCAATAAATGGTTCTAATAATAATAACAATAATACAAATAAAAATAATAATAATTGAGAACTTTACTTTGTTCAAATCTTTAAGTTTAAGTTTTGACTTTCAAGGACCTTGATCATAATATACTGAGTACTCACGAAATACACGCATGACATACTAAAACAACCTGCCAATATATACATTCCCATAGAAATAAGCCAAAAGAATATTGTTGGTGCTCTTTTTCCATATTCTGAATGGAATACTACCATAGTAACAGAATGCAAAATAATGCAAGCTAAATTTCACCTCTTCTACACCACTATACTTTTAGCGCTTTAAGACACACACTAAAATCATTGTGTACTAAGGTCACTAGGGCATGGAGATTGCTTGTCACAACTACCAGCTTGCTGTAATGCATGATGATAAGAACATTTGACAAGCCGGAAAAATAAGCCCTGTTTTGCATATCTAGTTAGTAAACATCAGTAATATAGATGCACTTTAAAATGAGCTTTACTATGTTAAGCACTTTAATTGCTGCCTATTAGAAGCGGGTTGCCATAAACAAAGATAAATGTACCTAGGACTCTGTAAAATGCGGGCCCTGGGTACTTTTTCTGAGCGGCAGGGCCCTCCAAGCCAAAGGTCTTTCTCTAGGTAAGCACTAGGTGATGTATGACAGGAGAGCTAAACAGAGTGGAGACCAACAACAAGGGTCCTGACCTCTCCTTACTTCTCGCAAGCCCTTTCAGGTCGACTGCTCCTTCAAGAAATACCTCATCCTCTGTGACTATTCTGAGCAGGTTAGGTTATATTCCACATAGTTTTTGGGAGCTTCGTTTTGACGGACTGTCCCATTCCTGGAAATATGTGGATGTGCTCTGTTAGGTAGAATTCTCAAGAATGTGCTAATTTCCCTTACCTTTTGAGACCCCCAGCAACTTTGCTGGATTTCTAGGATTTTATTTTTCTAACCTGGGAAGAGTGTGAGCCTTTTTTTCCCACTCTTCCATGTATTTTGAGGTGCGTTTTACTTTTGTGTTCTTTGATTATGCAGTTTTAAGACAACTCCGTAGGAATCATCTTTGTCTATGTGTCACACAGCACCTTCAGTGCAGTGGCACAGGGATGTCTTTCAGATTTCCCAAGGTTTAAATACCTTCTCTGGGACTGATTACTGTCTCCCAGAGCATATAAAGTTAAATTGACTTCACTAGTGTCTTTAAATTTACAGACCCAGCACACACTATCTTCCTATTATTTGTTTGTTTGTTTAATATTTATTATACGCGCCAGACCCGAGGTTATCAGGGCGCAGGTAGTAAGAAGTCATGAAGCTTGGTACACAGGTTACATTGGTTACAATTTTATGAATAAAAACATCTAATCTAACAGGTATTGGATATAAGGTACATACAGTAAACAGTGGTGAGGAATTTGTAACCCTATAGAATGCTGGAGGGGTAGCCTAGCTTCCCCTGAGTCAAAACACTCGTGTAACAGTCAAATGTTACCCTTTCCTACTTTAAATGGCTTGTGACAGTGGTTTAGATCAAACTACCATGATTTTTTCCGACTGCGAACAACAGTACCTAAAAATCAGGTCAGCCATGTTTTTTCGAAATGGCGCCCAAGATCTATCTGTAAAAGCAGACTTCGGTTGACTTTTTTTCTCCATTTCTTTAGGAAAGGTCCTTCTTGTGTTTGTGTCTGTGCGACGAACCAGGTTTGGTCTCTTTGTTTGTTGGCCTTTGGCGGGCTTCAGTGCTGAAGCCCTTCTCTGGCGCCAGCGAGTCTGGGGTGGACAGGATGTGAGGGAGGTGCCCGAAACTCCCTGTGCTTAGTCTCCTAGGTGACCTGAATGCACTCTGGTGTGATTGGCCAGCTGGCTGTCCGGCAAGGACAGCCACCCTGCTGTGTGAGTGACAGCCAGGCTGGAATGAATGGGGGAAAACTGTTCAAAAGTAGGTCTCTGGGACTTGGACAGCAGAGTCGACCACTGGAACGAAAGAACCGAAGATGAGCTGTAGGAGAGGACTGCTGCAACTCCTGGACGACCAGTGAAGCCCTGCTGCAGGTCAGAATTGAATGAAACTCCACGACAGAGAAGCCCTTAAAGGTTAACTTCTTCCCTTGAGTTTGGCAAATTTTCTACAGAGTGCTGTTGAAAACCGGATAGCCAGAGGGAAGGAAACCTGCTTGTGGACTTTAAGGCACTCACATCCTAAACCGACGTCTTGTTAAAGCTTTTGGCCGCATCCCTAGGCAGTGCAGGGACCTCCAAACGTCCTTCTTCTTGTCCCCATGACTGAAACTCAGGAACAGCGAGATCTGCTCGAACTGCCAGGAACACCTGCCTCAGTTACAGCTCTTCTTCACTTTCAAGGTACTATACAAACGCAATCTGGACATCTTTTCGGCCATTGCGAAAGTTCATGGAAACTTTCTCAACTTCAAAGGCTTGTCCTTCCTTGAACATTTGTCTACCTTTTCACCTAGCCAAATTCTTCTAAACTCTGTGGCAAAGACTTAACCGTTTACTACCAGAACTGTGCTATCCTATAAAAAGACTCTGAACCATTGACTTTGGCCCAGGCCTATGAACTGAATTGCTGGTTGTGGTTTACCGAAACTCTTTGCCCTGCCTATGCAAGTATTTGTGCTGTCTATTCTTATAACCTTGTCTTTTTACCCCTTTTTAAAGTGTCGGAAGCGCCATTTTGATTCCACTTCAGGGGAGCTAAACTTGTTCATTTACTTATTGGTTGGGTATTTGTGTTTTATTAGTGTGTGATATTGAGCTACTCTTGCTAGTGTAATGTTTTCAAACCGATTGTGTAAATAAATGTATATTCTTTTACCAAGAAACCTTGAGTAAGTGTTTGTTTGAATCACTGTATTTGTTGGTCCTTTGTGTAACTTGTTCTACTGCTCATTTTACTCTTGAGATAAGTCTGGCTGCTCAGCCATCGCTACCACATTACTGTGTAGTACAGGCTTGTACCAAAGGTGAAATTGTACTGACACTTGCAGTCTTAATTGTTTGTAGTGTTCCCAAAGGGTACTGCACATGATTCTGCCTAACATGCTCTGCCAGGGGGTCTGTCATTCACTAAACTAAATTGAAGAGAGCATTCTGGACTAATCATGCACAGGCATTATAGCCGATAAATAAGTGTAGGCAAATACATTTTATTGAAGTTTTCTTTCATAGCATATTTATTTATGTGGTTTCCGTAAAACATTGTGTAGCAGGTTTTAAACCTTCTTATGTATTTTGGAGACATGTTGGTGACGCTGGGAAAATGGGCTGTCCTAGCAAGTCTGTTTTGAGTCGACAGCGACAGTTTTCAAAGAAATTAATGGGTGTAGTCTGGTCTCATCGAGCATTGGTTCTATCAGAGCTCGCCAGCTCTCCAGTGTAAAAGCAAATATTTTACTCAGTCCTCTTTTGTTCTTTGCATTTTGGAAATTTCAGTGCAGCATTTATAACAGGACAAGCAAACGTACATGTTTAAAAAATGCCAAGGGAAGTACACAGGGTTGAACAAGCTACTAATGCCAAAAATGTGGTCTGAGTTATGGCATCCTAAACACAGATTGGCAAGCCAATAATTTTGGCATTTGTGGTTTATTGCATTTTCCATTCATAGGTATGAAAGCAGTAAATGCGTGGGCTCTACTTTCCCAGTCATTCCAAAAATATCAGCACGTTAGTGTTTCCTGTCAAATAACATTAGTAATAGATATACTAGAAATATTTATTTTCAGTATGACATATACACATTCTCTTTACTATGTGCATTGCTAATCTTCAAAGCTAGTAATCACTAACTTTTGGGCATGTTTGAAGATTGTAAGGCTGAAATAAGTTGGAAGGGCTAAGGAAGGCAGACGTCAGCAAGGTAGAGATGGGCGAGCTAGGATAAACAGGTTTGGACCGAGCTGAGTTACAGTGGGCGGGTTGCTGGAGACAGACATTTTTTTGTCTTTTTTGAACATTTGTATGGCGTCTATACAGCAGAAAGTGTTGACAGGTGCCACAAGACAAGAGAAGGAAGGGATATTGGAGAAACAATAAAACGGTCCTACTAGGCCTTATGACATTCGGATTGTGCAAGTGCAGTATCAAGAAGTGCAGTTGGAGGGGGCAGGTCAGGGCAAGGGATGGGAAAGGGAGAGGGCGACAGAGGGAGAGTTGCAGGAAGGAGAGGGGCCAAGACGCTGTGCAAGTGCCAAGGGATGCTATGGATGGCAAATGCCAGGGGGGGCCTGGGGAAGCGGTAATAGTGCGAGGACGGGGAGGACCAGCCTCGGAATGCTAATCAGGAAAGGGTGTCTGGGAGCAAGTGCTGCTAGGGAGGGGTGAGAAGGGAAGACTGGATGAAGGAGGGCTTGTCCCAGGGGAGACCCATAAGGGACACAGGCATCCAGTCATAGTGGCAGGAAAAGACTAGCAAGGAAGGGGGAGAGGGAAGGAGGAGGAGGAGAAGAGGAAGGTATTGAGAACCTTCAGTGAACTAAAGGAGATCTGGCTCAAGTTGGAGAGGGGCAGGGAGGGTGTTTCAGTGGGAGGCTCCTGCCAAACAGAGAGCTCTACCACCCCACTCTCTGCTTGGAGAATCGTCTGATCTGCAGAGAGTTGGAGCTATAGGACTGAAGGACTCTAGCTGGGAGGTATATAGGGATGATTGCTACGGTGGGGCATAGACGGGTAAGGTAAGAAGGGGGTGAGAGAGTGGTGAGGTAGAGTGGCTGGGTATTAGAGAAGGGAAGGTGGGTTGATGGGGGTCGGATGGGTAAGTTGGGGGGCAAGGAAGGGATGAGGTAGTTTTCGGAGGTATCGAGCTGTGAAATATGGTGGGCAGGAGTGAGGAGGGGCTGAGTAAGGGTGGGAAAGTGGGATAAGGAGTGAGGAAGGGTGGGGGTAGTAGGCTGATGAGGAAGGGTGGGTGGAGGTAGCAGGGATTTAGGAGGAAGAGTGGGTGGGAGGGGATAGCAGAGATGAATAGGAATGGTTGTTTTTGGGTAGCAGGGATGAGCAGGAATGATGAGTGGATGCAGGGTAGCAGGGATGAGTAGGATGGGTGGTGGGTGGAATTATCATGGACTAGGAGAAAGGAGGTGGGGATAGCAAGAATGAGAAGATAGAGTGGGTGGGGGTAGCAGGGATACAGGGGTACGGTGTGTGGGAGTAGTAGGGATGAGGAGAAAGGGATTTTGGGGGTAGCAGGGATGAGGAAGAAGGGTGGGTGGGGAGATGAGGAGAAAGGGTGGGTTGAAGTAGCAGGGATGAGGAGGAAGCGAGGGTGGGGGATAGCAGGAGTAGGAAGTGTGGTGGGTGTTAGAAGCACAGATGAGAAGGAAGAGTGGGTGTGAGTAGTAGGGATGAGGAGAAATGGTTGGGGTAGAAGAGATAAAGAGGAAGGGTGGGTGGGTTTAACAGGGATGAGACGAAGAGGTGGGGTAGCAATGATCAGCAGGAAGAGTGGGTGGGGATACCAGGATTGAGGAAGAAGGGTATGTGGGAGTAATATGAATGTGGGTAGGGTTAGATTGTGGGGGTAGCAGGGATGAGGAGGAAGGTTGGGTGGGTAAAGTCATACGACAATGGAGAAAGACTGGGTGGGTGGGGATAGCAGGGAGGTGGAGGAAGAGTGCGTGGGTGGTGATGGCAGGGATCAGGTGGAATTGTGGGTGGATAGTGGTTGGCAAGGGTAGGAGGAAGCATGAGTGTGGGGTAGCAGAGATGAGAAAGAAGGGTGGGGGCAGTAGTAGGGACTAGTAGGAAGCGTATGTGGGGGTTGAAAGGATGAGGGGGTAGGGTGAGTGGACTGGGGTAGCATGGATGAAGAGGTATTGTGTGTGGGTGGGTTTAACAGGGATAATGATCAAGGGTTGCTGCAGGGCGACATGGATAAGGAGGAGTGGTGGGTGCATGCAAGATAGCAGGGATGAGATGGAAGGGTGGGCTGGTGGTGGTTGCATGGATACAGAGGATGGTGGGTGGGGGTTCAAAGGGAAGTGGAGGGTGGGTAGGTGGGGTATCAGGTATAAAGGGGTGGGGTGACAGTAGAAGTGGTTATGAGAAAGGATGCTGGGGGATAGAAGGGATGCAGAGGAATACTGGGTTGGGTGGGATAGCATTGATATGGGGATGGATGAGTGTGGGTGGCAGGGACGAGGAAGCAGGGTGGGTGGATGCAGACGGGATGTGGGTAGATTAGGGAGCAGGGATGAGGATGATGTATGAGTGGATGAGTGAAGCAGGGCTAAAGAGAGGTGGTGTGGCACAGTGATGCGGAAGAAGTGTTGGTGGGGATAGCATCGCTGAGGAATAAGGATGGGTGGGATAGCAGGGGTGAGGAAAAAGGGTACATTAGTGTTAGTAGCAGGAATGCGGAGGACTGTGGGTGGTAGTGTGACATGGACGTGGAGGGAGAATGAGTGGGTTTGGGGTGACAGGGATGAGGAAGAAGGGTGGGTGGATGTGGGTAGGCGGTATGCGGAGGAAGGGTGGGTGGACATTAGCAAGGGTAAGATGAAGGGACAGTGTGCTGCAGAAAGGATGAAGAGGAAGGGTGGTGGGTGTTAGAAGCAAAAATGAGTGGGAAGGGAGGGTGGAAGTAGCAGTGATGAGGAGGAAGGACAGGTGGGACAGAATATATGAGGAGGAAGGGTGGGTGGGGTAGCAGGTACTAGGAGGAAGTGTTTGAGGGGGTAGAATGATGAGAAGGTATGGTGAGCAGGCTGGGGTAGCGAGGAGGAGGAAGTATTGTGTGCGAGTGGGGTTATCAGGGATAAAGGAGTAGTGTGTATGGTGTGGTAGTTATGAGGAGAATGAGTTGTTGAGATGGCAGGGATGAGATTAAAGGGTGAGTGGGAGTAGCAGTGATGAGGAAGGAGGATGGGTGTGTGTAGCAGAGATGAGCAGGAAGGGTTGGTGTTGGAAACAGATGAGAAAGAAAGGTGGGTGGCAGTAGTAGAGATCAGGAGGAGTAAGGACAGGTTGGGGTGGAAGGGATGAGAAGGAAGGGTAGATGGGAGTAGCAGGGATGAGGAGGAAAGGTTAGTGGATGGGGAAAGGAGGGATGAGGAGGAAGTGTGGGTGGGTATGAGTTAACAATGGTAGGAGGAAGGGTGGATGTGGGGTAGCAGAGATGAGAAGGAAGGGTTTGTGCATGTAAAAAATGATGAGGAGGTAGGATGAGGGGTCGGGGTAGCAAGGATGAGGAGGTATGGTTTGTTGGTAGGGGTAACAGTGATAAAGTAGTGGGGTGTATGGGTCTAGTATGGAAGAGGAGATATAGGTTTGCAAGAAGTAGGGATGAGGAGGGAGGATGGGTGGAAAAAAAAGGAATGAGGAGGCAGAGTCAAATGGTGGGGGCAGCAGAGCTGAGGAGGGAGTGTGATTCAGGGATCAGGGATGACAGTGTAGGGTGAGGGAGTGGGGTAACAGGAATAAGGAGGAAATGTGGGTGTGAATAGCAGGACTGAGGAGGAATGGTGTGTGGGGTTAGCAAGGATTGAGGAGGAAGGATGGGCTGGTGGGAGATTGTAGCAAGGATGAGGATGAAGGTGTCCTGTGGGGTGGAGTTGCATGAATAAGAAGGAGGGTGGGTGGGTGCAGTGTAGCAGGGGTGAGGTGGAAGCAAGGGTTGGTGGTGGTTGCAGGATTACAGAGGAAGGGTTGGAGGTGGTAAAAAGGATAAGGGGAAGGGTGGCCAGCGGTAGCAAGGATGTGGAGGTAGGGTGGGGGTGGCAAGGATGAGAAGGTAGGTTTGGTGGAGTAGCATGACTAGAAGGAGGAAGAGTGGACGGGGTAACAGTGATAAGGAGAGGTGGTGGGGATGGCAGGTGTGAGGAGGAAGGGTCAATTGGTGGGGGTAGCAGAGATGAGGAGGAAGGGTTGGTCGGTGGTGTGGCAGAGATGTGGGGGTAGAAGTTGTAGGTGTGAGTTACAGGGAAGATCACAGCAGGTGAGTAGGGGCTAGCTGGAGTAGGAAGAAGCTGTGGGTGGGGAGTATCCAAGATGAGCAGGAAGGGTGGATTAGGGTAGCAGGGGCTGGGATGATAGGGTGATAATTATGAGGCAATAGTAGGGCTAGCTAGGATGCAGAGGTAGGGTGGGTGATTAGGCTTAAGAGGGATAATGGGTATGGTAGGTGGGTATAGCAGGGATAATGAGAACAGGTGATTGGAGTAACAGGGATGATAAGTACATGTGGTTGAGTGTGGAGGGATAGCAGTGATGAGGAGTATGTGTGAGTGGGTTGGAGCATGCGGAGGGGGAAGGGAGGGTGTGTGCGGTAGCAGGGATGAGGAGGAAGGGTGTGTTGTGGAGATAGCAGGGTTAGCATGATGGGGTGGAGGGATAGCAGTGGAGCTGAGACAGGGCGGTGTGTGGAGGAAGATGATTTCAGGAGATAGGAAGGTTTGGGCTAGCAGGGATGAGGATGAAGGTTGTGTGGGACTAACAGGGATGAGGAGCATGAGTTGGTGGGTATAGCAGGGTTGAGGAGGAAGGGTGGGTTGGAGTAGCATGAATGAAGAGGAAAAGTGGGTTTGTGGGAGTAGCAGGGATGAAGAGGAAAGGTGGGTGGGTTGGCGTTAGCCGAGGTAGGAGAAGGAGTGGGTGAGGGGTAGCAGAGATGAGGAGGAAGTGTGGCTGGGTGTAGCAGGGACAAGGAGGAGTGGTGGATGGTTGGGGGCTAGCAGAGTTGAAGAGGAAGGCTGGGTGTGTGGGGGTAGCCTATATGAGGAAGAAGGGTAGGTGGGCAGGTGTGAGAACGTCTAGTAGAAAGGGTGGGTGTGGTTAGCAAGGATGAGGAGGCTGGTCAGATGGTGGGGTATCAAGGATGAGGAGATCGAGTTGGTGGGTGTAACAGGGATTAAGGGGTAAGGGCGTTGGAAAAGTAGGGATGATAACAAATGGTGGTTGTGGGTAGCAGGTGTGAGGAGAAATGATGGGTGTGGGTAGCAGGGATAGGATGAAGGGTGGATAGGTGAGGGTAGCAGAAAAGAAGAGGAGGTATCGGTGGGGTCAGCAGGGATGAGGTGGTCGGGTGGGTATGTGGCAGTAGTGGTTTGAGGTGGAAGTGTGAGGAGTGTAGCTGGGATGAGGAGGAATTGTGGTGGGTGAAGCAGGGTGAGGATTAAGGATGGGTGTGTATAGCAGTGTTGAGGAGGATTGTTGATTTGAGAGTAGGAGGAAGGGTTAGTTGGTGGGGACAACAGGGATGGGGAAGAAGGGTGGATAGATATGGGTAGCAGAGATGTGGAGGAAGAATGAGTGGGTTGGGCATAGCAGAGATGCAATGTTAGTCTAGGTGGATGTTGTAGAAGGTATGAGGAGGAAAGGTAGGTGGGTGTAGCAGACATGCGGAGGAAGTGACAGTGGGGTAGCAGGGGTGAGGAGGAAGGTTGAGTGTGTTGGGTGTATCGGAGATGAGAAGGAAGAGTGGATGAGGTTAGCAGGGATGAAGAGAAAGGATGGGCGGATGGAGAGAGCATAGATGACAGTAAGGGTTGGTGGGTGTATAAGGGATGAGGAGAAAGGGTGGATGGATGGGAGCTAACATGAATGAGGAGGGAGGGCCGGTTTGTGGTGAGTAGCATAGATGAGGAAGAAGGGTGAGTAGGTGGGCAGGCATGGTTGGGTCTAGAAGCAAGTGTTGGTGGGGTTAGCAAGCATGAGGAGACTGGTAAGTGGGTGGGGTAGCAACAACGAGGAGATAGGGTTGCTGGGGTGGCATGAATTAAGGGGTAAGGTGGGTAGGAGGAGAAGGGATAAGAAGAAATGGTGGTTGTGAGTAGCAGGGA
Organism: Ambystoma mexicanum; assembly: GCF_040938575.1. Classification (NCBI taxonomy): domain Eukaryota; kingdom Metazoa; phylum Chordata; class Amphibia; order Caudata; family Ambystomatidae; genus Ambystoma; species Ambystoma mexicanum. Next base: position 480,038,440 of record NC_090932.1, on the reverse strand, counting down.
TGAGGAGGGATGGTAGGTTGGGTAGCAGGAATCAGAGGATGGGTGGATTCAAGGACATAGCAAGAATGAGGAGGAAAGTTTGGTTGGTGGAGATAGCAGGAGTGAGGAGGAAGAGTGGATGGATATGGGTTGCAGAAAAGAGGAGAAAGGGTGAGTAGAATCAGTGGATGTTGTAGCAGGCATGAGGAGGAAGGGGAGGTGAATTTTTTGGGATGCGGATGTAGGGATGTTGGGAGTAGCAAGGATGAGGAGGAGGGCTGAGTGGGTGGGATGTAGTAGCAGAGATGAGGAAGAGTGGATGTGGGTAGCAGGGATAACTAGGTTGGAAATAGGTGCAGCCCCCCAAGTTAAAATAACGCAATAACACAAAAAAGTAATCAAAAATGGAGTGTGCAGCTTGCAAGAAAGAAAAACAGCTTTTTATTTTCAAATACTGCCGCAAGAATGTCAGAAAGATCAGTGGAACTGAACTGAGAACCGACTGGACACACCCATTCCAGGCTACAATATTTAAGGCTGAAAACCGCAAATGAACATATTCTCTAAATGCAATATTTTTAGTTCTAACATTTCAATTGGCTGTTCGCCATCAAGCACCCGAAGAACATTGTGATTTGAGGTTTTCTTTCTCGTTACCCTTGAAACTGCCACCACTCAAAACATGACAAGTTAATAGCTGAAAATGTCACACTCCCATTGATTGGCAATCTTCAATGTATAATTGATAGGAAAGCTCTGCCCTAAATGGTCAACGACACCTGAGACAGCTTGGGCTGTAACATCCCACAGAGACTGACCAATGGTGTAGAGAGTGGAAATCAGTGAGGTCAAAACTTTGTTGCATCCCTCCCATATAACACCATAATCTCTTCCCCATGATTGCCTCTTAGGCCTTTCTCCACTTGCACCTGCAACATGTTGCCAACTGCACGCAATCTTCTAGTTATCTTCTCACAATGAATAGCTGTATGAAAATTCTTGTGTGCGGACCTGCTCCTGGAAATCCATTTCTTCTGTTCGTTTCACCAAGGTACTTTTACCTCCTGACAAAAAGTCCTGCTCCCAGTGGGGCTGCTGTGTGCATATTCTAGTTTTTCCTTTTGTCAATACTACTGCCTGGGCTTGTCCATGTATCTCACTCTGTCCTTTACTTTCATTATGTATTCATTTGTCTATCATCTGGGAAGGCACCTGCTGTCTCGAGCCCCATTTCAGGCCCCGGAGAACGTTCTCACTAAAATTAGCTGAACACCGTTTTGCTTCTCTCTCCACCCTTACCTTGGCTGCTTAGAGTTTTCTGACTACCCGTAAAATGAATTTCAATTAAATGACCAAAACTCCAAAGAATTCGGCCTATCTCACTAGAATGGCAACATCTGCAGCTTTTAGCAATGGTGTATTTTAAAATGGTAGACCTATTGCTCAATGATATGATATGATATGATATGATATGATATGATATGATATGATATGGTGTTTATAACGCGCCTATACACAAGTGTTTCAAGTCGCAACTGACAACTACAGGTACTAAAGCTCAATCTACACAATCCAAATAGATCCAAACCACTTAACCTTATCTAATAATATACATGTCAAGAAAATAATGTAGAGAAATGCTTTGCTGCCTGTGTGTTTTCTATGCAGCACACAGCCTGATAAAGTGTGGCAAAACTACATGCACTCTAAATACAATTTCAAACAACGGAAAGCATGTGACACCTACATCACTACCACGGGTCTGATGCCTGTTTAAATGAGTTTTCTCATTGTGTACTGTGCACACCTTTAGGACATTGGACTTGCATATTTACAGGTTGGTGGGGGTATTTGAGGGGAGGAGGAAGGGTAGGTGCATATAGGTAGCATGGATAAGGAGGACGGGTGAGTGGAGTAGAAGGGATGGGAGTATGGTTGGGTGAGTGGGACGGTAGCAGGGATGAGGAGTATGGTTGAGTGAGTGGGATGTGTGGGACGTATGTGAGGGATGTGAGGGATATGAGTGTATGTGGGTAGCAGGATGAATAGGACTGATAGGTGGGTGGGTATTACAGGGATAAGGATAAAGGCTTGGTGGGGGTATTAGGGATGAGGAGGCAGAGGGATGGGGGATGGGTTTGGCCTACCAAACCCAAGGAGGAAGGGTGGGTGTATATGGAGTAGCATAGATGAGGAAGAAGGGTAGATGGGTGGGCGTGGCAGGGTCTATGAAAGAGGTTGAGTGGGGATAGTACAGTGGGTAGGAGGAGTAGGGATGAGAAGAAAAGGTGGTTTTGGATAGCAGGAATGAGGAGGAATGGTGGGTATGGCAGCAGAGATGAGGAGGAAGTGTCGGTGGGGGCAACAGCTATGAGCAGGTAAAACTGGTGGGTGCTGGTAGTGGAGATGAGGATGAATGGTGGGTGGGTGTAGCAGGGATGTGTCGGAAGGGTGGGGGGTAGCAGGGATGAAAAATAAGGTTGATTGAGTGGGGCATAGGTTCGTTGAGGAAGAAGAGTTGATATGGGTAGCAGGGATGAGGAGAAAGGGTGGATGGGGATGGCAGGGATTAGGAGGAAGGAAAGGTGCATCAAGGTAGCAGGGATGAGGCGGAAGAGTCTGTGGCATTGCAGGGATGAGGAGGAAAGGTGGCTGGTGATAATAGGGATGAAGAAGAGGCGTGGGTGGGAGTAGCAGGAACAAGGAGAATGGGCCAGTTGGTAGGGTTGCTAGGGTGGGGAGGAAGGGTGGATGGATGGGGGTAGCAGGGATGATGAGAATGAAGGGGTGGGCTGGGCTAGCAGGGATGAAGAGGATGTGTGCGTGAATGGGATAGCAGGAATGAGAAGGATATGTCCCAACACTGAAATGCCCCAGCAAGGTCAATCACATCAGGATTCATGCACGCCTTGCTCACTGAATTGTCAACATGCAGATGCATGCATCCTAGCAAGTCATGACTAGTCGCCAGTGTAACCTTTTCACAACAGAATAAAACAAATCTGCATTCCATCACTGGTCACAAACCCTAGATTCCCCTTCCAGGTACTCAAATATAAAACCACATCCACTCAATTCACTTGACTTCTCTATTACCAGGGTATAACACATCACTCATATGTACTAATAGTGCTTTCTTAGCAAAACATTAACCTAGGTGTTTCTAGGAGATATGCTTTTCACATAACACAGCACCCTTCATTTTTCCTCTACTTTCGGTATGTTCTCTAATGAACAAATTCCTTTGTGCATGTTTCATGTAGCGTGTCCTGCTTTGAAGCAGTCATGACCCCAAAGAGCTTCCTTTCTCTTTATCTGCATTGGGTAATCTTGTTATGCCTTACATTATTTGTAGGATTCTACTTGTAGATCTTTGCAGGTGTCTACTCAACGCCTGAGTTATCCTAATAGGCATGTGTATTATGTTGTCTGCTGTGTTGCATGATGGCAACATGTCTATTTAACAGTTTCCAGTTAGTTCAATGTTTGTGTGGGCTCTATTGGTTGTCTTCAAATCAGTTACATATGTTATGTAATTCTGTGGTATTATAGAGTTGATTCTATGAGGGACCCATCTTTGAGATGCAACGATTTGCATTACATATTTGAATGCAGACCTCTGTGCATGCAGGATTTGTGGCAGAAAATATATTCAAACATGAATATCTTTTTAGCTTTGATTCACTATGCAACGGTATAACTCTAATATACTTTGTTATGGCTGTGTTATTTGCACGAGTTTAAAAGCAAGAGCTTTGCTTGCTTGGGTGTAAGCATCCTGCATTGATGTCAATGGTTAAAGCATTGTTCTCCTTGTGCAAATGGCTATTTGCAAATGTACTGGGCTGTGTGAGCCTGTTTTAAGTCTAAAGGGTCTAGCTTGTAGGACTACACGCCATACAGTATTGTTGTAGGTTGTATCTGGAACCTGAGTTAAAGGCCTAGGGTCTAGATTTGAAGACTCAGGTCTAGCCAACGGTTTACCATGGTTTCAGTTTAAGGGTGTAGTATGGCAGTCTGACATTTACATTAGTGGAATGTATGTTCCTAATTCTGTTCAGCAGTACCTTGCATTCTGTATATGTCGAACAAAGTGTTCGCTTGTGAAACATGTATTCTCAGCTGCATTACACTTCTTTATGTCTTAGCCAGCACTCAGAGAAAGGAGGAGGGGGGGGGGGGGGCTCACCTCATTCCGCAATACTAAATTAAGTCTGCTTGGGGTGAATCACAGCACAGGAGGGTGCAGCTGTGTGTCCACAGAGCCTTGACTCCTGTACACTAGCCCCCTCCTTTTCTGGATGTATGGCTGAAGAAATGTTTTGTCTAGCAACCTTCTATGACCTTTCTACCATGTGATCCTCTGGAATGTGTCTTTTGGCTTCAGAGATGCGTTGATGCTAACGATGCAAGAATGTACAGGTTGGCCTGGCTTGCTTTACTACGTGTTCATTCTACAGATGAATCTCTGTGTTTTTAGGAACCAAATATTTTTCTTAATATTTCCTTCTGTTTTAAGAATCACTCCATCATTTCATGATCGAGCATGATCCAAAGTATTTGAATTTGCTTTAAAACTAGATCTTACTAATGAGGGTTGAGGCGAGTGTGATAATCGTTTTTTATCTTTTATTTTGTGCTGCACCTCATGGGTTTCAATGCACTGAAATCCTAGGTGGCATTACCATCCCACAAAGGGGTGCCCATTTTGTCAACCTCAAGGGTTAAAGGCTGAGTTGGCCTGACAGGTTTCAAAATGGCTGCTTATAAACTGCACATAGATATGGAGGAAATGCTCAACACATTGTACTATCTTTAATTACGAGTGCATGCAGATGCATGCTGCAAAGAAGAACATATATTTTACACTGTGTACCTGCTGTGCAAGTAACCATCTTTTATTTTCATGGACTTGCCGATTAGATGAAGCAGACCGCCACTCCGGGGTCATGTGATTTGGGCACGTTTAGCTGTCACGCCAGCTTTACCACGTTTCATAAATGCAATTTAGCTTGGCAAGCACAGCCTTTTTACAATAGGGCTGAGGGAAGGAGACGCCGGCTCTTTGCTAGCAGGACATAATAATACACTAGCACTAGTAAGTATGGCGTCTTCCTTGCTTGCTCTAGATAGGCTCGCATTGAGACCAATGTGTTCACTCACTGTATTCCATCATGCTTTGACAGACACTTGGCGATTTTGCAAGTTTGGACAAACTATATGCGGGCCTTGTGGCAGCAAGGAATGAATCTGTTGCCACTAATACAAAGATTTTCATGAGTGCACCATCCCACTGCTACCTAGATTAAAACACAGGTATAACAGCTCTCTTACTATCCCAAGATATAGTCGCATTGAGACTAATTTGGTCATTCATTGTGTTCCATCACACCTTTATAGACAGCTGGTCATTTTGAAGAATAACTACATACCCGTGCAAGTCCACTTGCCATGTGTTAATTTATTCAAGAAGACTGAACGACGTATATGCAGGTTCTGTGCCAGCAAGGATGTATCGGCTGCCACTAATACGCAGTTGTTGATGACTGCATGTTAGGCAGAATTACATGCAGTACCCTTGGGGAAACACTACACATATTAAGACTATAGGTGTAAGCACAATCTCACATTTTGTATAAGTCTGTAGTACACAGTTTTGTGGTAGCAGGGCTGATCAGCGAGGCTTGTCGCAAGGGGAATGTGAACAGTACAACGTGTTACACAAAGGGCTTGCAATCACAGTGGTTCAAAAACAAACACTCAAGGTTTATTGGTAAAACAATATTAAATTATTTACACATTTAGTTAGAAAACATTCTACTAGAATAAGCAGCTCAATATCACACTATAGCACACTACAGTACCAAACCAATACGTTTCTGAACACGTTAGGCTCCCCTGAAGTGGGAGCAAAATGGCACTTCAGTAACTTTTAAAGGGGTAAAAAGACAAAGGTTATAAGAATCAAACACAGTTACTTTCATAGGCAGGGCAAATAGTTTCAGTTCACTACAAGAGGCATTTCATTTCAATAGGCCTGGGCCAAAATCAATGAATCAGTGACTTGGATAGAATAGCACACTTCTGGTAGTAAACGGTTAAGTCTTGCCAATGTTCTTAGAAGTAGTTTGCACAAAATAGAGTTATATGTCGGATTAGGAGCAAACAAAACTTCAAAGTTGGGAAAGTTTCACAAACTTTCACCATGCAAAGAGGATTTCTCTACTGCATTTGCACAGTACCTTTTGAATGAAGAAAAGCTGCAGCTGAGGCAGTTGTTCCTGGCAGTTCCTGCAGATCTCGCTGTTCCTGAGCCTCAGGTGTGGGGACAAGAGGGAGGGCATCAGGAGGTTCCTGCACTGCACGTGGAAGGATCCACAAGCTTGGCAAAATGTTGGTTTAAGGTGTGAGTGCCTTAACGTCCACAAACTGGTATCCTTCCCACTGGCTATCCAGTTTTCAACAGCACTCTGAAGAAAATTCGACCACTATGGAGATGGTTTCCAGGTGGTTTGCAAGTTGGTTGTTCCCACCAGCTCAAGGGAAGAAGTAGTCCTTGAAGGGACTGCTCTGTCGAGGGAGTTTCCGGCAATTCAAACCTGCAGTAGGCCTTTACCGGGCAAACCAATGGTCCAGGAGTTGCAGCAGTCATCTTCCTTCAGCTCGTCTTCGGTTCTTTTGTTCCAGTGCTCGACTCTGCCTTCTAAGTCCCAGCTGTCACTCACCCAGCAGGGTGGCTGTCCTTGCCGGACAGTCAGCCAGCCAATCATACCAGAGTGAATTCAGGTCTGCTAGAAGACTAAGCAGAGGGAGTTTTGGGCACATCCCTCACATCCTGTCCACCCCAGACACTCAGGCGCCAGAGGAGGGCTTCAGTACAGAATCCCACCAAAGGCAAATGAACAAAGGAACCAAACCTGGTTTGGTGCACAGAGACAAACACTAGAAGGACCTTTCCAAAAAGAAATGGCAAAAAAAGTCAATCGGAACCTGTTTTTACAGAGGGGCTCAGACGCCATATTGAACATGGCTCCGGTGGATTTCAGCACCAGAGCGTTTAAACGGGTCACGGTCGAGGAAATCATGGTAATACCACTGCCACCAGCCATTTTGAGAGGAAAGGATAGCTTTTGAGGGCTACATGAGTTTTCTAGGCATAGGGAACACTCAATATTCCCTCCAGCACTCTGCTGTAAGGCAGTGTGTGCTGGGTTTAGCAATTTAAAAAGACTAGCAAAGTCAATTTAACTTTACATTCACTGTGAGACAGCAGTCAGTCCCAGAGAAGGTATTTAAACCTTGGGCAGTCTAAAAGACATCCACGTGCCACTGCAATGAGGGTACTGTGTGACACACAAGAAAAAGATGATGCCCATGCAGTTGTCTAAAACTCCATATCCAAAGAACACAAAAGTAAAACACACATCAAAATAAATGAAAGAGTGGGAAAAAAAGGCTCACACTCTTTCCAGGTAAAAATCAAAATCCTAGAAATCAAGCAAAGTTGCTGGGGGTGTCAAAAGGTAAGTGAAATTAGCATATTTATGATAATTTTCCCTAACACTCGCCTCTCCCCCCCCAGACTAAGGGACAGGAGGATTTAATCCACTCCTGGATGAATCTCCTTACTCCAGTCAGTCAAACATCTTGGAGAGACCATCAGCATTTTGGTGGTTACACCCTGATCCGTGTACAATGGTAAAAGCAAACCCTTGCATTCTGATTGACCATCTCAATAGTTTGGATTTTCCCCTTTCATTTGCATCAACCAATCTCAAGGGTTGGTGGTCAGTCTGAATCACAAAAGTAGATCCATACAAGTATGGTCTAAACTTCTTCAGTGACCACACAATAGCAAAACATGTTTCGGGTTCCTTCAGCTTCCTGCTGATGAACCAAATGGTGTGCTCCCTGCCTTTCTCATCCAGCCGACTCAGAACTGCACCTATACCTGTATTGGAAACATCTGTTTGCACAATGAAGGTTTGGTTGTAGTCAGGAGCTCTTAAGACTGGAGCTTGACTAAGGACTTTCTTAAGTCCTTCAAATGCTTGAGTGCACTCCCCATTCCACCTGACCTTTTTAGTAAATTTAGGTGAGGATATCACATTCAAGGGAGAAGCTATGGTCCCATCATTCTCTATGAAGTTCCTATAGTAACCAGTGAGGTCTAGGAAGGCTCTCACTTGGGTTTAAGTAGTAGGGGTGGCCCAGTTTTGTACAGCATGTGCCTTGCTAGGCAATGGCCTGATTTCACCTCCTCCTACCTCATGTCCAAGGTAGACCACTTTTCTCTGACCAATTTGACACTTACTCGCCTTTATGGTCAGATGGGCCTGCTCAAGAGCTTGCAAAACATATCCTAAGTGGTCAACATGTTCTTTCCAAGTAGGGCTGAACACTGCATTGCCATCCAAGTATGCTATGCAGAAGTCCTCCATCCCATTCAGAACTTGATTAACCATGCTTTGGAATGTTGCTGGTGCATTCTTTAGTCCAAAAGACATTACCTTAAAGTGGTAGAGGCCTTCTTGGGTGGAGAATGCAGTTTTCTCCTTGGCATGGTCTGTCAGTGTTATTTTCCAATAGCCTGAAGTGAGATCAAATGTACTGAGGTACTTGGCTGAACAAAGTTTGTCCACCAGTTCAACTGTCCTTGGTAAAGGATGGTCATTAGTCTTTGTGACAGCGATAACAGCTCTATAGTCCACACATAATCTCAACTCTTTGGATTCTATCTTTGGCACTAGTACAACTGGACTAGACCATGGACTGGTAGATGCTCTATTACCCCGAGATAAAGCATCTTGTTGACCTCTTCCTTTATGTGGGTTCTTACATGATCTGACATCATGTAACCTCTGCATTTAACAGGTAAACAGTCACCAGTGAGAATATCATGCTGGCCCCAAGGGGTCAAGCCTAGTGATATTGCAAACAGGGAGGCAAACTCATTTAACAGCAACTTGCACTCCTACTGTTGTTCCAGTGTCATATTAGAAGAAAGATTGACTCCTTCTATCTTATCACCTAAAGGCTGTCCTCTGAGTAGGTCGGGTAGAGGTTCACTCTCCTCCTCGAGCTGAAGCTACAAGCAAAGCCCCTGCTTCTGGCCTTGAGATATAGGCTTTTAGAGAGTTGGTGTGCAAGACTCTGGAGCCGGCTTAGGATTGCCTAAGTCCACCAGATAGTTGACTTCTCCAAATTTGCCCACAACCTTCAAATGTCCTATCCATGTGTCTTGTAAGGCCCTCTGCCTTGTAGGTACTATAACCATATCTTGCTGGTCTTGAGTAAACTCAACCATGTTGGCCTTCTGGTCATGCCAATGCTTCACCAGATCCTATCCAGCTTTTAAGTTATCTGATGCTTCTGCCATCATGTGTGATGTTCTCCTCCAGAGACCTATCACATAGTCAGTGACTCTCACTGGCTTGGGGGAAGGAGCGCTCTCCAACCCCTCCTTAATTAGGACCAAGGGACCTCTAACTGGATGGCCATAGAGAAGCTCAAAGGGACTAAATCCACTCCCTCCTGAAGGACTTCTCTATTAGCAAATAGAAGGCATGGCAGTAGAAGGTCCCACTTTCTTCTAAGGGGTTCCTCTAAAGCACCTATCGTGCGCTTCATTGCACGGTTAAACCTCTCTACAAATCCATTTGTCTGTGGATGGTAGGCAGTTGGGAACTTGTAAGTCACTGCACAGTTTTTGCATATGGTCTGCATGTAGTGGGACATAAAATTGGAGCCCCGGTCAGAGATGACTTCCTTAAGACATTTTACCCTGGTAAAAATACCAAGTAGGGCCTTAGCAACAGCCTGAGCTCTAACAGTCCTCATAGATATTGCTTCAGGATGCCTAGTAGCATGGTCTACAACAACCAGGATAAACCTGTTGCCTGAAGAGGTTGGAGGGTCTAAGGGGCAAAGAATTTTGATTCCTACCCTCTCAAAAGGGACCTGCACCACTGGGAGAGGTGCAAGGATGCCACATTATGGGCTCCACTCTTGCCAGATGTCTGCCAAGTATGACAGCTCCTACAGAATGTATCTACATCAGACCCCAACGTAGACAAGTAGAAATACGGAGAAAGCCTTTCCTTAGTCTTCTTGAAACTGAAGTGACCAGCCAGAGGAATCTCATGGGCTAACTGTAGGAACTGGTGGCTGCTCTCCAGAGGCACTACAGGTCTTCTGTAGTCCCCTGGTATAGACTTAGTTGGTTCACTGTAGAAGAGGCCATCTTCCCTGTATAACCTATGCTTCCCTGGCTCTTGACCTTCCAGATGGGAAGCTGCCTGTTGACGAAGACCTTCAAGAGTAGGACACTCTCTTTACCCTCTGCTGAAGTCTGCCCTAAATGGTCCACCTTCTGCCAGTAAAGACTGCAGCTCAGGATGGTCTGCAAGATCCAGATCTCCAACAGGGGCAAAGTCTTCTTGCAGCTCTGATTCCTCAGCAGCTGATTCAAACACTCCTGGTGGTTCCTCACACTCAGACTCTGCAGGTGAAGGAGTCACAATTGTGACTTTGGACAGTCCTCTCGGGGATGTCCTTGTGGGTAGCACAGGAGTGCTTGCTGGCCTCTTTTTAGGTTTCCTTTTCCCTCCTTTTTCTTTGAAATAGCAGTGAGTAAGTCCTGTGGACTGGGGGTTATAGTTTTCTCTATAATTTCCCCTAGAGAGCCTCTTAAGGTGCTCTCTCTCTCCTTCCTTGTCTGCTCATGTTTCCTTTTGCTGGGAGGCCTGGTGGTGCTTGAAACAACTCCAAGAGTCTTTAAGACATTCCCCAACACGACTCTCCCAGGTACTTTACTCTGCACACTAACAGGTATCTTGACAGCAATGTTCCCTCTAATTATTTTTCTCTATGTGCGGAACTGGTTGGCTGTTGTGCGCAGATTATTTTCCATGTGCACAACTGACTAATGAGGTAAGCCACATTGTGAGCATGTGTATTTAGTGAACTACCGTCGCAAAAAGAGTTTGAAAAGGAATTTCCTCTTTCCAGCCACTGCAATTCTTGACAAATCTTACAACACTTTTTCCAAACACATAGGGCCTCATTACGAGGTTGGAGGTAGTCTAGCCGGCTTTAATGGCAAGGCTACCTGCATACCGGCATGAAAATCTGGCACCTGTGAATGGGCAATTACCAGGGAATTCCGGCCCCACCGTACCCAGTAATTGCCTTTTCGCGGGTGCCGGTATATCCCCATTCCCATTTCAGCCCCAGAGGGCTCAATGGGAATGGGGATGCCTGTAGCACAGGTACCGTTCATAACGGTGCTGGTGCTACTAGCTTGCTGTTCTCACGGGTGCCTTTCATTCCGCCAGGGCAGACCTGGCGGAATGAAAGGCACCCACAAGCACAACTCGGAGTTTGCCAGTCCGGTAACAACAGTACCAGCAAGCATACCGATACCGTTGTTACCGGACCGGCAACCTCGTAATGAGGCCCAAAGGCTAAAATAAAATGTGGCATATGTGATTATACATAAAACTCATCAACCAGTCCAAGACTTCAACATCTGCCACAGTACCTTGCAAACGTTTTATGCCACTGGAAAATCACTCATATGTGTACTACAAAACACAAATATCTCTTGTCTTAACTGATGTGACTGTCAAGAAAATCAGACAGAATACAGCATTTGAGGATGAATTAATGTCAATTAAAAGAAATGGGTCGAAAATATGCTGATATGAGTTCTTCAAGGGCCACTTTAATGAAGTAATTCAAGGGCCAGGAGAATTCTAATAATGTGTGTAAGGATGATAATTGCATCAGAATAACTGCACCTCAGAATATGATGATCAGAAATTCCTGTGCCTCTGTTTACTATCCACATTACGTTCTCCTGTGGGTAGCGATAACACCAACCTAAAGCTAAGAGACATATGTATCAGTTTTTACTCCCTAAAAAACGAAAATGTGCCTAACAAAAATGAGAGACAATGAACACATTGTTGTTTCAACCCTTAACGATCCACTGATATTTTTTCGAATTAGTGACCAGTAAAGCACTGGCATAGGAAGGAACTAATGCCAGATCTCAAGAGGAATTTTAAGCGGAAGAACATCTTGCAATTACCAGAAAGTATCCCTATTGGCAAAGCTAATTACTTTTTTACTCTCTGAAAAATCGTTTGACTCCAAGTAGGGAGCAAAATCTGATTAGACCCCTCACATAGGAAGTGAAATGACAGGGCACATAATAAAGTCTCTAGTATTGCCCACCCTCCAGCACCACAGCCTAGACAAAAGTTAAACAGGGGCCTTACTGAGGTTTAATATGGAGCCCTGCTGAAGAAAATAACATATATTTGCCTTTTAAGTTAATAGCATCAATTCATTAGATATACAACTGATTGAGTGCCTTCTTCAGTAACAATGGATCCCTCTTCTGTAATTTGTTATCAGTTAAATAAGATGGAGGGGGATGCTAGAGATGATACACATAGAACACATGGTTATACTGAAAAGCCCTCAGCAGCTGAGCATAGAAAGAAAAAGAAGGTGCCGTTGTCTAGACGGTCACTAGTCTTTCCAATCCTTTAGCAAACAAGCAACACATTTCCTTCAGTGTACTGCTGAAACGTATGACTTGGTTTTTTAAACCCGCAGCTTTGTTCATCGCCCAGAAGGAGTGATGAGATGTAAGCTTCCACAATGGACATATGGGGTTATCATTCTGCCAATTATTGTTTCACACTATTAATGTGTACCCGACCTCTAGCCTAAAAAGAAGAACACCCTCTCCATGGGTGGTGTGGACAAACCCTAGGTAGCGCTGTGGCATCGCCTTTCTAACTCAGAGGGAAACACACCCTAATTCTACAATGGATACATCACTTAAAAAAAAGAGTTGTTACATTTAGCTGGGAAGCAAAAGGTTTAAGAAGCAGTACTGGTTACCGTACTGCTTATCTTGGTTGGTCAAGCAGTTCACGTGGGACTGTGTGTCAAGAGGAGAATTTATTTGCCCTCCATGAAGTATGCCTGATAGGCTCAAGAGTGTTTTTAATAAAAATTATTCAATAAAAGTTGTTTCAATAGTACAATCCGTGCAGTGATCGAAAAATAGGAGAGATATGGTTAGTCTCTCTATTTGGATGTCCTGTTTAGCATCTTTTTTTCAAGACGTATTGTTCTTCCTCGTTTATTTTAGCTCCCCCCCACTGGTTTATATGGAGAAGTGTAGAGGGTAAAAAGGATGCCACAGCCCTACCTCGGGTTCGTCCCCACCACCCAGGGAGATGGTGTTGTTCTTTTTAGGGCTTGTGGTAGGGTACACATTCATAGTGTGAAACAATAATTGGTGGAATGATAGCCCTATATGTCCATTGTTTTGTGTGATACCATTATTATAGTTAACAAGAAGGGCAATATCCCCCATCTTTTAGGTGAATTTTTGTAGAATAAGCACTATCCCTGTTTTGTTTGGAATGTACGCTTCCACCCATACTCTTACGCGGCCCCTGAGCTAGCCTCCAATACTAATTGATAGAGCACTGTAAAAAGTGAGTGATTGTAGCAGTAAACACTCGCTGGGATATTTGCAGACCCACAATACTTTGTAAGCAAGGCATATTTAATGCCTCAACATATTATGTGCATTTTAAGAATGTCATGACTCTGAATGTACACATTTATTTTGCAGTGCATACAAGATTGTTTGCAGCATACCCCACCTGTATATCATTGTGTAGGATTACGCAGTGCTCAGTGAAACCGTTTTTGCATAGCAGCGAGTTACCATATAATGTGTGAAGGTCTATGCCCAAAGGAACTCTGAACACTTGGAAACGATGCAGATTGTGTGAAAAGCATTCTCCTGTCTGAATATCCGGTGCCATTATACTATGGACGAGTAATCCGAGGCATAGTCCATACCCATTATCCATTGTAGGCAAAGTAAATGATATTGCAATGTTGCTCTCCACTTATACGGTAATGTTAGTGATGCTAAAGTAGGAGACACTGAGCATTACATTTGTCTTCTCAAAATCCTTACAGGGCAAATTAATATTTGAAGTTTACAATGTGTTAACTTGCAAGGGGGACACTTCAAAGCACTTGCGTGACATATGTACAAAGAAGACGAAGTATGTAATAATGTTACACATCGAAGCAGCCTGTTTACTTACAGTCATTATCCGATATGTGAGCTAGTAGTTCGATAGTATAGTTTAGGTGACGCTTTTGGTAAGGCACAATGAGTAACATAAATCCCGGCACGTGAACTTTATTCATATTACAACAAACATAAAAGAAGTGGATGTAGGTACACGTCTGTTAACCTGTTGCAGAGCCAAGAGAGGAAGCGTCAAGGTTGTCGGGTAGTATCGTAATAAGTTCTGGGGCAGAAGTTAGTGTCATAAGGTAAAAGTGTTCTAGAGTCAAGTTTAGGAGTAATGGGTGGCCAGGGAACATTACTTGGTTGATGTGTGCAGGCATATCTTAGTAACATTCTTCTGTTCATGGAGCCAGTTTTTCATATTAGTTTTTTTATCTCTTATGTGTGTATTTTGCTGTTAGGGATTTTAGGTGTTTACGGTCACCCGTGCATAGAAGCTTAATGCAAATTAGCAGACTGTTGAGACTAGTTGCTTATTTTAAGAGAAAGAACATTTCAAGTAATTACTGAGGCTTGTGCCTTATTAAATATTTTTGAATAGGTGAGAATTGTCTGTGTGCGCTGCTAAAAATCTTCTGAGTGACACCCAGAAGGAATCTGGGCAAGCACACATGCTCACAGCTTAGAGGGAACATTGCTTGACAGTCATGTTATTGCACTGGATGAGAGCTGGTAACTATGGAAGCATTTGGACAGGACCTTCAGCAAGCTTAGTGAGGTATTTGGGTGCCTTAGCAACATCCTCAACCTTGAGAAAAGATTCATCCACTACAGTAATGCTGGCCCTAGTGTCTCTGATGGCAGGGGTCTCCTGACCATTCAAATGTACACTGCCTTTGTAATACTCTTTAGTATTGTCTGGGATGGAATTATAGACATCTAAGCTCTGCTGTTCCCACAGACCCAGGGACACTAAAGAAACACTGGCTGAGACTTTCATGGGTCCCTCAGCCAGTAGGTGAAAGTTTCCCCTTGCCATGTGTACTTGTTCCTCTGGGGAGAACGCTACGGAGACAGTGTGTATCCGTGGAGGTTATCCCTTACATCTGGGATCCCCTTTCACATGGTCATTTGACCCACAAGCAAAACACTTCCCAAAGGTTTTGATGAATGGGGATTTGGTCTGATCACCCTCTGGTTTAGCACCAGAGGTTTCACTAGCCTGATTCGGTTTCCCAGGGGGCTCACCCATGTTATGTTTGTGGCCCTCTTTTGGATTGGAGGTATTGTAATTCTCTTTGTTATCTTTCTTGTGCTGCTTCCCTCTTCCTTCTTCTTAGTAGCCCCAGAATCATTGTGAGTAGCCCTATTGGCAACCTACAAGTCAGCAGCCTTTGCTAACTTCTTCGGATCAATTTCCTTAGAGTCAGCCAAGTGCTGTCTCAGCTCAGGAGAGCAGGCACCATAGATAGATTCTATTATGAACGGATTTCTCATACCTTCATAAGTGTTATCTCTGTAACCCTTAACCCAACCATCTAGGTTTTTCAAACATTCACACACCCAGGTAGCCCAAGGGGTACCATCATGCTTTTTGAGGGTTCTAAACCTCTTAAGATACTGGCAAGGAGTTTTCCCAAACCTAGCTATCAAAGCTAGTTACACATTTTCATACTCCATCCTGTCTATTTCCCCCACTTCCATTACAGCATCAGTTGCAACCTGGGGTAGCCTAGACAAAAGCCAAGGAATCAGTTGATTCCCTGTAATTTCCCAAATCCCAAAGTTATACTCAAAAGCAGCCAACCAATACAAAATATCAAGCTTAACCTCATACATATTTCCTGCATCTTTGGGCATGCAAGGCCTCTTAGGACTGGACCTAGAAGAATCTGGAAGAGATCCATTCTCAAGAGACAATCTCTTAATTTCAAGAGCAAGTTGTAATTCCATTTCTTTGGTTTAAGTTCTAGATGTTTACTTTCAGTTGTTGCTTGGAGCCTTTTGAATTCTAACTCAAGTCCCATCTTCTCAAGAGAGACAAACTCTGGACTCGGTACGGGACCTTATAGGGTCCCTGTGGCTAAAAACTGAGGCCTAAGAGCAGGTAGAGGTGCAGTAGGGCTTACATCTTGAGACTCCCCTGTCCCTTCTAACTCATCAATAACATTTGAGTTGGACTCTGAAACATTATCATCCTCATGATCATTTTCCACATGTTCTACAAAAGTAGGTATAGCAGACCTATTTCTTAAATTTTGACATTCCAACAATTTTTCTATCAATCCATTCTTTTTGCCTTTAACAGTGAGTAACAACTGTTGAAATGACTAGGTTCTCCTGTCTGTAGTTATATCCATATCAGGCATGATAAAACAATTGCATTTCTAGTGGTGCTTAGCCTTGTGAAGGTTATTTGAATAACAGTAAGAGCAGCACTCTCGATGTAACTTCTATAGTTTATCTTCACCACTTGCCACCAGTGTTAGGCAGAATTACATGCAGTACCCTTTGGGAACACTACACACAATTAAGACTACAGGTGTAAGCACAATCTGACCTTTGGTTTAAGTCTGTACTACTCAGTTTTGTGGTAGCAGGGCTGAGCAGCCAGGCTTATCTCAAGAGGGATGTGAGCAGTACAAGGTGTTAGGCAAAGGACTTGCAGTCACAGTGGTTCAAGCAAACACTTACTCAAGGTTTATTGGTAAAACAATATTAATTTATTTACACATTTAGTTAGAAAACATTTTACTAGAATAACCAGCTCAATATCACACTATAATACACTACAGTACCAAACCAATACGTTTCTGAACAAGCTAGCCTCCCCTGAAATGGGAGCAAAATGGCACTTCAGTAATTTTCAAAGGGGTAAAAAGACAAAGGTTATAAGAATCAAACACAGTTACTTTCATAGGCAGGGCAAACAGTTTCAGTTTACTACAAGAGGCAGTTCAATTCAATAGACCTGGGCCAAAGTTAATGGATTAGTGTCTTGGATAGGATAACACAGTTCTGGTAGGAATCGGTTAAGTCTTTGCCAATGTTCTTAGAAGTAGTTTGGACGAAAAAGAGTTATGTGTGGATTAGGAGCGAACAAGACTCCAAAGTTCGGAAAGTTTCCCAAACTTTCATCACAGCAAAGAGGATTCCTCTACCGCGTTTGCACAGGACATTTTGAATGAAGAAAAGCTGTAGCTGAGGCAGTTGTCCCTGGCAGTTCCTGCAGATCTCGCTGTTCCTGAGCCTCAGTCATGTGGACAAGAGGGAGGACATCGGGAGTTTCCTGTACTGCACAGGGACGGATCCACAAACTTGGCAAAACGTCGGTTTAAGTTGTAATTGCTTTAAAGTCCACAAACTGTTATCCTTCTCACTGGCTATCTGGTTTTCAACAGCACTCTGAAGAAAATTCGACCAGTATGGAGATGGTTTCCAGGTGGCTTGCGAGTTGGTTGTTCCCACTAGCTCAAGGTAAGAAGTTGCCCTTGAAGGGGCTTCTCTGTCGATGGAGTTTCAGGGAATTCAGACCTGCAGCAGGGCTTCACCTGGAAAACCAACAGTCCAGGAGTTGCAGCAGTCGTCTTCCTTCAGCTCGTCTTCGGTTCTTTTGTTCCAGTGGTCGACTCTGCCTTCCAAAGTCCCAGAGACCCGCTTTGAAACAGTTTTCTCCCATTCATTCCATCCTAGCTGTCACTCACCGAGCAGGGTGGCTGTCCTCCCGGACACTCAGCCAGCCAATCATACTAGAGTGCATTCAGGTCTCCTAGGAGACTAAGCACAGGTCGTTCCGGGCACCTCCCTCACATCTTGTTCATCCCAGACACTCAGGCGCCAGAGGGGGACTTCAGTACAGAAGCCCGCCAAAGTCAAATGAACAAAGGGACCAAACTGGATTGGCACGCAGAAAAAAACACTAGAAGGATCTTACCAAAAAGAAATGGCGATAAACGTCAATTGGAACCTGTTTTTACAGAGGGGGCTCAGACGCCATCTTGAAAAACATGAAAACATGAGGAAAGGGTAGCTTTTGTGGGCTACATGAGTTTTCTAGGCATAGGGAACACTTGGTATTCCCTCCAGCACTCTGCTGTAAGGCAGTGTGTGCTGGGTGTAGCAAATTAAGAAGACTAGCAAAGTCAATGTAACTTTACATTCACTGGGAGACAGTAGTCAGTCCCCAAGAAGGTATTTAAACCTTGGGAAGTCTAAAAGACATCCCTGTGCCATTGCACTGAGAGTGCTGTGTGACACACAAGAAAAAGATGATGCCTATGGAGTTGTCTAAAACTCCATATCCAAAGAACACAAAAAGTAAAACACACTTCAAAATGCATGAAAGAGTGGGAAAAAAAGGCTGAAACTCTTTCCAGGTAAAAAATGTAAGTCCTAGAAATCCAGCAAAGTTGCTGGGGGTCTCAAAAGGTAAGGGAAATTAGCACATTTATGAGAATTCTCCCTAACACTGTAGCATCTCTTTGCTATCTATATTAAAACACATTTGTATTGCGATGCTCTTGGGCTTGTATTTAATTCTAACACAGCAATTCAGCGAGGGTTAATGGTGATTACAAGAGGGCACCATGGACACATGTATTGGCCATATACATTTTGAACGTGGGCATTGCCATGGGGATAATCTCACATGTGTCTCTTGATGCATGAATGCTCTTTCCCTGCTGAGTGCATTTAAGCAAACTGAATGAAATACATAATTAAAAACCATTCTGCTTCCAACCTTCCTCTACTTTTTATCAGGTGGCAATTGACTCCAAGTTCTACTTTACACCTACAAATGAGGAATAGGATGTCCACCCTTTTAGTTAATTCATTATTAGGTTTTATAAGTGGCTTTCCTCCCTTAATGGTTTTTTATTTGCAATAATTTCAATTTAGGGGCCCTTGCATGTCAAACTTTGATATGGCACGCATTTTGGCAAGAGCTTCGTAAGAGCTGTTGTAGCTGGACTGTCTGCTTGTGAGCTGGAGAAGCTGGATTCTTGTTATTTACAGATTGAGAACTGTGACCTCTGTTACAACGGTATGATTACAACCAAAGACTTTAACCTGGACTAAGTATAACAAAGTTTTCAAAGCACCCTAATTGCAGTCCCTTTCATTGTAGGAGCGAAGCTGTGTACCTCTTTAAAGAGCGTGGTTTGCAACGTGGGAAGAAGACACACCTCTTACCCACAATACCTTTTTAATTACAACACTAGCGCATTTCGCGCCCGTGCTTTTTGGCAAGAGCTTTGTAAGAGCTGTTGTGGCTGGACCGTCTGCTCGTGTGCTGGAGAAACTGGATTCTTGTTTACAGATTGGGAACTGTGACCTCCCTTACAACGGTATGAATACAACCAAAGACTGTAACCTGGACTTAGTATAACAAAGTACTCCAAGAACCTAATTGCAGTCGCCTTAATTGCAGGAGCAAAGCTGTCTACCACTTTAAAAAGTGTGGTTTGCAACGTGGGAAGAAGACACACCTCTTACCCACAATACCTTTATTATTACAACGCTCACGCATTTCGCGCCCGCGCATTTCAGTAAGTGCTGTTGTGGCTGTTAGGGCTGAGAAGGGTGAGTGGGGTTGACATTTATTACTTATCATTGAGTTCTTTGCACTGACTAAAACAACTTGTATGAAGCATTGTCTATATACACTTAAAACTAATATGCCGGAGCACTTTGCTATCACACGTGCTACTGTAACTCTTAGATCTACTCCCGCTAAACCATCGCCCCTAATTGCCACCAGGAAAAAACTTGCAGGTGTAACATCCTTTGTACTTGACTGGAAGCTGGTCATGGAACATATCCGAGATTACTGCACATTTAGAGAGCGAACGCAGCAAGATCCTGCTTGTGACAATAAGTAACAACAACAGAATGGGGTTGCAGTGTCTCTTCCGATTATAATAAACAGCACTCAGTCAAACTTAGCTAACGGCTCGTTAACTGACACGCAATTAGTAACAGCTGCTGATTCCGTTACATTGGTCAACGACACAAGTAGATCGAGAAGTGAGAATTTGCCCCCAAAGCTCTTGCGTGTGACAAGGCTGCGATTTTGCCCTGTTTTGATAAAGTAATCTTGGAGGTTTCGGCCCAAATACCAACTCTGAGTGCGACAACTGATGCGGCTCCCATATGTCCAAAGCCAGTAACTGATATGGCTGATAATCCTCAAGTGCCAGCCAAAGAAATGGCTGATGAAAGTCTGCAGATGCAAAGCCCAATCCCGAGGATTCAGTAGGGATTCCGGCGTGCTTTTCCCCATTTTCCATTGTGTCGCCGAGTCCGCGGAACTCCACGAATCATTCCAATATTATGTTTGATCAGCACATACATAATGTTTCAGATCACTCATGTCCTATATCCATCCTATGCCGAAGAGAGTTCAGCGGCCTCCTGTAGTCAATGAGTACAGGCCTGCTCTCCAAACTGGTCATAGCAACCAGCTACCTCTTATTGAAATTACCCTTAATGCCATGAATACCACTATGATGTCACTCGCCAAATTATTTGAAACCCTAGATGCAAAAATTAACACACAAGCTACACAGATTGATAACATTATCACATGGATGAATGCTTTTGACCAAAAGTGTCATGAAAGAATCATCTACTGTCAAGCATCTAGGTGAGACACCCAAGCAAGTGAATGCCTTGACCCTGGAGAGCAAAGGCGGACAGTTGCTGTTGATTCCCTCTCTTAGGCACAACCCACTAACATCTCAGGAAGATTGTGTCATAGTTACCACTTCAGAAGGGGTGTTGGTTTCCGATTGTGACGACTGAGATGGTTAAGGTTCCGGTTGCTAGCTTGCCCGTAACTTCAGAAATAGTGATTAATAATACACCCTTTAGTGAGGCTAGCAGGCTGGTGGTATTTAACATGTTTCAAGCTAAACCCGCCATAAAGGTCGGCAATAGCGATATTGTATCTGCTGTAGCATCAAAGAAAACACAATCTACCCCCTTCATTCAAGTCGATGCTCCCCAAGTCCTGGATCATGCATTTTCGAGGGTTGAATGTTGGCCTAGGGGTAAAACAAAGATATTGAATCACATTAAAATGAATGCCAAGAAACAGCAAAAAAGCATTGATCACAAAAAAGAATTCAAAAATCAAATCATATGCACCTTTGGATAATCTAAAAACTGCAATGTAGGTAGCCGAAATAAACGCCGGCTCTGAAACCAACAGCCAAACCAAAGAAATGCATACCAAGATTCTAGATGAAACAGTCGAGAGTACTGTTATTAAAGCTTACGAAAATGCTTCTAGAATATTAACGCAAGAGTCTGTAATACATAACACAACTAAGGCAACATTGCCTCGGAGAGAGGACTTATTTTCCAAAGAGACAGGAACAATAGAGGGTATGTTAACCCAAATACAAACAATGGTTAAATCATCTCTTGATGATTTTTTGAGACACCAGAAGGTCATTGTGGCGGACGAAGGAAACAGGTTGAGAATGACCGACCCCCCTAGGATGTCTGCCAGTGTGGGCTCTGCATTCCCACAACATAACAAGATGAGAGAGAAGGAGTCATCAACATGTAAAAACTCTTGACAAATTGTGAGTGAACAAAGTAAAGCAATAGGACTGAAGACTAAAGATTATACTCAGTTTTTAATAATGAAATGTAGGGATGCTCCCTTTCCATCTTATGATTTAAACCGCACATCCATCTTGGCCATATTCAAAGATGTAATCAGCCTGCAGGATATCACAACACATGATATCAAACAGGTAGAATTCCTGAATGATGAAATACTCACGACAGTAAGAGTGTGGGTTCCCTCTAATGTTGTGTGAAATCTTTTGTGGCAGGCAAAAATGGATCTATTTGCGCTTGGTTTCATCTTGGCCCAAACTCCGTCAGTGGTTTTTAAATATTCATCCCAGAAACAAACTGAATTGGGACAAAACAAATTCCCCTTTAGAACTCGGAGAATCTATAAACAGAGATGAATCAGAGAAAATGTTTCCCAAGAGATCACATGAATAATGCAAGACCATAACTAGCACAAGTCATTAAAAATGGGGGTGATCTCTTTGGGAAGCTGGAATACAGGAGGCTCAGCACATATATTTGGAGTTAGCAGAGCTTTATTGCAGATTTTTGCATAATTGCACTACAAGAGACATGGCTGACTGTTCAGCCCGTGTGGGATGTTCATGAAATATTGCCTTTATCTGCTAAATCTGAACTTGGAGGACGACCATCCTCTGGGATCCTGGCAGCTGTAAAATCGAAAGATGGGTTGGAGATTCTTCCCTGGGCCTCTCCAAATAACTATCTGCAGCTGGTTAAGGTAAAATATCCTGGAGGCTATATTGTGTTGGTAAACATCTATCGGAATCCTATAGCCATATCTGGTGATACATTTTTTCAGGACCTGGAGCACTTACTCGATATGGTGCTTGTGGACCCTGAAATTACAAACACAGTATTGGTGGGCAATCTCAATTTGAAATGTTTCTTACCTGAAAACATCAAAAAAGATCCTTCATGCCAGAGGTGGTTACGTCTTATGAACTCAATTTTGTTCAATTTTGTATGCTCAATGGACCATTCAAAACAGACAACCCACCGAAGAGCACTTGGTGGCACGGCAAAGTGAGTCTGTCATTGACTATATCTTCATGAACAGATTCACTTTTAGCCGAACCTCCGATTTTGAGATAAAGACACAAGTGCATAGTGACCACGAGCTCTTAACAGTGCAGTGGTCTTACGCCCATAACCTGACAAAGCCTTGTGGTAATTTGTTCAATTTTTGGGGAGTACTAATAATACCAAAACACGATTTCGGTGGGATGATTGCTCCCTTGATTCTCTAAATACCAGACTGGGAAGTATCAGACAAAACCCAACTTGGGCGGGAGAACAATATACCATTCTTTTGCAGTTGTATAAACAACAGGCTGGCTTCCCGTCACAGAATATACAAAAGGCAAAACACACCTTTGATGGCAAAATCCAGGTACGGAAAGCTAGATTTCGCAAAGATAAAAAACTGGCTATGCAAATGCCAATTGCATTACAAGCAGTAACCATCAAAGGGTTAAAGTGTAAGTATATGAACTGGTTACGCTTGTATAGAAGTGTGTTATATCAGACTGATGCTGAGGAAATGCTGAACGCCATTCAGTCCAAAAATAGTGCTGATTTTGGGCCTTAATGAACTTAGAGGCACACAAAAGGCAACTTCCTGTTAAAATCAATGTTGTATTACAACACCAATGGGTATTGCATTTTGTCCAAATGTATTAAGCGCCACCTTATGGTGAAGGCAAAGAGGCGGTTGTCTACTCAGATTTTGATAAATTGGTGATCACAGAGGAAGACATTATCTAATATATCATGAGATCCAGCATATCCCGAGCTCCTGGCCCAGATGGCATGAGGAACTATATTTTTAAGGAACATCCGCACATATGGGTTAAGATACTTTATAAGATCTTTCAGGTGATACTAAGAACTAATGCTATCACGGAATCCTGGCACAGCTCTGTTGTAATTCTCATATTTAAGAAGGGCGATCGGACCTGTACTAATAACTATAGGCCTTTCACCCTTCTAGACGTTCCAGGTAAAATCTTCTCGAGGTTTATCTTGAGCGATTTCAATGTATGGACGAAACTGAGTTTGCAACGAGATCCTTGCCAGACAGGGTTTATAACAGGGATGGTCACTGCTATTAACCTGTTAACAATCAAGGACATTATTACACACCACATGGCATCAAAACAAACAATATACTTTACTTTTGTGGATCTAAAGGCAGCCTTCGATTCAGTCTCTAGAGAACTACTGTACAACAAATTGAAACTTGCTATGTGTCCACCTTATTTAATCTGCTTGATTTGAGCCCTACATACAAACACAAGGATGCAAGCTAGGGTAAATCTTGAAGGAAACTTGTCTCCTCAGATTGAGACATGAAGAGACCTAAAACAAGGATGTATCCTTGGCTCTGCGCTTTTTAATTTCTTTATTGCAGATGCACAGAGAGTGTTCACAGATGTAATCTCGGATGCACCAAGATTGGCATTCAGAGCCATTCCGGCATTATTTTATGTGGACGATCTAGTCCTAATGTCTAAAACTCTGCAGGGACTACAACGTCTGCTTCATGCCCTTGATACATATGTGGAAGCAAACTTTTTATCCATTAACTTAGATAAAACTAAAGTAATGGTTTGCGCTAGTAAGGAAAGAGGCTCTCTAAAGAAACACAAGTGGACACTACAAACTAAACATCTAGAACGAGTACCTCAATATATTTACCTAGGAGTGACGATGGCAGCCCAGGATGATGAAAAAGTGTTTATTAGATGTCTTGAGAGCAAGCTCGCCTTGTCTATTTCACAAGCCAGGCTAATATTAAACAAATATGGTACATTTTCCATCTGTCCAGTGCTTACATTTTTTCAGCAGAAAACTACACCAATACTTATTTATGGTGCAGAAAGTAAAATCATCATTCCGGCGATGGTCTGGAATAGATTAGAAGTGACATTTTGGAGGCACTTATTGAATTTACCACAATGCATTCCGGGTGCGTGGATTAGACATGAGGTGGGCCTAATCTCATTACACATAAGATATACATGGAATATAATGACCTTGTTTAGAAAATGTAAATTGGCGCAGTCATCTGAAGACGTAATTGGCACTCTTGCAAAGCATATGTGTGAAACAAGGGATGTGTTCACACGGAAATGGAGGCTAAAAGTGCAGCAATGCTTGGAAAGTGCTGATATTACCCTTGAATTGTTATTACAAAACCCAGCGAGGATGAAAACAAAGTTATTTCAACACGATTGGATATCGACAAGGGACAAATGCATGAGATATTATGATTTTGCGGTGCAGCCTTTTGCCCAAAAAAAATAGCCTGAGCCTGAAATGTATCTAAGAAAATCTCCCTTGCCTGAACACAGACTCTGTTTCATGCGCATTAGATTTAACCTTTGGCATACAAAAGAAGTACTGGCAACACGTAAAAGGATAGGTAAAGATAAAAATCGTTGCCAATATTCTCTAATGAAAATAATAATGAAACCTTAAAACACTTATTGGTAACGTGTGAAAAACTGACACCATTGAGGGTACGGTGCCTGAAACCCCTATTTAGGAAGTTTAGTGGAATGACACCTGATTCGCTATGGCATGCGATATTCTCTGGTCAGTTTGCTTCATTTTGATGCAGCGATGTAACCTTCTTAAAAACTTTGCAATTAGACATGTTGTGAACGGTGATGATATGAAGTCACGTGTGTTGACCCAGTGAGCATAGCAATAGGAGGAGTGAAGTAGTAAAAATCCAAGCTTTAAATCAAATAAAATGGTTGCAGAGATCTTTTTAGAAGTCAGAATTCATTTACGGACCTGTATTCTATGACTTGTTCTAAAGATAGTTCCAATAGCCTGTGTACAAACTTGATTAATGATTTGCATTGTGATGAAGTTGTGTTCATTTTTTTTATGATCTTCCTATTGCGGAAAGCTAAACTAAATGTACCAATTGATTCCGTTTTAAGTGTTAAGTGATGCACTTTGAAAGATTTTATGTCTTATGAAAAGGGTGATTTTAATGTTGAAAATGAGAAGATTCTCTTCTTGATCTTCTTTCTTTTTCTTCTTGTGACATTTCTGGTAAATGTAATTTGTAATGTGTAATTTATAACCTTTAAATTGTAATTTGTAAAAAATGTAATTATTGAAAAGTTGACTTAGCTATATCAATATAAACATTTTTTTAAAAAGATACAGTGTTTGTATGTTCTGGTGTTGTGTGGAAACTCTTCGCATTTTGGTTCGGCATTGTGGCACCTGGGCAGTCTTGGGATCATCGGGATTCACTTTCTGCTCCTGAACACATGGATATATAATCAGGTGATAAATGCTGTCCATGTATGTTGAATGGATGTATAGTATGTATATTGGTAGGCTGATGAAGTATAGTTGTGTTTCCCTGATGAAGACATGGCCAAATTGATCCAAATACATTGAAACGGGCTAGTCCTCTCCAAATGCCTGGACATGGCATTATGAAAATGACCTAGATACATGTTTCACTAAATCTGTCAAGTGTGTTTTTGGTTGTTATATGGTTTCTATGGTTTGATTCACAATGTTGGAGTTATTAATGCATATGACTGTGCATGGTGGATGCAGACATGGGTATGCTTGACTGTATTGAGGAATGCTGTTCATTATGGTTGTGGGAGATGCATGATTATTTTCATTTTCATGCATTAATTATATTGTCTTGGAATTATTCTTGATTTAATCAATATTTTATATTAATTAAAACATGTTTTTGATACTTTTGTAAATTGAGTCCTCTGAACTTTTCTTTTCTGTGTCTTATATATTTTACACAGACTTGTATTAAAATGAGAATACCTTTCATTCTAAGAGTATACAGGCAAGTTGTACAACAATTCAGACTCTTGTTTTATTTTCTGTGATTAATCCATTTTCTTTTCCTAACCTTTTCATCTTATTCCTTTTCATATCCTTTTTCATTTTTCTATTTACACTTGAGAAAGCCTTACCCGCTAAATACATACATACTTTGGCTAAATATGTCACCTGATAACTATATCCATAGTTAATAGAATGTTTCTCAATTTACAATATTCTTTTTTAAAAAAAATCACTCTCAAGTCAAATTGCATTATTTTCCACGATTTTTTCAATATGGAGTCTAAAAAGACCCGTAATCTAAAATAAGTGCTTGTTGTTTCAGTTTAGTGTTATAACACTATTACGCATATGTAGTGACATCATCACGTTCACGCACAGAAGCAGGTTGACGTGAAATGTTATCGGGCTTCCTTGTGGTGCATTTAAATAGCGCGGTTTGTCTTTTGTCAATCGTGCCTCCTAAAGGAAACATCGAGGATGGACCCAGAGCCCTAAAACTGCTACGCTCGCCTGGTCTCTGCAGGGACGTTGGGGCACGGTTGCAGCGCCCCCTGGAGGTGAATCACCCCTATCAGGCTTCTTCCTCTGCAAATATGCTGTCGGCTGCGACAATTGGTGACACTGTTCCTGCGTGGATATATGAGATCTTGAGGGTGCTACTCTGTGACTGTTGTCTCTCTCGAACCCTTCTTCCCAAAGTGTGGTGAGCATGCACCGACCCATATAAGCTCACCTGTTTATTAATGATAATGAGCTCTCCGTCCTTCTACTCTCTGCAGTGGCATTAAGTGATTTCAATCGGGCACTTCTCCTAAGTCAATGCCTACCATGTAATGCACAACAGAAACCCTTATTTATTCTTGTCTATAAGTTATTTTATTCTGAACGATGTACCACTCATATCACCCCCCTCTCTTGGAACCCCCCCCGGTTACACTCAACCAGAAATCAGGCTATTTATGTAGTTCACAATATAATCACACTATATTTAATGGTTATACAATAATCACGAATGGGGTGAGGTAACACTAAGCAATCTCTTTAATCACAAGGAGTAATAAGGAGCAAAAACAATGCAGCACAGAATTAATACTTTTGCGTGTGTGTGTTCAATCAAATGGTAACGTGGTTACTATTTCCCCCTGTGCACCCCTCGACCACCTCAATATGCAATATAAAGAGATAGAAGGAGAGAGAGCAGGTATTCAGGAATGCAGGATTCCAACAAAATATCAATCCCAATTTCCCCCCAGCAACACAAGAGAGAAGCAGAATTGATTGGCAAACAGTCAAAATGGTTTTAAAGTTACCTGAGACTGGATTGGGCAAAACACTAAATGTGGCTTAAATTGCTGAAATGGTTTAAATTCTAATGGGAGCCTCTTCAGATCATTGCAAACAAACACTAACAATGATTTGGTACTAATAAGAAAGGTGAAAACTTAAAATATGGTCAGGTGCAATCAAAAGCTGTTTTACACATGATAGAAATTTATTAAAACAAATTTTGTGGCAAACTTTTCCGTGCACGGTAATTGCGATTGCGGGAAAACTATATGGATTTGAGATGCAGTTTTTGGTTCTATGGAAAGCTGAGAATATGAGCTACAAGCAGAAGTTGAAATTTCTAGCATGAAAATTAAAAAAGTTATGGACATTTTAGTGGAGGTCATTTTTCTGAGACAGGCGCAAGGATGGGAAAACCGGGAAACGCTTTTAAAAGACAAATGGGATTTCTTATACTAGGGGATGACTATGAAGAAGCAAATACCACACGGGAGCACAGCCACTGGATCAGGGCGACTGCCTGCCGAGGAGCTTGCCTTCTTCAGATGAAATATGCCAGAGCAAAGATATTTTTAACAATACTAATACAGAAGGAAGATAGTAGGGATAAGATAGAGTTCAGGCAATTCAAAAAGATTTCTAACAATGCAGGTTCTGAAGACAAGATAGGATAGATTTGGATAGGGGATTACTAGGTACAGTACATATGCTAGTGACACAGTCCTATCTATAGATACTCACTATCTGGGTTTCAAACGGAACCTCAGGGATTCTGGTCAGGAATTCTGGTTCTGGGACAGACTGCTGGGCACACCGGATTGGACTGGATCTGCAATGGTTCTGGTCACAGCTTGGCACAGGACTGGACCGAGTCTGCAATGGTTCTCTGGTCACAGCCCAGCACAACTGGATGGGATCTTTTGTTTCTGGTACTAATTTATTTAGCAGGAAAGCAGTTACAGCACAGCCCGGCTGTTTCTTTGGTTCCCTTAGATTTTGTGGGATTCTTTCTGGTTTTTGAAATTCAAGGCCTAGTTGAAAATGGTTCAACTAATGGAATGGGCCTTTCTGCTTGCCAAGTTTCTGAAGTCTATAGATGGTACTCTCGCAGGGTGCTTCGCCAGGATCAGGATAGTGGGTGAATCTGTGTGCCTTTCTAAGTCATCAGCTGTCTCTTTTTATGCATGTGATAAAGAGGGTGTGTGCTGGATTATCCTAAGTGCACCCCTTAGGTAGGCGAGTGGCTAGAGTCTCTTCCCTCCCTTGATTGGAGGAGAAACCAGTGTGTCACCATGATGATGTGGGTTTATGAGCCAGAGAATCCCCCTCTTGTTCCTTTGAACATAAAATCTACTTTTGGTATAATACATATTTACATGTGTGCATTCTTTATAACAATAACATATATAAATCACATATTTTGTGTGGCAGATACTCTTCCAAACCTCGTCGCTGTTGGATCTTGTGTCTGCTTTTGACAGAATTCTCCCCTTTTTGGCCTGAACACAATATCTAGTTTATCCAAAAATGTGTACCATGGTGCACATTGCATATGGGCATAAGAGTATGAAGTTTTGTGCTTTTGGCATAAATACATTTTGTGTAAAACAATATTTTCCGCTACTACTTCCCAGAACATCTCACCGAATTCTGGCATCTCTTAAACCGTGCATCCAGAAATCACATTAACAAATCTGTTGTTGACATATTTTTCACAATTATGCACAGTAATTAATCAGTCTTTTTAAAAATGTACTTTTGCCTTTGTTAAACAGCAAATGGTGGTTTGTCCACGCCTCCTTCTCCTTCTGGCAGCTCCGAAGCAATCTCCACCCCCTTCCATCTGGGAGAGGCCGTTTATGACTCTTCACACTCTGCATATCCTTTCAGCCAGAGGAAGTCCATTGTCCTCTTCCCCTGCAGCCCAAGATCTCCTCCCCTGATCGTATCCTCGCAGAGGTGTGATTTCCTGGCCTTCATGGGGGGAAGCTATCATACTGGTTGTGTGGCTTTGAGGCAGCTTACATTTAATGTCATTTTGTTCTTTTTTTTCTTGGTTTAAAACAAGCAGCTAGAACACTTATTCCAGCTTATTATTAAAACCATGTGATTTAAATAGTTACAACCTAGGTTATTCTCAATAACAGGTCACTTAGTTTTCAGACATTAGATTTCAATGGTACAAGTTTAAATCCTTATGATGCGATCTACTTACAGCTGTCATACAGGCGGCCGCTGGTACTGCGCCCAGATTTTAACAGATTTCATAGGCAGGTACATTTGCTGTGAATGTTTGAAGATAAATTCCACTTTTCATGACATTGTATGTTCATAATGATTTCTTGAATGAAGTGACTAGTAACACCCAGCAAGAATATTGGATATTTGTTTTGGACCAGCAATCTGTATTTTCAGCAACCAAGGAAAAGATTTGAAAACAAAATTCTGGATTCCTTTCAGCAAAACACTGCTTTTCATGCAGTCTCCATTTTTACTTGTTGTGAATCCCAGTGACATGTTTCAGCAGTGAGGTCTCCGTTCCACCACTGACAACATGCATGGTAGATTTGGCAGACATCTGTTCGTGTTGTAAGGCGCGATTTCCCTAGGTTTTGGTGTGCATAGGGGTTTTGCGCCTATTTTGATAATTCTGGCACCATCAGCACTCAGTGATGCCGCAGAGCAGAGCATAAGTGGGTTAATACATCCCACAGGGCACTTCTTGATGAAACCGAGTTCCATCACTGGCTCCTTCGTACATGGTAGCCCAGTCCAGCTGCGACTATGCCCCTTCTTATGGTAAGTGTTTTTCTGTTCTATTGTCTCTTCTCGCTGTTGAAATGTTTTGTATTGTTAATGCCTCTCTTCTGATTTCTTCCTATAGATGGAATTGCGGCCCAGCAGCGGCCTTGGAGCACGAGGCAAAGCCAGATGGTAAGTAGTGGTTTGAGGTTAAGTGCGAGGTTAGATGGTGGCGTGACCTTAAACTGAATGTCTTTAATGTTTAACTTTGTCTTTAGTATTTCTTAGTGAATGAGGAGCGTGTCGTGCTGTGGTATCAAGGTCAAGATTTTGGCTTTTCCCGGAGGGGCTGAAGCTGGAAGGCTGGATGCCAGGTTCTTCAAGAGGCGCATGCAGGCGAGAGCAGGAAGGTAAGAATGAAGCGGGAGTCCAAGAGGTGAGTCTGCAGTCAGGCGTCGATGACCATTATGCTGCATGCAAGTGCAGAATAACACGAAGCGTTCGCACGAAGGCTGGGTGGGCTTATATAGTCAAGTTCCCAGCCACGCCCACTAGCTTTGGCTTACTGGCCACACCCAGCCACTCCTAGACATGCAACCCAGTTCCCCAGCAGCCACGCCCAAACCGAATGCATGTGAATGTTCCTGTGTTCATGAATAAAGCACTCCTGCACCAAATAAATGTCTCTGTTTACATTTGTTCTTGAGCCTGGCACCAAAGGCACCAGGACTGAGTCGAGCTGGGCCCCCTGTTGTTGATTGTCCCAAAGGGATGAATAAGAGCTATGTTACTCCTTGCGCCCATCCCCTGATGGTGCGGGGTATGTGTTCTTGGGCCACTGGCCATGACAGCCCTACCCCTCAAGGCCCCTCTCAGGGGTGGTTTTCCTCCTGGTCCAGGCTTGGTGGGATTATTGCGATGGAATTGTTTGATCAAGCGTGGTGCGTGGACAAACTCACTGGGTTCCCAGGTACGGTCTTGAGGTCCATAACCTTTCCAGTCTATGAGGTATTACAATTTGGATCATACTACTTTGGAGTCTAGAATAGTTTTGACCAAGTATTCCGGTTCTTTTTCCCAGATTTCAGGCTCGGTGGATTTTCGATCCATGTACCTGGTTTCACTGGTTTAGGAGTGAGACATGGAATACCGGGTGGATTCGCATATGAGATGGTAGTTTCAATTTCATGGCAGCAGGGCTGATCACGGCTTTGATAATGTAGGATCCCAGGTACCTGGGACGGAAGTCTCGTGGTCCTTTCAGAGAAATATTTTTAGATGCTAACCAAACCTTGTCCCCGACCTGATAATGTGGAGCTTCCTTCCAGTGTCGATCTGTAAACTGTTTCTGATTTTCTTTAGCTTTGGTCAAATGTTCTGCTGCTTCTTTAAGAACCCGAATGATGGTTTTATGTAAGGTCGTTATTGCTGGCATTTCAATGCATCAAGTGAATCAAAAACAGATAACCGTGGATTTTGACCATACATCGTATAGAATGGAGTTTTCCCAGTACTAGTGTGGATGGAATTGTTGTAGGCATATTTGGTCAGCCATAGTATGTCCTTCCAGGTATCTTCGGTTTGTTGCAACATACACCTTAAGTACTGTTCCAAAGTTTGATTGGTCCATTCGGTCTGGCCATCGGTTTGGGGATGATGACTTGTGGACAACCGAAGGTCGATCTTGGTGATTTTGCAACACTTTCTCCAGAGTGCTGAGACAAACTGAGTTCCACGGTCTGATATTAATTTCGATGGGAATCCGTGTAGTCAGACAATCTGTTCCAAGAACACGGTAGCGAGAGCATAAGCAGTTGGGAGTCCTTTCAAAGGGATGAAATCGGCCATTTTGGAGAACAAATCTACAACAACCAAAATGGTGTTATATCCATTGCAGGTAGGAAGGTTGGTGATAAAATCCATTAACAGTGTATGCCAAGGTGCTGGTGGTACCATCAAAGGACGCATTAAACCGGCAGGGTGTTGCTTCTGAGACGTGTGTTGTGTGCAGACACCACAGGTTATGATAAACTGAGCCATGTCTTTGCTCCAAGTTGGCCGCCAGTAGTTTTTCCTTACTTTAGCCTGAGTCTTGGCGATTCCTGGATGCCCTTCCACTAATGAGTCATGATAGTTTGCTATAATTTGATTTTGCAGGTTTTTATCCGAAATGTAAAGTCGCCCTTGAAAGTTTGGTAGATTGTTTTCAATGGTGTATTGGTCTCACTCATGCGCGATAGGGCGTCTGCCTTTACATTGTGTACTCCGGGTCTACAGGTGATGATAAAATCATATTCTGCAAAGAAGAGAGCCCAACAAAGTTGGCGCGAAGATTGGGCTTTAGCGGTCTTTAAGTATTGTAAATTGCGGTGATCCGTGATGATGGTGACTGTATGTCTAGCCCCGAGAGGATAATGCCTCCATACTTTGAATGCTGCTTCAATTTCTAACAACTCTTTATCCGTGATTGCATAGTTCATCTCGGGAGCTGAACATTTACGGGACCAGAATGCCATGGGATGTAACTGTCCTGTTTCGGGATCCCGTTGTGATAATACCGCTCCCATTGCTATGTTGGAGGCATCTATTTCGACTACGTACGGTAGGTCTTGTCGAGGGTGTCAAAGAACTGGTGCTGAGGTGAATGCTAGTTTTAGCTTCTGGAAAGCCTCCTCTGCTTCTGTTGACCAATGGAATTTCTTGTTTTTTTCTCAGCAGAGAGGTAATAGGGTGTATGCTCTGAGAGAACCCAGAAATAAATCTACAATAGAAGTTGGCGAAACCGAGCACACTTTGTACCCCTTTTGTGGTTGTTGGTGAGGGCCATTGGAGTATAGTGTCTACCTTGCGTGTCCATATGAACGCCTTGTGATGTGAGCATAAAGCCAAGAAATTCCACCTCTGTCACATGGAAGAAACATTTCTCCAACTTTGCATACAGCTGATGTTGGCGAAGCTTTTCTAAAACCGGCCGGACATGACCGACATGATCCTCCTTGGAAGTTGAATAAATGAGAATGTCATCAATATAGACAAGAGTGCAAACGTTCAATAATTCACAGTGTACGTCATTCATAAAAAAAATGGAACGCTGCTGGGGCATTGCATAGCTCAAAGGGCATAACCTGGTATTCAAACAGGCCATATTTTGTGCGGAAGGCCATCTTCCACTCATCCCCTTTTTTCACTCTTCCAAGATGATAGGCCCCTCGTAGATCCAGTTTTGTGTAAATCTGAGCATTTTTTACCTGATCCAAGAGCTCCGTAATAAGTGGGAATGGATATCTGTTTTTTACCATAATCTGATTGAGTGCGCTATAGTCAATACAGGTTCTTAAGTCGCCCTCCTTTTTGGGCAAAAAAAAGGGCTGAGGAGGCATGGGACTTCGACGGACGAATTAAGCCATTAGCTAGATATTAATCCAGGTAAGTTTTTAGATATTGATTTTCCAGCTCAGTTAGGGTGTAAATCCGACTGCAGGGAATCTGACCTCTGGGCACAAGATCAATTTGACAATCTTAAGGCCTGAGCGGTGGCAGGACGTTTGCTTGCTTTTTCTGAAAAACATCCTTGTAATCCAGATATTCAGGTGGTAAAGAACCAGTGAGACCCAAAATGATTTCTTTCTTTGATTTCAGATTTGTGACGTCTTTATTGTAACAGGTATCAGCGCAGTCCTGAGGAAAGGTCAGAACTCATTTTCGCCAGTCGATCCTAGGGTTGTGGGTCTCTAGCCAAGGCATTACCAATATCATCTGGAACTCAGGAGCACTGATGAAATTGAATGTAATGCCTTCCTGATGACCGTCCTGACATAGAAGCATGACTTTTTCGGTATACTGCATCACCAGGCCGGATGATAGCTGCGATCCATCCACTGATGTGACGTTTTCCAATTTCAGTTTCTGGCGGAGAGGAAGGCCTATTCGGATAGCCAGATCCTGGTCAATGTAATTTCCCACAGCTCCACTGTCAATGTATGCCTCCAAGGCATGTATTTTTCACGGTTGTTTAGGGTTTACCAAAATTACCAGGATGACTAGATGTAAGGTCTGCACAGATTCGTTCTTTTCGCTCGACATGTGGACCCCTATGATTGCCGGGCGCTGGAGTTTTCCGAGTCCTGTTCCTTTTCTTCTTTGTCCATTGCTCTGACTAATCTTCTGGGTGGCTTCACCGGGCATTCTCGGCGGAAGTGACCTGCTTTACCACAGTATAAGCAGAGTTGTTGCTGTCTTCTTTTTTCCCTTTCTGCCTTGGTGAGGGGAATCTGTAGTCCCCCGATTTGCATTGGTTCCGGCTGTCTGTGTGATTTGGCTTGATTTTCAGAGGGTTTCACATAGACTGACCGCCTTGCAGCCTTTGTTCGGTCAGTTTTTCGATCCTGCAACCTGTGATCGAGCTGCAATATCAAGTTGATGTATTCTGCACTTGCTTCAGGGGGGTTCACAACTTGAGCCAAAACGTCCTTAAGTTCTCAACGCAAACCTCGATAGAAGAGCATAGTCCTCTTTTCTTCTGCCCAGTTTGTCTTCGGCTATGAGATGATTGAAGGTTGTGATTGAGGTTAATAGGTCATG
The DNA here is from genome assembly GCF_040938575.1 of Ambystoma mexicanum. Taxonomy (NCBI): domain Eukaryota; kingdom Metazoa; phylum Chordata; class Amphibia; order Caudata; family Ambystomatidae; genus Ambystoma; species Ambystoma mexicanum. The sequence goes on along the minus strand of NC_090932.1, from coordinate 480,003,312 downwards.
ATTTCCCTGTCTGAGTGACAAAAATACGTTGTCCAGAGCTTGTCCTTGAGTATGCCGTGCAAACAATGTTTCCATTTCACGCTGAAAACCCCCAAAGTCCCGAAGCAAAGGATCATCTTGGTTTATCAATGTTATTGATCAGTCCGCTGCGCTGCCTCCTCAATATGAGAGTACAAATGCTACCCTGGCTTGATTGTTAGGAAAAACCCCAGGCCTGCACAAAAAATGAAGACGGCATTGGTTCATGAATATAGCATACTTATTAGGGTTGCTGGTAAAGCGTTTGGGCGGGGCCAGTGGTACTGCCCCTGGAAGAACCACCTGGACTGGTGTTGATTGCTGCGGTGTGAGAGGATGGGCAAACCCAGGCAATGGAACCTGGCAGCTTGTGCCTGAAGCATCTGTTTTGCCAAGTCATCAGTTTGCTCTTGAGTCACAATGAGGTACCTCCTCAAAGCAATGGTTTCCTGTCTTGAGGCGTGAACTTCAACACATAGTTCTCCCAGTAATTGGGCCAACTGATCTGTCTCTGAATTTTCCATAACACCCAGGCAGAGATTTGTAGAAGATTTGCGTTCTGTTACGCTAACCTGGTCTCTGCGGGGATGTTGGGGCACGGTTGCAGCCCTCTCTGGAGGTGAATCACCCCTATCTGGCTTCTTCCTCTGCAAATATGCTGTGGGCTGCGACAATTGGTGACACTAGTCCTCCGTAAATATGAGAGAACGTGAGGATGCTACTCTATGACTGTTGTCTCTCTCAAACCCTTCTTCCCAAAGCGTGACGAGCATGCACCAACCCATATAGGCTCACCTGTAGATTAATGATAATGAGCTCAACGTTCTGATACTCTCTGCAGGGGCGCTTCTTGATGGGAGTGGGTTCCTTCACTGGCCCCTTCGTACGTGGTAGCCCAGTCCAGCTGCGACTATGCCACTTCTTATGGTAAGTGTCTTTCTGTTCTATTGTCTCTTCTCGCTTTTGAAATATTTTGTATTGTTAATGTCTCCCTTCTGATTTCTTCCTATAGGTGGAATTGCGGCCGGATAGAAGAGGAGAGTATCCGCGATGGTCCAACAACAGGTAAGTAGTGGTTTAAGGTTAAGAGTGAGGTTAGATGGCAGCGCGACCTTAAACTGAATGGGCCTCATTACGAGGTGGGCGGTAAGGGATTACCGGCACCGGTAAGGGCACTGGTGCCGGTAATCCCTTACCGCCCCACTACAAGTTCCCTTTGCGGGTCCTTCCTTAATGCCTGATTTTACCAGGCATTATGGAAGGGACCCGTTAAGAGACTTCAGAGCTAATAAAGGTACCGCAATTTGCGGTACCGTTATTAGCACCTTCCCCCTTCCCATTGAGCCCTATGGTGGTTAAAATGTGAATAGGGAATGGCTTTCTCAATGGGGACTTACCGGTCCCGCAAAGGTCGGAATAGACCGGTAAGTCCCCATTGAACGGGACTGGACACGGTACCGGTATTGGAGGTAGTCATGGCACTAATAGTGCCATGACTACCTCCAACCTCGTAATGAGGCCCAATGTCTTTAATGTCTAACCTTGTCTTTCGTATTTCTTGCAGGTGCCGTCGTGAATGAGGAGCATGTTGTGCTGCAGTGTCAAGGTCAAGGTGTCAAGTGTCAAGGTCAAGATTTCCTCTTTTCCGGAGGGGCTGAAGCTGGAACGCTGGATGCCTGGTTTGACGAGAGGCACGTGCAGGCAAGAACAAGTAGGTTATGAGGACTTAGAGGAGAGACCCGCTGCAATAATCTACTTCTAGTTGGAGTGAGAGAAAGACAAATCCCGCAGAAGATGGAGGAATTTGTCAAAGCCATGTGTAAAGAGCTGTTTGGAGAAGCTTCACTATCCCACCTCTTTGTAGTCGAAAGGGCTCACAGAGTGCCCACCAACCGTCTGGTCCCGGGAGCAACCCTGCGCCCCATCATTGCATGACTGCTTAACTATAGAGACCGCAATACAACCCTGTGGCTTGCCAGGGAGAATGGAGAATTGCACTACGATGGAGATTACATTCATATATACCTGGATTTCTCCTCTTTCATCCAGTCATTGCACAGGTCTTTTGCGGGAGTGAAAAGACACCTGAGGGACATCAAAATCCAGTGATCTATGCTCTATCCGGCAAAATTCCGAATTCAACATGGAGGAAAGACACAGTTCTTCACCTCACCTGAGGCTGTGAGCAACTTCCTGGACAAGATAGGCTGTCGACCTCCAAACAACAACCTGAGATCAGCGAGAGAAGACCGAGGCAGAAGAGACACAACCTGAGGACTCATGGTATGTGATGAACTAAGCGACAAACTGTACACCTAACACCATGAATCTGACAAAATGATACTTACAAAGAGGATGGCATAACAGTCTACCTCAAGCATATTATCGACATTTTTTGAACTGCCTAAACAGCACCCCTTGACGTAACCAAGCATAATGTTTGAAGGGAGCCAGCAAACTTGGCTGGGCACTAGCACCTCAAACTCAGCACTGTTTAAAAGTTACTGATTGGGGGGAGGGTACAACTGACGGGTGGATTGGGGGTTGCCCGTGGGGGCTTGACAGGGTGGAAAACTCCAATGCAAGTGAATTTGAGCATTCAGTTGGGGAAGGGAACCTTACCAGAGAATGCGCTAGGTGTGGGCCTAGTCCCCACCGACGGACTCTACTCCTAGACTCAAAAAATCTAGGAAGATATGCATACACCAGTAAAGCATCAACTAAGAAAGACAAACATACCCTGTATAAACATAGTGAGTGCCAAGGACATTCAAGGTAGCAACATGGTACATTAGAGGGGGGAATAACCCAACTAAAACTCAGGGAACATCTCAATACCTTAAAAGACATGATGTTGACATCAATTTAATACAAGAGACCTACCATCTCCCCTCCTCCGAAGGAAGATGGTCTTCCAGCTGGTGTTGCCACAGATACTATTCTTCCTTTTCATCATACGCTAGGGGAGTGGCCATACTGATAAGTTGGAGAGTGAAGTTTCAACTTCTGTCAGGGGCCAAGGATGAGGCAGGCAGAGCACTACTGGTACAAGGGGTACTTGAGGGGAATCTAGTCATCTTGGTAAACACATATGGTCCAAATGTAGACAGCACCTATGCATTTGACTGGGTGATGACACACTTAGCAGAGTTTGGCACGGCCATGATCATATGAGGCTGAGACCTGAACACCACCCTAGACCCCAAATGAGACAAAATCCACATGACCATTAATGCACCCACTAAGGCGGGCCTCTAAGTACAAGAAATTTGCAGAGCCTATAACCTAACTGATGCGTGGAGACGCAGCCACATAGACACTCGAGAATTCATCCATCACTCCTGGGTTCATGGCACCAGCTCCAGGCTGGAATATTTACTGTTGTCTCGAGAGGGGAAATTCCACTGTGGCGTAAATCAGATCTTCCCAAGAACGCTCTCCGATCACTCCCCAGTCACTTTGGTGTGCATACCTACAGAGAGCAAGGGGGGGCTATAGTTGGAGTTTTGAACTAGGGGCACTCCACGATTCGGTGTTCACCCAAGAATTTCTAGATGGGATTAGGTTGTTTGTTACAACCCTTTGGGAAACGTTAAAATGCTACAGCCGGGGGATATGCATGGCCAAAGAAAATGGGATCCTGGAAATTATTAGAAAAGAAATTGTAGAGAATGAGACCCGGTTTAAAGAATTGGAGCGGGCGTATACTGAACACAAAAGTCCTCAAACCCTGGCCCTACTCAGAGAAGAATTACACAAATTCAGGGTCAACGCCAACTATGAAGTCTGACTCCTAGCACGAGGCCACCAAGTCCGGCAGTATAGTGGAGGCCAGAAGAAAGGGCTCTCGTGGCAGGGATGTTAGTCGCTGGCAGACAGCCCCCTCACGTGGAATGTGTCCGCGACCCACAGGGAAACATTTTTCCTACCGAAGGTGAGATTGTGACCTCTACAGCTCCAGATTAAGAACAACATCATAGCCCTACGAGATTAGTTTGAGGAGACAGAACTGTATTGGGTAGAGGGAGAGATGAGTGAGTCCTTGAACAAACCATTTACTCTTGAAGAAATACTAGTAGCAATAAAAGAACTGCCGGGGACCAAATCACTGTGCCCTGATGGACTGACCGGGGAATTTTACAAAGCAATATCCCCAACTCTGGCTCCGATCCTGCTATCAGTATATGAAGAGGCACTAAATAAAGAAAGCCTACCCCCCACATAACGTGAAGCTAACATAATTTTACTCCACAAACCCTAGAAACTCCTTGAAGTTTGTTCCTCGTAAAGACCAGTTTCATTAATAAATATTGATAATAAAATTGTCACCAAAATCCTAAATAAACGATTGCTCTCATTGATGCCAGGGCTGGTATTAGCAGACCAGGCAGGGTTCAAACCTGGGTGGAATACAACATTCGGTATCCAACGGCTCTTCGGTATCATGGAGGTGTTGGACCCATCAACCCAGGCAGTGGCAGTCCTTTTAGACGCAGAGAAAGCCTTTGACCCAGTCGAATGGCCATACCTCTTTGCAGTATTACAGAATATTTCCTAAAACTGATCTCACTCCTTTACAAGCACCCCATAGCTAGAATCATTCTAGGGAAAACACAGTTGGCACATATAGAATTAAAACGAGGGACCAGACAGGACTGCCCCCTGTCAGCCCCTCTGTTCGTCCTTGCGATGGAACCACTTGCCGCAGGCCTCAGAGCTAGACAAATGGAAAAAGAACTCACCCTAGGACCCCAGAAACTGATGTTATCACTATACGCCGATGATGTGGCCCTCTTCATCAGTGACCCATTGATGAATCTGAACCTAGTGATGAGGGAAGTGCTCAGGTTTGGGGTCTTTTCGGGGCTAAAAATCAATCATAACAAATTGGTGGTATTCCTCTTAACGGCAGATACGGTAGAGTTTAGGGATGAATTTGAGTTCTGATGGGAGTCCACAGGAGTTAGTGTGGGAGTAATGCTGTCAAAGAATTGCGAAGAACTCTTCCAAGACAATTAAGGAAAGATGATAGAAACACTTTGCGACAAAATTTCTAGAAGGCGACACACCGTCCACTCACATTGTGGGGTCGGGTCTCAATAGTGAAAATGATCATATTGCCCAAACTCTTGTATTTGTTCGTCAACATCCCCCTGTTATTGTCGGGAAGCTTCTTCCGACGCTTACGCAGCATGATCCTAGAGTTGATATGGGCAGGCAAACCAGCCAGAGTGGCCCACTCTATCCTTACTCAACCAACAAAGGGAGGTCTAGCGCTACTTGACCTTGAACGTTACTACTGGGCTGCACAGACACAATTCCTGGGACACTGGTATGCCACTTGATTCATCTGTCCCCATGTCCAAATTGAACAGGCCCTTATAACCCCAATCTTCTGTGGGCAGCGTTCATAGGAGAACTCCAGGTACTGCCAAGAATACTAAATTTGGTGTTGATTACATATGAAATATGGAAAAGAATTGCAGGGAAAAGCAGTGTCACGGTTAGATACTCACTCCTCCTCCTGGCAAGATTCATCCCGGGGATGCCGCTCACAGCCAAGAGGGTATACCTCCAGTGGACGGATAAAATAAAGATGAAAATGCTAAATGATCTGTTTGTGGATGTAGGTTTTTTTGGATGATCCAACAGACACGGGAACCGGGTGTAAATTCTGCCCTTGACGTTTTTATAAATTTCCAACTATGGCACTTATTCAAATCACTATTCCCATCATTTCCAGCACAACCACCTACATGCCAACGCCTACATGGGGTAATTCAATCACAATGAGAAGGCAGGCTGGTATCCAGTATCTAGAAAGACCTACTAACAAACTCCACAAACAGGCAGATAATAAAAAAATAGAGGTGGGAAAGGACTCTAGAGAGTATGATTATGGAGGATGAGTGGGCATACATACTGTGGCAGACACAAAAGGTTTTCCTAATCTCCAGACACAAACAAATTAATTTTAACTTTGTTCATCAAGTATACCATACACCAGCCATACTTCACAGACAATGCCCGTTCATATCAGCGCCCTGTGATAGATGTGGTGAATCTCCAGCGGGATTTCTTCATCTGGCCTGGGAGTGCTCGACAGTTGGTCGATTCTGGACAGATGTTCTAGGCAAGGTCTCACTGATTATAGGAGAACAACTGGAGCAAAGCCCAAGAGTGGCGATGCTGGGATACACCAAGGACCTGCAACCCCCGGTGAGGAGACTGGCTGGGTTATTTCTGATACCTGCATGTAGACGCATAGCTATAACCTGGGGGGAAGGTCGCCCACTCACATTACAACTATTACTCCAAGATATAGAATATTGTCATGACATGGAGTCCGCTTTCATCAAAACTCTACCCCTGCATGCGCGACCCCTGGACTTTTGGGCACCCTCTGTCAATCACTTGCTAACAACATCGTACTAAATCTTGGTGAGATACTCCTGCGTACTCCTCTTCATGTGCAGTCCTCTTTCTGGTTACATGCATGACAAGTAACTTTTTCTCCAGATCATGGGAGAAGGCGGGGGTATATGATATGATATTTAATTTATATCACACTCATACACACTTGTTTCAGGGATGGGGAATCACGCTGCGCATTGTTGTGATTTTTAACTGTTATTGTTAAAACACCAAAAATAAAGGTTGAAAAAAAAATGTATCTATAAATACAATAAAGGGATAGAGAGGTTTTGGTCAAAACAGAAAGGCTTCAGGGAGAGAGGCATAATATGCATTGCATAACATAGTGTTATCTAGTCATATAACATTTCACTGTTTTAACATTTTAGAGCTAAGCATGACTAACTTTGCAAAAAAGAGGAAATGTTTATTTACACATGTAAAAACATCAGACATTCTTTCTAGTATACCACAATATTCCAATTCTCCAAGTTCACATAGAATTTAAAGACTTGTTTTGGTCTGGTATGTAACCAGTATTGGCTTCTATAATCAAATCAATCTATATTACCTCTCTAGTCATGGGCATTCAAATACTTGTCATGCATATACAGTCCTGTCTAACCCATCATGGGTTTTAAATCATCTTTCTGACAGACACAAAAGTCCTATCCAGTCTTATCCCTTCTGCTTACGAAAAATAAAAGAATCTAAATACACTTGCTCTTTCATTGAAACAATATTGTATAAAATGGCATCACATCTCTAAGAGCAAAATCACAATGTTACAAAAATACTTCAAACCTATTCTATTGCAAATCACAATATATCAAGTAGTACAAAAAATAATTTTACTGCATCATATCAAGTAGTACAACATTTTGCAAAAGACGTAAAGTAAAGCATTAACAAAGACCAAATGTTGAGCGCATATTTTCATTCAAGCAAGATCCATAGCAAAATGGCTCTACGGTGCAGCTTAGAGCTACACCCCTTGCACCGTCTGACAGGATCACAGCATCACAGCATCACCGCAAGTCAGTCAGAACATGTCAGGAGATGTCATGACATATTTATAGGGGTCTATTCTAGAAAGTACCTTACCACAAAAAGCTGCTGTCATCGGTGGGTGGAACCTCAGCTTCTTGCTATGTGGCTACTTTGCAGTACGAGGGTATTATAAGACTTTATAAACCTAAAGCACTTTGAATATACTTTTTGCTGTTTGAAGCACTATAGTTGCTTATTTTAAATATGGCATATTTCACAGCCCTTTAAGCGTATAGAACATTACTCCCTCATTTGCTTCAAGGAACTACATTCTACTAGGCCTTGTAATGCTAGTTCACATACATGTCTGAAATTCTGACATGAAATGGTATCTCATGTGCTGCTCCTACCCCACAGAGGCAAAATGGGTGACCTCCTATGACATCTCCCTCTGTGACATGAATGGCAGGATGAAACAAATAATTTCTCGATATCTACAAGCAGACTAGCACAGTGGGGTCGAGCCTTGTCCCTGGTCAATGTCTGAAGTCTCTTAAAGGCAGTCTTTATCAAGGGGAATGCTATTGAAGCTTGATCACATGGCTACTATCGTTCTCTTTGGCTTTTCATTCTAGTCCCATGGCCTCTTTAACTCACATTTAAAAAATGTTGCTATGACCTTTTAAATGACAATCTTGTGGATTTCACCTATGTTACTGAGACTTGGCTCTGTGAATCTTCCGGCCTGCCTCTGGCCCAGCTTCTACCTATGGATTTTAATATTCTTCACGTAGATCGTGTTGCTGCCCACCCAGAAGGTGGGGTTGCCATAATATTCAGGTCCAGGTTTATTGGTACTGCACTGCTTATCAGTTACGACAACATCAAAAGGGAGGCGCTTTTTAAGCATTTTATTCTGTCTCATACTATTTTCATTCAGATTTTGCTTTCCTATCATCCTCTTGAACTTGATGCTGATTTCTGCGAGTCCTTGTAGTGCTAGTCACAGATCTTCAGCTTCTCTTTGCTAATCTCTGGATGCTCTGTGACTTCAATCACAAACCAAACGATGCGTCCTATTTACTGGTTTGTCATTTTATCTTAGCTATGAATGACCTTGCTCTACCTCAGCCGCTAATGTGACCCACCCATCAATTAGGAAATACTTTGGATCTCATTCTTTCTGAGCCTTCAATTATAAGCTATCACTCCTTGCCTGTCACCTGGATAGATCATTTTATGGTACTATTTTCTTGGGAATTTAAATCTTCTATCCCCGAATGGAAAATATGCCTTGTTCTTCAGCGGAGCTGGCACACAGTTCCCTGTGCTGACATTTTGACTCAGATGGAAACACACTGTCAGGGCCATCCAATGCCTGTATTTCTCATGATTTCTCAGCATCTGCTGACCATCTTGACCCATTTAAATTTCCTGAATCTAGGTCACATTTGTCCGAATCCTGGTTTGACGACCATCTCCAGGCTCCCTGCCTCCAACAAAAACAAGCTGAGAAATAATGGCGATCTTCCTACAGCCGTGCTGCTGTCGAAATTGCTCCACATTTCCTCTCTTCATCACGAAGTCATTTGTGAAGTTAAGTGTTTCAATTTCATGAATCAGGTGGAAGTCTCTCTTAACCAACACAGAGAACTTTTTAGAGTTGTGCACTCCAATTCATCTCTCCAGCATGAGGTAATTCCTTCAACTCAGTCCTTATGTGACTTCCTGTCCCTGGACTTTGTAGAAATAATTGATAATATTCAGGCACAAATCTGCTTTTCTGGGCTGTGGTCTCGCAGAGCCACCTGTTGCAGTCTCAGTATTTAATGAATCTAACTTATGGTCTTATGCCGATAAAGGTAAATCTGCCTTCTCTACTGATCTTATTCCCCTTTCTGTGCTTAAGGAAGCTATGCCCCTGATGGCACCTTTTGTTGCACAGGCAGTTAATCTCACGTTTCATTCTGGCCATATTCCTTCGATCTTAAAACACGCCTTAGTTATACCACTTCTGAAAAACCCTTTCCTGGATCCTTCCATTCCAGCTTCATTTCATCCCATTTCTATATTACATTTTCTGATGAAGCTTTTGGAATCCTTAGTGGGTCCCCTTCTAAGTTAATTTATGGAGAATCTTACTTTTGTTGACCCCTCTCAGTCTGGGAGTGTTAATTTTACTCCACCTCTCTGCCACCTTTGATACCATCGACCATGCCATCCTACCGGAGTGTCTTGCTGGGGGCGTCCTGTCTCGGGCAACTTAATCCTTGTTTTCATCTTTTCTGTCTGACGGGACCCAATTTATCTTTCACCCCCCTTTTTGCTCTTGCCCTACTTTTCTTATGAGCAGAGTACCTCAAGGGTCAGCCATCTCACTGGTCCTGTTTAATATCTACATTCAGCCTCTGACCAAGCACATCCACGCCAACGCCTTCCTATGCCATTCTAATGCAGACGAAACACAAATTGTTGTGCATCTTGACCTCTCTCTGGATGAGGCTGCATCCAGGATCAGAGTCTTCTTGGTGGCCATGGGGAAATGGATGTGCAATAACTTGCTCAAGGTGAATGGTGACAAGACCAAGGTGTTAGTGGTGGGCCCTCCCTCTGTTGCTCTCTAGACTCCTCTTTTCTGGCATTCTTCTCTTGGCCCTTTCCTTATGCCTGTACCAGTTGTGAAAGATCTGGGGATAGAAATGTCAGCCTCGTTGTTTGCCGAAAATCAGATTAGTGAGTTTGTCAGCAAGGTTACTTCTATCTAAAAATCCTGCGTATGGTTCTTCCGTTCATATGGTCCCAGCTAAGGGCTCCAGTGGTCTCCTCACTGGTTTTAACTTTACTGAACTATTGTAATTCTCTCTTTCTGTCGCAAACTGCATATCTGATTCAGTGACTTCAGGTTTTGCAGAATTCTGCAGCCCGAGCGACCACCTGATCCTCATATGTTCATGTATCTCTCCTGTACTCTGTCACCTGAATTGGCTCCCTGTGGCAAATCATACTCTCTTTGTTTGGTCAATCAGGCCTTTTATGGAACAGGGGCAGAATATTTGCAAGCTGAATTCCACCCTTATATTCCCGCTCTGGCCCTTCGCTCTGACGAGGCCTGTTTGGTTTCAACTCCCTGTTTTATAAACTCTCGTATTGGGGGCCTTACGCTTTCTATAACAGCCTCCAAACTATGGAATTATCTCCCTTTTGCACTTCGTGCCAGGGAGAATCACCTGCTATATAGGCACTCCCTGAAGACCTAACTCTATTTATTTTCTTTCTCTTCTGTTATGCTTCTTACCTGAGTTATCTTAGTGCCAAGATGTCCCTGGGCGTATCTTGTGATTTACAAATAATTATAACGTAACATCTTCGGTTTCTATTATCACCTTTTACCCCTTATTCCATCGTATTGTGATACCTTCTTTTTTAGGCATTTGGAGATCTAAACAAATCTCATTGGGGTTTTAGCGGTATACACGCTAGTCACTAATTACTGCTCACTTTGTGTTTTTACAATTTTTACAATTTGGAATTCTAATACATATTATAAATTTATCACATTGCAAATGTCTTACTTCTATAATCATTTGTGTGTCTATCTGATATTGCTCTGTATTAAACTTCTGAATCATGTGGCCCTAATTGTAATGAATAAGGCATGAACAGGACAAGAATATCATCTATATCATCGCATTATTATCTGGCATTCCATCTCCCCTTGACTCTGGGGAGTGTACACCTACGGTATTTGATATTACATTCAGATCAACATCATTAACAGTGTTAGATGTACCAGCCATCTGTGGCAACAATTGGGGCACTTTCCTTTTTTATCGCAGACCCTGTTCTTCTGAATATATTGACTCATTCTGGTGTTCAAGTCCACTATCTCTACTCTTATTTGCTTCAAGGAATTACATTCTACTAGGTCTTGTTCACATATATGAGAGGAATGCTGACATTAAATGATATCTCATATGCTGCTCCCAGCCTGCAGGGGAAGAATGTGTGATCTCTAATGACACTATATGGCAATCTTGCCGTACACACAACCTGCCCCGATTGCCCCAGTGCCAATCCCTGCTCTAATATTACATCCTTGAAACATGCTTGGAATTTTTCTTTTTACAGCCAACATAATCCTTATCTGTAGCTTCGGAAATAAAAGTGTATTTTTTGTTCGGACAATATGGGCAAATATATGCGCAATATAAATAAAAACAAATAAGAAATGCCTGCAAAAACAGCAGTTAACTTTAGTTAGCAAAACACAATCACCAGATGGTGTTTTCAAACAAAGGTTTGGAGAAGACCTTTTACAAAAAAACATTTCTACTTGTTATATCTGGGAAGAGATTTGTTCAAGGTCCTGAATTGCAGACTAGTCTCAAATCCCTGCTTGTCAACTTAAAAAAAAGTGTATGCTCCCGGCCAAATCCTTTTATCTGTGTAAGACTGGGCTCTGTGTTTTCCCCCCTTTTGTTTTTTTGTGTACATTGAAGAAATTGTCAACACCCTTTTACTAGAATGTATGAACTGTCCCAAATCAGGAGCTGAATGCTGTCCTGTCGTCTGCATCTCTCCAGGGGCTTAGATCAATGTCCGAGGTGTTTGTGAGAAAATGTGAGGAGTTAAAACTGAGTATGAACATTTATAAAACAAAGATATTGGTTTTTAAACCAAAGTTCAACAGGCGATGTGACCTACCCATTTTTGTTGTTACTGGTCACAGGCTAGAGCAAGTGACGTCTTACGGCAATTTAAGAATAAGATTTCATGATACTGGGCTGTGGTCTGGCCAAGTGGATAAGGCTCACACCAGCCTGGGAAAATAAAGCAGGGGGATTAACACACACTCGAGGAGTGCAGTGTCCCCAGCTATTGAGTTATCTAAAAAGCAAGCAAACTGCGCTGCACTGCTTGGTGCAGAATGGCAGGGTTTTGGTAATATTCTGATACTAAGGAGGGTGGAAAATAAGTTCTTCAAAAACATTCTCCTTCTTCCCCTGAGTTCTCCAAACACACTTGTGCACCTTGAGACAGAGGTTTGTCCAATTGAGGAGTTAACCCTGATTCTTCCTATTGTCTTTTGGGGTAGGCTGGGCAGTAAGGAAGGCCTTGTTAAACATTGTCACTTTTTGGCTTCCAGAAATATCTCAATGCCCTTTATTCCCTATACACTAGCTTGTATGTGAGTTTCAGGATGGGTACACTCAGGCTGGCTTGTTTCACAAAAGACTGGGGAAGTAAGAGTACAGGGATACGCCCTAAATGCAACTTGAGAGAGGAGACTGTGATTCATTTTCTGTTAATCTGTGGTGGGTATAGAGCTCTGAGAATGGGCTACTTGAGAGCCCCTCTTAGAGAGTTTGGTGTATGGTGCACCTCAAACGCCATGGCCTATTGCAGATGGATGGAGGATCGACATCATTCCTCCCATGTTGCCCAATACATTTTTTTTTTGGCGTGGCTTCGGAGGGTGAAACTGATAGAGCCTGCAGGCCAAGAAGCTGCTGTTAGATACATTATTACTTTCAGCTGCCACGCTGCACGTGGCTTGGGGCTCAGTGGACTTTTTGAGAAAGGCCTGGCACCGGAGAACTAAAATTATCGCTCAAAATTTGACTGAACATTGATGAACTAATGATTACTCTTGTACCCCTTTGGAGGATATGAATTGACATACACACACACACTTTTTAAACTTTGTCATCTTATGTAATGTGTTTTTATCTTTGTGTCATGTATTTTTGTATTGTATTTTATTGTATTTTATCCTGCATTACTGTTCATGGAAAATTCGTTTCCGAATAAACGTATTTATTGATTGATTGAGATACATTAGTCTGGTTAGTTAAACATTTGGATACAGCTTTATTCTTGGTACAGGGCCTGCACGTTAACTCTCTACTTACTGTAATGCTTTGTAATGATTCTTATCCTGTGTTTTTCAACTTGTGTCCTGATTATTATACACCTTATGTATAGAGAAAACAATTTCATCTTTTTATCTGTATATTATTCACCCATTATTGATTGTGTTTTAACCATCTTTTATTTTACTGTATGGTTTTATTCGAAATAAAATATTTGATAGATCCATTATCCCACTATGCCTTATCTGCCAAACTTGAAAGTTTATTTAAGGTATCCAGCACACACTGTCAAAAGCCTCACTCCTGATATTTCCTTAATATTTATATTAATATTGGCAATACATATGCTGGACACCAGTTTATTTCTCTCCTGCCTTACTCATGGCGCTGTGTTTTTAATTAGACTTCCCATGATACCATTGCGTATTGAAGACTCATTCTACAATATTTTCTGTGATATTATTGATGTCACTATGCAAGTAAAGGGGGCCCCACACACCATTTGTCACCCAAGGCCCTGCAAATCCTAGGGCTGGACCTGCATACATACACCCAAAGTATGCTTTTCTTTTTTTTTACACTTACCTGATTGCCACCTCCAATGATGATCTGGGTGTCCTCATTACATGGAATTTAGTATCCTCGACAATCCTTAGCGTGATCTGGCTGGGGAACTGGATTTTGTTAATACCCTACAGGTCTCTGCAGACTGAGTGGTGAGGGTTGAGAGGGTGGTGCTGATCGCTGGTAGGTAGACCATGTTTTGCAAAGATTGAGCATGCAGGGTCGAAGTTTAGGAAACAGAAAAAAGTCACATGAAAGAGAACACAAACCGACCCGAGCAGCACCAAAGGAAGGATCATCTTACATCAAAAGCGAAATAGGGCATGTGATTTAAAAGGCAAATTCAGATTGGCACAATCAATGTAAAACCACTGCACATGGGTTCAAATGACGGAGGGGCACTCAAATTAAGAAACTGTGATTTTTCTGCTTCATGCACCTGCATTGCCAGATGCCACGCAAAGCAGATATTTTGATTTAAAACTCCCGTTCTCCACTCTCTTCTATATAGTAATGGGTTTGCTATATATATGGATTATGTGCAACACCAAAATACACCAAAACCAAAAATGGCAGCCTTTACCAGAGAATTTTCATTTGTTTATAATACATGCACCATACATATGATACATGCTTAGAAAATAATTCCACCAAAATCAAGTTATGTTATCTGTTTGAGTGTATATTCCTCCAGTGTTTTCACTAAATGCTTTGCTGTGATGTCACTTTTGTTGAGTTGCTATATTTTGAGTATTTTCATTAAGTTGATTTCATATGTGGATTTTTACTTCATGTGCTCTTACAATGGTGGGGACACAATTAACCCTAACTCCTTACCCCATACTCTTCAATCCAACCATTCATCCATATTTCAGTCTCCAGCAGTGATAGCCTACATCAGTGAATGTCCCAGTTTATGTAAGAGTCTTCCAGCAGCTCTAGCAGTCCAGATTGGTGATAGTGCTTTTTTGCGGCTACCCTGCAGATAACCGTTGTGTCTATGCTAGTGAGAGTCTTAACAACAGTTTTGCAGCCTGGTCACACTGGCATTTTACCAGCGCGGGTTGCTGTCTTGTGTTTGGTGTTTTTTGCAGGAGCACTCTGCGCTCATTATCGCTCTGTTTTTTGCAAGAGAGTGAATAACGTAGTGACATGCTTTGTCCATGCTGCTGAACTGTTGGATCTGCCACTTGTCTGCTCTTCTTGGTCTCCCCTTATGCACTTGCTGACTGTTCAATTTCAACTGTTTAGGTGGTAGATTCTACAGGACAAATGGAAAGAGACTGGCTAGAATGGTGCTGGGCAGGCATGGTGTGATAGACAGTGCTACTTTGTTCACAAAAACAGGCATATGCAGAAGGGATAGGGACTGGGGGTGGGACCCTCCCAACTCCAACACCCCACTTCTGGGGTGTGAATGGCTGTGGCACCAACCCTGGCAGTCCTCCCACCCTCGGCTGAGAAGGGACCATAACCTCACCTAACAGGGATATCCCTGGGCCAGTCACAGCAACACTTTTTGTGGAGCAATTTCCTTTGTAATGGATGTTGTGTTGTTATTTATATCAAGATAAGATCAAGATAAGCTATACTATTTTGACCATAATGAATTACAAGTGTTATTATTGAGAGCTGAGCACAAATGCACTAGTTCATTTTGTGTCCCTTTACAAAATATTAATATATCATCTATATATCTTTGCAACAATAATGCTTAATTCTCATACTTTTTTGGATTACTGTATAAACATTTATTTCGAAATAGTTCATAAATAGATTTTCTACTGTCAGTGCATATTAAGCTCCAAAGGCTCATCTTTGAATTTGTAAAGAAAGTTCCTCATCAAATGAGAAATACATGTTTTTCAGAAGGATTTGTAGCAACTCCGTAATCATTTGATTCCTTGTATAAAACCTTGCAGATTGTAGATCACAATATGATTGATCCATCATAACCAAAGTCTCAATTCAATGGAAGTGTACAGTTACTACATCAAGATGTACTAACAAATTATATTTGCTCATGTAATGTTGTTGATTGTATTTATAGTTTCACTACTATCCCTCAAAGAGTAAGACAGCTGTGTAGCTAATATATTAATATTTTTTCAACATATTCAGAAACATGTTCTGCAAATTCCTCATTTACCATTCACTTTCTGTCTTGCTCAATGCTAATGTTTTTACTGGTGTTGATTGGCTATTTGTCGATCCATGATCTTAAATCCCTCATACAAAGTATCTATCACATTTCCATCTGGTAACTAAGTTGTAAATCACAATTGTTTTTTTAAACCACTATTGTCTGGTTTAAAGAACACTTTGCATGAGTCAGCTTGAACATGTTTGGTCAGTTCTTCATCAGCTCCCTCTAATGAAAGTAATGTCTTAATACTAACAACATCCTATATTTATACCTTTTTTGGGATCATTATTTTCTGTGGTACTTTTAATCTTTGTGTTTGCATTTTTTAATTACAGATTTCCTGTAATTGTAACCAACCAGCATACATGTCAGCAGTTTCCAGTTTTGTAGTGGAATTTAAGTAGGGCTTTTTTAAAGCCCTTATTTTCTGCAGATATTGTTTATTACTCAGATTAATAACTATTGTGTTGGCTTCTTTGATACCTGTATTTTATTCCCTGTACCTGGCTATGGTTATCCTCTTGCTTACTTGCTTGCTTACTCTTTTGTATCCCTCTTTGTCTTTCCTCCTCTTCTTTTTATGTTGGTTTCTACGTACAATTCTTTGGCACACAATTAATGAACTCTATAGGGCTGTTTGTATGTTTCTATTTAGAACAAATTATATCTTGACTGAGAGTGTTTTTTGTAGTGAGGAAAGTGTATGTTTTTTCAGCTTTCAGGATATGCTCATTTTGGTTCTCTTTTTCTTATGTTGTTCAATGGCTTACCTCTGGTATAAAAATGAGTTAACTTAATCTGATCTCTACCAATGGTTTGGACAGCACACTTAATCACATTTTATTTTACCTTAAGCCAATATTGTTGCCTCAGGAACTAGTGAATTGTTGTAAGATGTTACTTGTTCTTTTCCAGTTTGCAATTTAGGATGCTTATATTTACCTTCTTCTTATTTTTTGTTTTGCTTAAACCATTAAGTTTGATTATTTAATACAACACAGAGCACTGTAACAAAGCCAAGTGGACTTCTGAATCACACATTTCTGGAATTTGCTGTACACGTTTCATTCAGGACAATGTACAATGTTGGCAAATAAAGAAGGTTCATCAAGGAAAGAATTATTCTCAGCTCAAATAGAACCCTCAAAAGTAATCTCAATGTCTTTCCTGGGTGATACTGTCTCTTGTACAACGTGTCTCCTGTAATTGATTTCATGTTGGGTATATTGTATTCCTTATGTAGACACTGTGTGGATATTATTGCCAACATGTCTTAGAAACTCCTACTACAGTTCTTCTCAAAGCAATTCCCAGAGGTAAGGTAAGCTTGAAGACTGTTGAGGTGCCTTCACATTGTCTAATCTGTCTCCATATCTCCTTAAAGTCTTAAAATTATAATGTTGCAGCCCTCTTTTTGCTCCCCTCCTTGCCAAGATGACATGCACTTGTTACTTTGACCCTAATACTGAACCTCATCAATTGCCCTTTAGCTCAAGGTCATTTTAACATCTCAACTATCTGACTATGGGCTTTTACCTCCTCAAACTTCCCTCATCAACAAAAAGGCTTTGTTTGACTTACTGTTTGTCTGGCTCTGTCTGTCACAATATTTTCAGGGGAATTTGCACCATATCCCTTTGTTATTTTCTATTTCTTCTATTCTTGAAATGTCTCTTCTGCGTCACCTTCCTTTTTTCTGGTGATCTTATACATGCCCCCTTCTTCATCTACTCTGCAATCTTCTTCTCTCTACCATCTTCTTGGTTCTTTACATGTTTCACCTTTTCTGGTTGTCTATGCTTTTTCTCCAACTTCTCTTACGCTACTAACTCCTTCTGCAGCTCTAATATCTACTGCACCTCCAGTTCCTCATGCAAGAACAACTCCTTCTACATCATCAATTCCTCTTGCACTAAGATTCTTCCAGCAGCATCTACTAATCCTACACACCCAATGCATCTCTAATGCCTCCTGCGCTCAGTGCTCCACTACTCCAGACGCCAGTAGGACTGTATGCACTGCATAGGTTTTTGCAGTGGTTCATTCCATTCCTGTGGGCAGAGTCTATGGTAAGGTCTTGCAGCCGAGTGTTATAATCTTTTCTGTCTATTGTTAGTTGATTTGTCCTTTTTCAGATGCCTAGGGGTGTGTTAGGTTTCCCTGTGTCTTTTTCACTGTGCGCTGAGCCTTGAAAAGGCTGGTCCACCAGCAAGGTTCTCATTGACTTGTGCATGTACTTTTCATTGAGCTCTGTGAGTAGAGAGTAGAGCCATGAGGACCTGCTTCTGCACCATAGTCTGTGGTTCATCCAGCATGGGAACGGCAAGCTTGCTATGCCCTAAGAATCCCATGGGAATTGTTAGCGGGTCATCGACACATGCCAAATAACTGAGTCTAATACTTTCAAAGGGCAATAATGTTGGCATAGGCAAAGTGGTAGTCCCCTGCTCCCTACCCACAGTGCTGTGAGGGAGAGCAGCAGATCCTCCCTAATCTTCTTCGGGCCCCACATCATATTGTCACGGCCAAGCCGGGAAAATCATCACAGAGTTAAGGGTCAGACTTTGACATTAAGAACTAATTTTCAGCTCAGTGTTTGCCAGTGTTCTCTTCTATCGTGTCATGCATGTTTAATGAATGAATAATATATTGCTTTGTTTGTAATTCTGTTACGCTTCACATGCTAATTGAATCACAGTTATTGATGAATGGTTATACAAAGTTGTATTTGGACTAATAATACCACATTCTTTGACACCTGCATGGAGCTCATCTTCTCTAGTGGCGTAACGTGATTGAAAGGTGTAAAAGTCTTCAGTAGGCTTTAACGCCTTTCAATCATGCCACACCACATATTGCATCATTTGTATAACAGAGTGGAGGGGTGGAACGAAATTTGCATTTCCACCACTCCCTTCCTCTCCGACACGCAAATGCACCAGCATATGCACCTGGTGCAGATGCTGCAGATCCACATGGGGTCTGCCTGCTATATGCCACAATATGGTGATGGCACAATGAGAACCCTGTTGCAAGTGTATGAAGTGCAAGCTAGGCACGATGCTGTGTATGCTGCAGAGCATTAGGGTGCTACTAAGTAAAGCAAGCTTGATGACATTGAGAACGTGTTTCCAAAGAAAAATGTGGGGCTCCCCTGGGGGCCCTCCACTAATTTACCTCATGAAGAAACAGGGTTGCCTGATATAGGGGATGTTGTTGCTGTATTGCTTGTCTTGTATTGGATTTGAATATGGAGTAGTAGAGAGCTCTACGCGTTTAGATAAGCAGTAATTGATGTTTTGGGCCAGCCAAGAGTTTTGTCTGTGAAGTGGTTCCTGCTTGTCAAAACATGGTTGTGTGAACTAGGCCACACTGACCTCTGGCAGTCCCCAGCTGGTATTCGGGATTATGCCAAACAAATTGTTAAGGCTGATAATTGGCACAGATAAGACTGTGATCGAATGAGACTGGTATCTAACTCTGCTGTTGTGTTAGTCTATTGTGAAGTACAGAGCAACAGGCGCTATGAATCGTATTTAGATTTCATGAGGCGTAGATTGATGTGTATCCTGTACATAAAGCTGAGGTTCAGTATTCTACCAGTAGCTGTAGTATGCAATGCATGGAATGCGGGTGAATCAAACAAATGCCTGAATTGTCTACAAAGGGTTGAATCAGTTGTGCACATTTCCTTGGCATATCCCCTGTGAATTTTGTACAGAAGGATGTGTCTGAAACCAAGATTCTTATGCTTTGGTATCAGATCTTCTAGAGAAGCTGTGCAATTCTGCAAAAGGTCTGATGATGCCACAAATGTTCTTGCTGTTGCATAATATGTTGACAGAGCATGACTGAAAAGAATGGCTTTACTGAAACACTCCCCTGAAAGTAAAATCCTGTTGGTTATGTCCAGAAATGTATAACCTATGATTATAAGATGATGGTGATTATGTTTGACAGTATTTTCTAATTAAATATGCCAATGACCGAGTGTGAATTCTCATAAGATTTTAAAGATGAGCTTAACACACTCTTGCATTTTAAGGAGGATTTAGATTGGAGTTCTTTGTATCTCATCCTCTAGGATATTGCACTGCTCTCTTTTTATATTGTATTTATTATTTGCCTTGCAGGTTACTGTATTATTTATGTTTTCTGGATTTTATGGCATGCTGCCAAAATAAAGTTTTAAATGAATCAATAAAGCAGGCAGACCCCATGGGTTCGATTGTACACACTCCTGTACTATTGAAATGAAACCCTCCCCAACATTCTTGCATGCCGGGGAGGGTTTAACTTTATTTGCGAGCACTGCTTGCCTTGCGAGTAGGGCAAGCGAAGCTCACAAACAAAAGTAAACACTGTCTGGCATGCCGGCATGCGAGGCAGCGTTTACTCACTTTGCACCTTGGAGTGCAAATGTGAAAGGCAAAACGTGGCATTCAAACTTGTATGCCCCCTTTTTTTCCCTTTAGATTTGCACTCCGCAATGCAAATAATGAAAATGTAGTGGCAGGGAGATGTTTACGTTACAGCATAAATGCAATGGCTCGTCGCCGTCAAATTATGAATTTCTGGAAAATGAGCACTTATATTAACCACTTGCTGTTTGTATTGGACACAGTCATTTCTTGTATTATTGGTAGCAAAGGAATGAGACGTCAAAGCTAAGGTATGTTCTTTGATAGATTCTGTATGTGCCATGAAAAACATATGCATTGAGTGGAAGGAACTAATTAAAGCACAGTAGGAATTCACATATTGAAATATTTAATTAGTCTAAAGTGATTCTTTAAAAGAAGCACTGCAGTATCTGATTAGTTCCTCAATAATAATCAAAGGTACAGGTGTATGTGGTTTATTTTGCTTTAGCATTCTGCCTTGAGGTTCTATGAAGTGACTTTTCTGTTTGTCATTATGTCTAGAAGGTTTTTCCTGGTCTATAATTGCTGCCCTATCGTTATGGGGAAACCCATCATCCATAGAAAACCTGAAGATTCAGTACTAGAAAGTTCTGTACAAATCCGTGTTAGAGTTAAATAAATATAAATGATTAAACAAAGGGTGTGTTTTTCCATTTTTGCATTTGTTTTTCCACCGGAAAAAAATAAAAGTTCTGTTCATGCGCACAACCCAAACCACTGTATGGATTTGTGCCCAATAAGAAACAAGTCATCCACAAGCACTCAAAGAAAATCCTTTATTGGTTTGGCCCAAATCTATCTTGCATGATGTATTGCTGTTGACAAGCTTTTCAGTTCTGAAAGTCCTACATTGGTGATTCGAGAATCAAGTTCCAAATCAAAATTGAGAAGTACTCTAAGATGATATCAAGGGTGTTAATTATGCGTTTTTTAGGGCAGGGAGCATGTGGGCAAGGTGATGAAGGATGGTTGTTGAAGGTTTGGGGGTTGGGGATGGCGTAGTTTTAATGTTTTTTTATTTTTTTCTTTGTCTGTTGCTGAGATCGAGAAGCTACCTGAATGGCAAAACTATGACAAACTGAGATGTGGTAAAAGGTGTGGCTGCTATTAAGTGGGAGATAAGTATTTCAAGTTAATTTAGGATTTATTTTTTGGGAAAAAATGCTTCCTAAATTAACTTAAAATGTGTAAGGGGAAGTATTAGATGATTTCGCATTTCACATTTTTGCATTGAGCTCAAAACTGTCACCTACACAAACTATGCAGATGTCACCCAGATACTCCTACCCCTGACAGGCATTTATTACACAGATGTACATTGTGTGAACGTAATCTACACAATCATTCAGGCATGGATGGTCATCCACAGCCTCTGCCTGAATGACAAGACGGAACTCCTCTTAGTTGGTTCACTAGTCAACAAACAAAATAGGCCCCAAATACACCACTCTCAATATAGATTGTAGGATATAGGATAGTGTGCTGTGTGCAGATTGCTTGTAGTATGGGCAATATTGTGAACATTGTGTGGTTAGGTTGGCAGTGATACAATACTTTCTGAGTGGAAATCGGTAAGACAATAGTATGTGAATGAAAGGGCGTAGGGGTGCCGGAGACAGTGTAATGTTTGTACATTATGGTAACTGTTGCATTTAATGCTGTGCATATCCATTGCGATGTGTAGGTTGGGTAGGACTGCTGGTGCCAGTGATGCGTATGTGCATAGTGGTAGTTGGTGACATGCTGACATGCATGGTTGCATTAAGGTGCAGGGAATGTGTGCAAGGAGCACACCCACAGCAGCAATGCAGGTTTGATAGTGCATCAGGCACAGTGGGGTGACCTTTGGAGAATGGGTTTTCAAGCACATTGTAGATGTGCTACAGCATCACAAGTGAGTTGCAAAGTGTGTATTGTGCGTTCCGTGGTTGTGGTGATAGTTGCAACATGCTACAATTTTTGGCTTAAGGCAGGAGATGGTGCAGTGAGAAGTTGTGTAGTGTGGCCACAGGGTGCAGTGTTTACGTAATGTGAATATGGAAGAGGGTATGGTTGAATTGCATCTTATATACTCTGCTGCATGTAGATTTATTGAAGAAGGCCCAATGTTGTGAAGCTGTTGTGCATAGGTTGCCAGTGGCACAATACTTTGTGAATGGCAGTGGGTCGGGGTGGTGCATGCAGTGGTATGTTTGTGGATGCTGCTAATTGTGACACGTTTTTGTGAATGGGTGTTTTATGGTGTGGGGAAGTTGGGTAGAAGTGCTGCTACATATGTTACATGTGTGCATAATGTTAGGTGTTCACATGGTCACATGCATGGATCATGGTGCAAAGGGAAGAAGTACTGTGTGTGCTTTACTGGGATGTGGTCCTCACTGTAGATGGGAAAGTGCATGTGCCACATTCTGCCATTATGAGCATGGTGGACATGGAAATGGAATTGAGGGAAATAGGCAATAATTTGTTTAGGGTGTGTTGACAGGAAGGGGCGGTACTATTTCGTCCTAATACTGTGTCGTGAGGTGTGTCGAAAAGGAGAGATGCAAAGTGCCTGGTAATTTTGGGTTGGAAGGAGTGGACGCTTTCTGGGGCTGTAAGGGTGACTGCAGTTTCGTGGGATGGTTCGCCTTTGCACATATGTGGCATCCGTCACAAATGTTGCCTTTGTCGTGGTGCACTATGGAAGTCTACATTTGGGTTACATGTCATGTGGACGATTAATCCATCACCTGAAGAGGTTGCTGAACGCAATGATGCAGATTTTTCCTACTTGGTGGAAATCTGTCCATTTGTTTTTTTTTTTTAAACAACCAAAATGTCCCAAAAAATGTGTGATGTCTGGGTTCAGTCTGCTGACTCATTTCCCTGTTTAGTCTGTGGACAGGACTCTGATTGGCTTAGAAGGCAACGTGGTGTCCGCGGACATCAGGCATGCCCACTAATTGGATGGTGAAAAGCGTGAAGTGTGTCAGATTTTTGGAAACGCCTGCCATCATGGATTCGCGGAAATTGGCTTGTGTCCACGGACATCGCAGTAAAAACATATAAAAAACACAACATTGCACTTCTAAAACTTATCAAATAATCTCTGGGGAGATGAGGGGTGATGAGGATGGGAAGGGAAATGGCTGCAAGAAGCAAAAAAACAGGCGTTTTTTGCCATAAAAGTCTGCGAACAGTTTGGATGTTCGCGAACAGTCCTCTGCAATTCAGGGTTGGTGGAAAGCAGTTCTTAGATGGCTTATACCTTTGACACCACTCAATGAAACTGCATGAAATTATGCAATTATATTAATGACCTGATCCCGAATGATTTTGCAAAGTATGGTGGGATTCTGTCAAGAGGGGGCAAAATTAGAGGGGGGTCCCAAAATAATGTAAAGGCTTAAAAATGAGTTGCCATATGACAAATCTACACTTAAGTTGACTAACTGATAATAGATCCAGATATACATGTTTTTGCAAAGTTTGGTGGGTTTTTGTCAAGAGGGGGCAACATTAGAGAGGGGCTCCCAAAATAGTGTAAAGGCTTAAAGCATGGTTTTGCAAATGTGTCCCTGTTCTTATTTTTTGACATGTGTCATGATGTACGTACAAAAAATAGTGATATACCTTTGGTGACTGAGGTATAGCCTGTGGTCATGGACAGTGGCCACATTATCTGGGTCATGGAATGAGGTAATGATCCGGACAACACATGGGGTTAAAGTGGACATGTCCACCTGGGACTGGCTTTGTGGTAAAGTTATTCGAAATGGGGATAGGTTTGAAAAGGAAGAAAAATGTGCTTGTGGTAATATGGTCGCAGGGTTCTCTTTTCGCCTTCTGGAGCCTGCCATGGAAAGCGAAGAGGGGCCCTGTATGGAACCCCGCCTTCCCTTTCCATAGTGGCCATCTTGGAAAAGGATTTTCCTTCCTACACCGGGATGGTGCCAGGAATCCTGCACCGTCCCGGTGTAGGATGGAAAATCCTTTTTTTAGCCCCCCAGTATCTGCATTGGGATCCTAGGGTGCTAATGGCCTTCATCCCCCATTACAGGGGCAGGACTTGGGATAATGGTCCGGAGACCTTGTTTTCCACCCTTACTTCACTTGGGCTGATAACTTGGGATGCCAGGCCGGTATCCACCGTTCCAGTCCCTGGAACGAGGGATGAACGCCACAATATTCCCATTAGTATAAAACAAAATGCTAATGGAAATGTTGGAAAATCTTATTGAGTCTGTGTACTTTACTGAAAAATGTAAAGTGATGGAGTCTATACGTTTTTTTTTTTTTAATTTTGTTTTTTAACTGTGAAAGGTGGTTCCTAAAGGAACATTTCTTTTGCTGTTTTCGGATGTATTTTTTTTATTTTTTGGCAGGAGAGCTTAGAACAAAAGGTGGGGCGCGAAATGAGTGAAGAGGCACCAAACACTATTATAAATGTGGTGCCATTTGACAAATCTACACAAAGGTTTGCAAAAAGATTATAGATCTAGATACAAATGTTTTTGCAAAGTCTGGTGAAATTCTGTCAATAGGGGGCAAAATTTGAGGGGGGATCCAAAAATATTGTAAAGTCTTATAAATGTGGTGCAATTTGATGAATCTACACAAATGTTTGTATAAAGATTTTAAATCTAGATATACATGTTTTGTAAAGTCTGAATGGATTTTGTCAAGTGGGGGGCTAAGTTATATGACTATTGTATGTGCATACATTTGACACTTTTGAACAAATAAAACATTGGTGGATTTCCAGGAAACCTATGTAAGGAGCATTGGAAAGGACCTTAAAGCATGGTTTTGCAAATATGTCTGTGTTTTATTTTTTGACAAGTGTCATAATGTAGGTACAAAGAATAGTGATATACCTTTGGTGACTGCGGTGTAGCCTGTGGCCATGGGCAGTGGCCACATTGTCTGGGTCATTGAATAAGGTCATGATCCGGACAATCTGGCTACTGGCCATGATGACGAGGGACAACACAAGGGGTTAAAGTGACCATGTCCACCTTGGATTTGCTTTGTGGTAAAGTTATTCGAAATTGGGATAGGTTTGAAAGGGAAGAAAAATGTGCTTGCGGTAATATGGTCATAGGGTTCTCTTTTCGCCATCTGCAGGCTGCCATGGAAAGCGAAGAGAGTTCCTTTATGGAACCCCGCCTTCCATAGGACGAAGAATCCTTTTTTTAGCACACCGGGTTCCCGCTTTGGGAACCTAGGATGCTAATGGCCTTCATCCCCCATTAGAGGGGCTGGAATGGGAAGATAATAGTCCGGAGACCATGTTTTCCACCCTTACTTCGCTTGGGCTGATAACTTGGGCTGCCGGGCTGGTATCCACCGTTCCAGTGCCTGGAACGGGGGATGAACCCAAAATATTCCCATTAGCATAACACAAAATGCAAATGGAAATGTTGGAAAATCTTATTGAGTCTATGGGCCTCATTACACGGTAGGCGGTAAGGGTTTACCGTTACCGGTATTTTACCGGTACCGGTAAATCCTTACCGCCTTACTACGAGGTCCCATTGCGTGTTGGGGAATTAAACGCCTGCTTTTTGCAGGCGTTAAAAACCAACCCGCAAAGGGACCCAGGGAGCTAATTACGGTACCGCAATTTGCGGTACCGTAATTATCACCTTCCCCATTCCCATTATGCCCTATGGGGCAAAAATGGGAATGGGGAAGGGCAATGGTGGAAGGGGAATTACCGCCCGCCAACCTTGGAATGGGGCGGTAATTCCCCTTTCCACCAAAGCGGTGCCGGTATTTTACCGACATGAACAATGGCGCTAATAGCGCCATGGTTCTCCGCCTACCGTGTAATGAGGCCCTATGTATTTTACTGAGAAATGTAAAGAAGATGGAGTCTATACCTTTTTTCTTTTTTAGTTCTATTTTTTAACTGTGAAAGGTGATTCTTAAACAAACATTTCTTTTGTTGTTTTCTGATGTATTTGTGTTTTTTGGCAGGAGAGCATAGAACGGAAGGTGGTGAGGGAAATGAGGGAAGAGGCTACAAACACTATTATGGAGGGGCAGGTGAACAGGGGAAAATGGTGCACGTGTGTTATTTCTAAGGTAGGGGGCAGTGTTTCTCATGCTCCTTGATTATCGCAGTGCTGGTGGATCTTGGGGAGGAGGGATGGCATTAGCTGATGTCATTTTGAGATAAATAGAAGTTTTGCTAAAAGTATGTATTGTGTACTAGATTGTTAATGGATAATGAGTAGGGATAGGTGTAGGAGCTATGCAAGGGATATTTTGAAGTTGAAAGTTCCTAGATCAGTAGAAAATGCAGTTCCAAACAGTTCGCAACTCACAGATATTATCGTTTAGTGTGGACAGGTTCTCGGACACGTCATCATGCCGCGCGCCAGTGTATGGTCATGTGGCACTGTCCGAGAGGTTGCATAGAAGTCAAATGTTCGTAGATGTCAACGGCTGCAAAACCAGTTGAAATAGCTGCAAAACATGTATAGAAGTGTTAAAATTGATTCTAGAAGGTGAGAAATGGCAGAGTTTTAAGGTGACACTTTGTAAATTGGACACAAATGTTGCTATTTTGGGAAAGTATGATATTAATAAGTTGTAGGAAAATAGCATCCACTGGTAAAAACCCCTGAAATTCACTGAAAAAACTTTGTTAAAGGGATGTTATGGTTAAGTTGCAGTAATAAAAACCTATGAAATTCAATGAAAAAACTTTGTTAAAGGGGCGTTATGGTTAAGTTACACTAACAAAAACCTATGAAATTCAATGAAAAAACTTTGATAAAGGGACGTTATGGTTACAAGTAAAACCGAAAAACCCCGACACTTGCGCCACCACCGTGCACTGCTAAGACTAACACCCAGGACATCAAAGATGACATCACAAATGTCATTGATGAAAAGGGGCAAAATGTGGGTCCAACAAAAATGTGTGATATCTGGTTCCGTTCCGCTGACCCATTTCCCTTTTTGCTCTGCGGACTGGACTCTGATTGGCCAGGAGAGGCACGTCATGTCCACGGACACCCAACGCACCCACTGATTGGCTGGAGGGAAGCGTGATGTGCGTCACATTTTCTCGAAACGCCTGCCATATTGTATCCGCGGATATCTACAGATAGCGCGGCAACGGAAATGGCTGGAAAACATGTTTTGGGCATATGGTGTTGGGTAGAGGGGCTGCAAATGGTGGGGGAGTACAGATGGTTCATATGATGTATTTGTTTAGGTGGAAGAAGACTGTCCTATGTTCACAGTGTCTGCAGATTAGCAGTTTGCGGGTAGGTCCTCAGGCGATCTGGTTATGTGGTGACTGCAGGCAGACTTTATTAGGGAAGGGGAGTGGAATCAAGATGATATGAGGATGTTTGTATAGGCTGTATTATGCTGTGGTGTTTGAGGCCAGCTACTAGACTGTTGGGTGCATGGCCACAGGCCATGCACCCAAGAGTCTGCCCACTGGTTGAAGTACTGTAATAGTATGTGTAGAGAAGTGCATAGGGCGTGTGACAGCTGGGTTATTGGACTGCCCTGGGATTCATGGGTGTATAAGAGTCTGTGCAGTGGGTGCAAGTAGTGTAGTTGTGTGTGAACTGAAGTGGATAGGGACTAAGGCGGCTGCCTTCTGTGTGTGGGTTGTGGCCAGTGGCCAGATTTTTGCCTACATGGCTGTATTATTTTGCAGTGGCTGTGGCCAGGCCCTAGACTCTTGGGTGCATGGCCAAAGGCTGTAGGCCATGCACCCAAGAGTCTAGGGCCTGGCCACAACCACCTCAGCATAATACGGCCATACATTCAAGAATGTGACAGTGGAATATGGATTGCGCCCAAGAGTCTGCTGACTGGTTGCAGTACTGCAATAGAATGTGTACAGAAGTGGACATAGCTTCAGGTGGCTGGTTTATGTGTGTGGGTTGAGGCCAGTGTAGGGATTGTTGTGTACACGGCTGTATTATGTTGTAGTAATTGTGGTGAGCTAGTGGACTTTTGGGTGCATGGCCAGAGGCCATGCACCCAAGAATCTACCGATTGGCTGCAAGTAGTGTAACATTTTGTGGACAGAAGTGGACAGGGTGTGTGGTAGGTTGCTTGTTGGACTGCCTTGAGATTATTGGGTGGATGATAGTCTATGCAGTGGGAAGTAATTGTGGCCAGCTACTGCAGTCTTGGGTGTATGGCCAGAGGCCATGCATCCAAGAGTCCAAGAGATACAAGGATGTTTGTATAGGCTGTATTATGCTGTGGTGTTTGCAAACAGCTACTAGACCCTTGGGTGCATGGCCAGAGGTCATGCACCCTAGAGTCTGCCCACTGGTTGAAGTACTGTAATAGTATGTGTGGAGAAGTACATAGGACATGTGGCAGCTGGGTTATTGGATATTGTGGTACTGAAGGTGCAGTAAGATTCCAGTTGGTATACTGTGGTTGTTTATATTTAATAAGTGTTGAAAGGTTTCCTCAGAAGGACTTTTATATTTGGTGGTGGATTTCAAATTGAGTAGTAATGGGAAGTAATATTGTAGTATTATGGTTGCAGTTAGATGCCAGGTGGTGTATTCTAACTGTTTAAGTTTCTCCGTTTTGCAGGGTATGTCTTCAAGCACGTTCATTCTTGTTGGTGGATTTACATGTTTCACTCTTGTGAAGTGCTTTTGCAGCACTATGGGTGTAGTCACATGTAGTTGTGTATTTCTTGCATTGGTATGGCCATTGTTAGACAGCTGTTGCCTTATTCTAGCAGTTGGTAGTTTCAAAGGTGATTGAGGAAGTTTGTAGGCACTCGTACCCAGATCAGTGAGTGCATTTTGGTTTCATGACTATTAAGTTGGCATTTGCAAGATTTGCTGGAAATCTCTGCTTCAGAGTAATAGAAGTATTATTGCATTCAAACCATCCATATTTCTTTTTAAATTACACAGTATAGTGACCTGCACTGGTTGTGGCACCCGTGTGGTAGATTATGCCTACTGTTGTGAAGGTTTTCTTGCCAAGGGATACTTGCCTGTGTGTGAAGCTAGTAAGATTGCAGTGGTTTTTGCTACCATCTGCATGTATCATAAAAGCATAACTATTATATATTGGCTATCTGATTGTATCTATAAGGTGAGACGATTGTCGGAATTGCAAGTAGTACATAATATGCCATGGTTTGCATTCTGTACGAGCTGCTGTAAAGGGATGGATTCACAGTTAGGTATAGATACGTACAAATAGCACTAGTTAGGGACTTGTTCCTGCACCTCATGGCTGCAGAGAGTGCATGTATGTTTCCACATGTATGAAATCTGGAGGATTTCATTTATAGGTATGTTTTTGTTTCCAGTACTTGCGGTAAGTACATTAGAAATGTGTGTGGATATTCTTTTGTGTTTATAGTGAATCGCACCATTCCTGCACAGAAGTCCAATTCCTGCCTTATTCCTGAGACACTAAGGGCCTCATTACGACCCTGGCGTTAAGGATTTAACGGCGCCGTAAATGGTGTTGGCTCCATTAAACCCTTAACGCCTAATTATGAGGTCCCTTTGCAGGGACCCGCAAACGGACTTTGGTGCTAATAACGGTACTGCAATTTGCAGTACCGTTATTAGTGCCTTCCCCATTCCCATTGAGCCCTATGGGGCAAAAATGGGAATGGGGAAGGGCCATGGCGGCATGGGGAATTACCGCCCCACCAACCTCGGAATGGGGTGGTAATCCCCCATTCCGCCATGGCGGACACCGGCATGGACCATGGTGCTAATAGCACCATAGTCCTTTGCCTGGGTTGTAATGAGGCCCTAAGTGTTGTCAGGATTGTTTGTTGCATTTCTGTGAAGGAGAACACAACTGGTCTGCACTGTTTAAGTAAATGATTTCAACAATTGCTGGCAATTGGAATAGAACATTGATTGCTATATTTGCATAGCAATTTACACCAGTTGTATTGGAAAATTTGAATGGACCACACAATTCTGTGTCTGACTCATTTGATGGAAGTACATGTGCTTTTTTAAAGAGGTAGTTGGGTATGCATTTGCCTTTTCATAAATCCTTCTGTGGTTATGGTAATTGATGGAGTACCAGCTGCTTTCAGTTTCTTTGGAGGTACTATTGGGAGATCATGTATACGTTGTTTTCACACTACTTTTCATTTACAAAGTTTTCCTTTTTGAGGAACAGGGTACATTCTGAGATGGGGTGTGTGGAGCGCACATAGTCAGTTGTAGTCTACGAAGCAAGGAATGTCAGCCTTCACTTTACTTGCATCAAAATTGACTAGAAATAGTACTTCAAGTGTACCTAGGCGTGACAGTGCTACGTAACTCATGCCTTCTTTAAAAACTGTGCTGCCAATGTCAATCAATGCTCAGTCTAGGGTTAGACCTTGCGATTTATTAATAGTGACTGCGTATGCTAGAGACAGAGAAAACTGTTCTCTGTGTACAGACATGTCTTTGAAAAGAAGGAATCAGGCTGTTGAGCCTCCTATCCTTTTAACTTCTGAAAGTTCGTCAAATAAATATTGGCAAACTGAATGCTTTTGTCACATGGGTATGTCCGGAAGCCAACAACTGTACCAAGTGCTTGATTAATGAAACCTTGCTCCACGTCAAGTTTACGCTTTAGTATTACTCTACAGTTTAATCACAATGTTAAAATGTTCTGTAAACCAGCTTTGTTAGAGATAGTGTTTTCTATGCTATTTAGTCATGCTGTCGCTTGTTGACAGATAATTATTTTCATACTGTGCACGTGCAGTTTGTCTGTGGAGTAAATTTGCACTATTGGTTGCAATTCTTTTTTCAACATTGTTTCACTGAATTGTGTACAGCTTGTTAGGGTTGGCATTAAGGACATACAGAACACTTATTCACAAGAGCCCTTTAAGACGAGGTAGCAAAGCTCAGAGGTGGATGGCGATGCATAAGTTACTCAGACATCAATAACCAAAATGACTCAGGAATTTTGGCAAAGTGCTTTTCTGTTTTAATATCAATTGTCTAAAAGAGAGAGTACAAAAGACATCATCCAACGCTGCGCAGCTCACTCTCCAAGTTTTTAACAAAAAACATTTATTTTATAACAAAAATGTGTCACTGCTGACATATTATGTGGCAAACTACAAAACCTATTGGCACCTGTGATTGGCTCTCCATGAACATCTAAGTAAATGTTCTATATAGCCACTGGTTATGATTGGGTACTTAAGTCAGGTGGGCATCAGTACCCACTCCCAATAACTGGTCACTATTCTCGTTGCTAAATACACAATGATTCATTCGGTCTTCATACTATACGGCTATTCATTATACAGCCCACTATGCGGTTTGGCACCCTTGTACCCTTCTGGAATAGCACTATCAAGTAAATGTGACTGAGGTCTAAGGCAGTGCATCATGGCTTATGTTAGTTTCTAAAATATCCTATTCTGAATGGCTTTCAAACTCAAATAAATTATGCTGGGGTAGTGTTCCTCCTAAACCTTGGGATGATAAGAGAACTGAAAGCCAATAACACTAGATATCAGATTAGGGGTAAAGGGAGAAAGACATTTATGGTTGCATACATAGTTAATGTTAGATATATCTCTGAAAAAACATGGAGTAAATGCAGAGTTATCATTGATCACAAACATTAAATAATGGACTTCAAATGGTCTTGAAACAAAGAGAAAATATATTCACCAATGAAGAGATAATGGGAACATTTCAACATTTTGTCGCCAGTTTTTAGCAGAATGAATGTCGTGTGTTTGTTATTTTATTCATATGTTTTGAACTTGTGCAAGGAGTACAATGTTTTGCTTTGAAAAAAAATATTTAGTTGGTAGTTGAAACTGTTGATTTGTTTTTCAATTGATCTTATCTTTATCTCGGTAGGTCATCCAGAAAACAGTTCAGGGGATGAACATGTGGCTTAAATCTCTTGCTCTGATCCTGATGCTTCTCTGTTCTTCATTTATTTACTGGAGGACAATCGGCATACATAATCGACACTATCTACAAGCAACAAGCATGATCATTACTGATTCTCAGCCAATCATGCTGGAGACACCCAAAGAATCTGGCATATTCTTCATTGAGACGACAGATAGAATGTTTCCACCAGCTCTTGTGACATGTTCTGTGGAGTCAGCTGCTCGGACATACCCCAACAAAACTGTCTACTTCCTCATGAAAGGGCTCACCAATGAAATATCCATAAATCTAAACTCAAATTACACTGCCTTGTTTGTGCTGGCCTCCATGAACAATGTCAAAATTCTTCCTTTGAGTTTTGAAGAGCTGTTCAAAAACACCCCATTATCCTCTTGGTACCAGAAGGTAAGGCCATTTTGAGTGATGCAGTGTGTATGATGTGGGAAATGTGTCTCATCATTAGTAACATGAACTGTGACACAGGTGACTGACTATATTAGGTCCAAGGATGTAAATAAAGATGTGAGCCATACTCAAAACAAAAACATGTTTCTATATATTCAAAATGTTTCCCGTCAAGGTTTTACATATAAAACAAAGTTGATTCTCTGGATGCAAAAATGGCTTTAATTTATAAGACACGCACATTTTAAGCTTTGGCTAGTAGGTGCCACTGAAAGAGCTAGCTATAATCTGAAAGTAGAGATATTTATTTGAGTTGGAACACACACAATGTTGGCGTTGTTTGAATTGTTGCCGACTGTGGTGGATCAGAATAAGAAGCTGAACACCTGGTGGACATTTCAAGAATAGTTTTATTTAAACTGTAAGAAAAAGGCATATCTTTGCCTATTGCAAAAGGGATTACCCTGCCTATCTGAAGAAACTAAAGGTGCTTGTCTGTCATCAGGAAGTCAACAAAACATACATGTCCTCAGTCGGGATTAAGTTCTACTAAACACTACCACTACTATGAATAACTCAAATGAGGGCGAAGAGAATATCTGTTCTCCTGGTCTTGCCTTGTCTTCTGGTAACTTTGTAATAAACATTTCATAGGTCAAAGAATGTACATTTCTTAACACAATCATTCTTGGTATCTTTTGCTATTTCCTTCATGAGCTCCTTCAAAAATACTCTTGTCTCTTGTCCCCTCTTTGGGGCCCTGTTTAGGATAGTTTCCTTTAAATATTCTCTCTCTTTTTTATCCTTGGTCGTATATCTCTCACAGACTTTAAACTCAACTTTCTCCAGCTTTATTGTGAATTTATCCAACTCAAGACGTCGCCTCTCCTGGCTTCTTGATATTGAATTGCATCTTATTTAATCTTGTACACTTGACACTTTTGTATAACAACACTTTTTACTTGTCTCTATGCTTTGTTCTCTCCACTATCCACCTCTGAGCTTGTTAGGTCTTTCCCCTTCTTCCCAGGGGATTCATTTCCAGTCTCTTTTATTTTGCGACCCAATGTAATTCATTACATTTTTAATGGGTCTTTTGTATGCCCAGTCAAACTGTTCTTTTGTTCGTATTTTGTCCTTATGACTAGGACAGAATTCTATCTTCATATAATGTTTCCCCAGTGCCTTCCGGCTTTTCCCATTCTCCTGTGTACCTTCTTGTATGCAGAGGAACGTTGTAAGACTCAGCACTCACTCAGGTATCCAACTCTGTGGTCTGGCTTCTCTGTAGTTTTGTTCGCCAGCGTTCCATTCTCATTTTCGCTGCTATTAGCTTGCGTCTACAGACGCTGGCAGCAGGGAGATATCACTCCTGGTTGTGATGGTCTAGGCATCGTTAGCCAGGCTGCTCACCCACCATGAGATGCTCGTGGTTACGCCACCACCTGGTACGGTACTCCTGTCCCCACCCTGGTAACAGTTTCTTCATTATTTCTCTTGCTGGCCTTCTGGCATCTCCAATCTGATTCCTCTGCATCTTTGAAATGCGTGGGCTCCGCAGCTTGCCTTAGCTCCACATCTCCAAGGCACAAACACATCAGGTGGCTTCCCCTGCGTACCATACCCTCTCCTCTGTAATCTACTTGTCCCAGTTAACTAGGTATGACGTTCATCCATCGCCCATTTTCGTTCCGCTGCACTTTTTGCTGACAATTAGTTGCCAAATAAATCATTGAAAAACATGGGGTGGGAGGTGGTAAGGGCATATAAGTGGTAGAGTGGAATAAATAAAGGGGGCTAGGGCTTTAGTGCAAATAAAACTAAATAAAACATGTGATTTGGCCAAGAATGTTTGGCAAAAAAAGCAGCAAAGAAATAACTGGGGATGCATGAACATAGAACTGTTGAGTACACGTCTATCCTTAAAGAGACACATGCTTTTCCTTTGCAGGATAAGTTTGCTCCAGCATTGCCTGTAGCCAAGTGTAAAATGAACATATATTTCCTCATTGCAGGCAATCCCATACATGCCAAGACGGTATTTGGTTTAGGGATTTCCTTGATGGAATGAGAGTCCTTGTTCCCTTAAAGGGGAGTCACTCCCAGTGAGTTCCCACTTTCCCAGACCCCTTGTTGCTGTGCAGGCTCAGCTCCCTACCATCAAAGGTGGTGTCTACCCTTTGGGGAGAAGGGATGAATACCTTTGGTTCGTCACATCACCCTTTGACCACTCAAGGCAAAGCAAGCTCTATGGCCTTTCCCACCCAGCTTCTCACCCTTCTCTACCAACAAATATCATCCTCGGAACTCATTGAGCTAGCTCTGTGCTTTCTGAAAGCATTTTGAAAGTTAATGGTTTTCTTGCAGCTATAAACTGGCTAAAGCAGCTACTGATGAACTAAAGCTGTATTAAAGAAATGTGCCTTCAGCCACTTGATATACAAGCAGTAAGTTTGTCTTGCATCTGTTCCTTGCCCAGAGCTCCTGTACAGAATAATCATTAAACAATCTAAAAGTGTTGGATCTTTTAACTCATTTGCTATGCACTGTCATAATATGTCCAGGTACAAGCACTGTTTGCCTGTTGATGCCATTTATGGCCATGAAAGACCATTATGACAGTTCCTAGAAAAGCAGATATCATGCCTGCACTAAAGCCAAAACTATGGGCTTTGCCACTGCTTGTTTTTTTAAGTGACCATAATGCTGTTCAAAAAGTGACTTTACTATCCAAGAAGACTGGTGAATCTAATTCATCAGAATTGGTGACTCTCTTTGTAGCAATCACTACTGCATTGGGTTTCAATTAAAACATGTGCTTGTTAATAGAATATATCTCCTTAAGTACATAGGACATATTTTAATATGTAATTGCTTTGTTAATAGTCTTTTATTGGAATTCCATCTGCCTTCTTTGCAGGTGCAAAACCCAACAACCAATGCATTTCAGACAGGAGCAGTCCATCCTCAGGGCTATGTCTAAAATACAAAATAACACTGTTACTAACTTAAAAAAAATAATATATGTATATATTCACTAACAAAAGCATTGTTAAAGGAACATTATGCTTAAGTTGTACTAGTAAAAACCTATGCAATTCAATTGACAAATGTTGTTACATGGACATTATGGTTACAGGTAAAACCGAAAAAACCCTGACATTCGCCAGTTATGTTAAGCTAAGCAACCATATCTCGTGCCACCAGTGTGCACTACAAGGACTAACACCCATGACATCAAATTTGCCATCACAGATGTCATTGGCATCACTGATGACATCACATGTGGATTTAGTTTTCATGGAAAGCATCCACAAGGGATTGTCAATGTAATGGTGGCAGAAAAATATCAAAGATCAGTGGAAGAACTATCATGAGATAAGTAGTTCATTGCACAATTCATTGCTACACTCACCATTGTATTAGACTTCCTTGCAGTACATGAACCAACTCATGTGGACACATAGCCATTGTCAGCACCATGCCCCATAGAAGTGTAATCTTAAAAATGTTCCCTTGTTACATAGTGAAATCATGAATGCTTTCGTTTTAGAGTTTTGGGTACTGTGAAACATGTAAGAGGTAGCTACCATTGCCTTAATAAGTACATAATTGCACGACTGCACAGAAAACATAAGGACACCACAATGCATTACATGCTCTGCGGTAGCGGCCATGAAGTTATGGTTAAATTGCTATACCCATAGGAAGAGCACTTTTTGGGCGGCTTATAATTTTGCTCCCTGTGGACGAATCAATCCTCACCAAACTTTGCAAACAAAGTATATGTCCCACTCTGATTTTTTCTGCAAAGTTCAGCGAGATTTGGTCCGGGGGGGGGGGGAAGTTATACGGGGGGGTCCCACATTTTTTTTTCCCATAGACTGAATGGAGAAAAAAATTCGGTCGTGCCTACAGCCCAAACTGCTGGATGGATTTTCACCAAATTTGCAGCAGGAGTGGCAGCTTGATCCCGGAAGCGTGCTTTTGTAAATTTGGTGAAAATACATCCAGTATTTGTTTTTTAAATGACCAAAAAGTAGGTCACAAAAAAATTTGGTGACATCTATGTCTGTTTCACGGACACGCTTCCCTGTTTGCTCCACGGACAGGACACCGATTGGATGATCGGCTTACATCATGTCCATGGACTTGCGACATGTTCTCTGATTGGCTGGTATGAGGCGTGAGGTGCGTCACATTTTTTCAATGCACCCGCCATATTGTTTCCACGGACAGCTGGGCGTGGAAGTGAGCATAAATCCAATTTTGGGGAGTGTGTTGGTGTGTATGAGTGCTTGGAGAGGGTGGGGGAGAAAGAGATGGGTCAAATGCTGTATTTGTTTAGGTGGGAAAAAGACTGTGATGTGTTTGCGGTGTCCACTATCACCGTGGTTGTCCGCGGACATACTAAACACTGAGCGCACTACTAGCTATTTTATCTTAGTATGATTTCGGTTTTAGGTCGTTAGAAGAGCATTGGGTCAAGAGGGTATGTATTGAAGTGTTTGTGCGTTGGTTGTAATTATGTTTTTGGGTTGTGGTCATTTGGTAGGTGTTTGCTTCTATGGGTGTGTTATGCTGGGGTGGTTTTGGCCAGGGCCTAGAGTCTTGGGTGCATGGCCGAAGGGCCATAGGTCCTGGCCACAACCACCGCAGCATGACACACCCATGCTACCCAAAATTTTTACTCTGGTATGTGGGCTGCTTGGGGGATATGTTTTCAAAAATGTGTGTACTTATTGGTAGTGTAGTAGTGTTTATAGGATAGTTAGATGATGTGTGTTAGTTTGTTTGTTGGATTGTGTTCAGAATGTTGGTATTGAAGACTCTAGGCATTTTGGGTTGAATATATTGGTGATGTGTTCGTTTGCATGGCTGCGTTATGTTGCAGTGTTTGTGAGTTGAATTATTATATACTTACTGTTTCGTTTGTTGAGGCTGTATGAAGAGTTTTGGCCAGGCCATGCAGTCAAGATTGTACTGTTTGGAAACAAGCGCTGCAGCATAAGAAACCCATGGAAGCAAACATTTTGGATTGTGGTTTATGATCAGGTGTTTGCTTGAATGGGTGTGTTATGCTGTGGTGTTTGTGAGTCCAATCATGATATACTTACTGTTTGACTTTTTGTGGTTGTATGCAGTTTTTTCATGACATGGGTAGTTGGAGTAGACATTTTTTTCAATCACTGTGATAAAAGAAAAAATCACATGCTAGTGTAGGTAGTTTATAATGAGTATTGCATTGCATTGTAGTCATTTAGGTATTTTGTCGACCCTCATAGTTAGTACTTTGGGAGTACTACAGTTCAAACCAGTGTACTGTGCAATTTGTTCAGTTCCTGTGTTTGTTGATTAAATCATTGGGTCTGTGGGAAAAAAATCCATGCTGGATTAAAAAAAAACATTCAATGTTGTGGTACAATATATTTCTTTCATTGAGTTCAGTAGGAGGAATTGAATATGTGTACGGTTTTTGATTTGGAAGTGGTGGTAGTATTGTTGCAATTAGATAGCAGTTGATCTATTCTATTTGTCTATTTCTTTTTCCATTTTAGTGGTATACATTTATCTGTTTATTTTTTGCAGAATCTTGAGGCAGTTAGATACCTGTTGGTGTATTCTAACTGGTCATAGTTTTGAAGTTCAAGTTTTTTTAATGTTCATACACAGATTAGTTATACAATTTTTGTTTTCAGAATATTAAGTAAGCGTTTACAAGATTTGCTGGTAATCTCTGCTTTAGAGTAATGTTAGTATCATTACATTCAAACCATCCCCAATTCTTCTTTATATATGCAGTGTAGTGACCTGCATTGGTTTTGGGTCCTGCGTGGTAGATTATACCTATTGTTGTGAAGGTTTTCTTACCAAGTGATACTTGACCATGTGTGAATCCAGTTAGCTTGCAGTTGTTTTTGGTACCATCTGCATTATAATGTAAAATCATTTCTATTACGTATTTACTATGAGTCTGTATTTGTAAGGTTGAACTATTATCAGAATTGCAGGTAATACATAATCTGCCATGGTTTGCATTTTGTACAAGTTGCAAGAAATGGAATGGATTCACAGTTAGTTATGGATACATACAGGAAGCATTGATTAGGAACTTCTTCTTGTACTATATGCCTGCAAAGAGTGCATGTATGTTTCCACATGTATGAAATCTGGAAGATTTCATTTATAGGTATGTTTTTGTTTTCTACTACTTGTAGTAAGTACATCAGACATTCTTGTGGATCTTCTTGTGAGTTTATAGTGAATTTGACCATTCCAGGACAGTAGTCCAATCCCTGCCTTATTCCAGAAACACTTTAAGTTTTGTCAGGATTTTTGGTTGCATTTCTATGAAGCACTAACATTTGCAAACACAATTGTTGTCAATATTTGGTGTCAATTGGAATAGAATATTGATTGCTACATTTGCATAGCAATTTACACCAGTTGTATTTGATAATTTGAATGGACCTGACAGTTCTGTGTCCAAGTCATTTGTTCAGAGTGTGTGTTGCTTCTTTGAATTGGTAGTTGAGTTACTTTGAGCAGTAGATTCTTCTTTGGTTGTGGTCCTTGATGAAGTATTAGCTTCTTTTACTTTCTTTGGAGGAATTGCTGTGAGATCTTGCATAGTTTGAGTCTGAAGTAGTTTTCTATTACAACGTTTTGCTTTTTGCAGAACAGGATAGGTCTTTAGATGGGGGAGAGTGAACGCAGTCTATTGTATTCTAGAATGCAATAAATATCAGCATTTACTTTACTTGCATCAAAGTTGATTAGAAATAGCCTGTCAAGTGTACGTAAGCATGATAGTGCTACATAGCTCATGCCTTCTTTAAAGACTGTGCTACCAATATCTATCTATGCTTTATCTAGGGTAAGACCTTGTGATTTGTGAATAGTGATTGTGTATGCCAGAGTTAGAGAAAATTGTTCTCTGCGTACATATATGTCTTTGAAGAGAAGGAATCGAGCTGTTGAGCGTCCTATCCTTTTAAATTCGGATAGTTTGTCAAAGAGAATATTGACAAATTGAATGTTGTTGTCACTTGAGTATGTTTTAAAGCCAACAACTGTACCAAGAATTCCATTAACTAGTCCTTGCCCCACGTCAAGGTTACGTTTAAGCATTAATCTACAGTTTAAAGATAATTGTAATATTTTCTCCAAAGCAGTTGTGTTAGAGATATAGCTTTCCAAGTTGTTTAGCCTTGTTGTAGCTTGTTGACACATGGGTAGTGTTATACCATGTACGTCTAGTTTGTCTGTGGAGCTAATTTGAACTATTGGTTGCATTTCTTTTTTTTAACATTGTTTCATTAAATATTAAACAGCTTGCAAGAGTTGGCATCAAGGACATACAATTGACATTTTTGTGTGCTAAGTGTTCCATGACATCAGTAGCACATGAGTTATGGCCATAGAGTGCATGGATGTGCCTGGTTTTGTGCTTCTTGAGATAGTACACCAACTCTAATACTTTTTAAAATGTTGGCGTATGTAAGGTCTGCAGACTGACGCATATTTTCAGTTAATTCTCTGTATTGGAAATGTTGCCAAAGTTTGACATTTCCTATGCTGCCAAGAGTTTTACGGCACGGTTTGTGCCCTAAGGTTTTAAAAATAGGTTGACCTTTCACTGGTGTTAATTGAAGAAGATCTCCGAAAACAATAATGTCTTTTCCTCTAAAGAGCTGTTCGTGGTCTGTTTTGAGGACTTCTTGTAATCTGAGGTGAATCAAAGCCAACATTATGTTGGAGACCATGCTCACCTCATCTATTAGCAGCATTTTCATTTGGTTGAAAACTCTGCGTAGTTCCATTGCAGCTTTTGTAGAAATTCTGTAAAAGTCTAATTAGTTTTGGTGTTCTACTGGAAGGAGTAGTAATCAGTGTAAAGTGACACCACCCATGTTGTAGGCAGCTAAACCTGTTGGTGCAGTTACAACAGCTGACAGTTTGTTGTTTGTCAATTGCTGGATGAACTGGCTGATGATTTTGATTAAGAATGTTTTGCCTGAACCAGCTTGACCACTCACGTATAGCAGTATAGGTTTGTAGTCTTGGCAGGTACAATTTTTATTTTCATATTGCACACCATGTTCAATTTGTTTTGTTACTTCTTGAAAAATGCTACGCTGCTCCTTGTTTAGTTGTGAATTCAGTACAGCAAAGTATTCTGTAGATTGCT
Source organism: Ambystoma mexicanum (assembly GCF_040938575.1). Classification (NCBI taxonomy): domain Eukaryota; kingdom Metazoa; phylum Chordata; class Amphibia; order Caudata; family Ambystomatidae; genus Ambystoma; species Ambystoma mexicanum. The sequence goes on along the minus strand of NC_090932.1, from coordinate 479,962,402 downwards.
CATACTTACACATGGTGTTTTCTACTTCTGTAATGGCTAATTCTGCCTCATTTGCTATTAGTGGCTGTCCAAGTGGTTCTTGGCTTCCTGTTACAGGAGGTTGACTACTGTCAGGAGTGTCCAAATTCAGTTGGGTCTGGAGTTCTTCTTCATGTTGCTGTTCATTGTGTAACATTGTTTGGTACTGTGTGAAGTTTACATCTTTTATAGTGCTTTCATTTGCTTTGAAAGCGTCTTCATAGGAGTCATAGGTATCTAGTAACTCTTCTTCTTTTCTCCATTGTTTAAAAAGTTGTAGCAGGGACATGTAATACAGTTCTTTATGTTGAGGAGTTTTTAATGACAATTAGATATAATTAATTAAGCTTTGTTTGTGTATAGTAGAAGGTTGCCATCTGTATAGTTGTTACTAGTATGTTGTAAAGCTATTGCATTTTGTAAGTGGCTTTCACCTCCAAAATATTGTTTCTGGATATGCTCTATGTCTTCGATTAGTTGTTTGTACCATGTAGAAGATTGTAATTTAAATTGGCTAGTGCTAAAGCAGGACTTTTGGCATGGTACAGTTTATGGACCAGATTTCTTATAGTTGGATGATGTGCTGATATCATTTTGATATGATGGAATGTGCTTTTGCAAATTGGTCCAGAAATGCAGGCTAAAGAATGCCCTTGTAGTCCTGTGTATTTGCGCACTCGACAGGAGTCCATATTTTGTAGTAGTTTCATTTTGAATTTGTCTTTGCCTTTCACATACTGATTGAGGAACTGGCATAAAGATTTGAAAGATTTTTTGGCAATGTTACAATTTGATGTGCACAGGCATTTGTAGACCTGACGTATATGGCCAGTTGATACTGAGTTTTCTGGGGATATTTTTGTGAGCAGCGGTTCTTGTTCCATAATTATTACTTTTTTCATACCCTCGTCTATGGCTATGTATGGCAATTGGGTTTATTTGCTTTTGTTTGTATGCTTCTTCATTGAAATATGGTTATGTGCTCGTGGTGTGACTCCATTCACCTCCACAGATGTTTGTAAAGCTATCTTTGCTGATATTCCATTTATGGAGAAGTCTTTTTTGTAGTTTAGTACTTAGTTTTGTTAGTGGTTTCATTCTGTGTAAAACTAAAATAAATAGTTTCTTTTGAGAAGGATTACAGTGTCTATGAGAGCTTGTAGGATGAATTTCCTACGGTTGAATTCACTAAACATTTTGAATTTTTTCCACATGACTTGACCATTCATTGTGGCAGCCTAATCAATAAACACTTGTTTTCAAATGTCCCTTAACACTAAGGTGTACATATTTTAAACATATGTGATGCAAACTGATTTGCAATCCCACACATCTCTTTGCAACCCAGGTCTTATTTCCAAAGCCATAATTGAATTGTCAAAAATAATTTTCCTTAGAATTGCTGGGCACAAATCATTGGGTCTGGACATCATTTTCCACGGGCCCTTTTGTTAGAGAATCCATGTGCACTGTGACTTTCATTTACATCTCTGCAGCAGTATCTTTTTAAACACAATACATGATTTTCTGCAACCTAAATAATGTCAACGTATATGATCCCCCACCAAAGGTATCAAAGGAAACATATAAGATTAAGATGCTGGTTATCTGTAATTTTGCACAGACCTTAACACAGAGCTTTATCATTCATTAAGTGCAAAATGGAGTCCAAGCAGTTCAGATTTTAACTTGCCCGTGGTTGAGTTTTATATTGCAAATTATGATAAAAATAAGTTGGTATGTACATTCTCTCTAAGTTTCTATCCTTAAAACTGCTAGTTACATTGTGACAACCACGTATATGTTACCTTTACTTATTCATTTAAACTCTGCTTGGTAATATTGAGAACAGCCTGCTCCAGTCTCCCCAGCAGCAATAGGGCCTTGTTCATGGGTAATGAGCCATTCTTGCATGGAAGCCCGAACTCCTACTTTAAATATAGCGCCTTGGTAACTAGTATTGACATTTTTATCATTATCTTTTCCGTACATTAGTGGTGCTGAACTGACTTATGTGCTTTTGCATTTAAAGTCCACTGGGCTGCATAATTTTATAAATGATTTAAATATGTGTGTTAACTTCTTCTGGCATAAATGTGCATTTAATGAAAGTCTGTGTAAGCAGGCATATATGAATATGGCATTAGATGTATATATTGACACATATTCAGATAATTAGTTTATCACTAGCTATGAAGAGAAGTGTATTGTGGAGTCAACAGCTACATATTCATATGTCACAATCATTTCAGGGCCAAATGCAGAATGCTTCCTAATTTAATCATGGGCTGGGCAGTTCCTGGCATATGTTTGTCTTGCTGTTAGAGAGATTTCTCACACAAGTGCTAAATTCCCTCTACCTTAGATCCCTGCAGCTCATTTGCTATATTTTGGGACTTTGAACTTTTCATTTTCAATGGGTTTTACTTTTGTGTTCTTTGGTTATGGAGTTTTAAAACAACTCCATAGCCATCACATGTTTCTGTGTGTCACACAGCACCTTCAGTACAGTGACACAGGGATGTCTTTCAGACTTCCCAAGGTTTAAATGACTTTTCTGGGACTGATTACTGTCTCCCAGAGCATGTAGAGGTAAATTTACTTCACTAGGCTCTTTAAAATTACAGACCGAGCACACACTATCTTCCTATAGAGTGTTTGAGGGGTTGTCTCGCATCCCCTGAGTCAAAACATTCATGTAACAATCAAATGTTACCCCTTTTCCTACTTTAAACGGCTAGTGGCAGTGGTTTAGATCAAACTACCATGATTTTTCCTGAACACGAACAATGGTAGCTAAAAGTCGGATCAGCATGTTTTTCAATATGGCGCCCAAGACCTATCTGTAAAAACAGACCCTGGTCGACATTTTTCGCCATTTCTTTTAGGGAAGGACCTTCTTGTGTTTGTCTCTACATGCCAAACCAGGTTTGGTCCCTTTGTTCGTTGGCCTTTAGCAGGCTTCAGTGCTGAAGCCCTCCTCTGGCGCCTGAGTGTCTGGGGTGGACAGGATGTGAGGTAGGTGCCCAAAACTCCCTCTGCTTAGTCTCCTGGGAGACCTGAAAGCACTCTGGCATAATTGCCCAGCTGGCTGTCCGGCAAGGGCAGTCACCCTGCTGTTTGAGTGACAACCAGGCTGGAATGAATGGGGGCAAACTGTTTAAAAACAGGTCTCTGGGACTTGGAAAGCAGATTCGACCACTGGAACGAAAGAACTGAAGACGAGTTGAAGGAAGAAGACTGCTGCAACTCCTGGACGACCGGTGAAACCCTGCTGCAGGTCCGAATTGCCTGAAACTCCATCAACAGAGAAGCCCTTCAAGGTTAACTTCTTCCCTTGAGTTTGGTGGGAACAACCAACTTGCAAGCCGCCTGGAAACTGTCCCCTCCTGGTCGAATTTTCTACAGAGTGCTGTGCAAAACCGGATAGCCCGCGGGAAGGATACCAGTTTGTGGTCTTTAAGGCACTCACACCTTAAACCAACGTTTTGCCAAAACTGTGGCCTCATCCCTGGGCAGTGCAGAGACCTCCCGACATCCTCCTTCTTGTCCCCATGACTGAAGCTCAGGAATAGCGAGATCTGCTCGAACTGCCAGGAACAACTGTCTCAGCTAGCTCTTCTTCACTTTAAAGGTACTGTGCAAAAGCAGTCCGGAAATTTTTTCGGCCACTGTGAAAGTTTGTGAAACTTTCAAGACTTCAAAGGCTTATCCTTCCCTAAATATTCGTCAAACTTTTCGCCTAGCCAAATTCTTCTTAACTCTGTGGCAAAGACTTAACCGTTTACTACCAGAACTGTGCTATCCTATACAAAGTCTCTGAACCATTGACTTTGGCCCAGGCGTATGAACTGAATTCCTGGTTGTAGTTTACTGAAACCCTTTTGCCCTGAGTATGCAAGTAGTTGTGGTGTTGATTCTGATAACCTTGTCTTTTTACCCCTTTATTAAGTATCTGAAGTGTCATTTTGCTCCCACTTTAGGGGAGCTGAACTTGTTCAATACTTATTGGTTGAGTAATTGTAGTATAGTAGTATATGATTCTGAGCTGCTCTTGCTAGTTTAATGTTTTCAAACTGACTGTGTAAATAAATGTATATTCTTTTACCAAGAAACCTTGAGTAAAGGGTTTGTTTGAATCACTGTATTTGTTGGTCCTATGTGTAACTTGTTCTACTGCTCACTCAACTCTTGAGATAAGTCTGGCTGCTCAGCCACTGCTACCACATAACTGTGTAGTACAGGCTTGTACCAAAGGTGAAATTGTACTGACACTTGTAGTTTTAATTGCATCTAGTGTTCCCCAATGGGTACTGCATGTGATTCTGCCTAACGCTTGCCCAGCTGTTTCTGCTGTAATGCTTGACGTTCTTTCATAAAAAACAATGTTTGCAAATGACAGCTGGAAAGGAGGTTGATCTCACTAGATTTTATGACATCATTAAGGAAAATTGCTTAATTTGCAAGAGCACACCCGGCCCCTGTGCCCTTCTAGTGCTGCCACAGTTTGGTCTTCCTTAAACCACCAAATTTCACATAATATTTGATGTTTTTTGATGTCCTCTTCTGGCGCATTCCAATGACTGATATAGGCATTGAAAGTATTGAGCAAGCTCAATTATGTGTACTTACTGGTGTAATATTCAGAAGTCCTGCTTTCGGTCACTGAAAAACCATTAACATGAAAAGTAAGGGTTGGACAGACACCACATTTTCGCTCCATGAAGAAAGATTCCTTGATAAATTGCTCAATTTGCTGGCATCCACTTAGAGGTCATTGGCCCCCCAACCCCCACTAAAATCCTACTGTCCCCAATAACCATGTTCACCTTACGTAGAGTACAATCGAATTCACTGCTTCCTTCACTTCCATCACGCTGGCCAAATCCACCACTCCTCCTTGCACTTTTCGATCTCATTAGTCCAGTATTCAGTCACAGTCTATAGGGAGTTGCCTTTTCACGAGTGAGTGTTGCAAATTGGCACCAACATGATCCTCACGATTAGGAGGAGGAAAACCACCGTTTCCAGTCTTTCACTTTGCTGCCATTAAAATTCTACTGACTTGGTACAGAAATGGAAACACCCGCTCATGATGATTGTTATTGCTGTATTTATGAATGCATTTATGTATTTATTTTCCTTGCAGATTGACCCAAGCAAGCAGATCTACTGGACTCATCATGTGTCTGATGCCTGCAGGGCGGCACTTGTCTGGAAGTATGGGGGTATCTACATGGACACAGATGTGCTCTCCTTGAGGCCAGTCCCAGTTGAAGACTTCCTGGTGGCAGAACATCCTCAATCCTGCAGCAGTGCTGTGCTTGGCTTTCGCAGACATCACCCCTTCCTCTGGGACTGCATGGTAGATTATGTAACCAATTATAATGGGGACATATGGGGGCAGCAAGGGCCGATGCTCTACACTCGCATGGCTGCAAAACTATGCAAGATGCCAGACTTTGCCAACGTGGGAGATGCTATGTGCCAGAACTTTTCCTATTTGCAGCCAAAGCGGTTCTACCCCATTTTGTATCCTTCCTGGAAAAGATACTATGAGAAATGGGACAATACCGAGAGTGTATTTAATTTGTCATATGGCCTCCACTTCTGGAACTATATGAACAGGGAACACAAAGAGGTGACGGCAGGAAGCAACACTGTAGCAGAACACCTTTTCAAGAACAACTGCCCTGTAACCTACTACAGTTTGGTGCAGAGGAATCCCAGCTAAGTGACTTGTTTTAGAAAGTGAGACGAACCAAAGAAAACTTTTTGAAAGAGGGACTTAGATTTCGGTGATCAATGTATTTTGTATGTCTGTATTGTATTCCTTGTTACTCTGCAAGGGACGGCACGAACAAGCTTAACCTTGAATTTACATTGCCTAATGGAACCTTTGGATAAAGGGGCCTCGAGTAAAAACCTGATAATAAAAGGTCTCAGATTTTCTATGTGTATGCCTATTTTATATAGCATTTTTTCATCTGAAAACAGTTTTCATTCTGCTTAACAAAGTGCCACCTACATGTGTTTTTATGTGATGTCTTCCCCGCAATTATGGCATTACTAATACCTTCTCCGTGCAGATATTCAGTTTCCAAGAATCTTCAGTGCAGCCAAGAAACCCCCACATACCCACAGCTTGCAGCATGATTATGGTTTCCATTAAGACAGCAGGTTAAACAATACGCAGCAATATGTTGCCATCGTTATGTATAGTGTAATGTGCACAGTCATAGAGAGGTCATGCAATCTATGTGAAATGTCCTGTCTTTGGAACGTACTGTGTTACACATTTCTTTGAGATTGACCCTTGATTGGACTGGGGTTGGAAAGATTGCTAGAGCATGTATTGGGACGAAATTTGCAATAAAGTCTAATGATCCTTTGGTTGTGTAGCCCCTCTTGCAAACAGTGGGGGTGGATCCCTTGAATGCCTCCTCTGTAAATGTGTATGCATGTTTTGGGGTGTTATGTAGTTCAAACCTAGCTGTAGAGTACCCGAGCTATGTATCACAAGCGATTGAAATCATAAGGTACAATTATATGAATGCAATTAGAAAGATATCCTATAAAAGGTACATTTGTAAGGATGTAGAGATCGGATAATAAGAGGGTTACACAGAGGGGATATAGGTTAGTAAGGGAATGTCAGAGACAGTCTTGATTAATTTGGTGGTGTATATATAGATGTGCTTCTGTAGAAGATGTGTTCACGTGAATTTAACACAATCGAGTACGACCTTTCAAACTACACTTTCGAGACCTCGGGTTCCCTTGCCTTCTTCTGAGTGGTGGTTTCTCATAGCACACACAGGATCTATTATCAGAAGTTGAGAATTATGACCCGGAGATGTGGAGGAAATTCAAGATAATGTGCTGCTTCATGACCATTGCAAGAGAAATATGGCTTTGCTGTGCACACTGTTTATATATTAGCACCCAAGGTGTGGGGGAGCAGCTAATCAGGTTCCTTAAATCGTGGACTGAAATTGCCAATCTCAGCCTGCATTCTATGGAACCTGAAGGCAGCTTCCTCCGCCTTTGCCTTGTCTTCCCACCCACCCTCGCTTTTCTTTTTTTTTAATGCTCCATCCACCCCACATCCCCACTTACCTCTTTTCATTGGCGGTGGCAGCCCCTGTGCCACCACCATGCTTTTGCTGCCATTCCACGGCTACCATGGAAATGGAAGAGTGGCTCCATATAGAGCACCACCTTCCATATCCATGGTGGCCATCTTCAGATAGTTTTTTCATTCATTGAAGTGGAGGCCACGCGCATCCCGTTCAAAGAATGAAAATACTTTTCTTTTTTTTTTAACACCCCAGATTTCTGGATTGGAAACCTGGGATGCTAATAGCCTTAAGGCCCTCTCCAGTGTGCTGTATCGGGTCTTATTGGTCCAGGCACCCTTGTTAACACCCATTCTGGCCCATGAGATCGGTCCGAACACTATATTCTGGACTGCCTCAAAATATTCTGGAAGGAGAACGTAGTAAAGGGTTTTGGTATTCGGGATGGTTGGGAACTATTTCAAACGAGATCGGCATGATGTTTATATACCAAAATTCTCCTCTGTAAAATGTAACCTTAAAAGCAAAAGGAGTGCATTCCTGGCACTTATCAAAAGGTGAGCAGAGGTACCTCAAAGTGTGCATCAGAAACGCTAATATCACCGGCCTGCACGATGCAACAATATAGGTGGCTGGAGTGATGGAAGTGATCATGAGGTGCTGAACTAAGTTAACAGTAAGTGACATCAACGGAGGATGTATAGACAGATACATCAGACAAACATTTATATTTAGTTTCTTATTATAAAATTGTGTTAAACATTTGCGATGTATTCAATATACATTCAATAATGTTTAACTTGTACATTGAATTGTATAGTGGTAGCCTAGGTACACTGTGTAGTGACATGTGGGTCGGGAGTTGTACATGGAGACATAGTGGATGGGGCAAAACTGTAAACAACAGTGGTCCTCTCTTCAACTATATGTATGGGACATGCCATGCATTGCCCAGGACAACACTGAGAGGGAGATAATGCTCCAAGTAGAACAATGAGCTTCTGGAAGCATATGCAGAGTGAGAATCAGAGGACCTAGAGTGATTATAATCAGACACACCCATTGGAATGACAAGTAGGGACACATGCACATGTTCAAAAGAGGGCTTGCCATAGATTTGCATGCATTTTTGATAGACCACTGAACATATATTCTCAGTTTAACAGTTTAAGTATTTGTTTGATTTTGACCCCGATTGAATATTGTCAATAAATTATACATTTTTTCTTGCACATCAGCATTTTTCTGTTTAAATAAAACTGTATTCTAAAATTGATTTTTGAATGATTGTGATAATAAAATATTGATGAATTTCCATTACAACATCTGCCTGTAAATATATGGGTATATTATTTTGCCCTAACTAGAGATCAAAAGCGCATACCTTCAGAAAGTTTTCTCTGAATTAAAAGTGATTACGTTAAGTAATAATGTTCAACAAATTCACTCATGTCTTTCACTTTGATAGAGCTCGACATGGACTTGTAAGTGTTCTAAATAGAGATTGTTACATGGACTTGTAAGCACTTTAAATAGAGCCCAGCCCACGTTCATATGTTTAAAATAGGGGTTGAAGGATAACTGAAGAATTCATGTAAAGGTATGGGAGAATTTTTGCATGACAGCCTGCTGAAATAAAAGTACATGCAATCATATACATTGATGAACACACTTAAGGAAAATGACATAACAACATTTTTAAATGTTTGAAGATTCAAACTGTAAGTGAGTTTACTTTACATAAATCTCGGGAGGATAGCTCAAGGGCAACTTGCTTGTCCTGGAAGCAAGACGACGGACGACGTGGAGCAACACAGGTTTGATCCCGGGGTCCACTCTTAGAAACCTCTGGTTAATAAGCTTGTTATAAATAACCCATTACAATTACATACATTCTGGAGTTGCCACGTAAAATATTGCATTCAAATACAGGCTGATTGTCTACAGAAGAAAATAAACCTGCTATTGTCTCACTAATAATGATATTGTCAATACATATAAACATTAATTCGGACAAAGCATGTCACAATAACTATTTTAGAGAAACTATACAACCTTCTCCAATTTGTGCATTGTAATTATTTTCATAACTTATCCCATTAAATTTTGTTAAGAACATCAAATAGACTCATCAGAAATTCACAGTATGCATTTCACTTAATTTTCTGTAACAATATTCACACGTGTTGACATCAGATACAAATTAAATAGTACACATTTTGTTTGATTTCCAGCAACACCCTTGACCATGGAATTTGACTCTGTGTACTGCAGGGTTTCTACATATTTGAGTTCTGATAAGGTGCGGTCTCTCCACATTTTAATTCTGCTGCTGCAGGGATTCACCACCTTTTGAAGTTGTGTACTGCAGGGTTTCACCACATTTGAATTTTGATGACTCTTGATGCTGTGGGGATTCTCTGCTTTTAAGTTTTGCCAATGTGAGATCTCTCCACATTTTCATTCTGCTGCTGTGGGGATTCACCACCTTTTGAATTTTCATAGTTCAGGATTTCGCCACATTTAAATTTTGATGATTCTTGATGCTGTGGTGTTTCTCCACATTTGAGTTAGAATTATGTAGCTAGAATTATGGACACTTGAATTTGCCACCATGATGCCTGTCTCATTGAACTCTTCCGCTGTTGACTATCACCTCTTTGAGTTTTATTCCTGTGAGATCCCAAACGTTTTGAGGCTCTGCTTCCTCTGAATCGTGCTACCATGATGCTTGTCTCGTTTGATCTTTGCTGCTGTTTATTGTTGCCACTGTGGGTTTTGCTACTGTGTCATTTGAATCCATTTCAGACTGTGCTTCCTGAGTATTGCCACCATGATGCTTGTTTCATGTGAACTCTGCTAATATTGAGTGTTGCCACCTTGAGTTTTGACACTGTGAGACCTTAAACGATGTTGGCTCTGAATTTAACTTCCATGATGCTCATCTCATTTGATCTTTGCTACTGTTTGATTTTACAACTTTGAGATTCTATACTTTGAAATCTGAAACCACTTTAATCTGTGCTTCCTCTGAATGTTGCTACCATGATGCCGCCTTCTTTTTGAGCTCTATTGCTGCTATGTGTTGTCACTTTGGAACCAGACTCTGTGAGCTATGTACCATATTGGGATCTGCTGCCCCCGAATTGTTGCCTTGTAACCACCACGCTTGAATCCAACATAGTATTTTTACTCAACAAAAAGACATTTTACGAACAAAAGGACTTATGCTTGTGTTATCTGTTTCTTATCTTACAATTGTGTATGCAATTTTGCATGTCAACAGCATTTTAGCTGTTGATGCATGTGTCCTGCTTATAATGATCAGCAGAGCTCTCAACTGTACACAGTTGCTCTAGGGATTGACAGGCTACTTTCATCAACTTCACCCACTTTTGTCCTGCACCCCATAGAATACAGCTGAGCCCCATGAATAATTTGGACCAGCTTTCACATAGACACTGACACATCATTCTTCCTAATGCCTTTGCAATATTCTCTTCATAACTAAAATCATTTGCTGTAGCCTATAAATCTCTGCTTATCACCTATTTAGCAAATAATGATCACATGCATTGTATTGCTCCCTTCATTTACATGTCTGCTCAGATTACGTTCTTCCGACAGGCGTTTATCCACTGCAGCACTTCGTGGCCACACCAAAGGCAGTAGGCGCTATACAAATATCAAATAACATAACAAGTGTTGGCATCAAACAAAAACATTAGATTTATGTATTGCTTTCTTATTCTAGGGGTGATTACACTCTAGATATGAGGCATTGTTTGTTTCTAGTTTGGGCATGTATATAAAATATAGGGTATGGTATGTTTTGCAACTTTGTCTACAGGGGTGTGTTTAGGATGAAACTTTTATTTTGGAGAGCACAAAATATTGACTCATTGAAAGAGTCATACAAACATGAGAGTGGACATTTGCATCAGCAAAGGAATTAGCCCTTCTTTTTTACTTGCCATTTGGAGTAACTCTTAAGGTAGAGTCCTTTCTTTTCAGCACAGTGTTATTTGGAAAAATGACGTGTTATTTAAATTGATGTTATTTTCTAATGAATTAGGGAAATAAACGAATGCCCTTTGTATTCCATTTAAAGGGGTAGATCTACAAATAATGTTTTTCCTCATTACACAGACACGGTAGTGGCTGTGTAGTTACGGTTAAGTTGTAGTTTCCATAGGGAGAGCCCTTTTTGGGAGGCTTATAACTTTGCTCTCCCTGGATGAATCCTCACCAAACTTTGCAAAAAATGTACATGGGTCACTCTCAATATTTTTGCAAAAACTTCTTTTTTCCCATAGACTGACTGGGGAAAAAACTTTGCTCATGCCTACAGCCCAAACCGCTGCACGGATGGTGAAAATCCATCCAGAAGTTTTTTTTTTTAAATGACCAAAAAGTAGGTCACAAAAAATTAGTGATATCTATGTTCAGTCCGTGGACACACTTCCCTGCTCGCTCCGCGGACAGTGTCCTGATTGGCTAATTGGCTTGCGTCATGTCGCAGACATGCAACGTGTTCGGTGATTGGATGGTGAGCGTGAAGTGCGTCAGATTTTTGGAAACACCCGCCATCTTGGATTCGCGGACAGCCACGGAAAGCGCAGTGAAACTTGATGGAAAAATACTATTTAGTAAAGTGTGTTGGCATGTAAGACTCTTTGGGGAGGGTGGGGGAGTAAGTGATGGATTAAATGTTGTATTTATTTAGGTGGCAGGCACCCCTGTTGTGTTTGTTCAGACTGCGGACAACACAGGTGTCCTGAAATGTTCATAAATAAACAAAATGGGGTGTCCTGAGGACACTACGCCTGTATGTATGGTTCGTAGGCAAGTTGAAACTGTTGTAAGAACACATCAAGTGTCCTGTGATGTTCATAAATAAACAAAATAGGGGGTGTCCTGAGGAAGCTATAGCTGTTCGTACTGTTCGTAGGCAAGTTGAAACTGTTCTAAGAACACATCAAGTGTCCTGGGATGTTCGTAAATAAACAAAATGGGAGTGTCCTGAGGACACTATACCTGTTTGTACTGTTCGTAGGCAAGTTGAAACTGTTCTAAGAACACATCAAGTGTCCTGGGATGTTCGTCAATAAACAAAATAGGGGTGTCCTGAGGATGCTATACCTGTTCGTACTGTTCGTAGGCAAGTTGAAACTGTTCTAAGAACACATCAAGTGTCCTGGAATGTTTGTCACTAAACAAAATGGGGGTGTCCTGAGGACGCTATGCCTGTGTATATTGTTTGTAGGCAAGTTGAAATTGTTCTAAGAACACATCATGTGTCCTAGGATGTTCGTAAATAAATGAAATGGGGGTGTTCTGAGGACGGTAAACCTGTCTGTATTGATCGCAAGCAAGCTGAAACTGTCCTACTATCTCAAGTGGTGTCCTGAAATGTTCGTAACTAAATGAAATGGGTGTGTCCTTAGGACGCTATGACTGTCCGTATTGTTCGCAGGCAAGTTCAAACTGTTCTAAGAATACAGGCGGTGTCCTGAAATGTTCGTAAATAAACAAAATGGGGGTGTCCTGAGGACGCTGTCCGTATTGTTTCTAGGCAAGTTGAAATTGTTCTAAGAACATGTGTCCTGGGATGTTCGTAAATAAACAAAATGGGGGTGTCCTGAGGACGCTAATCCTGTCCGTACTGTTCGTAGGCAAGTTGAAATTATTCTAAGAACACATCAAGTGTCCTGGGATGTTCATAAATAAACAAAAAGGGGGTGTTCCGAGGATGCTAGACCTGTCCGTATTGTTCGCAAGTAAGCTGAAACTGTCCTAAGAACACACGCGGTGTCCTGAAATGTTCGTAAATAAATGAAATTGCTGTGTCCTGAGGACAGTATGCCTGTCCGTATTGTTTGCAGGCAAGTTGAAACTGTTCTTAGAATACATGCAGTGTCCTGAAATGTTCATAAATAAACAACATGGGTGTGTCCTAAGGATGGTATGCCTGTCCGTACTGTTCGTAGGCAAGTTGAAACTGTTCTAAGAACACTCATAATGTTCACAGACATTAAAAGTGCCCATATGGCATAGTAAAAATGTTTGACTCTATAGGTGTGATATGCTGCAGTGATTGTGGCCAGGGCATAGAGTCCTGGGTGCATGGCCAACTAATAACTTTGGTGCTTAGAAATTTTCTCTTGTCTATGCACCCAAGACTCTATTCCCTGGCCACAACCACCGCAGCATATCACACCCATAGTGGCTTATACCTTTGGGACCCAAGAACACATTTATAAGCAACAAAGTTATAAGCGAGTATGAGTGTGATATGCTGTGGTGGTTGTGGGCAGGGCCTAGAGTCTTGGGTGCAAGGACAAGACCAAATTTATAAGCACCAATGTTATAAGCTACTATGGGTGTGATATGCTACAGTGATTGTGGCCAGGGCTTAGAGTCTTGGGTGCATGGCCAAGACCCAATGTATAAGCACTGAAGTTTTAAATCACTATGGTTGTGATTTGCTGTGATGGTTGTGCTTATTATAATATACATACTGTTTGGTTTAGTAACTGGAGTACATATATTCCTTGTTAATTTCTGTGAGAAAAGAAAAGATCATGTTAGTATTGTTATTTTGTAACGACTTATAACATTGAATAATCAACATTTACTTTTTTTTACCATCATATTTAGTAGATTACAAACCAGTGTACTGTGCAATTTGCTCAGTTTCTGTGTTTGTTGCTAAAATCATTGGGTCTGTGGGAAAAAGAATCCATGTTGGATTTAAAAAAACCTTTTTTTGTTATGCTACAGTCTGTTTGTTTGTTTTCAATGTTCACTTGTTGTTTCTGGCTAATGTTCTATATGTTGGCTTGTTGCAGATTTTTGGAGCAGTTAGATACCTGTTGGCATATTCTAACGGTCTATTTTTTGTTATAATGAAGTGATATTGATTTATCTGTTTGGATATTGTAAAATCTTGGGGCAGTTAGATACCAGTTGGCGTATTCTAACTGTCTATTTTTTGTTATAAAGTAGTGGTATTGATTTATCTGTTTGGTTATTGAAAATCTTCTTGAGGCAGTTAGATACCAGTAGGTGTATTCCAACTGTTTATTGTTTGATATAATTTAGTGGTATTCATGTATCTGTTTAGTTGTTGTAGAATCTTGGGGCAGTTAGATAGCTGTTGGCATATTCTAACTGTTTATAGTTTTTTAATTGAAGTTTTGTTAATGTTTAAGTGCAGATTAGGTAGTACATTTTGGTTTTAAGAAGATTAAATAAGTGTTTGTAAGATGTCCTGGTAATCTCTGCTTTAGAGTAATGGTACTATCATTACATTCGAACCATCCACATTTTTTTTTTATATATGCAGTATAGTGACCTGCATTGGTTGTGGCTCCTGTGTGGTAGATTATACCTATTGTTGTGAAGGTTTTCTTACCAAGTGATACTTGACCATGTGTGAATCCAGTCAGCTTGGAGTTGTTTTTGGTACCATCTGCATTGTAGCATAGAAGCATTAGTATTACATATTTACTATGTGTTTGTATTAGTAAGGTGGAGCGATTATCCGAATTGCAGGTAGTACATAATCTACCATGGTTTGCATTTAGTACAAGTTGATGAAATGGAACAGATTCACAATTGGGTAAGGGATACATACACAAAGCGCTCATTAGGGATTTGTTCTTGTGTCACATTGTTGCAGAGAGTGCATGTATGTTTCCACATTTATGAAATCTGGAAGATTTCATTTATAGGTATGTTTTTGTTTTCCAGTACTTGTAGTAGGCAAATTAAACATTCTTATGGATCTTCCTGTGAGTTTATAGTGAATTTCACCATTCCAGAACAGTAGTCCAATTCTTGTCTTATTCATTGAACACTATACGTGTTGTCAGGATTGTTTGTTGCGTTTCTATGAAGTACTAACATTTGCAAACACAATTGGTCTGTACTGTATAAGTAAATGTTGTCAACAATTGGTGGTAATTGAAATAGAATATTCATTGCTACTTTTGCATAGCAACTTACATCAGTTATATTTGAAAGTTTAAAAGGACCAGGTAGTTCTGTATCTGAGTGCTTTTTTTGGAGTCTGTCTTCCTTCTTTGAAGAAGTACCTGGTTTACTTTCCCTAATAGGTTCTTTTTTGCTTGTGGTACTTGATGAAGTAATTGTTTATTTTACTCTCTTTGGAGGATTTGCAGTGACATGCTGTTGCATTTCTGTTTGATTTAGTTTTCTTTTACAAAGTTTTACTTTTTGTGGAACAGGATATGTTTTTAGATGGGGGTGTATAGTGAACAAAGTCTAGTGTATTCTAAAATGCAAGAAATATCAGCGTTTACTTTACTTGCATCAAAGTTGATTAGAAATAGACTGTCAAGTGTACGTAAGCGTGATAGTGCTACATAGCTCATGCCTTCTTGAAAGACTGTGTTACCAATATCTATCAATGCTTTGTCCAGGGTAAGACATTGTGTTTTATGAATGGTGACTGCATATGTTCTCTTCGTACATACATGTCTTTGAAGAGAAGGAATCGAGCTGTTGAGTGTCCTATCCTTTTCACTTCTGAAAGTTTGTCAAAGAGAATATTGACAAACTGAATGTTGTTGTCACGTGGGTATGTTTGAAAGCCAACAACTGTACCCAGTGCTCCGTTAACTAGTTCTTGATCTAAGTCAAGGTTATGTTTAAGCATTACGCTACAATTTAAGGATAATTTTAATATTTTTCCAATCCAGCTGTGTTGGAGATTGAGTTTTCTAAACTATTTACAGGCCGATTCAATGAACAAACATGCGCCAAAAATCCCAGCGCAAGCAGGCGCAAGGTGGCACAAGCGTGAGAAAGCAAGTGTTTTCCACTGGTTGGCCCCAAATCCGTGCGTGGTACACGCGGGCGCACATGTCATCAAACGGCGTGCGCTACGCGCACAGCAAAAGCCCACATTGTGCGGCGCACACAACCAAAGTGGGCGGAACAGTGGGCGTAACACGCTGAATGGGGAACAACGTGTGAAAAAGAAGGCGTAACTGGCCAAATACTGCAGGGAACTACATGGAACGCCCACATGCACGTGAACAACCCGTATTCATGGATTTGAATACGGGAAACCCGTGCATGGCAAAAGACGTGCATAGGCGTCAACGCGTCCACCACACGAAGGCAAGCGAAAGCGTCCCTGCGCACAGTATAAAAGTGCGCGCAAACAACAAACACATATATACAGCTACGATGAATGCCCCATTTGTCGCAGCACTGATCGTGGGACACCACAGGAGGAGGAGGAGAATAGCCAGGGCACGCATTTTTTCACCCCGGACAAGCCTTTTTGGGATGCCTGATGACTAGGTCTATGGCAGGTATAGGTTTCCATCTCGTATCATCCTAGACCTGGTCAGGGAGTGGGAAGATGACCTTATATACCCCACCCTCTGCTCCCAAGTATTTAGCCCCTTGGAGAAGGTTCTCAATGTCCTGCATTTTTTGGCCACTGGGTCATTTCAGTGGACTACTGCCATAGTGGGGGGGGTCTCACAGGCCACGCAGTCACGCTGCCTACACCAGGTCTTGGCAATCATGACAACGCGCCCCTCAGTCCGCAGGCACATATACATGCCCAGAACACCTGCAGAAAGGCAGGCCATTGTCCAGGACTTTTACAGGGTGGCACACTTCCCCAAAGTGCTCGGTGCCATAGATTGCACCCATGTGGCCCTACGTCCACCTACGGCCACTGAGCACATCTACCGAAACCGCAAGCACTGGCATTCCATCAACATGCAGGTGGTATGCGATGCAAATGGAATCATCACCTCTGTCTATGCAAACTACCATGGCTCCACCCATGACAGTTTCATATACAGAATGTATACCCTGAGCCGGGCCCTGGAAGCTGGGCAGCATGGTGGCACATGGCTCCTAGGTGAGTACAAATGCCTGTGCACATGCATGCATGTCACACACACACACAAATACACAAACCCCAATAATCACAACCATCATCACCTCTCCAGGGGACAGTGCCTACCCTCTGAGCAACCACATGATGACGCCAATCCGGAACCCCACCACACCACCCCAGGTAAGATACAATGTAGCCCATATTGCAACCAGGGCCATAGTGGAGCACATATTCGGAGTGCTCAAGTCACGCTTCCGCTCCCTTGACCTCTCTGGCGGCAGCTACTCTATGCACCCACATTAGTGTGCAGGATCATAGTGGCAGCATGTGTTCTGCACAATGTTGCAACACGGCAGGGCGCACCTGTGGACATGGTGGTGCCCCCACATCCCCAACCACAGGCACAGGCACTGCCCATGGGAGGGGACAGGGCACGTGGCGAGAAACCCCGGCCCAGCTTGTGGCCACATTTTTCACCTAAACTCCCACCCCTGCAGAGTGCACACAGGCCTGGCACATACCAGGTGACAATCGATGATGACAAAGAGACAGTCAACTCTCACAACTTTACCACCCTGAGAATGTTGCCATGGAAGTGCCACATTGTGTGCATCCCTAGCTACTTAAACGCAAGCAATCCTGTGTGACCAAAAGGCACACATTCAAGGTGTGAATCACACAGACCTGCAAAACAGGCCATGACTATCACTGGTATGTCACTCAAACCCTCCCAAACCACAACATGACATGGCAAGCAATAGCCATACACCAACACAGTACCAATAAGGTACACATTGCCATGTGAAAAATGTAAATGGGCATCAGACAATGATGCCTGACATGGAATCAGATGAAATGACTGACCAACAGCCTCCCACCCAAAATAAGTCATACCCAAATGCATTCCAAAAGTCGTATTTGAAACATAACAATGAATGCCTGTCCACATGCACATTGTGCATTGCAAAATCAGCACTGCAGCTTCTGTGTGCCGTGTCCACCTCCTGCAACACACTGCTCAGCGCACAGCACAGTGAACAGCCAATGTGTGTGACGCACACCCTGAGCATCACATCTAAGTGACAAACTACATCAAAAAGCAAATTGCGCATTTACAGGATCCACAATTGGTCATAGATCATGTGCTGCAGGGACACAGTGGGCACCAGAAGGCAAACAGAGTGTACATGTGGACATGGGAGGGTGGTTGTACATGTAGTGGATCATAGTGCGAGTGTGTCAGTCAGTAGGGACATGCACTCAATATATGCTTATGCAATCAAGTGACCATCAGTTTCCTCTACACATCACATGTGAACATTCACCATGTGTACACCCCAGCATGTCAAGCCACAATTATTTCCTCACACCTGAAAGGTAAACACAACACATGAACAGGTATTGATCAGCAGAAGACATCATGTACATAGGATACCGCAATTACAATGTCAGGGTGTGCATCACACTGTAGAGCAAGGCAACTGTCAACAACAAAAGACCCACCCTCCCTCTCAAATCACCATGACCCACTGAACAACTGCACCTGGGTTATGTATCCTTCATCCTTGAATTTCACCTGGCCACAGGATCACCCTTCCCCTTTGTCACCATCTCCCACCTTGTGTGCAAAAAGCATCCAGCACCCTCAGAGGCCACCTTGTCTTGGAAAAACACCACATCAAAGAGAACTCAAAGCAGGCCAACACAGAAGCCAAGCAAAAAGCCTGCAGGCAGCAAAACAAACCAGAAGAGCCTCCAGTAGATGACTTGAAGTAGCAGTATGTCACAAAGCCCAACTACTACCACAATGATGTGACAAACAAGGTAGCACAGTAAAACAATGTCACAACAGGATGTGTACCATGTGTGGTACATAACACAGAATGATGCACCACAAACTGATGTGTATAAATTACTCAAATGGAAGACAAAGAGAAACCTATCTCTGGGGTGAGTGCTGGCCTCCTGTCTGTGCACTCTCAGGTCTGGTAACAGGAGCAGTTCAATGCTACAAAGAGAGCCACAGTTCCTAATATGTGCGTGCCCATAACACACAAACACACCACCATATATGCCCCAAACTAACAAACTACTCTACAAACAAACAATCTGGTGTGGATGCCTCGTACCCATACGTAACATTACTCCTGTGATGGTTCATACACAGTCAATGCAGTAAGTCAGGCGCCGGTGGCTGTGTGGCAAATGGAAGACCAATGTGTCATGATTCACACAACATGCAATGTTCCCTGGGTAAGCAGCCAGACGCATATAGCAAGGTATGACTTCAGAACAAGTCGTGTTCCACCATGACCGAAATAAAGTAGGTAGTGCATGTGTCAAATTCTACATGGAAATGAAATGCACTGCACACAAGTCTGTCCCTTGCTGTCTGTCCCTGTGAGCTGCTTCTTTCCATATCTCGGAACGCTACATGGCTAATACAAGTGCCTCAATTGACCATGGTGGACCGGAGGGTATGTGCCACTGCCCCTGCAGGTGCCCCAGACAACTTTCTCATCAACTAGCCATTAGTTCACTAACACATCTCAGCTGTATTGTGCGCTTCAACACCAATATTTGTCCAAGCTCACCGTCAGTGCTGCTACTAAGCATGCATGAGCAACTGGCCTGGTGGGAGGTTTGCTGTGTTGTGGCCCCCCTGTCCTGCTCACCTTGCCTAGAGTCCCTTGAAACACATCAGCTATTTTCGGATGTATGAGCGCAATCCCCGTGCCTCTACTTGCGCACACATGCGTATGTCGGCACCACCAAAAGTGTCCAGCTTCCAGACGTCCAATCGCCCATGTCTGCTGGCAAAGGTGGTCTGGAGGCTCATCCCCCTGCAG
This sequence comes from Ambystoma mexicanum, assembly GCF_040938575.1. Classification (NCBI taxonomy): domain Eukaryota; kingdom Metazoa; phylum Chordata; class Amphibia; order Caudata; family Ambystomatidae; genus Ambystoma; species Ambystoma mexicanum. The sequence continues at coordinate 479,942,567 of NC_090932.1, read as the reverse complement.
AAAAAGCATGAAACACATGATTAATGCTTTAAATTCATCTGTGTGTGTCTCTTCAGGCATTTCATGACTGGACCATGTCAGAGACGTACATCAGAAATCACACCATCAGTCCGTCTTTCACAGGCAAAGTGTGGAACACACTATCTACGGCATGAATTGCAAAACAAGCACATGTACAGTAAAGATAAGAAACATACTACACAATGCATAGCAATGAATGTACACATGAATCATGAAACCCCCTATCTAGCGAAAGAAGAATAGTGGTCAATAACACCCCTATCATCCCCGCTAGGGGTGTTAACACAAGTTGGACAGCAGCAGACATGCCACAGATATAACAGTCCAAAGCCCTTGTGTAATAGTCTGTTACACCAAACCATCCTTGTGAGCCCATGGATAAAGGAAGCAGGAGTGGCATATGTGAGTCAAGGACCCCAAGCTGCAAACACATACACAAGACAAGCTTGAAGGGCCCAGCTGGAACAGACAGTGGATGCTTTCAAAAGCCACAAAGCACCACTCCGTCACATGGAAGCACAATAGACAAGCAATTTTAAACTATATTAACTAATTACACTAACTATGAAAAACCTAAATTACCTAATTAAACTAACTATCAAATAGAAACTTAACTAACTAAACTAAAAGAAAAATCAAAAATGGCCACATACGACCCTGGGTGGGAGGCAGCCAGGAGGGGGGAGGTACAGGGTGCTTCTCAACACCCACATGCGATGATGTTGCGGAAAAAAAAAACTCCATGGGCTCCACGCCTGCACAGCCTGCCCTATGTGGGAGATAGATTGTCGTCCGAGTCTGGCTCTTCCTGGAAAGGAGGACGTGGCACAGGAGCCTGACCATGCCTAGCCACAGCTTGCCCCTCGTTGGCAGCAAGTCTGCCAGACGGGTGAGCCTGGTTCTGTGCAGTGATCACACGTAGGTCTGCATGCAGAACCTCACGTGATACGCGTGCTTCCTCTTGCAAGGTAACATGTGTAACATGGAGTTCCTCCTGCAAGGCCTGGCTGGACAACTGTTGCACCTCCGGGCAAGCATGTAGCTCAGCCGAGATGGTACGCACAAGCTGCGAAAACCTCTCCTCTGTCCGCTCCCTCTGGGACATCATAAGGACACCCAGAGTGGATCTGAGGGAAGCATTCTCCTCCGTCAGGGCCTCCATGTGTGCCTCTGCGTGAGCAGCAATTGCTCGATGCAAAGACACCATCTCAGCCTGGCATGCCCTGTCTGAGGCCGCCATGCCCAGCCTGAGCGAGCGGGCCGTGGACCGTGCTGCCTGCTGGTGCAGAAGCACCTGCCTAGCAGGGAGGAGCACTGATTGGGCCACACATTCCATGCTCACAGCGATGTTCTCCATTGCTGCCCCCTGGCGTTCAGAATTGGCAGTCATGTCTTGCTCCCACTCAGTATACAGCGGTTGCGCGCGGCGACCGCGTTGCCGGGCTTGACCCCTGCGGGACCCAAGGACTGGGTGTCCTCGTTGTGTTGGCACCACCCGTGGCTGCATGGCTACATGCCCCTGTCGACGTGATGGCCCAGGCACATCAGCGACTGGTGTGGAGGGTGATAGTGACCCTGCGTCCCGATCCACCACAGGACATGTAGTCCCGATCAAGCAGACATGTCACACACAAAAGAGAACCTGCCATGCATGCTGGGTCAACTTGACACTGCTTCTATGATTAGGCATGTAGAATGGTGTCATTTTGCACAGAAGTGGGTTGATGCAGTGCAGCAAATGTGTACGTTACTCACTGTCTACATGTACAAGTACTTCATGATGTGTATCTGAAAATGTGAAGGCAGTGCAAGGTCAACTTCAGCCATCACATGCAATGTGCATTCAATGGCTAGCATGGCTACAAGCAGACAACCCCTCCCCCAAGTGCAAATGCAGGGATGCCTAGCATGATATCAAAAGGCTGACCATAGACCTATGTATTGACAGACAGTGTAGACTAGCATCAACTCCATCATGTGAGTCAAGTGACAACACAGCAAATGATGATGGGACAGTAAGCAGGACACATGATGAAACCTCCAGAGTACACCCACGTGTGAAGAAGACACTACACCAGTTGGACAGAGTCATTGGCCATTAAACAGGCTGATGCCTGTGACCCACACAGACTGTCGGACCCTAAACATGTGTGTGAAGCAGGACTGAGCCACAGTGGACATGGGAAGGCTGATGAAATGCCATGCAATGTGGGTCCCTCTGGACTCGTACTACAATGATCATCCAGTCAAGGGCACATAGGGGCATGAGTGGAATACGCATGGAGCATGAATGGGCACTCATGTCCCTGCGGGGCATCTGACCTCTGCACAGTCCAAATGAGACACCCTGCATCAGGTACAAAGGATGTACCACACAGCATATGTCTGGCAGATTGGCTGCTGGAAGTTAGCATGTACACAGGATGCATGAACAGGGAAGTACTCAATGGCAAAATTGAAGCATACCAGTGCTAAGGTGGAAATGGGGTGCAGAGGGGGGGGTGGAGGGGCAAGGGAGCATACCTACATGGAGTACCCACATGCAGGCAGAGGACACATGCACGTAGTCATGCTATGACATAGTCCCTGGGCTGAGAGGAAGGTCACCCCACGCTACATGCAGAAGGGCCAGTGATCTGAAACATGGACTGGAGGGGCATCCTGGTGACCAGCATGTGAGTAGGGTGCAATAGTGGTGATGCGGACAGTCCCCGTCCGCTCCACATGTCCACCATCCAGCAGAGCAGACATGCATCAGGGAAGCATTGCATTACTTGCACATCAGAACCGTGTACACATGACATGTAGTGGCAGTCATGCACAACACATCACACAAGTAAAACACACATGTCCTCAACAAACACGCAGCAACACTTACTGGACTGGGCATCAAAGTCCAGCATCTCTCCCACTTCTTCGACCGACTCAGATGGTATGAACGCCGCAACGAGTGACTCATTCGGAGTGAGGTCTTCCTCCTCAGGTGCAGGCCCACTGCCAGTCACCAGAGTCAAGTTATGATTTGAGGCACGCTTAGCCTTAGCGCTGCGTTTGAGGTCATTCCAACGCTTTTTGCACCCTTGCGCCGTGCGCACCTCATGGCCGAATGCACTCACATGTTCCGCAACTTGCTTCCAGTGGGTATGACGGTGGACAGCCATAGTCTGACAATTAGGACCCACTAGCATGTAACGGCTGTGGTCGCGCACGTAGGCAAGGAGGAAGTCCAGTTACTGATTGCAGAAAGGCTTCTTCCTCGACATGCAGGAGGTCGTGGCTGTGTGTGGGGTCCCAGCCTGTGCTGCAGGTGCAACCTTCCTCCTCTTGGATCGTGGCGCAGACCCTAGCTGGCAAATGCCGCCCTGATCACTGTGATGTCGTCACTCACTCCCTTGTCACGTGGGCAGGGACACGGGGCAATGGGAAGGGGAGGGACGGGAAGTACGAGTATTCAGGCAGTTCCTGAATAGCTGTGTAAGAATAAAGACGTGTTGTTCGCACCGCATTCGTGTCTGTCCATTTTATACTGGAAGCTCGTAGATGTGAATGTCTGAGTTTGCGGATGACCGATCCACCTCTTTACATTGGCGACGAGGCGGAAGAACCACCGCCAGCACAGCCACGCAAGTCCCAGCACCTTGCGCTCGGAGACATCGAGTGCAGACGGAGCAGCAGGCTGCGGCCCTACCAAGACGTCACGGTGAAGGTAAGGCGGGTGGGAGTGAGAAAACTCCCCGCCAGCCACCATCCTTGGTAGGATTCCGGGCGGGGTACTTGCACGTACCCGTCAACGGCAACTAACAACCGGCAGGTGGAGCGTGGCGGCTCCCTGCAATGGCAACAAACACCCAGCAGGTGGAGCGCGTCGGCTCCCTGCGATGGCAACAAACGCCCAGCAAGTGGAGCGCGTCGGCTCCCTGCGACAACAATAAACGCCCAGCAGGTGGAGCGCGTCTGCTCCCTGCAATAGGGGCGGGTCATCCCACCAGCGGCGTGGGCCCGGTGTAGAACGAAGCTGCCCGCGACTGGAAAAAGGAGACAGCGGTGGGTGGAGCATGTCGGCTCCCCATGTGAAGGTAGGCTGTCATTCTTCTCCCAGATCACTCGCCAGAGGCGGATGCACGGGAGGGGAGTGCATTTTGGCTCCTCACCACAATTTCCCGCCAAGTAAGCCGTGATCTAAGTGGGTGGAGCGGATCGGCTCCCCACATATCAAACGGAATCCTGCTACCGGCGGCAACGCATGTGGGTGGAGCACATCGGCTCCCCACGGGATTGAAAACTTTCCTTTTCGTCTTCTCCTTTCTTTTCTCCCACTTCGTCTCTCATCACAACGAAATTTTCACGTGTGAAGAGAGCGCTGTTTTTTTTTTTACCAGCCGCTCTGCCGCAAACAATAACTGTGTCATGCTGGATGACTCCTCAGAGGAGTCACTTACCGTACAAATAACACCTGCCCGGATAACTCGCTCAAAAATGACGGACAGCCTGATCTCACAACTGCCCCCCAATTTTGACCTCAGTGACTCCAGCACGCTAGGGCCCAGGTGGAAGAAATGGTTAAGGGATTTTGAAGTTTGCCTTAAGGCAGTGGACCCTCTTGAAGATGAAAGGAAACTTACAGGCCGATTCATGGAATAATTAGCGCGGCGCAAGTGGCCAAAAACATGCGAATCGGAGTGGAATAGCGAAAATCGCAGTGCAAGTGCGAAAATCGCACGAAAAGCAGCGCACATCGATTCATGGAAGGTCGTGCGCGAGAAAACCATCGGATTTGCGATAATAAAGTGCGCGGCGTACTTTGGCGCACAGGCCATCTAACTGCATGCGCCAGGTCACAGCGAAAATCGCACAGGCCACAGCGAAAATCGCACATAGCGCGGCGACACGCTACAAAAGTAGGCGGAACACGGGGCGTAACACTCGGAATGGGGAACAACTTGCCAAAATGTGGGCGTCACGGGGGAAGTACAGGGTACAAGTGCGCGGAACGCCCACACGCTCGCCTACAACACGTATTCATGGAATAGAATAGGGCAAAAAAGCGCACGCTCAAACCAGCGCACAGGCACAAACACGACCGCCACAAGAAAGCAGGCGGTAGCGTCTCTGCGCCTGGAAGAAATGTGCGCCAAAAGGTGCGCCAACAAATAGCACCTATATACTGCCATGATGAATGTCCCATACTGTGGCCCTCCAGGACAAATGACGTGCAAAGGGGTACCCACAAACACGGACACCCGCTGACAAGAAATACGTGTGCGTGTATACCGGGGTGCGTGGGAAGTTTCACACGCGAATTGGCAGGGCATGTGAATTTCAGGGGTTTGCGGGAAGTTCCACACGCGATTTGGCCGTGTACGTGGATTCCAGGGGTGCGCGGGAAGTTCCACACGCGATTTGGCAGGGTATGTGGATTTCAGGGGTGCGTGGGAAGTTCCACACGCGATTTGTCAGGGTACGTGGATTTCAGTGGTGCGCGGGAAGTTCCACACGCGATTTGGCCGTGTACGTGGATTTCAGGGGTGCGCGGGAAGTTCCACACGCGATTTGGCCGGGTACGTGGATTTCAGGGGTGCGCGGGATGTTCCACACGCGATTTGTCAGGGTACGTTGATTTCAGTGGTGTGCAGGAAGTTCCACACGTGATTTGGCCGTGTACGTGGATTTTAGGGGTGCGCAGGAAGTACCACACGCGATTTGGCCGGGTACGTGGATTTCAGGGGTGCGCGGGAAGTTCCACACGCGATTTGTCAGGGTACGTGGATTTCAGGGGTGCGCGGGAAGTTCCACACGCGATTTGTCCGTGTATGTGGATTTAAGGGGTGCGCCGGAAGTCCCACACGCGATTTGGCCAGGTAAGTGGATTTCAGGTGTGCGCGGGAAGATCCAAACGCGATTTGTCAGGGTACGTGGATTTCAGTTGTGCGTGGGAAATTCCACACGCGATTTGGCTGTGTGCTCCCAGGTATTCCCTGTACACCCTCCACGGCCCCTGCAGGCAGCACACACCACAGGGGACTACCCTGCACACCTGCTCATGTCACCCAGCACCCCCACCCCCAGCATCCAGGGGCACCCTCCACATGGCCCCCACTCATGTCTCCCACCAGCCCCACCCCCCAGCCAGCATGGGCAGCCCCCACCAGGCCCCCACTCATGTCCCCCTGCCACCCCCACCCCCCAGCCACCATGGGCAGCCCCCACCAGGCCCCCACTCATGTCTCCCACGCAGCCCCACCCCCCAGCCACCATGGGCAGCCCCCACCAGGCCCCCACTCATGTCTCCCACCACCCCCACCCCCCAGCAGTGCAGGGGCACCCTCCACCAGGCCCCCACTCATGTCTCCCACCACCCCCACCTCCCAGCATCCAGGGGCACCCTCCACCAGCCCCCCACTCATGTCTCCCACCACCCCACCCCCCAGCCACCATGGGCAGCCCCCACCAGGCCCCCACTCATGTCCCCCTGCCACCCCCACCCCCCAGCCACCATGGGCAGCCCCCACCAGGCCCCCACTCATGTCTCCCACCCACCCCCACCCCCCAGCCACCATAGGCAGCCCCCACCAGGCCCCCACTCATGTCTCCCACCACCCCACCCCCCAGCAGTGCAGGGGCACCCTCCACCAGGCCCCCACTCATGTCTCCCACCACCCCCACCCCCCAGCAGTGCAGGGGCAGCCTCCAACAGGCCCCCACTCATGTCCCCCTGCACCCCCCCAGCCACCAGGAGCACCCTCCACCAGGCCCCCACTCATGTCTCCCACCACCCCCACCCCCCAGCCACCAGGGGCAGCCTCCACCAGGCCCCCACTCATGTCTCCCACCACCCCCACCACCCAGCCACCAGGGGCACCCTCCAACAGGCCCCCACCCATGTCTCCCACCACCCCCACCCCCCAGCAGTGCAGGGGCACCCTCCACCAGGCCCCCACTCATGTCTCGCACCACCCCCACCCCCCAGCCACCAGGGGCAGCCTCCACCAGGCCCCCACTCATGTCTCCCACCACCCCCACCCCCCAGCCACCATGGGCAGCCCCCACCAGGCCCCCACTCATGTCCCCTATCACCCCCACCCCCCAGCCACCAGGGGCACCCTCCACCAGGCCCCCACCCATGTCTCCCACCACCCCCACCCCCCATCAGTGCAGGGGCACCCTCCACAAGGCCCCCACTCATGTCCCCCTGCACCCCCACCCCCCAGCAGTGCAGGGGCAGCCTCCACCAGGCCCCCACTCATGTCCCCCTGCACCCCCACCCCCCAGCCACCAGCCACCAGGGGCACCCTCCACCAGGCCCCCACTCATGTCTCCCACCACCCCCACCCCCCAGCCACCAGGGGCATCCTCCACCAGGCCCCCACTCATGTCTCCCACCACCCCCACCACCCAGCCACCAGGAGCACCCTCCACCAGGCCCCCACCCATGTCTCCCACCACCCCCACCCCCCAGCAGTGCAGGGGCACCCTCCACCAGGCCCCCACTCATGTCCCCCTGCACCCCCACCCCCCAGCCACCAGGTGCAGCCTCCACCAGGGCCCACTCATGTCTCACACCCACCCCCACCCCCCAGCAGTGCAGGGGCAGCCTCCACCAGGCCCCCACTCATGTCTCGCACCACCCCACCCCCCAGCCACCAGGGGCAGCCTCCACCAGGCCCCCACTCATGTCTCCTACCACCCCCACCCCCCAGCAGTGCAGGGGCACCCTCCACCAGGCCCCCACTCATGTCTCCCACCACCCCCACCCCCCAGCATCCAGGGGCACCCTCCACCAGGCCCCCACTCATGGCCCCTATCACCCCCACCCCCCTGCCACCAGGGGCAGCCTCCACCAGGCCCCCACTCATGTCTCCCACCACCCCCACCCCCCAGCCACCATGGGCAGCCCCCACCAGGCCCCCACTCATGTCTCCCACCACCCCCACCCCCCAGCCACCAGGGGCAGCATCCACCAGGCCCCCACTCATGTCTCCCACCACCCCCACCACCCAGCCACCAGGGGCACCCTCCACCAGGCCCCCACCCATGTCTCCCACCACACCCACCCCCCAGCAGTGCAGGGGCACCCTCCACCAGGCCCCCACTCATGTCTCCCACCACCCCCACCACCCAGCCACCAGGGGCACCCTCCACCAGACCCCCACCCATGTCTCCCATCATCCCCACCACCCCAGCAGCCCCCACCAGGCCCCCACTCATGTCCCCTATCAACCCCACCCCCCAGCAGTGCAGGGGCACCCTCCACCAGGCCCCCACTCATGTCCCCCTGCACCCCCACCCCCCAGCAGTGCAGGGGCAGCCTCCACCAGGCCCCCACCCATGTCTCCCACCACCCCCACCCCCCAGCAGTGCAGGGGCAGCCTCCACCAGGCCCCCACTCATGTCTCCCACCACCCCCACCCCCCAGCCACCATGGGCAGCCCCCACCAGGCCCCCACTCATGTCCCCTATCACCCCCACCCCCCAGCAGTGCAGGGGCACCCTCCACCAGGCCCCCACTCATGTCCCCCTGCACCCCCACCCCCCAGCCACCAGGGGCACCCTGCACCAGGCCCCCACTCATGTCTCCCACCACCCCCACCCCCAAGCCACCAGGGGCAGCCTCCACCTGGCCCCCACTCATGTCCCCTATCACCCCCACCCCCCAGCCACCAGGGGCACCCTCCACCAGGCCCCCACCCATGTCTCCCACCACCCCCACCCCCCAGCAGTGCAGGGACACCCTCCACCAGGCCCCCACTCATGTCCCCCTGCACCCCCACCCCCCAGCAGTGCAGGGGCAGCCTCCACCAGGCCCCCACTCATGTCCCCCTGCACCCCCACCCCCCAGCCACCAGCCACCAGGGGCACCCTCCACCAGGCCCCCACTCATGTCTCCCACCACCCCCACCACCCAGCCACCAGGAGCACCCTCCACCAGGCCCCCACCCATGTCTCCCACCACCCCCACCCCCCAGCAGTGCAGGGGCACCCTCCACCAGGCCCCCACTCATGTCCCCCTGCACCCCCACCCCCCAGCCACCAGGTGCAGCCTCCACCAGGCCCCCACTCATGTCTCCCACCCACCCCCACCCCCCTGCAGTGCAGGGGCAGCCTCCACCAGGCCCCCACTCATGTCTCGCACCACCCCACCCCCCAGCCACCAGGGGCAGCCTCCACCAGGCCCCCACTCATGTCTCCTACCACCCCCACCCCCCAGCAGTGCAGGGGCACCCTCCACCAGGCCCCCACTCATGTCCCCCTGCACCCCCACCCCCCAGCCACCAGGTGCAGCCTCCACCAGGCCCCCACTCATGTCTCCCACCCACCCCCACCCCCCTGCAGTGCAGGGGCAGCCTCCACCAGGCCCCCACTCATGTCTCGCACCACCCCACCCCCCAGCCACCAGGGGCAGCCTCCACCAGGCCCCCACTCATGTCTCCTACCACCCCCACCCCCCAGCAGTGCAGGGGCACCCTCCACCAGGCCCCCACTCATGTCTCCCACCACCCCCACCACCCAGCCACCGGGGCAGCCTCCACCAGGCCCCCACTCATGTCTCCCACCACCCCCACCCCCAAGCCACCAGGGGCACCCTCCACCAGGCCCCCACTCATGTCTCCCACCCACCCCCACCCCCCAGCAGTGCAGGGGCAGCCTCCACCAGGCCCCCACTCATGTCTCGCACCACCCCACCCCCCAGCCACCAGGGGCAGCCTCCACCAGGCCCCCACTCATGTCTCCTACCACCCCCACCCCCCAGCAGTGCAGGGGCACCCTCCACCAGGCCCCCACTCATGTCTCCCACCACCCCCACCCCCCAGCATCCAGGGGCACCCTCCACCAGGCCCCCACTCATGGCCCCTATCACCCCCACCCCCCCGCCACCAGGGGCAGCCTCCACCAGGCCCCCACTCATGTCTCCCACCACCCCCACCCCCCAGCCACCATGGGCAGCCCCCACCAGGCCCCCACTCATGTCTCCCACCACCCCCACCCCCCAGCCACCAGGGGCAGCCTCCACCAGGCCCCCACTCATGTCTCCCACCACCCCCACCACCCAGCCACCAGGGGCACCCTCCACCAGGCCCCCACCCATGTCTCCCACCACACCCACCCCCCAGCAGTGCAGGGGCACCCTCCACCAGGCCCCCACTCATGTCTCCCACCACCCCCACCACCCAGCCACCAGGGGCACCCTCCACCAGACCCCCACCCATGTCTCCCATCATCCCCACCACCCCAGCAGCCCCCACCAGGCCCCCACTCATGTCCCCTATCAACCCCACCCCCCAGCAGTGCAGGGGCACCCTCCACCAGGCCCCCACTCATGTCCCCCTGCACCCCCACCCCCCAGCAGTGCAGGGGCAGCCTCCACCAGGCCCCCACCCATGTCTCCCACCACCCCCACCCCCCAGCAGTGCAGGGGCAGCCTCCACCAGGCCCCCACTCATGTCTCCCACCACCCCCACCCCCCAGCCACCATGGGCAGCCCCCACCAGGCCCCCACTCATGTCCCCTATCACCCCCACCCCCCAGCAGTGCAGGGGCACCCTCCACCAGGCCCCCACTCATGTCCCCCTGCACCCCCACCCCCCAGCCACCAGGGGCACCCTGCACCAGGCCCCCACTCATGTCTCCCACCACCCCCACCCCCAAGCCACCAGGGGCAGCCTCCACCAGGCCCCCACTCATGTCCCCTATCACCCCCACCCCCCAGCCACCAGGGGCACCCTCCACCAGGCCCCCACCCATGTCTCCCACCACCCCCACCCCCCAGCAGTGCAGGGGCACCCTCCACCAGGCCCCCACTCATGTCCCCCTGCACCCCCACCCCCCAGCAGTGCAGGGGCAGCCTCCACCAGGCCCCCACTCATGTCCCCCTGCACCCCCACCCCCCAGCCACCAGCCACCAGGGGCACCCTCCACCAGGCCCCCACTCATGTCTCCCACCACCCCCACCCCCCAGCCACCAGGGGCATCCTCCACCAGGCCCCCACTCATGTCTCCCACCACCCCCACCACCCAGCCACCAGGAGCACCCTCCACCAGGCCCCCACCCATGTCTCCCACCACCCCCAACCCCCAGCAGTGCAGGGGCACCCTCCACCAGGCCCCCACTCATGTCCCCCTGCACCCCCACCCCCCAGCCACCAGGTGCAGCCTCTACCAGGCCCCCACTCATGTCTCCCACCCACCCCCACCCCCCTGCAGTGCAGGGGCAGCCTCCACCAGGCCCCCACTCATGTCTCGCACCACCCCACCCCCCAGCCACCAGGGGCAGCCTCCACCAGGCCCCCACTCATGTCTCCTACCACCCCCACCCCCCAGCAGTGCAGGGGCACCCTCCACCAGGCCCCCACTCATGTCTCCCACCACCCCCACCCCCCAGCATCCAGGGGCACCCTCCACCAGGCCCCCACTCATGGCCCCTATCACCCCCACCCCCCCGCCACCAGGGGCAGCCTCCACCAGGCCCCCACTCATGTCTCCCACCACCCCCACCCCCCTGCCACCATGGGCAGCCCCCACCAGGCCCCCACTCATGTCTCCCACCACCCCCACCCCCCAGCCACCAGGGGCAGCCTCCACCAGGCCCCCACTCATGTCTCCCACCACCCCCACCACCCACCCACCAGGGGCACCCTCCACCAGGCCCCCACCCATGTCTCCCACCACCCCCACCCCCCAGCAGTGCAGGGACACCCTCCACCAGGCCCCCACTCATGTCTCCCACCACCCCCACCACCCAGCCACCAGGGGCACCCTCCACCAGACCCCCACCCAAGTCTCCCATCATCCCCACCAACCCAACAGCCCCCACCAGGCCCCCACTCATGTCCCCTATCACCCCCACCCCCCAGCAGTGCAGGGGCACCCTCCACCAGGCCCCCACTCATGTCCCCCTGCACCCCCACCCCCACCCCCCAGCAGTGCAGGGGCAGCCTCCACCAGGCCCCCACCCATGTCTCCCACCACCCCCACCCCCCAGCAGTGCAGGGGCAGCCTTACCAGGCCCCCACTCATGTCTCCCACCACCCCCACCCCCCAGCCACCATGGGCAGCCCCCACCAGGCCCCCACTCATGTCCCCTATCACCCCCACCCCCCAGCAGTGCAGGGGCACCCTCCACCAGGCCCCCACTCATGTCCCCCTGCACCCCCACCCCCCAGCCACCAGGGGCACCCTGCACCAGGCCCCCACTCATGTCTCCCACCACCCCCACCCCCAAGCCACCAGGGGCAGCCTCCACCAGGCCCCCACTCATGTCTCCCACCACCCCCACCACCCAGCCACCAGGGGCACCCTCCACCAGGCCCCCACCCATGTCTCCCACCACCCCCACCCCCCAGCAGTGCAGGGGCAGCCTCCACCAGGCCCCCACTCATGTCCCCCTGCACCCCCACCCCCCAGCCACCAGGGGCACCCTCCACCAGGCCCCCACTCATGTCTCCCACCACCCACACCCCCCAGCCACCAGGGGCAGCCTCCACCAGGCCCCCACTCATGTCCCCTATCACCCCCCCCCCCAGCAGTGCAGGGACACCCTCCACCAGGCCCCCACTCATGTTTCCCTGCACCCCCACCCCCCAGCCACCAGGGGCAGCCTCCACCAGGCCCCCACTCATGTCTCCCACCCATCCCCACCCCCGACATTGCAGGGGCAGCCTCCACCAGGCCCCCACTCATGTCTCCCACCACCCCCACCCCCCAGCCACCAGGTGCAGCCTCCACCAGGCCCCCAATCATGTCTCCCACCACCCCCACCCCACAGCAGTGCAGGGGCACCCTCCACCAGGCCACCACTCATGTCTCCCACCACCCCCACCCCCCAGCATCCAGGGGCACCCTCCACCAGGCCCCCACTCATGGCCCCTATCACCCCCACCCCCCCGCCACCAGGGGCAGCCCCCACCAGGCCCCCACTCATGTCTCCCACCACCCCCACCCCCCAGCCACCATGGGCAGCCCCCACCAGGCCCCCACTCATGTCTCCCACCCACTGCCACCCCCCAGCCATCATGGGCTGCCCCCACCAGGCCCCCACTCATGTCTCCCACCACCCCCACCCCCCAGCAGTGCAGGGGCACCCTCCACCAGGCCACCACTCATGTCTCCCACCACCCCCACCCCCCAGCAGTGCAGGGGCAGCCTCCACCAGGCCCCCACTCATGTCCCCCTGCACCCCCCAGCCACCAGGGGCACCCACCACCAGGCCCCCACTCATGTCTCCCACCACCCCCACCCCCCAGCCACCAGGGGCAGCCTCCACCAGGCCCCCACTCATTTCTCCCACCACCCCCACCACCCAGCCACCAGGGGCACCCTCCACCAGGCCCCCACCCATCTCTCCCACCACCCCACCCCCAAGCAGTGCAGGGGCAGCCTCCACCATGCCCCCACTCATGTCTCCCACCACCCCCACCCCCCAGCCACCAGGGGCAGCCTCCACCAGGCCCCCACTCACGTCACCCACCACCCCCACCCGCCAGCCACCATGGGCAGCCCCCACCAGGCCCCCACTCATGTCCCCTATCACCCCCACCCCCCAGCATTGCAGGGGCACCCTCCACCAGGCCCCCACTCATGTCCCCCTGCACCCCCACCCCCCAGCCATGCAGGGGCAGCCTCCACCAGGCCCCCACTCATGTCTCCCACCACCCCCACCCCCCAGCCACCAGGGGCAGCCTCCACCAGGCCCCCACTCATGTCCCCCTGCACCCAGGTCCTCACAATCACCAACCATGTGCGTAATGGTCAGCCTCCACAGCCAAAAGGCCCTACCAAGTAACCCATTCACCCACATGGAAATGAAAATTACATGTTACACCCCCAACGTACATAAAGCAAATGAACCCATGTCTGTCACACACAATGGTTGCAAATGAATTTGAAAACACCCAACATGACATGCATGAAACCAATGAGATGATACCACACAGTGAAGTATGAAAACAAAAATGTATTTAAAAAATATGAATGCAAATGAAATGAAACAAACTACAATGCCAATGAAAAAAAGAAAAGGTGCATGTCCGTCCCAAAAAATGAAAAACACAAAATCCCAAAAAAAATGTACTTCAAAGTCACATTAAAAATTAAATCAATCCGACAGAATAAAAATAAAATCCAAACACGATTGCTCCATGGAGAAGAATAAACAAAATTAAAAAATAAAACAATCCAATGAAGAACTATGTACACAATATCCAAGGGTCCATGAGCCCAACTGAACAAAGGAAACCTACTAAAAACCCTAACAAAAAAGCAACTATATACAAAAAGTGGAGCTGTGTCCGTCGACTCCAAATCATAAGAATAAACAAAGGAAACCTAAAACTAAAGAACTATATACAAAGGCGGCGTGCAAGTCCAGCGGCTCACTCCGTAGTGTTCCGGGCCAGGGCATCATCAAACTCCTCGTCTATGTCCCGGAGGCAGTCCTGTTCCATGGCCCCGAGGGTCCGCAGGGACGACGCCATCTGCTCCTCCAACCCCCTGCGGATTGCCTCGAGGCACTCGGCCCGCCTCAGGGCCCTCCGCATGGAGTTCTCCGCCCTGACCATCGTGAGCCGCTCCTCTTCCGCCCGCCGCCGCTCCGCACCTATCTGCTGGCCCAACCGCAGCCACATGGAAGACACTTCCTGTCCTGGGTCCTCCTGCCCTCCGGCCGATGCCTGCCCCTCCGATGTTGAAGGCCCCGAGCCATGATGCCTCCCACGTTGACTCTGCTGCTGCCTCCGACGCAACTGCCTCTGCCAGCACGACGGCATCCAGGCTGATGGAATCCACCGACGCCGTCGTGCACGTGCCCTGCCTGTTGATGCCGGCACATCCTCGATCTGCTGGGGTACAGTTGCTGTGGTGTCCACCCCTTCTAGACCTCCGACTCCCGACTGTGGCAGGGATGGGATCCCCACCGAGCTGGCTGCATAGGTCAGGGCAGGTCCACAGGGGGCCCTGGTGGCATCTGGGCCGGAAGACGGCAAGGAGAACGACTGTCGTATAGCCTCCACAGAGGAGGAGAGGGCCGCCAGATTGGCCGACACATGCAGGAAACCCCCGAACATGGAAGATCCCAATTGGGCCACGTCGGCACGGTGCTCTTCGTGATGATGTGCGTGCTCCTCCCGGGAAGCACGCACGTCATCACGAATTGCACCCGCGCGCATCGCAACCCCAATCAGGACCTTCTCCATACGGACACGGGTCCCCTCGTCCGCAGGTGGAGGGGAGTCAGGTGACATGGACATCCCCTCTACCTGCGGACGGGCCTGGGACGGGGCAACCCTGCTGGTGCATGGTGGTGCACTCACAGGGTCAGGGACAGCGACATGCACAGGCCCCTCCACGGTGACCTGTGCTGCCTCCTGCCCCTGGCCCTGGACTGCACCAGCAGGGATGCCCCCGCCAGGCCCCATGTGTACCCCTGTGGAGGCCTCCTCCTCCTCTGTGGAAACCACCAACCTGGATGGCTCCTCACCGTCTTCCACCGTTGCAGGCCCCTGTGGTGGCTCACCCACCCCTTCCGCTGCAGCCGTGGGGGCATCCCCGCCGCCTTGCTCCACAGCTCCGTCTCCGCCCTCTTCTTCACTAGCCGCTGCGTAGAGGGAGACAAAGAACACAAGCATCAGGGTACTGTACAATGGTCCCCTAGACACGAAGCAATAGCAGATGAGTACCACTGTCAAAGTACACTTCCATCATGTCCCTCCACAACACATGGGTCAGTCCAGGCAAAACACACACAGTAACAGGCATGGTGCATGCCATGGACATTTCCATACATGTCCAATGGACTCTTGAAACATACAATGATATGGAACTCACATGCATCATGGGTCATGCCTATCACATGCACACACTTCACCTCAGTCACATCCATCTGGCCCCATACACCCCAAACACAGCGGATACAAGGGTAACTAGGCTGCATCAGTGAATCTGTGCATTGTCACACACATGTGTCATGCATCCATGGCATGCACAAGACACAGACACGCAGGTCAGGCACACAGCCATGGCTACCATATATGTACCTGCCATCAGCACCCATCCCTCACCCCCACCCATGTCCAGGAACAGAGACTGGCATGCTCTCATGTCTAAAATCTGCATAGGGCTCCCCATGTCGCATTTAAACACATGCAACAACCATGTGGTTCACACATCACTGGTCGCACATGCATTACCATGATGTCCCTGCACACATACATGCATACATGGCCTATGTCACACATACATGCAAGTATCAGACAACCAGCACACCGCAACATGCCCTGTCTCACACAGCAATGCTTGGACACTTACCGCTCAACTCCAGACGGGTCTCCCTCTCAAGGATCTGGGCGTGGAGCGCTGGGCGTACGCGTTCGAGGACCCTCATCTGGATGGAACTCATGCGGCCCCGGCCCCCCTCCACGAGGTGACGGGCCTTCACGAGGGTCCTGGATCTCAAGTCCTCCCAGCGCTTCTTGATCTTCTGGACGTCGCGGGTTGCCACCCCCTCCGTGTTGATGGCAACCACACAGTCGGCCCAGATCCTCTCCCGTCCTTCCTTGCTGGCGCGGGACGATCCAAAGAGGGCATCATACTGCCCCAGGACATGCTCCACCAGGACACCAACTTCGGTGGCAGTGAAGCTGGTGCCCTTCTGCCCCTCTGGCCTGGGGTTGCCACTGGTGCCAGATGTGGAAGTGCCCGACATGGCAACCCCAGAGGCAGGTGTGGGTGGGCAACTGGGTCCTGGGCCTGGGCTGTGGAGCGATGTAATCCCAGTTGGGAGTCTTCAGTTCCAGCAGGGGTGGACACAGCAACTGGACCCCTGCAGATGGCTGATGTGCAGGCACCAAATGGCAGGGCACGGTGGCAGCAGGCAGGCAGGCAGGCAGCAGCAGATGGCACGTGGGAGGCTGCTCGGGGCACTGGGGGGCAGTAATTCGGCCTTCTGGGCAGGAGCGTGGTCTTCCGTGTGTTTTCGCGTGGCCAGCTTGATACGGAGTGATTTGGCGCGTGAAAATCCTGCACGTCAGCGTGAAATTCGAGGAAAGGCCCTTAGCGCGTAAGCGCGTCAGCACGCATACGCGATTCTATTGGACCAAAGGCCCTCAGCGCGTAAGCGCGTCTGTGACGTGACCCGCACGGGTGTTTCCCACACAGCACGTGATGACAGAGCACACGTGGAAAGACTGCACGTCAGAGTGTCATCGCGTGTAATTGGACAGCACGTCAGAGTGTCATTGCGTGTAATTGGACAAAAGTGCGCGTACACGCGATTGGCCTATGTACGTGTATATCAGGGGTGCGCGGGCACTTACACACGCAAGTACGTCAGCGCACCTGTATCCCGGGGTGCGCAGGAATTTCCACACGCTATTGGACTGGGTACTGGATTTCAGGGGTGAGTGGGTCACATGCTCGCCTAAAACACGCGCAATGCATAAATTTGCGCGCTAACAAAATAACAAGCTCAGACCCAGGATGAACATACAGTTCCTAGCAGCAGTGGGCGTGGGCTACCAAAGGAGGAGGAGGAGGATAGTCAGGGCCAGAATATTCACACCCAGAACCAGCCTTTTCGGGATGCCTGATGACCAGGTGTATGGGAGGTACAGGTTTCCACCACACATAATACTGGACCTGGTGAGTGAGAGGGAGGATGACCTCACATCACCCACCCTGTGCTCCCAAGCACTCAGCCCCCTGGAGAAGGTCCTCAATGTACTGCACTTCTTAGCCACTGGATCATTTCAGCGGACAAGTGCCATAGTGGGTGGGGTATCACAGGCCACCCAGTAACGCTGCCTACACCAGGTCTTGAACATCATCACTGCACGCCCATCAGTCCGCAGGCACATATACCTGCCCAGAACACCTGCAGAAAGGCATGCTGCCGCCCTGGATTTTTACGGTGTGGCACGATTCCCCAAAGTGCTAGGTGCCATCGACTGCACCCATGTGGCTCTACGTCCCCCCAGGGCATCAGAGCACATCTATAGGAACCGCAAGCACTGGCATTCCATCAACGTGCAGGTAGTATGTAATGCCAAGGGAATCATCACCTCAGTATATGCCAACTATCCCGGCTCCACCCACGACAGCTTCATTTACCGAATGTCCACCCTAAGCCGGGACCTAGAAGCTGGGCGGCATGGCGATACATGGCTACTTGGTGAGTATGAATGCCACTGCACATGCATGCATGTCAGATACTGAGCAAGGTCACAACCACACCAATGATACCAATCACCACCTCCACAGGGGACAGTGCCTACCCTCTCAGCCCCCACATGATGACGCCAATTCGGAACCCCACCACGCCACCCCAGGTAAGATATAACACAGCCCACATTACAACCCGGGGCATAGTGGAGCGCACATTCGGAGTGCTAAAGTCACGCTTTCGTTCCGTTCTGGCGGGCAGCTGTTGTACGCTCCCCCAGTAGTGTGCAGGATCATAGTGGCAGCATGTGTCCTGCACAACATTGCAACACGCCGGGGCCTGGCCGTGGACATGGTGGTGGCCCCACATCCCCAACCACATGCACAGCCGCTGCGCATGGGAGGGGAAGGGCACGGGGGGAGCAAGCCCGTACACAGCTAGTGGCTAATTACTTCACATAGAAATCACACCCCTGTGGAGTGCACACTGCCCTGGCACATTCCATCTGACAATCAATGATGACTCAACCTGACACTGATCCTGAATGTTTGGAGAATCAACCGTGAAAACCATATCAGCCTGAGATTGTTCACCTGGCAGTGTTACAATGTGTGCATCCCTACCCACACAGACAAAACCAAGGCAGTTTTGTGAAGAAACACATTCAAGCAGCTAAAATTAATACCCACTTGCAAAATGCAACAAGAGGACAGTGCCATGTCAGCCAACCCATCCCCAGCACCGCCACACGACACACCGTGCCATGTCATGCTATTTGCAGGTAAACAAAGTAATCCCCACAACATGACACTAGTGTCACAATGTACAGTGTCCCTAATTGAAACTTGCAACACCTGAAATGCTCACAGTAATGCAGGACCAACAACAAACTTGAGCAGGTACTACCATTAACATGACATCACAAATGTAATAAATTAGTAGTCTCACCACCTGGAAATGCCTGCACTCCCACCACTACCAACTGTGCAGTGTTGGCGCCATGTAGAGTTGTAGGTGCACTGCTGCCAACATGGACCCCATCTCCAAACTAGAGGGCCTTGTGTAGACATGAGGAAGGGACCTGCAAATTGGGAGGTAGACACATATTATGAGTTACACATCAATGCAACATGCAGTGTACAACACAACAGCAATATGCACTAGGAATGTATACACAGTATTGACTAGACTACCCAGACATGTAGTGGGAGTCCAATGTCACCATGTACGTCAATGTCACTTGGGCACACCCTTTGCAAGCCCATGGAAACGGGAAGCAGGAGGGGTGTGTGTGACACAAACCCAAGCATTTGAACCAAATACATGACAAGCCTGCATGTGCCCAGCCACAATGCAGCGTATGCCCACAGGAACCACGGAAGGCAACAAATTGTCCCAAAAAAATTGGGAAAAAAATTATTAAAAATAAAAATAACAATAAAAATAAATCAAAAATGGCCATTGATGGGCCCGGGGGGGTTGGGGAGGCCACCCAGGAGGTCCGAGGACAGGGTGCACACCAAAACCCACCTGTGTGGATCCTGGGAAAAAAAAACACCTCCATGGGCTCATGGCCCACACGGCTACCCTATTGTGGTAGTATCACTGCTGTCGCTATTATCATCCTGTGCAGCTGCATCCGGAGGTGGTTGCACTATGGGAGGCAGCCCACGCAAGGCCCTAGTCTGCTCCTCCATGGCTGCAAGCATGCGGGTGTGGTAGGTCTCGTTCTGGAGGATGAGTGTGCGGAGGTCCCCATGCAACAACTCACGGGATGCCCGGACCTCCGCCCTCGTTGCCTGCATCTCAGCTGAGAGCGTATGGGTGAGACGCTCCAGCTGCTGTTCTGTCCTTTGGTGTGTTGAAGCCTCAAGCTCAACAAGAGTCGTCCTGAGGTGAAGGAGCTCCTGCCTCAGGGCTTCCCTGTGGCCCTGGGACTCTATGGAGATGGCCTCCTGCAGAGTCGCCAGTGCCGCCCGCCTGTCCCTGTTGGACGCCAACATGTCCTCCCTCTGTGACTGGCAGATGGATATGGTTGCCTTCTGTAGTCACTCCATCAGCCTTTCAGGGGGCACAATGGAAGTGGCCACCCTATCCATGGCCTGAGCCATCATCTCGGATGATGCTGCCTGTTGGGTTGCCATACCGTAAATGGATTGCTCCCATGCGGTATTGCCAGGTGGTGTACGGCCACCACGTCGGCGGGCACCACACCTGTCTGGGGCAAGGCGAACTGCGCCTTGCTGTGCCGGCACTGTCTGAGGCTGCAAGACTGCATTCCCCCTCTGATCTGCTGGCCCAGGAACAGGATCAGATGTCGCGGAGTGTGACCCTGCATCCGTAACCACCAAAGGCGTAACCGCCAACACTGACATCCCCATTGAGGGTTCTGACCCTGGTGCAGGTGGGTGGGACAGAACAGAATCCCTCCCTGGAACACTCACCTGCGACGGCACGTAGGTCTCATCATCCGAATCAACACCTGAGTACAGCTCGGGGGAGGTGCAGCCAGAGACACCCCTTGAGAGCACGACCTGCAGCACTTGTGGGTTCTCACCCACCACCACACCACGTCCCTCACTGGTGGTTGGTCGGCCCTCGGACCCCTCCTGGGTCTGCACCATCTCCACAACCCCAGCAGTATCAGGTGCGTCTTCCCCTGCAAAGACATAAAAACAAAGAAATGGAAACAGGCATTTGCACAATGGCACACAATGAGGGCTGAGAAGCAAGAGAACCAGTACTTGATTGACACATGTCCCACATGACTAAAACCCTCCCATGCATGCACCCTCACTGCGTATGAAGGGGAGGCAAATGGCACACATTGATGACACCAAGATGGAAGATGAACACATTTTCTGCATGCTGCCTGGCAGTGGCATCACACATTGGCCTGTGATTGCCAGGTGAAACACACATGCCATCACACAGATGGCATGTACCATTGCTATTGAGTGAAGATGGAGAGGAGGGCAGCACCTATTCATTCAGTCCAGTTCCCGCATGTAATAGCTTTTCTAATTCAAACAGGTCAGATTTTTCACCTGGAGCTGCCAGTCCAAAATGGTCCAATTGCACAGGGACATGTGTGAACAAATGATATCCAGGTAACAAAGTCACTCCACTTTACCATAGCCATGTCAGACATGTGACTAGAGGACTGCGAAATGCCTAGTAAAAGTGGTGGAATGCAAACAATCTGACTGAATGAACAGTGAAAAATAAGCAACAATGTTGTGGCAAGGTGACACTTCAAGGGCAACTGGCGTGCAGTTGGGCTAGATGTCTACTGTTGGCAGAAGGGATACTGCTATGGCCAAATGCAGCTGCGCAGGATGTATTGCATGAAGCACATGGCTGACCCATACGACTCAGGCGCACACACTCTCACCTGGCACACAAACAGAAGCCCTCACACACACACCATGCACATGGATGACACACACATGCATGTGCACTCACCGGACAATGCCTCGTAATCAGGCAGATCTCCCACGCATTGGATCTGTTCCTCCGTGACGTAGGTCCCAGCGACTGATTCATGTGGAGTGAGTTCCATGTCTACTACTGGAGACCCACCTCCAGTCACTAGAGTTGCGGCATGACTTGAGGCCAGCTTACTCTTTGCCCTGCGCTTTAGGTCATTCCAGCGCTTATAGCAATCATTGGCTGTGCGCCTCACGATTCCAAGGGCAGTTACGATGTCCGCAACGGTCTGCCAGTGTGCCTGGCATTGTGCAGGTGTGGTCTTGGATCCTGCAACAATGACCATCTCGTTATCATGTGCGGACACATACTCGACAAGTGCATTCAGTTCGTCATCCGTGAAGCTGGGCTTCCTGGACGGGCCGGACTGTGTAGCCGTGTCTGGGGCATCAGCCTGTGCCGGACGAGCACTCTTCCTCTTCCGCTTGGAAGGTGGTGGTGATCCTGAGTGTCCTGCGCCGCTCTGGACACTAGGGGCAGGAGCCCTGGTGGACTCTGCATCAGGAGTGTGGGATTGCACACTCAGCATGGGAGTTGGTGCAGGCATTGGCTCAAGTGTAATGGTGTCAGGGGGAATGTCAGCAGGATGGACTAGGACCGACACTGTCCTGGCTGTATGTGTGAGAGCTGGGGTGGATGGAGCCGCAGCTGCCCCTGCAGCCTCTCCGCCCTGCCTACTTGGGGCAACAGATGACCTTGCTGCCCCAGATGCACGTGGCATGATGACATCAATGTGCACCAGCGCAAGTGTCATAGGCCTGCTGACCTGGAAGTCAGCCATGGAGTCAGCCAGGTCTGGTGCCACAATGGGCTGGTCCAACAAGGGCTGAGCATGGATGGTGTCAGCCACATCAGCATCAACGGGAGGGGGGGGATTATGGGTGCCCTTGACTGGTCCTCCACACATGGGGGGACAGGCTCACCCTGCAAGTAATGACCACGTCCCCTACCGGATCCACCACGGCCACCACTTGTGGCTCTTCCACCTTTGCCACCCTTACGGAATCCTCGCCTCCCAGCCATGGCACTGATGTTAATGTGCGTATGGGAGTGGCTGTAAACTATTGTCCTGGGCAATTGGGGGTCAAAGGGGTTGGGTACCAGATGGTAATTGTACCCTAGTGCTCTAGCAAGGCTGAATGTAAACCCTGGGGAAAGATGACGGGTCACGCTATGCACAGGAGCCCCAAAAAAGGGAGATGACATGCACGCAAGCCCTCCTAGACCACGTGTGCAGAAAGAAAAACCTGCACTACGCTGTGGCACCCAGTAACACAAGAATGAACGTATGCGTGTCACACGCAGCCTAGAATGACCTCTGAAGGGGTAGGCGACACACGGGGCAAGCACAGATGTTAGATACGTGTGTGACTCACCGTCTGCCAGGTAAAAGAGCGTGAAAAAGGAGCGCGTTTGGTTGGCAACACCCCCGCCAAAAGAAGATTTGTACGCTCTCTGAGGAGACAGGACAACAGTAGAAGGGAACACTGTTTGAGGGAACAGGCCCAGGTAAACCAGTAAAAGAGAAAAAAGAGGAAAAGCTGTCAGAGGTACCAGGGAATACGAACTTGAAACGCTGTGAAGTAAATTGCGTGTGAAATGACAAGAAGTACAGAATTCACCCACTCGCTCTCCACGAAAAGCACGTACAAGGAAATGGTGTTCTACACGTACCATTTATACAGGCCCACACGTCCAGCGTCACTTACGGACCATGGCATGCACAAGACACAGACACGCAGGTCAGGCACACAGACATGGCTACCATATATGTACCTGCCATCAGCACCCATCCCTCACCCCCACCCATGTCCAGGAACAGAGACTGGCATGCTCTCATGTCTAAAATCTGCATAGGGCTCCCCATGTCGCATTTAAACACATGCAACAACCATGTGGTTCACACATCACTGGTCGCACATGCATTATCATGATGTCCCTGCACACATACATGCATACATGGCCTATGTCACACATACAGGCAAGTATCAGACAACCAGCACACCGCAACATGCCCTGTCTCACACAGCAATGCTTGGACACTTACCGCTCAACTCCAGACGGGTCTCCCTCTCAAGGATCTGGGCGTGGAGCGCTGGGCGTACGCGTTCCAGGACCCTCATCTGGATGGAACTCATGCGGCCCCGGCCCCCCTCCACGAGGTGCTGGGCCTTCACGAGGGTCCTGGACCTCAAGTCCTCCCAGCGCTTCTTGATCTTCTGGACGTCGCGGGTTGCCACCCCCTCCGTGTTGATGGCAACCACACAGTCGGCCCAGATCCTCTCCCGTCCTTCCTTGCTGGCGCGGGACGATCCAAAGAGGGCATCATACTGCCCCAGGACATGCTCCACCAGGACACCAACTTCGGTGGCAGTGAAGCTGGTGCCCCTCTGCCCCTCTGGCCTGGGGTTGCCACTGGTGACAGATGTGGAAGTGCCCGACATGGCAACCCCAGAGGCAGGTGTGGGTGGGCAACTGGGTCCTGGGCCTGGACTGTGGAGCGATGTAATCCCAGTCGGGAGTCTTCAGTTCCAGCAGGGGTGGACACAGCAACTGGACCCCTGCAGATGGCTGATGTGCAGGCACCAAATGGCAGGGCACGGTGGCAGCAGGCAGGCAGGCAGGCAGCAGCAGATGGCACGTGGGAGGCTGCTCGGGGCACTGGGGGGCAGTAATTCGGCCTTCTGGGCAGGAGCGTGGTCTTCCGTGTGTTTTCGCGTGGCCAGCTTGATACGGAGTGATTTGGCACGTGAAAATCCTGCACGTCAGCGTGAAATTCGAGGAAAGGCCCTTAGCGCGTAAGCGCGTCAGCACGCATACGCGATTCTATTGGACCAAAGGCCCTCAGCGCGTAAGCGCGTCTGTGACGTGACCCGCACGGGTGTTTCCCACACAGCACGTGATGACAGAGCACACGTGGAAAGACTGCACGTCAGAGTGTCATCGCGTGTAATTAGACAGCACGTCAGAGTGTCATCGCGTGTAATTGGACAAAAGTGCGCGTACACGCGATTGGCCTATGTACGTGTATATCAGGGGTGTGCGGGCACTTACACACGCAAGTACGTCAGCGCACCTGTATCCCGGGGTGCGCGGGAATTTCCACACGCTATTGGACTGGGTACTGGATTTCAGGGGTGCGCGGGTCACACGCTCGCCTACAACACGTGCAACGCATAAATTTGTGCGCTAACAAAATAACAAGCTCAGACCCAGGATGAACATACCGTTCCTAGCAGCAGTGGGCGTGGGCTACCAAAGGAGGAGGAGGAGGATAGTCAGGGCCAGAATATTCACACCCAGAACCAGCCTTTTCGATATGCCTGATGACCAGGTGTATGGGAGGTACAGGTTTCCACCACACATAATACTGGACCTGGTGAGTGAGAGGGAGGATGACCTCACATCACCCACCCTGTGCTCCCAAGCACTCAGCCCCCTGGAGAAGGTCCTCAATGTACTGCACTTCTTAGCCACTGGATCATTTCAGCGGACAAGTGCCATAGTGGGTGGGGTATCACAGGCCACCCAGTCACGCTGCCTACACCAGGTCTTGAACATCATCACTGCACGCCCATCAGTCCGCAGGCACATATACCTGCACAGAACACCTGCAGAAAGGCATGCTGCCGCCCTGGATTTTTACGGTGTGGCACGATTCCCCAAAGTGCTAGGTGCCATCGACTGCACCCATGTGGCTCTACGTCCCCCCAGGGCATCAGAGCACATCTATAGGAACCGCAAGCACTGGCATTCCATCAACGTGCAGGTAGTATGTAATGCCAAGGGAATCATCACCTCAGTATATGCCAACTATCCCGGCTCCACCCACGACAGCTTCATTTACCGAATGTCCACCCTAAGCCGGGACCTAGAAGCTGGGCGGCATGGCGATACATGGCTACTTGGTGAGTATGAATGCCACTGCACATGCATGCATGTCAGATACTGAGCAAGGTCACAACCCCACCAATGATACCAATCACCACCTCCACAGGGGGACAGTGCCTTCCCTCTCAGCCCCCACATGATGACGCCAATTCGGAACCCCACCACGCCACCCCAGGTAAGATATAACACAGCCCACATTACAACCCGGGGCATAGTGGAGCGCACATTCGGAGTGCTAAAGTCACGCTTTCGTTCCGTTCTGGCGGGCAGCTGTTGTACGCTCCCCCAGTAGTGTGCAGGATCATAGTGGCAGCATGTGTCCTGCACAACATTGCAACACGCCGGGGCCTGGCCGTGGACATGGTGGTGGCCCCACATCCCCAACCACATGCACAGCCGCTGCGTATGGGAGGGGAAGGGCACGGGGGGAGCCAGCCCGTACACAGCTAGTGGCTAATTACTTCACATAGAAATCACACCCCTGTGGAGTGCACACTGCCCTGGCACATTCCATCTGACAATCAATGATGACTCAACCTGACACTGATCCTGAATGTTTGGAGAATCAACCGTGAAAACCATATCAGCCTGAGATTGTTCACCTGGCAGTGTTACAATGTGTGCATCCCTACCCACACAGACAAAACCAAGGCAGTTTTGTGAAGAAACACATTCAAGCAGCTAAAATTAATACCCACTTGCAAAATGCAACAAGAGGACAGTGCCATGTCAGCCAACCCATCCCCAGCACCGCCACACGACACACCGTGCCATGTCATGCTATTTGCAGGTAAACAAAGTAATCCCCACAACATGACACTAGTGTCACAATGTACAGTGTCCCTAATTGAAACTTGCAACACCTGAAATGCTCACAGTAATGCAGGACCAACAACAAACTTGAGCAGGTACTACCATTAACATGACATCACAAATGTAATAAATTAGTAGTCTCACCACCTGGAAATGCCTGCACTCCCACCACTACCAACTGTGCAGTGTTGGCACCATGTAGAGTTGTAGGTGCACTGCTGCCAACATGGACCCCATCTCCAAACTAGAGGGCCTTGTGTAGACATGAGGAAGGGACCTGCAAATTGGGAGGTAGACACATATGATGAGTTACACATCAATGCAACATGCAGTGTACAACACAACAGCAATATGCACTAGGAATGTATACACAGTATTGACTACAGACTGCCCACACAGTAATTCACTGTCACTTGGGCACACCCTTTGCAAGCCCATGGAAACGGGAAGCAGGAGGGGTGTGTGTGACTCAAACCCAAGCATCTGAACCAAATACATTACAAGCCTGCATGTGCCCAGCCACAATGCAGCGTATGCCCACAGGAACCACGGAAGCCAACAGATCGAAGCCAACAGATCGAAGCCAACAGATCGTCCCAAAAAAATTGGGAATAAAAGAAATCAAAATAAAAATAAAAATAAGAAACAATCAAAAATGGCCATTGATGGGCCCGGGGGGGTTGGGGAGGCCACCCAGGAGGTCCGAGGACAGGGTGCACACCAAAACCCACCTGTGTGGATCCTGGGAAAAAAAACACCTCCATGGGCTCATGGCCCACACGGCTACCCTATTGTGGTAGTATCACTGCTGTCGCTATTATCATCCTGTGCAGCTGCATCCGGAGGTGGTTGCACTATGGGAGGCAGCCCACGCAAGGCCCTAGTCTGCTCCTCCATGGCTGCAAGCATGCGGGTGTGGTAGGTCTCATTCTGGAGGATGAGTGTGCGGAGGTCCCCATGCAACAACTCACGGGATGCCCGGACCTCCGCCCTTGTTGCCTGCATCTCAGCTGAGAGCGTATGGGTGAGACGCTCCAGCTGCTGTTCTGTCCTTTGGTGTGTTGAAGCCTCAAGCTCAACAAGAGTCGTCCTGAGGTGAAGGAGCTCCTGCCTCAGGGCTTCCCTGTGGCCCTGGGACTCTATGGAGATGGCCTCCTGCAGAGTCGCCAGTGCCGCCCGCCTGTCCCTGTTGGACGCCAACATGTCCTCCCTCTGTGACTGGCAGATGGATATGGTTGCCTTCTGTAGTCACTCCATCAGCCTTTCAGGGGGGACAATGGAAGTGGCCACCCTATCCATGGCCTGAGCCATCATCTCGGATGATGCTGCCTGTTGGGTTGCCATACCGTAAATGGATTGCTCCCATGCGGTATTGCCAGGTGGTGTACGGCCACCACGTCGGCGGGCACCACACCTGTCTGGGGCAAGGCGAACTGCGCCTTGCTGTGCCGGCACTGTCTGAGGCTGCAAGACTGCATTCCCCCTCTGATCTGCTGGCCCAGGAACAGGATCAGATGTCGCGGAGTGTGACCCTGCATCCGTAACCACCAAAGGCGTAACCGCCAACACTGACATCCCCATTGAGGGTTCTGACCCTGGTGCAGGTGGGTGGGACAGAACAGAATCCCTCCCTGGAACACTCACCTGCGACGGCACGTAGGTCTCATCATCCGAATCAACACCTGAGTACAGCTCGGGGGAGGTGCAGCCAGAGACACCCCTTGAGAGCACGACCTGCAGCACTTGTGGGTTCTCACCCACCACCACACCACGTCCCTCACTGGTGGTTGGTCGGCCCTCGGACCCCTCCTGGGTCTGCACCATCTCCACAACCCCAGCAGTATCAGGTGCGTCTTCCCCTGCAAAGACATAAAAACAAAGAAATGGAAACAGGCATTTGCACAATGGCACACAATGAGGGCTGAGAAGCAAGAGAACCAGTACTTGATTGACACATGTCCCACATGACTAAAACCCTCCCATGCATGCACCCTCACTGCGTATGAAGGGGAGGCAAATGGCACACATTGATGACACCAAGATGGAAGATGAACACATTTTCTGCATGCTGCCTGGCAGTGGCATCACACATTGGCCTGTGATTGCCAGGTGAAACACACATGCCATCACACAGATGGCATGTACCATTGCTATTGAGTGAAGATGGAGAGGAGGGCAGCACCTATTCATTCAGTCCAGTTCCCGCATGTAATAGCTTTTCTAATTCAAACAGGTCAGATTTTTCACCTGGAGCTGCCAGTCCAAAATGGTCCAATTGCACAGGGACATGTGTGAACAAATGATATCCAGGTAACAAAGTCACTCCACTTTACCATAGCCATGTCAGACATGTGACTAGAGGACTGCGAAATGCCTAGTAAAAGTGGTGGAATGCAAACAATCTGACTGAATGAACAGTGAAAAATAAGCAACAATGTTGTGGCAAGGTGACACTTCAAGGGCAACTGGCGTGCAGTTGGGCTAGATGTCTACTGTTGGCAGAAGGGATACTGCTATGGCCAAATGCAGCTGCGCAGGATGTATTGCATGAAGCACATGGCTGACCCATACGACTCAGGCGCACACACTCTCACCTGGCACACAAACAGAAGCCCTCACACACACACCATGCACATGGATGACACACACATGCATGTGCACTCACCGGACAATGCCTCGTAATCAGGCAGATCTCCCACGCGTTGGATCTGTTCCTCCGTGACGTAGGTCCCAGCGACTGATTCATGTGGAGTGAGTTCCATGTCTACTACTGGAGACCCACCTCCAGTCACTAGAGTTGCGGCATGACTTGAGGCCAGCTTACTCTTTGCCCTGCGCTTTAGGTCATTCCAGCGCTTATAGCAATCATTGGCTGTGCGCCTCACGATTCCAAGGGCAGCTACGATGTCCGCAACGGTCTGCCAGTGTGCCTGGCATTGTGCAGGTGTGGTCTTGGATCCTGCAACAATGACCATCTCGTTATCATGTGCGGACACATACTCGACAAGTGCATTCAGTTCGTCATCCGTGAAGCTGGGCTTCCTGGACGGGCCGGACTGTGTAGCCGTGTCTGGGGCATCAGCCTGTGCCGGACGAGCACTCTTCCTCTTCCGCTTGGAAGGTGGTGGTGATCCTGAGTGTCCTGCGCCGCTCTGGACACTAGGGGCAGGAGCCCTGGTGGACTCTGCATCAGGAGTGTGGGATTGCACACTCAGCATGGGAGTTGGTGCAGGCATTGGCTCAAGTGTAATGGTGTCAGGGGGAATGTCAGCAGGATGGACTAGGACCGACACTGTCCTGGCTGTATGTGTGAGAGCTGGGGTGGATGGAGCCGCAGCTGCCCCTGCAGCCTCTCCGCCCTGCCTACTTGGGGCAACAGATGACCTTGCTGCCCCAGATGCACGTGGCATGATGACATCAATGTGCACCAGCGCAAGTGTCATAGGCCTGCTGACCTGGAAGTCAGCCATGGAGTCAGCCAGGTCTGGTGCCACAATGGGCTGGTCCAACAAGGGCTGAGCATGGATGGTGTCAGCCACATCAGCCTCAACGGGAGGGGGGGATTATGGGTGCCCTTGACTGGTCCTCCACACATGGGGGGACAGGCTCACCCTGCAAGTAACGACCACGTCCCCTACCGGATCCACCACGGCCACCACTTGTGGCTCTTCCACCTTTGCCACCCTTACGGAATCCTCGCCTCCCAGCCATGGCACTGATGTTAATGTGCGTATGGGAGTGGCTGTAAACTATTGTCCTGGGCAATTGGGGGTCAAAGGGGTTGGGTACCAGATGGTAATTGTACCCTAGTGCTCTAGCAAGGCTGAATGTAACCCCTGGGGAAAGATGACGGGTCACGCTATGCACAGGAGCCCCAAAAAAGGGAGATGACATGCACGCAAGCCCTCCTAGACCACGTGTGCAGAAAGAAAAACCTGCACTACGCTGTGGCACCCAGTAACACAAGAATGAACGTATGCGTGTCACACGCAGCCTAGAATGACCTCTGA
Source organism: Ambystoma mexicanum (assembly GCF_040938575.1). Taxonomy (NCBI): domain Eukaryota; kingdom Metazoa; phylum Chordata; class Amphibia; order Caudata; family Ambystomatidae; genus Ambystoma; species Ambystoma mexicanum. The sequence goes on along the minus strand of NC_090932.1, from coordinate 479,912,195 downwards.
AGGGGTAGGCGACACACGGGGCAAGCACAGATGTTAGATACATGTGTGACTCACCGTCTGCCAGGTAAAAGAGCGTGAAAAAGGAGCGCGTTTGGTTGGCAACACCCCCGCCAAAAGAAGATTTGTACGCTGTCTGAGGAGACAGGACAACAGTAGAAGGGAACACTGTTTGAGGGAACAGGCCCAGGTAAACCAGTAAAAGAGAAAAAAGAGAAAAAGCTGTCAGAGGTAACAGGGAATACGAACTTGAAACGCTGTGAAGTAAATCGCATGTGAAACGACAAGAAGTACAGAATTCACCCACTCGCTCTCCACGAAAAGCACGTACAAGGAAATGGTGTTATACACGTACCATTTATACAGGCCCACACGTCCAGCGTCACTTACGCGGCGTGTACGCGCTAGGGCCATTTCCACCAATTACACGCTTTGTCACTGCCGCGTGTACGCGCTAGGCCGATTCCCACCAATTACACGCTTTGACACTCGGACGTGTCTTTCATTTTTTTAACACGCAACATTTTCAAACGTGTGCCCAATTCTACGTGCACATGACTTCACAGACGCCCATACGCTGGCGACGCCTTTACGCGCTAAGGGCCTTTGGTCCAATGACATCGCATATGCGTGCTGCCGTGCATACGCGCATGGCCCTTTCCTCGTATTACACGCGGACGTGCATTTTTTCACGCGCGCTGAAATGCGCATGCACGTCTGTACGCGTCACGTCACAGGGGCGCTTGCGCTTGAGGGGCCTTCTGTCCAATGAAAATGCGTATGCGTGCAGACGCGCTTACGCGCTAAGGGCCTTTCCTCGAATTACACGCTGATGTGCAGATTTTTCACGTGCCAAATCACTCCGTATCAAGCTGGCCACGCGTATGCACACGGAAGACCACGCTCCTGTCCAGAATGCCAAACTACTGCCCCCCAGAGCACGCTCCCACCTGTCATCTGCTGCTGCCAGACTGCCTGCTGCCCACGTGCACTGCCATTTGCTGCCTGCACATCAGCCAGGGGTGCTGTTGCTGTGACCACCCCTGCTGGAACCGAAGACTCCCGACTGGGATTCCATCGCTCCACAGCCCAGCCCCAGGACCCAGTTGCCCACCCACTCCTGCCTCTGGGGTTGTCATGTCGGGGCAAACACCATCTGTGACCACTGACAACCCCCGGCCAGAGAGGCAGAGAGGCACCAGCTTCAGTGCCACCGAAGTTGGTGACCTGGTGGAGCAAGTCCTGGGGCAGTATGATGCCCTCTTCGGAAGTTCCCGCGCCGACAAGGAAGGACGGACTCGGATCTGGACTGACATCGTGACTGCCATCAACGCGGAGGGGGTGGCAGTCCGCGACTTACAACATGTCAGGAAGCGCTGGGAGGACTTCAGGTCCAGGACCCTGAACAAGGCCCGGCACCTCTTGAAGGCAGCGGATGCCAAGGGGCGCCGGGGCCACTTGTCGGAAGAACAGATGAGGGTCCTGGAACGCATATCCCCAGTGCTCCACGTCCAGGTCCTAGAGAAGCAGACCCGTCTGGAGTCGAGCGGTGAGTGTACATGCATCCTGATTGTGAGCAGTGCGTGTGGTGATAATTCGGTAGTGTGCAGGTTGCACATCTGTTTGTTTGGGGTCGAGTATGGCTGGGGGTGTACAGGGCCGTGGGGCTGACACATGCGAGGGCTGTAATGTGTGAGACATGGATGGTGCTTGTGTGTGTAGGCTTGCATGCCAAATGCAGTTGTGTGGGCACACATGTTTGGATGAATGTGTATGTAAGTAGACATGTCCGTGATGTCATGCATGTATGTTGTTTTTGGCTGCATGTATCAGCACTGTGTACATGTGCATGTGTGTGTATTTGACAAGGGTGCAACAGTGATGCAACATGGATGCATGTGACAGCGGTATGTGGAAGCCTGATTGGCAGATGTGACATGGATGCCCGTCTGAACAGTGCGACACTTGGCAGAGGTGTACACATGCATGCAAGTGTGGTGGTGTGTGTACATGTGTGGTGCACTTCCTGTGTTGCATGTGATGTCGGGCTCACCTTTGGCTGCTCATGCTGTTGTATGTCTAGGGATGGTGGTGGCAGTTGCGATATGGCTGTGGTATGGCTCATGTGTGCGAGTTGTAATGACATGTGTGTTGGGGATTGTGATGCCATGTCTGAGGTTTGCCAATGCCACTCATGTGCAACTGTCATGTGTGTATGTGTCCATTGTACAGTGCCCTGATGCCTGTGTTTGGTTTCTCCCTGTCTGCAGCGTCAACTGATGAAGAGGGCGGAGAAGGTGCTGTGGAGCACAGCGGCGGGGATCCCACCGCCAGCCGGAGACGCAAGGCCCGGCTCCCCTCCCGTGTTGTCATCTCGTCGGGGAGTGAGGAGTCCGGTGCCGCGTCCCAGGCCGCAGCTGCCGGGGGGAGGTCCAAGAGGCGGAGGTTGGAGTTGGACTCCTCGGCAGAAGAAGGGGCAGCTGGGACCCCACAGGGCCCAACAGGGGAAGATGGCACGGAGTCATCCAGGTTGGTGGGGGGTTTGGTGGAGGAGGAGGCCGTGCAAGCACCAGAGACGGGTTCTGGAGGTGGGGATCCCACTGGTGCTAGTGGTGCAGTGCAGGACCAGGGACAGGAGGCAGCACAGGCCACCGCGGAGGTGCCTGTGTGCAATCCTGTCCCTGATCCTGTCCCTGCATCATCTTGCACCAGCAGGGATGCCTACTTCCAGACCCGTTTTCAGGCAGGGGATGAGCTGACATCAACTCGCCTTCCTCTGCCTGCGGACGTGGCTATCCAGGTCCGGGTTGAGCCTGTCCTGGCTGGTGTGGCGTTGCGTCAACGGGCCATGCGATGTGACCTGCAGTCTTTTCATGGAGAGACTGCAGGTCATCTCGAATGGCTCGTTGACCACGTCAGCCTGCTGGGACAGGTCACCCAGGCCGGATTCCTCTGTCTGATGGGGCTTGCTCCGACCCCCTCCTCAACTGGACCCCCTATGCGCCAGTCGTCCTCTGTGCCATCTTCCCACCCATCAGTCACCTGGGTGCCCTGTGGAGCTGCCTCTGACGGTGCGGCCAGGCTGGTGGAGGAGGCATCCCTGCCACAGACGGGAGTCGGACGTCCAGCAGGGGTGGCCACATCTACGACTGCACCCCAGCCGGCGGAGGATGTGCAGGCAGCAGGAGGCAGTGCACGGGCAGAGGCAGAGCAGCAGCAGCAACATGGTGGGAGCCATGAAGGCTCGGGGCCTTCGACATCAGAGGGGCAGGCATCGGCCGGAGGGCAGGAGGACCCAGGACAGAGAGTGTCTTCCGTGTGGCAGCGGTTGGGCCACGCCATAGATGCGGAGCGGCGGCGGGCGAAAGAGGCACGGCTCACAATGGTCAGGGCGGAGAACTCCATGCGGAGGGCCCTGAGGCGGGCCGAGTGCCTCGAGGCAATCCGCAGGGGGTTGGAAGAGGACACGGCTTCGTCCCTGCGGACCCTCGGGGCCATGGAACAGGACCGCCTCCGGGACATCGAACAGGAGTTCGATGATGCCCTGGCCCGGAACACCACGGAGTGAGCCGCTGGACTTTCCCGCCGCCTTTGTATATAGTTCTTTAGTTTTAGGTTTCCTTTGTTTGTTCTTATGATTTGGAGTCGACGGACACTGCTCCACTTTTTGTATATAGTTGCATTTTAGTTAGGGTTTTTTGTAGGTTTCCTTTGTTCAGTTGGGCTCATGGACCCTTGGAAGTTTTGTACATAGTTCTTCATTGGATTGATTTTATTTTTCATTAGACTTTGGACAGCATTTTTTTGGATTCGGATTTGGTGTTTTTATTTTTTTAAACGGACATGCAGCTTATCTTTTTATCATTGACATTGTAGTTTGTTTCACTTCTTTTGCATTCTTATTTTTTTTAATACAATTTTGTTTTCATACTTCACTGTGTGGTATCATCTCATTGGTTTCATGCATGTCATGTTGGGTGTTTTCCCATTCAATTGCAACCACAGTGTTTGTGACGGACATGTGTTCATTAGCTTTATGAACATTGGGGGTGTAACATGTAATTTCCATTTCCATGTGGGTGAATGGGTTACTTGGTAGGGCTTTTGGGCTGTGGAGGCCGACCATGACTCCCATGATTGGGGATTGTGAGGACCTGGTGGAGGCTGCCCATGGTGGCTGGGGGGTGGGGGTGCAGGGGGACATGAGTGGGTGCCTGGTGGAGGCTGCCCCTGGTGGCTGGGGGGTGGGGGTGGTGGGAGACATGAGTGGGGGCCTGGTGGAGGGTGCCCCTGGTGGCTTGGGGGTGGGGGTGGTGGGAGACATGAGTGGGGGCCTGGTGGAGGCTGCCCCGGTGGCTGGGTGGTGGGGGTGGTGGGAGACATGAGTGGGGGCCTGGTGGAGGCTGCCCCTGCACTGTTGGGGGTTGGGGGTGGTGGGAGACATGAGTGGGGGCCTGCTGGAGGCTGCCCCTGTACTGCTGGGTGTGGGGGTGGTGGGAGACATGGGTGGGGGCCTGGTGGAGGGTGCCCCTGGTGGCTGGGTGGTGGGGGTGGTGGGAGACATGAGTGGGGGCCTGGTGGAGGCTGCCCCTGGTGGCTGGGTGATGGGGGTGGTGGGAGACATGAGTGGGGGCCTGGTGGAGGCTGCCCCTGCACTGCTGGGGGGTGGGGGTGGTGGGAGACATGGGTGGGGGCCTGGTGGAGGGTGCCCCTGGTGGCTGGGTGGTGGGGGTGGTGGGAGACATGAGTGGGGGCCTGGTGGAGGGTGCCCCTGCACTGCTGGGGGGTGGGGGTGGTGGGAGACATGAGTGGGGGCCTGGTGGAGGGTGCCCCTGGTGGCTGGGTGGTGGGGGTGGTGGGAGACATGAGTGGGGGCCTGGTGGAGGGTGCCCCTGGTGGCTGGGTGGTGGGGGTGGTGGGAGACATGAGTGGGGGCCTGGTGGAGGCTGCCCCTGCACTGCTGGGGGTGGGGGTGGTGGGAGACATGAGTGGGGGCCTGGTGGAGGGTGCCCCTGCACTGCTGGGGGGTGGTGGGAGACATGGGTGGGGGCCTGGTGGAGGCTGCCCCTGTCGGCTGGGGGGTGGGGGTGGTGGGAGACATGTGTGTGGGCCTGGTGGAGGGTGCCCCTGCACTGCTGGGGGTTGGGGGTGGTGGGAGACATGCATTGTTGATCAGTAGTGCAAGGTGACATGTGGGTTGGCTGGGGGGCATGCCCATGGTTGATGGGCTGCCTGCGGGACATGAGCAGGGGTGCAGGGTAGTCCCCCGTGGTGTGGGCTGCCTGCAGGGGCCGTGGAGGTTGTGGAGCGTACACCTTGGAGGACCCACACGGCCAATTCACGTGTAGTACTCCCCAGAACCCCTGAAATACACATACCCTGCTGAAATTGCGTGTGGAACTTCCCACGCACCCCTGAAATACACGTACCCTGCTGAAATCGTGTGTGGAACTTCCCGCGCACCCATGGAATACACGTACCCTGCTCGCACTGGGCCAATCGCGTGTGGAACTTCCCGCACACCCCTGAAATACACGTACCCTGCTGGAATCGCATGTGGAACTTCCCGCGCACCCCTGGAATACACGTACCCTGCTGAAATCGCGTGCGGAACTTCCCACGCACCCCTGAAATACACGTACCCTGCTGAAATCGCGTGTGGAACTTCCCGCGCACCCATGGAATACACATACCCTGCTCGCACTGGGCCAATCGCGTGTGGAACTTCCCGTGCACCCCTGAAATACACGTACCCTGCTGGAATCGCGTGTGGAACTTCCCGCGCACCCCTGGAATACACGTACCCTGCTGAAATCGCGTGTGGTACTTCCCGCGCACCCATGGAATACACGTACCCTGCTCGCACTGGCCCAATCGCGTGTGGAACTTCCAGAGCACCCCTGAAATACACGTACCCTGCTGGAATCGCATCTGGAACTTCCCGCGCACCCCTGGAATACACGTACCCTGCAAATAATCGCGTGTGGTACTTCCCGCGCACCACTGAAATCCACGTACCCTGCTGGAATCGCATGTGGAACTTCCCGCGCACCCCTGGAATACACATACCCTGCTGAAATCGCGTGTGGAACTTCCCGCGCACCCCTGAAATACACGTACCCTGCTGTAATCGCGTGTGGAACTTCCCACGCACCCCTGGAATACACGTACCCTGCTGAAATCGCGTGTGGAACTTCCCGCGCACCCATGGAATACACGTACCCTGCTTGCACGGGGACAAACGCGTGTGGAACTTTCCGCGCACCCCTGAAATACACGTTCCCCGCTTGGCCGTTGCTGTTTGCCAGCCCGGTGAACTGGTCCAGGCTTAGCGCAGCCCTTTGCGATGATTTAGCGATTTTGATGGCTTTTCCTTGCGCGAGGGCGTTCTTGGGGGCGTTGCTGGCGCTGCTGCAGGGTCGCTGCGATTCTCTGCGCCACGGCTGGTTTGGGAGCCTAAAATCCATGAATACGCTGTGCGCGGAAATCGGTTTTGGCGCACGTGCCTGGCGCAGACAATCGCACGCGGCCACTCTGCGCCAGCCGCTTGTGACACTTTTCTGCGAAATTCTATGAATTACCCTGTCAGTCTGCTCTCTCATGCCATTGGATCTAACGTAAGAGACATTCTAGATGAAATGCCTGAAGATACCATAGACACCTATATCAGCTTAAAAACTGCTCTCACTGATTACTTCACGCCCCACACAAATGTGGATTATGAACGGCACATTTTCCACACCATGAAACAAGCAAAAGGTGAAACAATGGACGCGTTCGTGATGAGACTGAGAGTAAAAATGAAGCACTGTGATTTCAACAAATATTCCAATGAGGAAGCACTTCGCTCACAAATAATAGTAGGATGTGAAAGTGGTGACTTCAGGAAAAGACTATTGCAAAAACCACGTAGTCTGGAAGAGATTCTACGCCTAGCACGATCAGAGGCAGCCCTAACAGCACAGGTAGAAGGGCTGGATGGCATCACCATCACCCATGGGAAACATGAGAGCCTACATAAACTGGAAATCACCCCTAAAGGGAACAAAGACCCATTTTGCTATCAATGCGGGCATGAGTACCCACATGAGGGCACGTGCCCCGCCATGGGCCAAATCTGCTCTGGATGTGGGGGAGAAAACCATTACAAGGCTGTTTGTTTCATATATCGCAGTAAAATGCGAGGAAGCGGAAAGAACAGAAGATCCACGTCCCAGTTGTGACTCACACAACAAAACCGAGTCGCCACATCACAGATTTCGTGAGGAACCCACAGACCGAAGACAAGCAAGGTCATCACGAGATTGGAGAGACAACAAAGCGGCGTCCTCCGGGCGAAGAAGGCGCCCTAGGAGATACGTCAGGTGCTTGGTGGAACAATCACAGTCGGACAGCGTCCCCAACACATCTTCAGAAGACAACCCCAAAAATGAACTGAAACCACGAAAAGGAGAACCACGGGTGAAAGGCTACTTATAAGCACTTGGGAACCCCACGGCAAAAGAAAACAGCCCCACTTTCATAATACAAGTCAACCAGGTGGCTACTGAATTTCTAGTGGACACGGGAGCCACGGTCAACGTAGTAAGTGAGGAGGTCTACAACAGCATACCAAATGCACCACGCCTGCAACCAGCCCGAGCGCTTATCTTTCCATATTGCTGCACGACACCCCTTGAGTGCAAAGGTTTCTTCATGGCCTCATGCAAATACAAAGATCACGAGAAAGAAATACCTATGCATGTCCTAGAAGCCGCCACACACAGTGGGTGCATTCTCAGCTATAAATCGGCTGTTGACATGGGGTTAATACATATTCTATACAGACTCATGATGCACAAGCATTTGGATCCCACTTCAAGCATTGATCAAGTCTTCCCCACACTATTTAAAGGTCTAGGAAAATTGAAAGACAGGCAAATTGAACTACACATAGACCACAGCGTCACGCCTGTAGCCCAACACTACAGAGGAATTCCCATTAACATACAAAAACAGGTAGAAAACGAACTGATCAAACTCCTATAAGCCAACATAATTGAACCAGCTGAAGGTCCAACCCCATGGGTATCCCCCAAAGTACCCGTACCAAAAAAAGACTCCCCGGACATTCGCATTTGTGTGGACATGCAAAGACCAAATGAAGCAATATTAAGAGAACGTCATCAATATCCCAGAATAACAGATATGGTACACCTACTCAATGGCACCACCGTCTTTTCAAAACTGGACCTCAACAAAGGGTACCATCAGCTGAGACTCCATAAGAGATCCAGATACATCACCACTTTTGCTACTCACCTGGGTCTCTATAGATACAAGAGACTCAGTTTTGGAGTCTCCTCAGCAGCAGAAATCTTTCAGTCAGAAATTCACAACGTAATCAAACATGTGCCAAACTGCCTAAATTATAGCGATGACATCTTGGTTTTCGGACAGACTCAGGAACAGCACGATGACACACTCATGCGGGTGTGCATGGCACTGGAAGAAGTGCACCTCACACTAAACAAAGAGAAGTGTTAGTTCAGGAAAACAACACTACGATTCTTCGGGCACATCTTCTCTGAAAGTGGAATGACACCGGATCCTGAGAAGGTCAGCGCCCTCACAAACGCCACCCCACCAACCTTCGTCACCGATTTGCGATCGTTTCTGGGTTTGGCAAGTTACTGCACAAGATACATCAAGGATTTTGCATTGGTCAGCGCTCCCCTACGAGCCCTCACCAAACTCAGTGCAGAATTCAAGTGGTCAGACGAGTGCCAACAAGCCTTCCAAATCATCAAAAACCGCATTGCGGATGCCAAAAACATGGCCTACTTCGACCCAAAGAGACACACGGAACTAATCGTGGACGCAAGCCCAGTTGGCCTAGGGGCCATATTGACTCAACTTAATCGCAGAAATGGTCAAGCCGCACATGTGATATCCTATGCAAGTCGCAGCCTCTCTAAAACTGAGCAAGCCTATTCACAGGCTGAAAAGGAAGGTTTGGCTGTAGTTTGGGCCTGTGAGCACTTCCATCTATTTCTCTATGGAAAACCATTCACAATAGTCACCGACCATCAGGCATTACTGTTCATCTACGGCAGTGCTCAGGCCAAGATGCCCCCTAGGATAGCTCGAAGGGCCTTAAGGTTACAAGATTATCACTTTGACATCATTCACCGGCCGGGGAAAGAACAAAATCCAGCAGACTTTCTCTCGCGTCACCCCAGCCAGGATAGCAGCCCAGACCCCTCTATAGCGGATCAATACATCATGTATGTAGTCCAGGGAAATGCCCCACAAGGTGTGGACATGGAGCAAATAGCCAGAGAAACCAACAAAGACCAAGCAATACAAATCATCATGAGATGCCTCGAGAAGGGCCGTTGGAAACATGCAAAACAACCGGGCTGTCCTCAATCCACAAAACAGACCAGAACCACTCAGGATGACTGAATTGCCTGAAGGGACCTGGGAAGAAATTGCAGTAGACCATTATGGCCCATTAGAAGGAGGTGAATATATCCTTGTGGCCATTGATGAATATTCCAGATTTCCGGACGTACAAATCATACCTTCCACAGCGGCATACCATACTATTCCTGCGTTGGATCGGATGTTTGCCATTTATGGCATTCCAAAAATACTGAAATCCGATAACGGACCCCCATTTACTGGACATGATTTTAGAAACTTTGCAGAATACATGGGTTTCCATCACAGGAGAGTAACACCGTTGTGGCCTCAGGCCAATGGTACAGTTGAACGATTCATGAAGAACATCAAGCGTACCATGCAGATCGCTCGCCTGACGGGAGAATCGGTGGAGAAATTGCTGTGCCAATTAATGAGGGACTATCGCAACACACCCCACAGCACCACAGGCAAATCGCCGTCCGAAGTCATGTTTGGAAGAAATGTAAGAACCAGAGTACCTCACATAGGGCTGGAAGAAGAACGATACAAAGGTGATGCAGAAATGAGAGAGCAAGATGCATCACGGAAATCGGACATGAAAGAAACTGCTGATAAGAAAAGGAGGGCTGAAGAGAATCTTCTAACAACTGGAGACATCGTCATCGCAAGGCAGCCGCAAAATCGCAAGAACATGGCAGCTTTCAGAGAAGAGCCCCTCACCGTAACGCATAGGAAAGAATCTCTCGTTACGGCTGAAGGCAGCACCCATGTCTTGACAAGAAATAGCTCCCACTTCAAATGGATGCCAGGAATTGTACCGCTAGTTGAACCTCACACACACGAGGTACATGGGAAAAGGATGCACCCTACGAAGGAGACAGGGAGGAATCCGGCGCAGAGGAGCCATGTTGGCTCTCCCAGGAATCGAGCGAAAGAAACGACTGGAGGCCACAAAGGACTCGCAGAAAACCACATCACCTCATTGAAGAAATGTCATGATCCCGAACTTCATGTTTAGTATCGGGGGGGTGTGATGTCGTCACTCACTCCCTTGTCACGTGGGCAGGGACACGGGGCAACGGGAAGGGGAGGGACGGGAAGTACGAGTATTCAGGCAGTTCCTGAATAGCTGTGTAAGAATAAAGACGTGTTGATTCGCACCACATTCGTGTCTGTCCATTTTATACTGGAAGCTCGTAGATGTGAATGTCTGAGTTTGTGGATGACCGATCCACCTCTTTACAATCACTATGGCCAGTAGCACCGGTGGATTGAGCCAAGGGAGTGGCAGGTGGAGGGACGACCAAAGGCCTGACTTGCGTCAGTGGCAGCTGGGTGCCCTCTAATGGACCCTGTGCAGCAATATCCGCTGTGGCAGGGTCATTGACAGGGACTGTCCTGGTTGGCAGACTCACAACCGGGGTGTTGTTAGCTGCATCTGCCCCTGCACTTGCCAACACCTGGCTGTTCGGGGCAGAAGATGACATTACTTCCCCAGGGACATGTGTCTTGATCAGGGCAGCCCTGTGTGACCTACGGTTTCCCTCCTGGCCTGTTGGAAATCTTCCAAGGGCTCTTCAAGTGCCAACGCAGCCTGCACTGGCAGACCCTGAACCTGGGTGGTGGTGTCCTCAGCTGCACCTGCAGCTACCCCTACCCTTGGGCCCGTGGCAGTCGATGAAACAGACTGCTGGGTCACATGGGTGCCAGTGCCAGATGCAGAAGCTGCATCTCCCTGAACCACAGGGGGTGGTGGCATGACTGCACTGACTCATGGCACAACATCGTGCTCAAGTTGCGCACCCCTGCCTCTTCCCCCTCTGTGGCCACCCTGGACACCCTGGAGTCCCCCTACTCCCTGGTCACCCTGGCCACGTCCCTGACCATGCCCACCACGAGGAGGACGCCCAGCTGAGGCGCCTCTCACCTTTGGTGGCCTCCCAACCATGGCACAGATGGAGTAGTGCCGGCACAGATGGAGGAGTGCCAATGGGAGGTGTACACCACAATTGTCCTTGGCAATTGGGGTGAAGGGGGTGGGATGCAAGATGTTAACAGCCTCCCTGCACCTGCAAGGCTGTATGTGACCCCGGTGATGTAGTGACGTGTCACACAACGCTCAGGCATCCCAAAACTGCAGTAAAAATGTGCACGCAACCCTGCAGCCTACGTTTATGGAATCAACCTCCCGCAGTACGCGGTGGCACCCAGTAACACGAAAGATGCGTACGAGTGGGACACACAGGCTACTATGATCTCGAAATGGGTGTGATACACAGGGGCACCCACAGTGGGAAAAATAGTCACCATCTGACTAGCTTGATAATGAAAAACATGCGTAGCCAATACCCCAGCCAAAAGAAGAGATACGTCCTTGATCCACTGTGAAGTTGTGATGGCGCGTGAAACAACATGAAGTAGCACGTCGGTCTCCACGAAAGGCATGTACAGCAAACTGCTGGCCTCGCTCGCCTTTAACCCATGCTGAGGAAAATGCCTGCGCATCGCGCGTAGCCCCTGTCCTCGGATTACACGCATTCACATGCAGACGGGCAGTTTTTTCACACGTGCGCTGAACCACTATGCCCAAGTCACAAGGGAAACGCCCGTGCGCGCTACGTCACAGACGCGCTTACGCGCCAAGGGCCTTTCCTCGAGGTACATGCTGACGTGCAATTTTTTCATGTGCCAAATCACTTCGTATCAAGCTGGCCACGCGAAAACACACGGAAGACCACGCTCTTGCCCATAAGGTTATTTTCCTGCCCCCAAGAGCCCCGCTGCTGCCTGCCTGCTGCCACGTGCCCTGCTATTTGGTGCCTGCATGTCAGGCATCTGCAGGGGTTCAGTTGCTGTGCCCACCCCTGCTGGAACAGAAGACGCTCAACTGGGATACCATCGCTCCACAGCCCAGCCCCAGGACCCAGTTGCCCACCCATGCCTGCCTCAGGGGTCGCCATGTCGGGACAAACACCATCTGAGACCACTGGCGACCCCCAGCCAGAGAGGCAGAGGGCCACCAGCTTCAGTGAGAAGGAAGTTGGTGTCCCGGTGGGGCATGTCCTGGGGCATTATGATGCCCTCTTTGGAACATCACGTGCCAACAAGGAAGGACGTGAGAGGATCTGGGAGGACGTAGTGGTTGCCATCAATGCAGAGGAGGGGTGGAAACCCGCGACATCAAACACATCCGGAAGCGCTGGGAGGACTTCAGGTCCAGGACCCTCTACAAGGCCCGGCGCCTCGCGGAGGAGGGCCGGGTCAGCATGAGCGACATCCAGATGAGGGTCCTGGAACGCATAGGACCAGCGCTCCATGCCCAGATCCTTCGGAGGCATACCCATCTGGAGTTGAGCGGTGAGTGGCCAAGCATTGCTGTGTGAGACAGGGCATGTTGCAGTGTGCTGGTAGTCTGATACTTGCCTGTATGTGTGACATAGGCCATGTATGGATGTGTGTGTGCAGGGACATCGTGGTCATGCATGTGAGACCAGTAATGTGTGAACCACATGGATGGTGCATGTGTTCCAATGCAACATGGGAAGCTGTATGCGGAATGCACACATGAAAGCATGCCAGTCTCTGTTCTTGGACATGGAGGGGGTGTGAGGGATGGTTGCTGCTGTCATGTACATGTATGTGCACATGTGTGTGTGTGTGTGTGTCTGAGAAGTGTGTGTGTGACTTTGAAACACCATGGATGCATGACACATGTACGTGATGATGTGTAGATTCACTCATGCAGTGCCGTTGTATCCACTGTGTCTATCCACTGTGTCTGTGGTGTACAAGCCATGATGCATGACCCTCCGGTGATGTGTGTGCATGGGATCAGTGTGAGCCATGATGCATGTGAGTTTGAAGGCAACATTTTGGTTAACAGAGGCCCTTGTATATGGATGCTGAGGTTGATTGCAGGCACGGGAACTGTTTCCGCTTGTGTGTTGCATGCATTCACCCGTGTGTTGTGGAGGGACAGGATGGAAGTGACATTTGACAGTGCCGCTCATGTGTTATTGCTTCCTGTCTAGGGGAATATTGCACTGTACCCTGATGCTTGTGTTCTATGTCTCCCTCTACGCAGCGTCAAGTGAAGAAGAGGGCAGAGACGGCGCTGTGGAGCCAAGCAGTGGGGATGCCTCCACCGGGCTGCGACGCAAGGCCCAGCCACCCTCCCAGGAATTGTCATCATCCGGGAGCGAGGGGGCTGGTGCCGCATCTGCCACTACGGCTGTAGCTGAAGGGCCGGATGAGCCCCCACAGGGGCTTCCAATGGTGGAAGATGGTGCGGAGACATCCAGGTTGGTGGTCTCCACAGAGGAGGAGGAGCCCGCTACTGAGCCACACATGGGGCCTGGTGGGTGTAGTACCACTGGTGCAAGTGGTGCAGTCCAGGGTCAGGAGGCAGCACGGTCACCGCGGAGGGGCCTGTGCATGTCACTGTCCTTGACCCTGTGACTGCACCACCATGCACCAGCAGGGATGCCAGTCCCAGGCCCCTCTGCAGGTAGGGGGGAGTGCCACGTCATCTGCCTCTCCACTACCTACGGACGAGGGGTCCCATGACCGTATGGGCTCCGTCCTGGTTGGTGTCGCGTTGCGCACATGTGACATTTGTGATGACGTGCGTGCTACCTGGGCGGAGCACACACGCCATCACAAACAGCATCGTCATGACGTGGCACTGTTGGGAGGAGCCCTGGTCAGTGGGTTCCCACATGTGTCACGCACTCTGGCGGACCTCTCCACCTCTGTGGAGACTAAGCGCCAGTTGTTCTCCCTGCTGTCTTCCGGCCCAGATTCCACCAGGGCCCCCTGTGGACCTGGCCTGACCAACACAGCCAGCTTGGTGGAGATTCCATCCCTCCTACAGTCAGGAGTCGGCGGTCCAGCAGAGGTGGACACCCCAACAACTGGAGACCAGCAGATGGAGGATGTGCAGGCATTGGACAGGGCACATGGACAGCAGCAACAGCAGCAGGCTCTAGGTGGGAGCAATGATGGCTCGGGCCATTGACATCAGAGTGGCAGGCATCACCCAGAGGGTAGCAGGACCCTGGAATGGGTGTGTCTTCTGTGTGGCTGTGGTTGGGCCAGCGTGTAGATGTGGAGCGGCTCACCATGGTCAGGGCGGAGATCTCCATGCGTCGGGCATTGAGGCAGGCAGAGTGCCTCGAGGCAACTCGCAGGGAGTTGGAACAGGCCATGAGTGCATCCCTGCGAGACCTCAGGGACAGGGCAGAGTCCCGCCTCCGGGACATCGACATGGAGTTCGATGATGTCCTGGCCCGGGACATCACAGTGAGCAGCAGAACTTGCCCTCCGCCATTGTATATAGTTAGATAGTGTTAGGTTTCCTTTGTTTTTCTTTTAATTTGGAGTTAATGGACATTGCTCCACTTCGTGTGTATATAGATTTTTCTTCATATGACTTTTGTGTAGGTTTCCTTTTGTTTGTGGATCATGGACCATTTGGACTTACATTGTGTACAGCTGCAGACTTGTACATACTTTCTTTTTCTATATTCCCATGGATCAATGGTTATTTTTTATTTGGATTGTGTTTTTATTATGGACATTGGCAATGGACCACTTTTTTATTGTACGTGATTTTTCTTTTTTTTTTACTTCAATTTTTACAATATTTTTTTTTCTAAATCGGTCATTGTACATTGATTTTCATTTTACTATTCCTCCAAGTCAGTTCATTATGTTTTTAATTCAATTTTTATAACTTCTGAATTGGTGTTGTGTTCTGTCATTGGTTTTGTGCATGTCTCATTGAACATTTCCTCAGTCACGTGTTGCCACTGTGTGGCTACGTTGTGCACTCCTGCATAGGCATGGTGGTTCATTTAGACTATCATGGCATGGGTAATTTTGGAGTGGGTTCTGTGGATGGTTGCATGCTTGGATTGGGGGTCAAAGGGGAATAGGGTTGCCTTTAGGGACATGGGTCTGTTTTGTTAGGACATGTTGTTTGTTGGGACATGAGTCGGGGCCTGCTGGCAGGTGCCCATCACCGCCGGGGTGGGGGTGCTGGGGGATATGAGTTGGGGTCTGCTGGCAGGTTCCCCTCACTGCTGGGGGGGTAGGGGTGCTGGGGGACATGAGTAGGGGCCTGCTGGCAGGTTCCTGTCAATGCTGGGTGGGTGGGGGTGCTGGAGGACATGAGTCGGGGCCTGCTGGCAGGTGCTCCTCACTGCTGGGGGGTAGGGGTGCTGGGGAGCATGAGTCGGGGCCTGCTGACAGGTGCCCGTCAATGCTGGGTGGGTGGGGGTGCAGGGGGACATGAGTCGGGGCCTGCTGGCAGGTGCCCCTCACTGTTAGGGGGTGGAGGTGCTGGAGGACATGAGTCAGGGCCTGCTGGCAGGTGCCCTCACTGCTGGGTGGTGGGGGTGCTGGGAGACATGAGTCATGGCCTGCTTGCATGTGCCCGTCAATGCTGGGGGGTGGGGGTGCTGGGGGACATGAGTTGCTGATCACTAGTAGAAGGTGACATGTGGGCTGGCTGGGGGGCATGCCTATGGTGGATGGGCTGCCTGCGGGACATGACCAGGGGTGCAGGGTAGTCCCCTGTGGTGTGGGTTGCCTGCAGGGGCCATGGAGGGGGGAGAGGGCACATCTGGGAGGACCCACACTACCAATTCATGTGTGGGACTCCCCACGCACCCCACTGGATACACGTACCCTGCTCTGACAGCGAAATTGCATGTGAAACTTCCCGCACACCTCAGTAATTCACGTACCCCTCTCGCACAGGACCAATCGCGTGTGAATCTTCCCACGCACCCCAGTAATACACGTACCCCGCTCGCACAGGGCCAATCGTGTGTGAAACTTCCCGCGCACCCCAGTAATACACGTACCCCACTCGTACATGGCCAATCGTATGTGGAACTACCCACGCACCCCAGTAATACACGTACCCCGCTCACACAGGTCCAATCACGTGTGAAACTTCCCGCACACCCCAGTAATACACGTACCCCGCTCACACAGGGACAATCGAATGTGAAACTTCCCGTGTACCCCCAAAATACATGTACCCTGCTCGCACAGGGCCAATCACGTGTGAAACTTCCCACATACCCCCGAAATACACATACCCCACTCGCACATGGCCAATCACGTGTGCAACTTCCTGCGTACCCTCAAAATACACATACCCTGCTCGCAAAGGGCCAATCGTGTGTGAAACTTCCTACGCACACCCGAAATACACAAACCCTGCTCGCACAGGGCCAATCACGTGTGAAACTTCCCGCGCACCCCGAAATACATGTACCCCGCTCACACAGGGCCAATTGCATGTGAAACTTCCTGCGTACCCCCGAAATACATGTGCCCCACTCGCACATGGCCAATCACATGTGCAACTTCCTACGTACCCTCGAAATACAGGTACCCTGCTCGCACAGGGCCAATCGTGTGTGAAACTTCCCGCGCACCCCCGAAATACACAAACCCCACTTGCACAGGGACAATCGCGTGTGGAACTCCCCACGCACCCCAGTAATACACGTACCACGCTCGCACAGGGCCAATCGCGTATGAAACTTCCCGCACACCCCAGTAATACACGTACCCCGCTCTCACAGGGACAATCGCGTGTGGAACTCCTCGAGCACCCTAGTAATACACGTACCCCGCTCGCACAGGGACAATCGCGTGTGAAACTTCCCGTGTACCCCCGAAATACACGTTCCCCGCTTGCACAGGCCCAACCGCATGTGAAACTTCCTGAGTACCCCCGAAATACACGTACCCTGCTCGCACAGGGCCAATCGCATGTGAAACTTCCCGCGCACCCCCGAAATACACGTACCCCGCTCACACAGGGCCAATCACGTGTGAAACTTCCCGCGTACCCCCGAAATACACGTACCCCGCTCGCACATGGCCAATCACGTGTGAAACTTCCCGCGTACCCCAAAAATACACGTACCCTGCTCGCACAGGGCCAATCACATGTGAAACTTTGCGTGCACCCCCAAAACACACAAACCCTGCACGCACAGGGCCAATAGCGTGTGAAACTTCCCGCGCACCCCAGTAAAACACGTACCCCGCTCGCACAGGCCCAATCACGTGTGAATCTTCCTGCACACCCCAGTCATACACGTACCCCACTTGCAAAGGGCCAATCGCGTGTGAAACTTCCCGCGCACCCCAGTAATACACATACCCCACTCATACAGGGCCAATCGCATGTGGAACTACCCGCACACCCCAGTAATACACGTACCCCACTCGCACAGGGCCAATCGCATGTGGAACTCCCCGTGTACCCCAGTAATACAAGTACCCCGCTCGCACAGGGACAATCACATGTAAACTTCCCGCACACCGCAGTAATACACGTACCCCGCTCGCATAGGGACAATTGCGTGTGGAACTCCCCACGCACCCCAGTAATACACGTACCCTGCTCGCAATGGGACAATCGCGTGTGAAACTTCCCGTGTACCCCCGAAATACACGTACCCTGCTCGCACAGGGCCAATTGCATGTGAAACTTCCCACGTACCCCCGAAATACACATACCCCACTCGCACATGGCCAATCACGTGTTCAACTTCCCGCGTACCCTCAAAATACACGTACCCTTCTCGCAAAGGGCCAATCGCGTGTGAAACTTCCTACGCACACCCAAAATACACAAACCCTGCTTGCACAGGGCCAATCGCGTGTGAAACTTCCTGCGCACCCCGAAATACATGTACCCCGCTCGCACAGGGCCAATTGCGTGTGAAACTTCCTGCGTACCCCTGAAATACACATACCCCACTCGTACAGGGCCAATCGCATGTGGAACTACCCGCACACCCCAGTAATACACGTACCCCACTTGCACAGGGACAACCGCATGTTGAACTCCCCGCACACCCCAGTAATACACGTACCACGCTCGCACAGGGCCAATCGAGTGTGAAACTTCCCGCACACCCCAGTAATACACGTACCCCGCTCGCACAGGGACAATCGCGTGTGGAACTCCCCGCGCACCCCAGTAATACACGTACCATGCTCGCACACGGCCAATCCACTGAATACACTGCTTTACCATGAATGCCTTTCACCAATTCAGAGTGAGGTAATTTTGCTGTTTTTGGTTGAAGTCGTATTATTGCTTGAAAGGGGACACTGTTTGAATTATGATGCTCTCATATAAATTGAGTTGTAGGGGTACTGGTAGTGGGAATAATTTCAAATGATTTGTGATAGCACGTGAAGGAGTTTGGTTGTTGTCAAGTTTTATAGTGCAGTAACTGCAAAGTATTAAGGGGTCAGTTATTTTGTATTTGTTTTCTGCTATAAGATAGAGAGCTAATTCAAACCATTTAGAGTCTTCATTGTCTTCTATTTTGTATGTTAGGTCTACAGTTTTTGTGTTACTTTTATAAAAAGTTCTGCGGAAACATACACACACATGGTTTGGTACTTGCAGATGTACTTTTAAATTTCAGTATTTCTTTTTTGTAGGTGTGTAGTAGAAGGTTGCCATTTGTAGAACTGTTGCACATTTGTTTTAAAGCTATTGCATTTTGTAAGTGGCTTTCACTTCCAAAATATTTCTTCTGGATATAGTCGATTTCTTCAAGTAGGTCTTTTGCTGTACCATGTAGAAGTATGTTATTTAAATTGGCTAGTGCTAAAGCAGGACTTTTAGCATGGTACAGTTTATAGATTAGAGTCCTTATAGTTGAATGATGTGTTGATATCATTTTGATATGATGGAAGGTGGTTTTGCAAATAGGTCCTGAAATGCAGGCCAATTAATATCCTTGTAGTCCAGTGTACTTGCGCACTGGACAGGTATCCATATTTTGCAGTAGTTTCATTTTGATTTTGTCTTTGCCTTTCACATACTGATTGAGGAATTGGCATAAAGACTTGAAATATTTTTTGGGAATGTTACACATTAATGTGCATGGCCGTTTGTATACTAGACGTTCTGGTTCAGTTGAATTGAGAGGTAATTCTAAGTTTTCAGGGGACATTTTTGTAAGCAGTATTTCTTGTTCCATTATGATATTATTACCTTTTTCATAACCTCGTCCACTGCTATGTATGGCAATTGTATTTGTTTGCTTTTGTTTGTATGCTTCTTCATTAAAATATGGTTCTGTGCTTGTGGTGTGACTCCACTCACCTCCAGAGATATTTAAGAAGTTATTTGTTTTGACATTTCATTTATTGAGAAGTCTTTTTTGTAATTCAGTCATTAGTTTTGTTAGTGGTTTTATTTTGTTTAACACTAAAATAAATAACTTTCTTTTGAGAAGGATTGCACTGTCTATCAATGCCTCTAAGATTAATTTCCTACAGTAGGTTTTAAGGGTTGTACATGATTTCTCTCCTGTTTTTATAAGATTTTGAAGGACTCTGTGGCGGAACATTTTTGCTAAAATACTTTTTTTAGTATGCTTACTGGTATGCTTACTTGGCACTATATCAAGATTTATAGGAACAGTTTTAAAAGTAGTGTTAGCTGAATTCTTGTTAATCGTTTTCTGTTTCGTTTTACATTTTGATAGAGGAGGCGAAGTTTCTGTACTTGAAGCTTGTTTTGTTTCGCTAATGACTGTATTACCTGTTTTGTTTGAACTGTTTGTACAAATTCTGCTAGAGATGGATGGATTTTGGACACTTCTATTTCCATGTGCTCTTTTTCTGCGTTGCTTTCTACGGACTTGATTTTTGGTAGGCATTCTTTAGGGTCTGTTTTAAAAAATAAAGAAGGTGTGGGTTGGGGTGTTCTGCAATGTATGTGTGCTGTGTGCATGAGTGTCTGAGTATGATGATAAAGTTGTATGTGATGGTGTGTGATTGTGCATTGGGCAACTACAACTAGTTGGGATGGGTATTCTTGAATTTATGTGCTACTAAACTTGGGTTCAGATGACAGTAAAAGTAAGCTAGTGGTGCGGAGAAGCACTGATAGTAAATGTAATGGTATAGAATTAAAACAGTTGTTTGTTCTATAATATTAAAATTCTAGGGGCGGTGTTATGTCATTTGTGTGCCAACAAATGTGGATTTGTGTGCCATTCTGCCTGTAAATCCCTGTTTAACAAATGGGGATTTCTGGACAGAATGGTGCACAATCTCTGTTTTTAGGCACAGAAATAGCATGAATGAACCCCACAGTGTGTTTGAGTAATAGTAAAAATATTATGGTGGTATATAACTTACTTTTTTTTGTGGAATGAGCAGGTTTCTTCTGAGTTGTTGTTTGTACTTCAAATTCTGCTGCTGCTTTTCAGGAGAGTGGTCTTCACTGCAATTGTAAAGGAAACAAATTAGTAATTTTGTGTGTTTATAGCACTGATGTTAATTTATACATTGGGCCTCATTACAAGGAAGGCGGTAAGGGTTTACCGGTACCGGTAAGGGCACCAGTACCGGTAAACCCTTACCGCCTTATTACGAGGTCCTTTTGCGGGTCCTCCCTTAACGCCTGGTTTTTACAGGTGTTAAGTACGGGACCCGCAAAGGGACCTTGGTGCTAATTACGGTACCGCAATTTGCGGTACCGTAATTAGCACCTTCACCATTAACATGGAACCCTATGGGGCTGACTGGCAATGGGGAAGGGGCAATGGTGGATGGCGGAATTAGCGCCCCCCCACACACCTTGGAATATGGCGCTAATTCCGCCATCCACCAAGGCAGACCCGGTAAGGTACCGGCGGCAGCCATGGTGCTAATAGCGCCATGGCTTACCGCCTTCCGTGTAATGAGGCCCATTGATTTTTCTGTTTTTGTACAAGTATTCTTGTTTGATATCTGAACATAGTGTGTGCATGTCATTTTGTTTGACTATGTGCAGTCTTTATATTTTACTTTAAATATGTTAGTTCAACATGCTTTGCAAATGTGTGTGTAAAAAGAAATTAAATAGGTAGGTTTGGAAGTGACAGTTGATTATAGCAGATGGGAAAAATGACAGTAAGTTCATTTTATAGGTTATACAAGTTAAAAGTCAGTTAATCTGTTTATATGAATTTATAAGAATTGTAGATGTACTGTATAGAAAATATGCATACCCGTAGTTTGTGTTCATGCATATCGATAGGCATGCAGCTGCAAGTAGAAATCTTGGAGACTTGTATAGTATTTATTGTAGTAGGCATTTTCCAATGATATGACAATTGTACTCAGAGTGATTAACAGTACATTTGAAGTGCTGATCTATGATGATGGAGTTAGATGTAGAGATCTTGGATGTGATTGGTGGATGGTCGTGTGACTGCTTAGCTATATCCAATGAGGGAATGGCACAGATAGTGAAGTGGAAATGGTAGAAGGGCTGTCCATGTTACGATATGTCCGCGGACATGGCGGTAGTCCGTGAACATCACGTGTTACATACAGGGATTCTGGGGTGGAGAGGCATGCAAATGAGAATGAGCAGAGAAAGGGATTGGTCAGTAAAATTTAGTGGATGTGTTGTGCCAGGAAAGAGTTTGTCAGATAGTCTTTTTCCTGAGAGAAGAACAGATAGCTATGGCTGTGTGTTTCAGAAAACAGATTGTTTGGATTTTGGGAGACTCGTGGATACATTGGTTGAAGGTGCATGCAGAAAGCTGTGGAGTAGCTGTTGATCTTGAATTCCCACATGTGGAAGTGCACTGGCATGGAGTACGTGGAATGAAGTTATTGGACTTGCTACCTGTCTGTGCTACTTTGGAGACAGAGCTTCATCCAGACATAATGATAATTCATTGTGGAGGGAATAGTTTAGGACATGTGTCTGGAATTTCTTTGCAATTCGGAATGAAAGAAGGACTTGGGAAGGTCATGGACATGTTTCCAAATTCTCAAGTAATTTTTTCTCGGATTGCGCAGAGACAAATGTGGCTGCGTTCTTCTTCATTTGGTCCACAAATGGAGAAAGCGAGGCGCAATATCAATAAGGCTGTTTGTGCCTTTCTAAGAGATGTTGGCATGTCCTCTTTTCACAATGAAAATATTATGTTTGGTAGCGCATACATTTTTCGCAGAGATGGAGTCCATCTTACTTATGCTGGCAATCAGATTGTTCTGAGAAATGTACAAATGCATTGCAACCTTTTTTGGAATTACAGCCATCCATTTTGAAGTAGGTGTTGACCATTTCTAGTTTTTCAAACACAAACAAACACCACCAAAAGGCTCTTTTCAGAGCCACCACTTCCTCCCAGAGAAAAGTGCAATGGTTATGATAGGGAAGCACCCCCACATTTTTTTTAGATGTCCGCAAACTGTCTATGGACTTCTAAAAATACACAGGGCCCTGCTCCATTTTTTTGCCACTTCTATTTTTAAACTGTGAAAGGTGGCTCTGAAAAGAGCCTTTTTTAAAAATGTTTGTTGTTTTATATTTTTTGGCTTTTTACACATGGCACACTAAGAGAGGAGGGGAAAGGAGGGTAAGAGGGGATACCAACCACAGGGATAAGAAAAGGCAGGTGGAGGGAGGAAGATGTAGGGTGGGCCTTACTTAGGTAGGTAGAAGGTCTTCTTGTGCTCCTTTACCACAGTCTCGAAAGCACCACAAAGTCTCTCCCCCTGCAGAGTACTTCGTTGCAGTACATACACAAAACTGTGACCCTCGAAAGGTAATGGGTCATCAGCATTATGAATGGACTGTGAGGCAGCTGGAGGCATGCGCTCTCCCACAGGAGTGTCCCTTTTGGTGAGAGGAGTGGAAATGGAGGATTTAGTAGAGGAACTCAACCTACTACGCACTTTGCAAGGTACAACCTTGCGAATGGCCCCAACGTGGAAAGACTTTAGGTGTTGCTTCATAGTTGTCATACCAAAGCTGTACGAACTAGGTCTCCCATGACTGAGCACCATTTTGCACTCATTGCAGGTGACTTTGTTTGCACGCCCCTTGGGTACATTACCATGAATGGTAAATAACCGCCACACCCAAGAGTCACAGCGAGTGCTAGTAGTAGGGACTTCCACTACCTCATCCTCTTCATCCTCTTCATCCTCCTCTACATCCTCACTCCTGTTCCCCTGTTCAGGCCCTTGGGGAGGTGGTGGTGGTTGAGGGGGGGAGGGTGGTGCTGAAGCAGATGTAGCACCAGGTGGCAGTAGAGGAGCCATGGATGCCATTAGGTTTCAGATGAAAATCTGGAAAGTTGGCAGCAAAATGCACTGTGTTCTGTAAGGTAGCCAGAAACACAATGAGGATGGGTTCTGGGGTTTGGCCCTTTATAGGGGTGCTGGTGGCGGTCCGTGGACACCCCCGCTGTACGCGAACAGATCAAACACCAGAAAAAGGCTAAAAAAGTCCCAAAAAGTGTGTAGAAAGTCAGGATTATTGTCTGGGACTTGTGCTATGGGATTTATTATTATAAAATATTGTGGATTGCCTGAAAAAGTAGTTTTAAATTGTACACAGACTAGAACAGTGTCCGTTGTCAGAACACACGCTCAGCCTGGGCACGGTCACATGATGGCATTGCGAACATGTCCGCGAAGGGAACGGGTGTCCGCAGGACACCAAATGCACTGAAACTGTTTTGCACATGCGCGTTGGTGTTCTATGGACAGTGTTTGGGTCATGAAACTAATTTAAAGTGCGACACACGTGAAACAAACAGTTACTGACAGGTGTTTGTTCTGTAACGCTCACCTGACTCCCACGGAGGCGCTGGCCTGGTTTGCGCTGCTGTGACCTCTTCTAAGGTGATGCGCAGGGTTCGGAAGACGGACTGGACCGGGCCCCCAAATCTTGACTGTCTGGCTCGCAGAGGTACTCTTCTGTAGGCGAAAATAGGGGATTAACTGTCTGCGGGGTAATGCAATCGGCCTCCCGCTTTCCCCTCTCACCCTCCTCGAAACCCTTCTGTGATTCCCCGTAGCGTCTCACCTTAGGGTCTGGAAGGACGAGCTCTCCATCCTGCTTCTGATGCAGGGGCGCGTTGGTATCCAGTTACTTCACTGGATTTTCGGATTGGTGAGAACCAAACTTGCTTGGCTTCCAGGTAAGTTTTTTGATGAGAGATTCCCCTTGTGTCAATGCATTAATGCGCTAATGCTAGTGTCTTTTTCCCCATAGGGGCCGGGGTACGGAATGCCGGGGAAAAGGCACCAACCCGAGATGAGAGTTGAAATCCTTGTAGAAATCAGGTAAGTCTTTAATGAGCGTTTTGGTAATGTCATTCATTCGCTCATTAACGCTGATGTCTCTTTTTTCCCCTTAGGGGCCGGGGTCCGGAAATGCCAGGATGCGGCGCGGACCCGAAATGAAGAGGGAATAAACCAACTGGTAAGTCTTAACATGGAGATTTAGCTTTCCTATTCCCTTCTCTCTCTCACCTTTTGTTCTTGTCTTTTTCTCCCTAGGTGCTGGGGCGTGACTGCGAATCCGAATGATAGCTGCTGAACATGGAGGCGCCCTGTAAAGGTGAGTGGAATGCGGCGCTGCAGCGATCGACGCGATGTGCTTTTAAATAAAAGTCTTCCTTTTCAGGATTGTCGGCGAGATGTCTCCGGAATGCGGATTTAGCAGGTAAGGACTTTTCCTTCTTCTGTTCTCTTCTTCTCTTCCTTTGCAGGTGATCCAGGATGCTGGCAGGCGTGGCAGAAGTCAGGATGCAGGAGCAGACACGGTGAGCGTCTAGCTGCTAGATGCAGAACAACGCGAAGCACGTGTGGCTGTTCGGGTGGGGTTTAAATAGCCTTGGAAGAAGTTCCAGGTATGTATCCTTCCTCCAATCAGGTATGTATCCTTCCCCGACCACGCCCGGGTGGTAAATTAGTCCCACAGGTAAAGTAGTTCCTTTCAGGCCTCAAGGAGGCCGGGATCCTGCAGCATGGTCTGCATCAGGTAAGTGCACCCAAGCACTCCCATAATGAGCCTGGCGCCTATGGCGCCTGGACTGATGTCTTTTATGAGCCTGGCGCCATAGGCAATGTCCAAAGGGCCCCTATATGGGGTTGCTGGGTCCTTCTCTGGGGACTGGATGTCCACTTTCGGGGACGCAGGGCCTGGGAGCGGGCATCATGACAGCACTCCCCCCCAAGGCCCCTCCCAAGGTTGTTCCCTCTGGGGGTTTTGGTTTGTCTGGGAAGAGTCGGTGGAATTTCCTGATTAATCGAGGTGCATGCACATGGTCACTGGGTTCCCACGACCTCTCCTGAGGTCCGTACCCCTTCCAATCAATTAGGTAGAAACGTTTTGACCTAAACATTTTTGAGTCTAAAATGTTCTTCACTTCGAATTCGGGCTCCCCATCTATTAGAATAGGTTCTGGAGGTTTGAGTAGTCGGGTTCCGGGTACCACTGGTTTCAGAAGTGACACATGAAAAACAGGGTGAATTTGCATATTAGCTGGTAAATCAAGTTTAACAGCCACTGGGTTAATTATTGCCGTAATAGAATAAGGTCCCAGATATTTTGGGTTAAAAGTTTGAGGCCCTTTGAGCGGTAAATATCTGGTAGCTAACCACACTTGATCTCCAATTTGATACAGAGGTGCTTCACTCCGATGTAGGTCAGCATTCTCCTTGTATTTTCTCTTGTCTTGTTGTAAATGCGTAGTTGCCTCTTTGAAGGCTTGGGTAATTGTAGAATGCAGATGTTCTACTGCAGGCATTCCGAGGTTCTGAGGTGAGTCGAGGTTTGAGGTTCGATGGTGATGCCCAAACAAAGTATAAAAAGGACTATGGCCAGTTCCGGAGTGTACCGAATTATTATATGCATATTCGATTATCCAAAGAATGTCTTTCCAGTTGCTTTCAGATTGCTGTAACATACACCGTAAGTACTGCTCAAGGGTCTGATTTGTCCTCTCGGTCTGACCATCGGTCTGAGGGTGGTGACTGGTCGATAATCTTACGTCAATCTGCACCATTTGACAACATTTGCACCAGAAGTGGGAAATGAATTGGCTTCTCCGGTCAGAGATTAGTATAGATGGGAATCCATGTAGCCGAACAATATTTCCAAGGAATTCTTTGGATAGGACAGAAGCTGAAGGTAAACCTTTCAAAGGAATAAAGTGGGCCATTTTGGAAAACAAATCCACAATTACCAGAATAGTATTGTACCCCGAACAAGGAGGCAGGTCCGTAATAAAATCCATTGATAGGGTGTCCCAGGGTGCTGGCGGTATGTTGGGAGTTGAAGGAGACCGGCTGCTTTTTTCTTTTGACCTTTATTTTGGGCGCAAACACCACAGGACATCACAAAAGATTTAACATCTTTTCGCCAAGAGGGCCACCAGAATTGTTGTTTCACCTTTTCCTCTGTCTTGGCATTACCGGGGTGTCCCTCTATTAATGTATCATGATAACCGGAAATAACCAGTTCGTGTAACTCCTTATGTGGCAGGAATAAGCGTCCTTGGAAATAAGGCAAACCATTATCTATGGTAAAGTCTGATCCCTTTTGTATCCAATCCTGTAAGGTTGTTGGATCCAGGAGTTGTTTCACTCTGGCTTGAATGTCTTCAAGCGTCTGTAACAAAGTCATGCCGAGAATCCTCTGTTCGGGAATTATTGGTACTGGTTCTGAGTTTGTATCAGATTCTCCCATTCCAATTCGGGATAAAGCATCTGCTTTGCCATTCTTGCAGCCAGGTCGATAGGTAATCACGAAATCAAATTCAGCGAAAAACAAAGCCCATCGGAGCTGACGTGATGACTGAGCCTTGGCGTTTTTCAAATACTGTAAATTCCGGTGATCAGTGATCACTGTGATGGTATGTCGAGCGCCAAGCAGATAATGCCGCCAGGCTTTAAAAGCGGACTTAATGGCTAACAGTTCTTTGTCAGTGATCGCATAATTAACCTCGGGTGCCAAGAATTTTCTGGACCAAAATGCTACGGGATGCAGTTGGTTGGTTTCGGGATCTCTTTGAGACAGGAGAGCTCCCATGGATAAGCTGGATGCGTCAGTCTCAATGACATAAGGGAGATCTGGACTCGGGTGTTTCAATATAGGTGCAGAGGTAAACTTAGCTTTTAAATCCTGAAAGGCCTGCTCGGCTTCTTCAGACCATTCAAAACATTTATTTTTCCTCAAGAGTGCAGTAATGGGTTGTACCACGCGTGAAAATTCCGGGATAAACTTGCGATAGAAATTGGCAAAGCCGAGCAATCCTTTGAACCCCTTTTACAGAGCTAGGTGATGGCCATTTGAGGATGGCATCCACTTTTCTTGAGTCCATTCGGACTCCTTTGGGTGTCAGGATGAAACCTAGAAACTCGACTTCTGTGGTATGGAAAACACATTTCTCCAATTTAGCAAATAGTTTGTGTTGGCGCAGTTTTTCAAGAACTGCCCTGACGTGTTTTCTGTGATCAGATTCCGAAGAGGAGTACACCAGAATGTCATCGATATATACGACTACACAAACATCGATGAGTTCCCGAAGGACATCATCCATGAAGTATTGGAAGGCAGCCGGCGCGTTACAAAATCCGAAAGGCATCACCTGGTACTCGAATAATCCGTATTTAGTACAGAAGGCAGTTTTCCATTCATCGCCTTCTTTAACTCGTACCAGATGATAAGCCCCCCGGAGATCTAACTTGGTGTATATGCAAGCGTCCTTCACCTGGTCAAGGAGTTCAAGGATCAGAGGCAGAGGATAACGGTTTTTAACTGTTATCTGGTTTAATGCGCGGCAATCGATACAAGTTCTAAGGTTGCCTTCTTTTTTGGGCACGAAGAACAAAGCCGAGGATGCCGGGGACTTTGACGGGCGAATAAAACCATTAGCTAGGTATTGATCCAGATATTGTCTCAAATGCAGGTTCTCAGGTTCGGTAAGGGCATAAATCCTGCTACAAGGGGGTTGTGCACCGGGCACCAGATCGATTTGGCAATCGTACGATCTGTGAGGAGGTAACGTGTTGGCCTGTTCCTTTTGGAAGACGTCCTGAAAGTCTTGGTATTCAGGAGGTAGTTGCATGGAGGCAGAGGTTACAGATGCTAGATTAATCTTCAGGTTTTCTGGGTAGCAGGTTTGTGCACAATCCGGGAAGGTTATTCTCTTAGCTCGCCAATCAATTCGAGGATTATGTGTCTCTAACCAAGGAATTCCAAGAATAACCTGAAACTGTGGAGCCTTGATTACATCAAACACAACTGCCTCCCGATGGCCGTCGGGACCAATAAGAGTCACCTCAGTAGTGGAATGTGTTACCGGTCCAGAGGCAATTTCAGTTCCATCGACTGTGGTGATGACATCTTTGCTGGTTTTAGGACGGAGAGGGAGGTTAATCCTAGAGACCAATTCACGATCCACATAGTTTCCAATAGCCCCACTATCGATGTATGCCTTTATTGCATGCAACCGCTTAGGCTGTTCTGGATCTACGAGAACCATTGGCACAATGAAATGCGAGGTCTGAGAGTTAGTTTTCAAGCTCGGCAAGCGGACCCCTACGCTTGTCGGGCGGAGTCGTTTCCCGAAACAGAGTCTTCATGGTTTTTAACAGCGGCTCCTACCGCCTTTCGGGGCGGTTTTGCCAGGCAATCTCATAGAAAGTGTCCGGAGTTCCCACAATAAAGACATAATTTTAACTGCCGCCTCCTTTCACGTTCCTTTTGAGTTAAAGGTCCTTTAACCCCTCCAATTTGCATAGGCTCAGAGACATCAACTCCCTTGGGGTTAGCGTGGGTCTTGACCAACACCCGGGTCTCAAACCTGGACCGATCTGCTTTTCTGTTTTGAAGTCTGTGATCCAATTGGACCAGTAAGTCTATATACTCTGTGCATTCTTGGGGTGGATTTACAACTTGGGCCAAGACATCTTTAAGTTCTCCGCGTAGGCCTCGATAAAATAACGTGACTCTTTTATCCTCTGGCCATCCCGTTTCCACAATTAGTCTATTAAAGGTTGCAATATAGGATAGGAGGTTCTGATTGCCCTGTCGCAGGGATAGAAGTTCGTCATCCAGAGCCTGCCCCTGAGAGTGTCGAGCAAATAACCTTTCCATGCTTGCTTGAAATCCTTGAAAATCACAGAGAATCGGGTCATCTTGAGTAACCAGTGGAACTGACCAATCGGCAGCACAGCCGCTGAGATATGACAATACAAAGGCTACTTTGGTCTGATCATTAGGGAAGGCCCCAGGTCTGCATAGGAAGTCTAAACGACACTGATTCATGAATACGGCGAATCGTTTGGGGTCCCCAGCAAAGCGTTCGGGTGGGGCCAGCGGCATGTTTCCAGGTAGATTAATCTGCACAGAGTTAGTGGAAACCACAGGAGCGGGGTTCCCTCCGGAACCGGGTAGAGGAGTTTGTCCAGCTTGACCTTGCAAAATCTGTCTGGCCAGGTCATCAGTTCTTTCCTTTGATATTATTAATTCCCTCCTGAGGGCATTAGTTTCTTGACGAGCGGCATGGACTTCGGCCCGGAATTCCCCCAGTAATTGGGCCAACTGATCAGTCTCAGAAGTTTCCATAGCGCCTGGGTGGGAATTTGTAGGAAGGCTTCGCGTTCTGTAACGCTCACCTGACTCCCACGGAGGCGCTGGCCTGGTTTGCGCTGCTGTGACCCCTTCTAAGGTGATGCGCAGGGTTCGGAAGACGGACTGGACCGGGCCCCCAAATCTTGACTGTCTGGCTCGCAGAGGTACCCTTCTGTAGGTAAAAATAGGGGATTAACTGTCTGCGGGGTAATGCAATCGGCCTCCCACTTTCCCCTCTCACCCTCCTCGAAACCCTTCTGTGATTCCCTGTAGCGTCTCACCTTAGGGTCTGGAAGGACGAGCTCTCCATCCTGCTTCTGATGCAGGGGCGCGTTGGTATCCAGTAACTTCACTGGATTTTCGGATTGATGAGAACCAAACTTGCTTGGCTTCCAGGTAAGTTTTTTGATGAGATTCCCCTTGTGTCCATGCATTAATGCGCTAATGCTAGTGTCTTTTTCCCCATAGGGGCCGGGGTACGGAATGCCGGGGAAAAGGCACCGACCCGAGATGAGAGGTGAAATCCTTGTAGAAATCAGGTAAGTCTTTAATGAGCGTTTTGGTAATGTCTTTCATTCGCTCATTAACGCTGATGTCTCTTTTTTCCCCTTAGGGGCCGGGGTCCGGAAATGCCAGGATGCGGCGCAGACCCGAAATGAAGAGGGAATGAACCAACTGGTAAGTCTTAACATGGAGATTTAGCTTTCCTATTCCCTTCTCTCTCTCACCTTTTGTTCTTGTCTTTTTCTCCCTAGGCGCTGGGGCGTGACTGTGAATCCGAATGATCGGTGCTGAACATGGAGGCGCCCTGTAAAGGTGAGTGGAATGCGGCGCTGCAGAGTTCGACGTGATGTGCTTTTAAATAAAAGTCTTCCTTTTCAGGATTGTCGGCGAGATGTCTCCGGGATGCGGATTTAGCAGGTAGGGACTTTTCCTTCTTCTGTTCTCTTCTTCTCTTCCTTTGCAGGTGATCCAGGATGCTGGCAGGCGTGGCAGAAGTCAGGATGCAGGAGCAGACACGGTGAGCGTCCAGCTGCTAGATGCAGAACAACGCGAACACCTATGTTATGGTTAAGTTGCGCTACTAAAAACCTATGAAATTCTGTAAAAAAACTTTGTTAAAGGGACATTATGGTTCCAAGTAAAACCGAAAACCCCCAGAAATTCATAAGTTATGGTAAGCTAGACTTATCCTTCAAGTATGTTCTTACAGTAATTCCCTTAGGGTCCAGTCACCTCATATGAAACATGTACATAGGGGAAGACACAGGCTTGAAAGACACCAATCCTTTCTGTGCATGAAGCTAATCAGTAGAGTTATCAGCAGTTTCTGATAGTTCTGTTGTTTTTTTTATGACTGTACTTTCCCTGTATATGCTCACATTTGTATACATTGTACTCACACTTCTTTCCTTAGGGTCCATTCACATCGTGTGATACATATACATAGGGCAAGTAGCAGCTTTGAAACAGAGCAATCATTCTCTGCATAAAGATAATCAGTTAGTTTATGAACACTTTCTGCTACAATGCTGCTTTTCTGCTTACTTCACTTTCCCTGTATATACTCATATTTGTATGTGTTGTTGTCTCTTTGTGTTTTGGCTGTAATAATGCAATTATGTCTAAGTGGGTTCTATTAGCTACTTATTACATGTTTCACAGTACGCAAAACTCTAATAAGAAAGCAGTTATCATTTCACTATTCAACATGCCAAGATTATGAATATTGCACCTCCATCATTTTTGCTGCACACAATGCCTATGTTTCTACATGAGTAGTTTAGTATACTGGATAGAACTTAATAATAGAAGGCTATTTATATCAATGTATTGCTTAATGCACTAAGTAGCTCATAATATTTATTCCAATGATCCTTGACACGTTTTTGTCAACATTATAATAAGAATCCCTTATACAGACTTTTCATGAAAAGTAAATGAACATGTGATGTCATCAGTGATGTCATCAATGACATTTGTGATGTCATCTTTGATGCCCTGGGTGTTAATGTTAGCAGTGCACAATGGTTCGGCGAGTTATGGTTGCTTAGTTTACCATAATTTACGAATTTCAGGGGGTTTTCGGTTTTACTTGGAACCATAACGTCCCTTTAACAAAGTTTCAAAGATTTTTTTACTGAATATACATTTTCATAGTGTGAATTTGATAGATGTTTACTAGGATTCCCTTACTTTATATACATGTAACATAGAACATACTGAACCCCCTGCTAATGATTTTGATGTCTGCGGACTGTGTGTATGTCCGCGAACGGAGGCAGACAACTTCAACATTACCCAAACACTCAGGGGGTATCTTAAATTGTGCTGTCATGCCATATAAATACTGCACAGGTTCAAAAAGCAGCACATAAACACATTATATATAATAATAAACAAGAGGTGGAAGCTATACTTCTAACACATCAACCATCCATTTAAATACCACATTTAGCAAAATGGAATTTACCAAAACAAAAAAGATATGCCTCCAACATAAAAACCTCACAGAAACTGCAGAGCTAGAAGCAACAGAACACCTACACAACAGTTTGAATACAATTTACCAGAAACTAGTAATTAAACTTCATTTTTCTTATATATTTCTAAACTTGTTGTATTAGGTACACTAAAATGAATATATTTTTGTTTTTCACACAGAAATGTGCAGTACTTTGGAATGGCGTGAGGAACATTTTCCATGTCAGGA
Source organism: Ambystoma mexicanum (assembly GCF_040938575.1). NCBI lineage: Eukaryota > Metazoa > Chordata > Amphibia > Caudata > Ambystomatidae > Ambystoma > Ambystoma mexicanum. The sequence continues at coordinate 479,879,643 of NC_090932.1, read as the reverse complement.
AATGTCTGAAAACAGTGGTACCAATGGTAGACACTTCTCTATATAAGCAAATTAATAATCATTACTTTATGTGTACTTAACATCTATATATTTATTTTAACAGACTATACACACATTGAAAATAATACACCAAAATACACATTGGAAAAGACAACGCATGGAACAGAAAATGGACATGCTCAAGGAAAATTTCAATGTTTTGAAACAGTTTGTGGAGGACCACATAAAAGAAAAAGATAAATACCATTGTCCCACATGTACCTGTTCCCCCTCTCCATGTCCCGGTCAACTATCCCCACACCCTCAACAGCAAGAAAAACGTTTTGATGAGACTTCCATCCCTTCATCCCCTCCCATCCATCCTCTCCAAACCCCGAATTCCCCTGTATTTGTATCAGTTTCTGCTTCCCCTCTTGTTCATAAATTATGTATATGTATATAATAAAAAAAAATATTATGTTTCTTTTAATGAAATCCGTTGTGTTATATTTTTTTTAAAAAGTAGTCAAAATGTCAGCGGACAACGGTCCTGTCCAGAATGTCTGTAATTAACAAAATGGGGATGTCCTAAGGAGACTATACCTGTCCATACCATTTGCAAGTAAGATGGAACTGTTCTTGGAACACACCCAGTGTCCGGGATGTCCATAAACAAACAAAATGGGGGTGTCCTAAGGACACTATACCTGTCCACACCGTTCGCAACCAAGATGGAACTGTCCTAAGAAAACACGCGGTGTCCGGGATGTCTGTAGTCAAACAAAATGGAGGTGTCCAAAAGACACTATACCTGTCCGTACAGTGTGCAGAATATCTACGTACATGCGCACCACACCCGTAAGTCCTGCGAACATCGCGCCAGTCCGTAACTGTCCATCTCACTTGTGTCACACTTTTAATTTGTTTGATGACCCGAACACTGTCCGTAGAACACCCGCGCGCATGCGCATGACCATTCCCTTCGCAGATGTGTTCCCGACGTCATCATGTGACTGCACCCATGCTGAGCATGTGTCCTAATTTGCAGGCACTGTCCGGTTCCCCAACATTTTAAAATAACTTTTTCAGACAATCCAAATTATTTTACAGTACAAATTCACCATTGCACATGTCTCAGACAATGACCCTGGCTTTCCACATACTATTTGGAACTTTTTGAACATTTTTGGGTGTTCGATCTGTTCGTGAAGCACACCCCTCCACCCCTAAAAAAGGCCACACCCCAGAGCTGATCTTCATTGTACTTCTGGCTATTGCAGATTGACTTTTGCTGCCTTTGCTGCTCTTGCTGAGATTATCTCATCAACGCTGATGGCATCCATGGCTGCTGTTTCTACATTTGCCTCAGCACCACCCCCAAACCCTCCACCACCACCACCTGCCCAAGTGCCTGCAGAGGGAAATAGGTGTAAGGATGTAGAGAACGAGGATGAAGAGGATGAAGAGAATGGGGTCGAGGAACTCCCTACTACCAGCACTTGCCAGGAGTCTTGGGTGTGGCGGTTGTTTACCATTCTTGGTAACATACCAAAAGCATGTACAAACAAGGTCACCTGTAAACAGTGCAAAATGGTGCTGAGTCGTGGGAGACGTGGTTCGTACAGCTTTGGTAGGTCATCCATGAAGCGATACCTAAAGTTGTTCCACAGTGGGGACATTCGCAATGTTGCACCTTGTGATAAAAGTAGTAGGATGAGTTCCTCTACAGCATCCCACGTTTCACATCCTCTCACCACAAGAGAAACTCCAGTGGGAGAGAGCATCCCTCCAGCTGCTTCACAGGCCATTTACAGTGCTGTTGACCCTTACCTTTCGGGGGTCACAATATTGTGTTTGTACTGCGACACAGTATTCTGCAGGGTGAGAGTATTCGAAGTGCTTTCGAGACTACGGTCACAGAGCACCAGAAGACCTTCTACCTAACTAAGTAAGGCCCACCCTAAATCTTCCTCTCTCCACCTGCCCTTTCTTATCCCCATGGTTGGTGTCCCTTCCTTACCCTCCTTTCTCCTCCTCTCCTAGTGTGTTGTGTATTAAAAAAACAAAAAATATAAAACAACAAAAATCCCCCCAAAAAGGCTCTTTTCAGAGCACCTTTCACTGTTTAAAAATAGAAGTGGCAAATAAACAGTGCAGGGCCCTGTGCATTTTTTTGGAAGTCTCCAGACAGTCCTAGGACATATAAAGTTTTAGGATACTGCCCTAGCAAAACCAATGCACTTTTCTCTAGGCGGAAGTGGTGACTCTGAAAAAGAGCCTTTTGGCTGTCTTTTTGTGTGTTTGAAAAACTTGAAATCATCAACATCCACTTCAAAATAGACGACTGTAATTCCAAAAAAGGTTGCAATGCATTCTGTACATTTCTCAGAAAAATCTAATTGCCAGCATAAGTAAGATGGACTCCATCTCTGCGAAAAATGTATGCGCTACGAAACAAAATATTTTCATTGTGAAAAGAGAACATGCCAACATCTCTTAGAAAGGCACAAATAGCCTTATTGACATTGCACCTTGCTTTATCCATTTGTGGACCAAATGAAGAAGAACGCAGCCACATTTGTCTCTGCGCAATCCGTGAAAAAATTACTTGAGAATTTGGAAACATGTCCATGACCTTCCCAAGTCCTTCTTTCATTGCAAATTGCAAAGAAATTCCAGACACAAACTGTTCCCTCCACAATGAATTATAATTATGTCTGGATGATGCTCTGTCACTAAAGTAGCACAAAGAGGTACCAAGTCCAGCCACTTCATTCCACGCACTCCATGCCAGTGCACTTCCACATGAGGGACTACAAGATCTGCAGCTACTCCACAACGTTCTGCATGCACCTCCAACCAATGTATCCATGAGTCTCCCAAAATCCAGATAATCTATTTTCATAAACACACAGCCATAGCTATCTGTTCTCCTCTCAGGAAAAGACGTTCTGACAAAATCTCTCCTTACACAACACACCCAGTAAACTTTACTGACCAATCCCTTGCTCCGCTCATTCTCATTTGCATGCCTCTCCACCCCAGAATCCACGTATGTAATATGCAGTGTCTGCAGACAACCACCATGTCCGTGGGCATATCGAAAATCTGAGTGTGATGAATGGAAATTTAAATAGTGTGCCCCATTTCCCCTTTGAGGTTGGCTCTGAAAAGAGCCTTTTTTTGGGATTTTATTTTGCAGATGCCTGACAGACGCCTGTTATTTTGTATTTTTTGGGGGGTTTTTCTTCTTACTTTACTAGTGAAATCTTTACATAACATTCTCCAAAGCAACCCTTACATTCCAAAACAGCATGGCATTTCCCAAAAAAGATAAGAAAATGACATCTTCTTCGAAATAAACAGCATTATTTCAATCAATAGTCTCATTATTACAGAAAAACATACCAGCTCTAAGCATGAAAGCACACATGCCTCGGTTGATTGCATGCCTAGCAATATTTTTCTGAGGACAAAAAAAAAACTATTGTCCCATATTGCCCTACGTAGTAATCCAGAAAAAATTACTTTCACATTTGGAAGGATGTGCATTACTGCTTGAACCAACTGTTCCAAATCTGCCAACAAAGTAGGGGCACTGACGTAGCCCAAATGGAAAGCACCATAGTGCAAAACTACCACATGGGGACTGTTCATCCTGCCCATATGTTCACAAGTTTGTATAATTCGCTCTACATTGCAATCAGGCACAGCACTCCACACCACCTCCACTCCTTTAACATCGAAATTGTTTGCGACATGCCTGCATTGAGCATAGTGCTGTAAACCATGCACAAACATATCTCCGAGCAGCAACACTCGGAGCAGCAACACCCTGACTTTCTCAACCTCTGCCATCTTCACTACACACTGTCTCTTTCTACACAAATCCACAATGTCAACATCTGATTGGCTGATCCCTACAGTCCCCTTTCCATACTGGATTTGCTGGAAAACCCCGGATGTGGCACGCCCTATCCGCAGACAGCCGCGGTGCCCGCGCGTAACTCTTAGCCAGCCCTTCTACCCTTTCCACATCACTCTCAGTGACATTCCCTCATTGGATAAAGCTAAGCAGTCACACAACCATCCGCCAATCACATCCAAGATCTCTACATCTAACTCCATCATTAGAGTTCCGTACTTCAAATGTACTGTTGATCACTCTGAGTACAAGTCTCATATGATTGGAAAGCACCTACTACAAAAACTACTCTGCAAGTCTCCAAGATTTCTACTTACAGCTGCATTCATATCCACATGCATGAATACAAAGTACAGGTATGCATATTTTATTCACAGTACATGTACAACTCTTATGAATCCATATAAACAGAGTAATGCCACTAAACCTGCATAACCTATACATACATGCCAACCCTCCCGATTTAGCCGCGAGACTCCCAATTTTTCCTTGAAAAATTGTACTATTTTTTTACTGTCTCCCGTGTAACCTATACATGCATGCCAACCCTCCCGATTTAGGTGTGAGACTCCCGATTGCTGGGGTGATATCTCTCTCTCAGGGACTCCCGATTGGTGGCATGTCTGCCTATAAAATGGACTTATTGAAATTTTTCCCATCTACTATAACCAACTGTCACTTCCAAACATGTCTGCTATCTACAACACAGCTTTAAAAAACCAAGTGAATTTCATACACTTAAAATTCTACTCATTTGCAAAGCACGTTGAACTAACATATTGTAAATAACATATAAAGGCTTCAAATGAAATGCATGCATACACTATGTTCAGATATCAAACAAGAATACTACTACAAAAACATAAAAATCAACGTCTACATTAACATCAGTGCTATAAACACACAAAATTACAAACTTCTTTCTTTTACAATTGCAGTGAAGACCACTCTCCTGAGAATCAGCAGCATCTGAACTACAAACAACATATCCGAAGAAACCTGCTCATTCCCTAAAAAAAGAGTAAGTAGAATACTACCTTACTGTTCCACAAACACACTGGGGGTATATCATAGAAATCGGCGCACAAGTGGCTAGCGGCTGGCGCACAGAGTGTGCGTGCGGCAGTCTGCACCAGCCGTGTACGCCAAAACCCATTCAGGTGCATACCGTATTCATGGATTAAAACATCCATAAGCAGCTGTGGTGCAGAGTGGCACAGCGACCCTGCAGCAGCGCCAGTTACACCCCGAACCACTCCCCATGCACCAAAGAAATCGCAGAAATCCAGTACCTGGCGCAAAGGCCAGTGGACCAGCATACAACCCCCATCCGCGTAAATGCATGTAAAACCCGCACCGCATGCCCCAGAATACACATACCCCTCTCGCGCTAGCGAAAATGCATGTAAAACTCCCTGCGCATGCCCCAGAATGCACGTACCCCGCTCGCCGGCAGTTTTACACATGATTTAGCAGTGTGGGTCCTCCTGGGTGTGCCCCCTCCCTCCTCTCCAGGCCCTGCAGGCAGCCCACACCACATGGGACTACCCTACAACCCTGGCCATGCCCTGCAGGCAGCCCATCCACCCCGGGCATTCCCCGCAGCAGCCCACATGGCACCATGCACTTGTGAGCCCCAACACATGTCCCACCCACCAATGATGGCGACCTGCCAGCAGGCCCCAACTCATGCCCCCCTGTACCCCCACCCACCCAGCAGTGATGGGCACCTGCCAGCAGGTTCCGACTCATGTCCGCCTGTTTCTCCACCCGCCCAGCAGTGACCGGCATCTGCCAGCAGGCCCTGACTCATGTTCCCCTGCACCCCCACCAGCCCATCAGTGATGGGCACCTGCCAGCAGGGCCCAACTCATGTCCCCCTGTACCCCCACCCACCCAGCAGTGACAGGCACCTGCCAGCAGGCCCTGACTCATGTCCCCCTGTACCCCCACCCACCCAGCAGTGACGGGCACCTGCCAGCAGGCCCTGACTCATGTCCCCCTGCACCCCCACCAGCCCATCAGTGATGGGCACCTGCCAGCAGGGCCCAACTCATGTCCCCTTGCACCCCCGCCCACCCAGCAGTGATGGGCACCTGCCAGCAGGCCCTGACTCATGTTCCCCTGTACCCCCACCCACCCAACAGTGACGGGCACCTGCCAGCAGGCCCTGACTCATGTCCCCCTGCACCCCCACCAGCCCATCAGTGACGGGCACCTGCCAGCAGGGCCCAACTCATGTCCCCCTGCATTCCTGCCCGCCCAGCAGTGACGGGCACCTGCCAGCAGGCCCTGACTCATGTCACCCTATACCCCCACCCACCCAGCAGTGACGGGCACCTGCCAGCAGGCCCTGACTCATGTCCCCTTGCACCTCCACCCACCCAGCAGTGACGGGCACCTGCCAGCAGGCTCTGACTCATGTCCCCCTGGACCTCCACCTACCCAGCAGTGACAGGCACCTGCCAGCAGGCCCCAATTCATGTCCCCCTCCACCCCCACCCGCCCAGCAGTGATGGGCACCTGCCAACAGGCCTGACTAATACCCACTGTACCCCCACCCACCCAGCCATGAAGGGTACCTGCCAGCAGGCCCCGACTCATGATCCCCTGTACCCCACCCACCCAGCAGTGACGGCACCTGCCAGCAATCCCCGACTCCGGTACCACTGTACCCCCACCAACCCAGCAGTGACAGGCACCTGCCAGCATGCCCCGACTCATGTCCCCTGTACCACCACCCACCCAGCAGTGACGGGCACCTGCTGGCCCCGACTCATGTCCCCCCAACACATCATCACGATCCACACTCATGGCCCTTATGGCCACCCAAATCCCACCCCATGCCACCCCAGTCCAAACACCCAATCAAGTATTCCATCCACCCCACATTGAAATCTCCATGTCATGATAGATCCCAAATGAAAAGTATGTCCGTCATACACACACAATGGGTGCAAGTGAATGAGAAAACTCACATCGTGACATGCATAAAACCAATGAAAGAATACCACACAAATGAAATATGAAACCAAAATGTATTGAATACAAAAGCAAGGGAATGAAAGACAATCACAGAAATAAAAGAAATAATAAACAAAAGGCTGCATGTCCAAAATGAATGAAAAATATATGAATGCTGAATCCAAAGGTAAACAAAAAAGAAAACCTTTGCTCCATGGCTAAAAAAAATCAATGAAGTAAAATCCAGTCCAGAACAATATACAATGCAAAAAAAACAGGGTTCATGAGCCCAAAAATCCAAAGGAAACCTACAAAATACCCTACCTAATAAATAACTATATACAAAAATGTGGGGCATAGTCCATGCGCCCCAAATCAAAATAGAAAGGAAACTTAAGACTAATGAACTATACACAATGGCGACAGGCAAGTCCTATGGATCACTCTATGATGTTCCGGGCCAGGGCATCATCGAACTCCACGTCGATGTCCCGGAGGCGGGCCTCTTCCCTGTCCTCGAGGTCTCGCAGGGATGCACTCATGGCCTGTTCGAACTCTCTGCGAGTTTCCTCGAGGCACTCAGCCTGCCTTAATGCCCTGCACATGGAGTTCTCCACCCTGACCATAGTGAGCCGTGCCTCCTCCGCTTGCCGCTGCTCCGCATCTATCCGCTAGCCCTACCGCTGCCACATGGAAGACACTCCCATTCCAGGGTCCTCCTGCCCTCCGGCCGATGCCTACCCCTCTGCTGTTGATGGCCTGAGCCATGATGCCTCCCACGCTGAGCCTGCCGCTGCATCTGATACAATTGCCTCTGCCAGCACAATGGCATCCGGTCTGAAGGAATCCACTGACACCATGGTGCACGTGCCCTGCCCGATGATGCCGGCACATCCTCCATCTGCTGGGGTCCAGTTGCTGGGAGAACGACGGGTGCATAGTCTGGACAGAGGACGGTCGGGCTGCCAGAGTGCCCGACACATGTAGGAAACCCCTCACCATGGCCCCTCCCAACTGCACCATGTTAGCACGCAGCTCTTGGTCATGGCGTGTGTGGTCGCCACAGCAAGCACACACGTCATCAAGAATGTCACGTGTGCGCAACGCGACACCAATCAGGACGGACTCCATTCGGTCACGGGTCCCCTCATCCGCAGGTAGAGGAGTGCCAGATGACGTGTACTTCCCCCCTACCTCCGGACGTGCCTGGGATGGGGCATCGCTGCTGGTGCATGGTGGTGCAGTCACAGTGTCAGGGACAGTGACATGCACAGGCCCCTCCATGGCGACCTATGCTGCATCCTGCCCCTGCCCCTGGACTGCACCACTTGCACCAGTGGTACTGCCCCCACCAGGCCTCATGTGCGCTCAGTAGCGGCCTCCTCCTACTCTGTGCACACCACCAACCTGGATGGCTCCACACCGTCTTCCGCCGTCGCAAGCCTCTGTGGGGGCTCACCAGCCCCTTCCACTGCCGCCGTAGTGGTGGATACGGCACCAGTCCCCTGGCTCCCAGATGATGGTAATTCCTGGGAGGGTGACTGGGCCTTGCGTTGCTGGCCGGTGGAGGCATCCATGCCGCTTTGCTCCACAGCGCAGTCTCTGCCCTCTTCTTCACTCGCCGCTGTAGAGGGAGTCATAGAACACAAGCATCAGGGTACTGTACAATAGTCCCCTAGACAGGAAGCAATGGCACATGAGTGGCACTGTCAAACGTCACTTCCATCATGTCCCTCCACAAAACATTGGTCAGTGCTGGCAACACACATGCAGAAACAGGCATGGCACATGCAATGTACATTTACATCCTTGTCAAAGGAACTGTTGAAACATACAATGGTGGGTTGAAACTCACATGCATCATGGGTCATACTGATTACATGCGCACACATCACCGTAGTTTCATGCATCTGGCCTTGTACACCCCAATACGGTGGATACAAGGATGACTAGGCTGCATCAGCGAATCAACACATTGTCACAGACATGTGTCATGCATCCATGGCATTCACAAGTCACACACACGCTACTCAGACACACAGACATGTACACCATACATGTCCATGACAGAAGCACCCATCTCTCACACCCCAACCATGTCCAAGAACATACACATGCTTGCATTCATGTGTGCATTCTGCATGCTCTCCGCATGTTGCATTGTAACACACACACCATCCATGTGGTTCATGCAAGACTGGACTCACATGCAGCACCATCATGTCCCTGCAGACACACATCCATACATGGCCCATGTCACACACACAGGCAAGTAGCTAACTACTAGCACACTGCAACACGCCCTGTTTCACACAGCAATGCATGGCCACTTACCGCTCGACTCCAGATGGGCTTGCATCCTGAGGATCTGGTAGTGAAGCACTGGGTGAATGCGCTCCAGGACCCTCATCTGCTGGTTGGTAAAATGGCCCCGGCGCCCCACTGTATCCACTGCATTTAAGAGGTGCCGGGCCTTCTTGAGGGTTCTGGACTTGTAGTCCTCCCAGCGCTTCTGGACGTGTTTGATGTCATGGGGTCCACCCCCTCTGCGTTGATGGCACCCAATATGTCCGTTCAGATCCTCCTCCATCCTTCCTTGTCGGCGGGTGATGGTGTGAAGAGGGCATCATAATGCCTCAGGACTTGCTCCACCAGGATGCCAACTTCATTGGAAGTGAAGCTGGCAGCCCTCTGCCTCTCAGCTGGGGGGTTGCCACTGGTGCCAGATGGTGTTGTTGTGGACATGGCAACCCCTGAGGCAGGTGCGGGTGGGCAACTGGGTCCTGGGGCTGGGCTGTTTAGCGATGGAATACCAGTCGAGGGTCCTCTGTTCCAGCAGGGGTGGTCACAGCAACTGGTCCCCTGGAGATGGCAGATCCGCAGGCACCAAATGGCAGGGAACTGTGGCAGCAGGCAGGAAGCAGCAGATGGCTCGGGGAAGGCTGCTCGGGGATCTAGGGGGCTAGTAGTTCAGCATTCTGGGCAGGAGCGTGGTCTTCCATGTGTTGTCGCGTGGCCAGCTTGATACGGAGTGAATAGGCACGTGAAAAAACTGCACGTCAGCATGTAATTCGAGGAAAGGCCCTTAGCGTCTATGACGTGACATGCGCTGGCGTTACCCTGGCACGGGTTGAAGATCCGATGTGGGTTTCCATCTCGCTCTATACGTGCTTTTCATGTGAAACGTTGCATGTGTTTTCCAGGCATTGGGGTTCACATGCGATTACTTCACAGCGGGTGGGTGTTGGCTATACATTCTTCTTCTACACGCAAGGCAGACAGTGAGTCGCACACGTTGTTTTTCCCACTGCCGGTGTCCATGTTTGTCACGTGCCCCTTTTTTTATGGGCATACTAGCCTGCGTGTTGATCGCATACGTATTTTTTGTTTTCCTGGCTGCCACAACGTGCTGTGTGTGATTTTTTACATGCACGTGGGCAACAGGGGTCGATTATCTCTTTTTCTTGCTTTTCTGGGATGCATGTGCGTTGCGTGACACGTCATTTCTCCTAGGTGGCCACAGAATGGGACATTCATCGCAGCTGTATATACGTGTTTTGGTTTGCGCACACTTTTTTAATGCGCAGGGACGCTACTCCCTGCCTCCGTGTGGTGGACGTGTTTAGGCCTTTGCTTGTCTTTGGCCGTGTGTGGGTTTCCCCTATTCGATTCCATGAATATGTGTGGTTTGCGTGCGTGTGGGCGTTCTGTGTGCTTCCCAGCAGTACATCCCCAGTTACGCCCTTATTTTCACGCGTTGTTCCCCATTCCGCGCGTTACGCCCCATGTTCCACCCCCTTTTTGGTGTGTGCGCTGACGCTGTGCACTTTCGTTGTGCACCTTGCGCACACGTTCTGGATGTTGCAATGACATGTGCGCCCGTGTGCGCCATGCACGGATTGGCCGCACTTCCCAGGGGAAACACGCGCAGAGCCTTCCATGACTTGCACGCGTGCATGTGCGCTTGCTTTTTCACGCTTGCGCTGGCTTGCGCTGAGATTTTCATTTTCATTTCATTTGTATGCCATACATTGCAGTGGACGAGGTTATGGAAAAAATAATAATACCGTAATGGAACAAGAAATACTGCTTACAATAATATCCCCAGAAAACTCAGAATTACCTCTCCATTCGACTGAACCAGAACGTCCACTATACAGATGGCCATGCACCAATGTGTAACATTACAAAAAAATCTTTCAAATCTTTACGCCAGTTCCTCAATCAGTATGTGAAAGGCAAAGACAAAATCAAAATGAAAGTGCTGCAAAATATGGATACCTTTCCAGTGCACAAATACACAGGACTACAAGGACATTCATTAGCCTGCATTTCAGGACCTATTTGCAAAAGCACCTTCCATCATATCAAAATGATATCAACGCATCATTCAACTATAAAAGTCCTGCTTTAGCACTAGCCAATTTAAATAACACTCTTCTACATGCTAAACCCAAAGACCTACTCGAAGAAATTGACCATATCCAGAGAAAATATTTTGGAAGTGAAAGCCACTTACAAAATGCAATAGCTTTACAACATACTAGCAACAATTCTGTACATGGCAAACTTCTACTACACACATACAAAAAAGAAATACTAAAATTTAAAAGCACATCTGCTGAAGTACCAAACCATGTGTGTGTGGGTTGCCACAGAACGTTTTATAAAAGTAACACAACAACTGTAGGCGTAACATACAAAATAGAAGACAATGAAGATTTCAAATGGTTTTAATTAGCTCTCGTCCTTATAGCAGAAATCAAATATGAAATAACCGACCCCTTAATACTTTGCAGTTACTGCACTACAAAACTTGACAACAACCAAACTCCTTCATGTGCTATTACAAATAACTTGGAATTAATCCTACTACCAGAACCCCTGCAACAACTCAATTTATAAGAGAGCATCATAATTCAAACAGTGCACCCATTTCAAGCAATAATAGACCTTCAGCCAAAAACAGCAAAATTACCTCCCGCTGAATTGGTGAACGGCATTTGTATCAAAGTAGTTTATTTACCATTAGATCTGAAAGAAAATGTGCACACTCTGGGAGTGCAAAGTCCAATAGAGCAATCTTTAATTGTCTTAGTAAATGGTATACCAACAAAAGACAAAACAATTTGCCAACAACTCGTACACTTACATAAAGTTAGACAAGCCTTGCAATATCTAAAAGACAATAATGAATACTACAAAGAAATAAATATTGAAAAAATCTTAAGGGAAACAACTGAAACAATTCAAGAGTCACCAGAAACTGGTCAATTTGAACTTCTAGATCCTGCTACAGTATCCAATATTTTAGACCATTATACAATTCATCCATTAAACTCTAACAACACCATAGATGATGCACTAGAAAGGTACCAAATGTGACAAACCAAAGGATCACCAATCAGCATATGGGAAAAAAGCAAAGAAGCACATGCTTTTCCTCTACTCTTTCCTACTGGCAAAGGAGGAAGGTACAATGATAGACCCACTCAGATAACAGCATCAGAATACCTCTTGTTACGAATGTATTCTGAAGATCCCAGATTTAGACAAAATGTGGAATACATATTCAGCCTACTCTTTGAAAGTGAACTAGCAACTCTATGTTACGCAGTTGCACACATTGAAATCAGGAACCCACTTTCAAAATATGCCAGCTATGGAATTAATACAAAAAGTGCAAGAAAAAGATGAGATTTTACAATCAAGCATTACAAACCTGTTAGCAAACATGCATGGTACGAAAGAGTACTGGTTCTAACATCACAGAGATGTACGTTGTATGATAAGAAACCTTGGCCCACCCTCTTGCTTTGTTACATTAAGTTGTGCAGAATATGCTTGGGAAGATTTACATGATATCCTATGCATATCAAACAAAAACAAAACAAACATAGATATACTAAAACCTGGAGAACTTTGCTCTCTAGATCCTGTTAATGTTTCAAGATATTTCCATCATCGTTTCATTGCTATGCTACACTTTATTTGTAATAACACTGTTCCTCCTCTCTGAGAAGTGCAACACTTCTTTTGGAGAAAAGAATGCCAAGCCAGAAGAGCACCACATAGCCACATGCTTTTATGGATTAAAGATGCTCCTAAATTTGGTCAAGACAGTGATGCCACTGTTTCACAGTTCTGGAAAAATATGTCACTTGTGAAATTCCATCGGAAGCAACAAATAGTGCTCAAATTGTACAATTTTAAAGACACAAATGTGGCAAATATTGTTGTTGCAAATGCAAAAACAAAGAGAAATACTACACCAAATGCTGCATTGGTTTCCCTAGACCAGTTACAGAAACAGGTGAAGTGAGCAACTTCATGCCTTCAGTTAGACATAGTGTTAAAGGTAAAACAGAAGAATCAAAATATATCAATGATTACAATGCAATCATTGCCATCTTATGGAATGCAAACATAGATGCGCAGTACATGGCAGGCAATTCCACTGCAGTTGCACAATATGTTACAGCCTACTTAACAAAAGCAAAAAAAAAGCAGTGCTTCAAGTCCTCTGTAATGACCTATCATTGGACAAAACACTATCTCAGAAATTGTACAGTTTAGGCATAAAAATGCTCTCTCATAGAGAATGTGGCTCCTATGAAGCTGAAGATCATTTAACCGGTACTGCTTTGTATGGAAAATCTGAAAATATAGTATGGCAAAGTCTTGGTCCTGCTAAATCTAGAAAAAGAGTTCTCAAATCATACGATGACATAGAAACAATAGCCAAAAATGATCCCACCAGCCAATACATTTTGAAAAACAATTTACTAGACACATACTACTCGACCAGGAGTACCACTTTTGAAACCATGGGCCTCATTATAACTTTCGTGGAACGGGTTAATGGGCTCCGTTAATCGAGGCGGACCCGTTAAACCCATCCCGCGAAATTACGAGGTCCCTTCACGGGACCCGGTAAGGACGCCTGGTAAAACCAGGCATCCTATCTGGGTCCCCAAGTGGAAGAAGGAGCTAACAACTGGCCGGTCGTAATCGGCCCATTGTTAGCTCCCTCTACCATTCCCATTGAGCCCTATAGGGGCTCTGATGGTAATGGGGAAGGTCTGGGCTTGGGTTCCCAGAGGGAGGAATTACCGGGCCCTCCAAACTCGGAATGGCCCGGTAATTCCCCATTCTGGGAACCCAGTAAAGGAGCCCGGTTTGGCAGCAGCCATGGAGCTAATAGCTCCGTGGCTACCGGCAAACTCGTAATGAGGCCCTATGTGTCTGTACCACATAGCCCAAAACTTCACATACAAAAATAATGTAAAACCCAATGAAAAAAAAGGTAGATATAGGGTGACAGATTGTGAAGGCAGATTAGTGAAACTTACCAAACAAAGCTTAATTAATCATATCAAATTGTCATTAAAAACTCCTCAACATAAAGAACGATATTACTTGTCCCCGCAACAACTTTTTTAAACCATGGAGAAAAGAAGAAGAGATACTAGAAAACTATGACTCATATGAAGACGCTTTCAAAGCAAATGAAAGCAATATCACTGATATAATCTTTACACAGTATAAAACAATGTTGCACAATGAACAGCAACACGAAGAAGAACTCCAGGCACAACTAGATAAGGACAGTCCCGACAGTAGTCAACCTTCTGTAACAGGAAGTCAAGAACCACTGGGACAGCCACTAACACTAGCAAATGTGGCAGAATTAGCTATGACAGAAGTAGAGAACACCATGTGTCACTATGAAGAAGACACAGAAGACTTAACTGTACTACAATCAAAACTGAGCATAGCGCAGAGTACCATTTTTCAAGAACCAAAAAAAGAAATTGCACATGGTGTACAACATGAAAATAAATAATGTACCGGCCAAAATTACAAACCTATACTACTATACGTCATTGGTGAAGCCGGTTCATACAAAACATTCTTAATCAAAATCATCAGCAAGTTTCTTCAACAATTGACAAACAACAAACAGTCAGCTGTTGTAACTGCCCCCACAGGTTTAGCTGCCTACAACATAGGCGCTGTCACTTTACACCGATTACTACTACTTCCATTAGAACACCAAAACAAATCAGAATATTACAAACTTTCTGCAGAAGCTGCAATGGAACTACGCAGAGTATTAAAACAAATGAAAATGCTACTAATAGATGAAGTGAGCATGGTCTCCAACCTAATGTTGGCTTTGATTCACCTCAGATTGCAAGAAATACTTAAAGAAACTACGAAGAGCTCTTTGGAGGAAAACACATTATTTTTTTCAGAGATCTTCTTCAATTGACACCAGTGAAAGGTGAACCTATTTTTAAAACCTTAGGATACAAACTCTGCCATAAAACTGTTGGAAGCATAGGAAATGTTAACCTTTGCCAACATTTCCAATACAGAGAATTAACAGAAAACATGCGTCAATCTGCAGACCTCACTTATGCCAACATTTTAAAAAGTATTAGAGTTGGTGTACTATCTCAAGAAGCACAAGCAATATTAAAACCCAGCACATCCATGCCTGTTATGGCCATATCTCATGTGCTACTGATGTTATGGCACAATTAGCACACAAAAATCCCAATTGTATGTCAGGCATGGTCTAGTAAAATTTGTTATTGTCCCTACGGGGCGGCCATGTTTTTTTAAGCCTAAGTGGCTCGATTTTAGAAAACTTTCCTATGGACCTTGCCTGAGTTTTCGTCCATTAAACGCACGCGAAAACAAGCACCAGGGAGCCGCCATTTTCTGATAATCCTATCTTTTCCCCCATCGCCCTGAATGCCCTGCTTTTGCGGCACTAAATCAAATCCCCCGCCCCTGAGCCTCTCATCAGCAGACTCGTACCGCCCATTTCCCAACGCCAAAGCACGTCTTGTGTCAACATTCGCTGCGCTTCAGCTAATGACGTGTCGCCATGGAAATGGCAGGACGCCTCTTTCCTCAATAAGTATAAACAGACCGTTTCACAACACACAGCAGCAGATTTTTGATTCAATTCCTCCCTCTGTGTTACTTTGAGTATTCTGTGACTCGTTTCAGTGCTCTGGTCAGCTACCTTCGCCGCTTGTAGCCCGTGTGAACAGATACCAATACCACCGTTCTAAATTATTTTAGTTTGTTTAACACACAATGGCTACAATAATGCCCTACATGTACGAGCCCGAGTATACCGAGGAGGAACTACTGGAAAGGGAAGCACGCGAAAACGATGGGGATTCGGACGGCAGTTGGCAGGACGAATCAACAGATGAAGAGCCTTGGCCTAGTTGAATGGACGGCGTCTCCACCTGGTGCACATGCAATCAGTGCGAGCTAATGCCAACTGAGGACAAGAACTGCTGCTGCCGAGAAAACTCGGGATGCCTGGCCTACATTTCGGAAGGCGAGCCACGACCGCAATGCATCACCGAGCTGCCAGACTTCAGGGCAGCCTGCCTCACACGGGCCGTGTTGAGAATAATGATGGTGCTTATGCACGAACTTCGCGCAACTGTTTGTCCTCGTAATCTGAGTAACGAGTAAGTATACTCTGCTTGTCATGCCACTCCTATTTCATGTTCTTTTACTATATCCAAAATTACATCTGCATATCATTGTAACGCATGTAATTCGTTCAATAGTGTGCGTTGTCTAGATAACATTTGTCCGTGCAGAATGCCATTAGTTACAGGAATTGTCATTGACAACAAATGTTTATTAAACTTATCTTGGTCATTTAAAAACAGTTTGTTTCATTCCTTTTCACAGGTGGTACAGGCTGGTGGCCTATCGTTCCTTTACATGGTGGCTCGAGGGGAGGCTTGTACACCGCGTTTGAAGAGTGATACCCGCCTGTGCCGTTCGTGCCATTAGAGAAACGTTCCCGAGTGACAGCGGTCAGTACAGGGGATTTTCTCTCACTGTGCTGCAACCTGACCTGTATAATCTTTAAAGTCTTGTATTTTTGTGTCATGAAAATAAGATATAAAATAAAACACCACATATATTTTAACAACGGTTGTTTCAATTTTTTAAATGAATCAAGTGTGTCTCCATTCAAGGATGGACATCAGACATCTGTGCTCCGAATGGGTGAAGGTCTGGTAGCTGTGAAGCAGGGTGGTCACTATCTATCTAAGCTAACATAACATATTCGCGATAATGCATGCACTAAATAACACTTGTTCAAAGTCTTTCAGTAGGTTATGTCTCTATAAAAGTCACACATATATCTATACTAACAATTACCATTGGATTATACAGGCCTTAGGGTCTTGACCACTATAATACACCGGTTGAAGTGTGGGTCTGTGCTCACAAGAATCTCCGGTATGTGGCATTTGTTATTGATAAGCAACAATATACTATCATTGATATAAAGGCAATATACTATACATTGATATAAAGGCGGTTCGCGCCAGTGGATGAACGCTGGCATGGGGGGCTGTCAGGGGCGCGAAAGGCCAAGGTGCCAAACTACATGTACACTTCAAAAGGTATCCCACGCCAAGGGGCCATCGGTCACATGGCCTCCTCAGACCCCGTGTCTCCAGCCAGGCCTCCCCTTGAAGCAGGCAGTCCCCCTGCAATCCACATAAGTGTGTTTCCATTCAGCAGTCTTCCTGTGCCTTATCAGCACGCCCCAGGCCCATCCATCCCACCCACCCTCTATCAAAGGCGGTTCACGCCAGTGGATGCGCGCTGGCATGGGGGGCTGTCAGGGGCGCGAAAGGCCATGATGCCAAACTACATGTACACTTCAAAAGATATCCCACACCAAGGGGCCATCGGTCACATGGCCTCCTCAGACTCCGTGTCTCCAGCCAGGCCTCCCCTTCAAGCAGGCCTCCCCCCTGCAATCCACATAAGTGTGTCTCCATTCAGCAGTCTTCCTTTGCCTTATCTGCACGCCCCAGGACCATCCATCCCACCCCCCTCTATCAAAAGCGGTTCGCACCCGGGGATGAGCGCTGGCATGGGGGGCTGTGACGGTCGCAAACGGCCAAGGTGCCAAACAGCATGTACACTTCAAAAGGTATCCCATGCCAAGGGGCCATCGGTCACATGGCCTCATCAGACCCCGTGTCTCCAGCCAGGCCTCCCCTTGAAGCAGGCCGCCCCCCTGCAATCCACATAAGTGTGTCTCCATTCAGCAGTCTTCCTGTGCCTTATCTGCACGCCCCAGGCCCATCCATCCCACCCACCCTCTATCAAAGGCGGTTCGCGCCAGTGGATGCGCGCTGGCATGGGGGGCTGTCAGGGGCACGAAAGGCCAAGGTGCCAAACTACATGTACACTTCAAAAGGTATCCCACGCCAAGGGGCCATCGGTCACATGGCCTCCTCAGACCCCATGTCTCCAGCCAGGCCTCCCCTTCAAGCAGGCCGCCCCCCTAAGACCATGACATACATACGTCATTCATTCACAAACACACCCCTGTTTCTAAAACTTTATAAACCACTTGATATGTCTCATGAGAACATCTTTGTGCTTTGCAAGTCAACTCCTGAACGTGTTACATGGCAACCACTGAGATCTACTCTAATCTGCTCGTCGTCGTGCTATCCGTGAACTTCTGTGATCGCTTAGAGCAAACCCATCAGTGTGCTACCTGTGGCCACCCACCTATTCTCCTGCAACATACTGCTCTGCTTGCTGAATCCAACTGTTTGTTGGTCAAGGTAAGGCCATGTATTCCAGTCATATTTTGCAGATTTTTTAATTTCTATCTATTTGCGAGTAGAGTACGCAATAGTGCTATGTTCATTGGTCTCATTGCTATTGACTTGAGTTTCCATTGCTATGCTATCAATAGATCTATTTATTTTCATCTGTGTCTATTGTCATCGAATTGCATCCTTCGGGGGTCCAGTCTATAATGTAAGCATGTTTCCTTCTCGTGCAAGACAGAACATCCAAGGGACGAGTCACATGTTCAGATTTTAGACACATCATTTATACATTTCTGCAACTTATGCAAATACTAAGCCGCACATAATGAACTGGTATAGTTCTTGCGACCAAAACAAACCTTGCATTGATCATTGTATGATTCATTTACTTTTGTATCAAATCTTTATTCTTGAAGACTGTATAATAATGTCGATATTTACTTTTCAGATTTATCAACAATGCCTGCCTGTTCGATTAGCGGTTGCCCTTCGAAGACCCATGCGAAATCTGAAGGCACTACAATGCATGTATTCCCGAAAACTGTTGATCGAATAAGAGAATGGGTCAGACATTGCGGATATCCACTGGATGAGCTGGAAAGGAGAGTCCAACAAGTCTTACAGGACAAGAGGGGTGATCGATACCGCATCTGCAGCCGGCACTTTTCCTTGGACATGTACACAACATCTTGGGTAACAAAGAAGAATAAACGGCGAACAACATGGAAATTGCTCGAAAACGCTATTCCCACTCTATTCGTCCACATTCCGCCACCGGTGAGTCAAGTGTCCGGATTTAGCTTTAGGACTTGTGGTAGTGTGTAGGTAGCCGAACGGATTAATTGATATTGTAGGTGTTCTATCCCTTGTAATAATTTCGATATTGATATGAGTGTATAGTTTTTTGAATAATGACTTTTATCAATATATTCTTTTTCGATTTCATAACCCACAAACGCAATATATATATATGGGAACAGGGAACTGTGCTGTATTGAACATTTTTCAAGTATTCTGTCGCCTTACATGGCTATTTTTAATATTGGCATTTCATTATCAATCATTAATTTACCTTTAAAACTTCTTGACTATTCCTTGAATCTGAAGCAAGAACATTCTACATCCTTGACGTGGTCGCAGTTATCAACCACTTCTAGCGCGTATCAGGTAATATTACTACGCTAATCCGCTACAGACTTGTTTTATGCATGTCAAGTAATAGTTTTATTTTATCGTGTAATTATTTACTGAATGTTTGGTTAGTGCTTTCCAATTGATATACACCTTAGTTATCGTCCACTGGTGTTTGTTTTCAGTTATAATTAGTGTTATCCATAGTAATGCAAGTACTGTCTTTCAGGGAGATGCTGAAGCGTCCGCCACATCTACAACATTTCTAGATGTTCTTCACCAGCAGGTATGAATACTGACAGCTCCATCGAGCGTCATCATCAGGGCTGGAATTCTTGTTCTTTGATTGTTCTACACAATGTTTCATTCGTGGTTAGCCGTTGATATGTACCTGTGCTGTCGACCCCAGGTGTTTGTTATGTTTTCACTATTGTAATCCTCCCTAATGCAAGTACTATGTTTCAGGCAGTTGATGGAGCGTCAACCCCGGCACTTGATGCAGAGCCTGACATTCAAGTAATTCCAGGGGAAGTGGAAGCGGGACCATTCGTATACGAATCGGCGCAACAGCTTTCGGAAGTGTGCACTACATTTGCAACATCCATAGATATTCTTCAGCAGCACGAGGTATGGATGATGACAGCTCCATCATGCGTGATCATATAACGTGATTCCATTTGCTATACTTTCTTCCCTATTAACGCAAGTGCTGTGTTTCAGGGAGACGACAAAGCTTCCACTACAATCACAGCATCCAATTTAGATGATGCAGATGTAAATAAATCGGAGAAATAAGTCGATGAAATGTGATCATATTTAGATTTTCCTTGATTCTTTTGGACAATGCATCATTTGCAGTTATCTCTTTATATGTACCTGTGCGTTCGACCCCAAGTGTGAGTTATGTTTCCAATATTGAAAACCATACTAATCCAAGTACTGTGTTTCAGGGAGACGAAGGAGCTTCCACCACAATCACAACATCTCATTTAGATGATGCAGATGTAAAGGAATCGGAGAAATAAGTCAATGAAATGTGATCATATTTAGATTTTCCTTGATTCTTTTGGACAATGCATCATTTGTGGTTATCTCTTTATATGTACCTGTGCCGTCGACCCCAAGTGTGTGTTGTGTTTACAATATTGAAAAGCATACTAATTCAAGTACTGTGTTTCAGGGAGATGCGGATGCCTCCTCTCCAATACAACCATTCATGGCAGTCCATGCAGAACCAGAGGTACGGATATAGAAATAGATCATCACTGGTCGAATACTTGTCGTTTGATTGTTGCACACAATGTTTGAATCGTGTTTGGCTATTGAGATGTACCTGTGTGTTCGTCCTCAAGTGTGTTTTATGCTAACAATATTTTGATACATAGTAATGAAAGTACTATGTTTCAGGGAGACGATGGAGCCTCATTCCGTGCTGTCTATGCAGATACAGAAAATATAGTCGTTGCAGCGCAAGAGGAAGGGAGGACATGCGGAAACAAATCGGAGCTACAGCATGCAGATGTAGAAGGTCGAGTCAAAAAAGTTGCAAAGAAAAAAAAACAAAAAAAGGTTAGTTACAAACAGTTCATAACTTTAAAAAAATGCTTGTGCTGGGGACTATTTTATGTTTTTTTCCAGTCAATTCTACTACACTCCATCTTGAGTTTAAACCGAACATCCCTTTTCCAATCTCTCCTCCAGTTACCCGTGGGTGTCAGAACTATACATACACAGACAGTGAAGCGAATGAGAGATGTGGCTTGCCAGACTGTCTACACTATGGAGGAACTATTAATTGAGGCGAGGCGTGTTCAGGCTCGAGATGCTCATGTCCAATGGCCAGAACATGAATTAACTGTGTTTGGAGACTACAGCAAAGTTGCATTGGACCATAGCTACAGTGCGACCGCACCACCACAAGAAGATTTTATTGAATGTATTGAAGACAGCTCTGAAGTAGTTGCAGATCAATTCACACAATCTACCTGTCGACATTGTTCTGTTCTCCCATCAATGTTGAAGTAATAGATGTCGAAATGACAGAGAATGAACCAGCCGCAGCATCCATAGACGCATCAGAACTTGATATCAGCGATATTACTTTCCAATGTGTTGAATTCTCCACAACGTCACAGGCCGAAACAACGTTGACGCAGGATGACAGTCTAATGAAAGAGAGCAAATACATTGTATTCAACAGTTGTTTGATGGAAATTATAATTATGCTGAAATGTGTGCATTCCATTAGAGGGAAAGTATGTGGGAAGCCATTGATTAATGTGACTCGTCAAATAAAAGGCAGTAACGTCAAAATAAATGCCGCCTGTAGATTAAATCATAGGTTCTCATGGTCTGCACAACCGATGCTGGGGAAACTGCCAGCAGGCAATCTACTGTGTGCAGCTGCATCACTTTTTTGTGGCTCCAGTTTTAGAAAGTTAGAGGCTTTCTTTCAGTTTGTGGGACTCCATTTCATTTCTAAAGCGCTGTTCTACATATACCAACGTGATTATCTGTTTCCGGCCATTAGTGATGCTTGGAAAATTGAACAATTGTCTCTAGCAAGTACATTCGAAGGCAAACGATTCAGGCTAGCCGGCTATGGACAGTGCGACAGCCCTGGATTTTCTGCCAAGTTCTGCACCTACCACTTTCAGGACATCGATAGTAAGAAAATTGTGAGTTCGGTGGTCGTGCAGGTAACACAATGTTCATCGTCAGTGGCCATGGAGAAACTAGGATTTATAAAATCAGTGGAATATTTACAATCAAGGGGAATGCACATCGACCGCATAGCCATGGATAGACACGTTTCAATTGCCAAGACAATGAGAGAGCAGTTCCCACATATTAAACATCAATGTGACGTATGGCATCTTGCTAAATCAATCAATAAGAAAATCTCGGCTGCAGGGAAAAAAAAGGTTTTGAAAGTATTTTGCAGTGGTCACATTCTATCATCAACCATCTTTGGTGGAGCTCAAAAACTTGTGAAGGGTCAGTGGAAATACTACTTGAAAAATGGCGGTCACTGATGCACAACGTTCACCGCTGGACAGCAAATCAACATATCCACCAATGCGAACATGGCCCTTTGTCCCCAAAGGAGGCACGGAAGAAGAAGTGGTTGATTCCATCTTCACCGACACACAAAGCCATTGAGAAGATTGTTTTCGACAAAACTCTATCAAGAGATTTGAGAGGACTGACAGAATTCTGTCACACAGGAGATTTGGAGGTGTTCCACAATATGTGCCTAAAGTACAGGCCAAAGCGCTTGCATTTTAGCTTTCGGGGCATGAAACATCGCACTCTGCTAGCGGTCTTGGCCCATAACAGCAATGTCGGACGTGAACAATCTAGGACTAGGGGTAAAGTAAGGATGCCTCGCTACACTAAGGTGTTTTCAAAACGAAGTAAGCAATGGGTGATCAAACCAGTCTATGATGAAATGCAGTTCGACTTTGCGAAAGGCCTTATTGTTGTTGTGTTAGAGAAGCACAGATATGGAATTTTGGACGTTTCTGTGCAGAGCAGTGATCCATTGCCACCGAACATTGCGACTGTGCCATGCCCACCCGAAGCACAGCTGATTGTGAAGTACAAATCCCGGTTTAAATAATTGCAATACGATTGTCTTTTTGTAAATAAATGTTATTGTACAGTGTACCTGTAAACCTAACCCCTACCTTCACCATCATGGGTGGCGAACAAGCTGGGTGTCATCTTTGAATTCTCTCTATTCACCTCATATATGTATATGTATATATTTTTCTCATGTCTCATCTCATGTAAATGTAAATGCTGCGCACTGTTAACGGAGGGGAGGCTTGCATATTGCAAATAATAAAACAAACAAACAAACAATAAATCTCACTTTTAACTCAACTCCTGTGGTACTTTATACTTTCCCTGACCTTCCGCCAAAAATTAAATGTCTCAATTTGGGCTGCAAAGCTCGCAGACAATGGGGACAAAATTGGGGCACTTAGAACGCGCCAGCCAAGCGGGCCGTGGCATTTGGGAGAGAATCCAGTTTGCATTTGCACATTGAGGCGCACTACATAGACGGATTCTAAACTTCAAGTTCTCACAGATGCCTATACTACATGATGTTGCAAAGAAAGAATGCGAAGGACAGCGGCTTTGATTTTCAGCTCGCGCCCAGATGAGGCCCACAAGTCGCACTGGAAGTATAAGGGTCTATTGTTTTTTGACCTTGAGACAGGGACCATGCCAAAAGAACTACATTTGAAGGGGGTGCGCAATAACGTAAGAGACGATAAGGCAGACAATTCAGAAACTAGACCGAGTTTCATTTTAGTTCAGTATACGAAAAATCATTGTCGAGAGCACGGTCCGTTTTACAGACTGCATTACGAAGAGACACAATGGAAATTTCAAATATAATGTAAGTAAATCTTTACACGCTTTTATACCGGAATGAAGATTTAATGAATGGATGCATGAATAAATGAATGAATGAAGAGCTAGGAAAAGCAAGTAAAACGTGTTCGTAGTGGGCACATGGGCATGCAGGTCCACTGGTCTCACCGATCTCGGTCCTTGGCCCAGCCACTTTTCCCTGCACTGCCTACCTGCACTACGGGACTGTCTCTGTATCCTTCAGCCCCTTCTCCCGGCATTTACCTTGCACTTGCCACCAGCTGGCCCTATTATTTAATTTGTATTCAACTAACCATGTACAGCCCTTTCCCATGCGCGATCAGAAAGACACCTGGCCTAGTAGGATCGTTGTCTGTCTGCCCTTGTTCCCCACCTGCCTCGTCGCGCCTAGAAACACTTGAGTATAGGCGCATTACAAATGCCATATCATATATCATATCATTCCTCACGCATGTAGACTAACTGTCGTTTATCATTGTGTGTTGGCCTCGATTTATTTTGTTACTTTTCGCATTGATTTTAGAGCCGAACATACTCCATTGAACTATCCTTGCAAGCAAATAGTTTCTGATCGGCTGTAATAAATAAAATAAGTAATATTAATGAAGATCGGCTGGCGAGACTAATTATAATTTTTTTGTTTTCATAACAGGTATTTGCTCCCCTTCTGCTACTGCCATCGGTTTGAGACACCAGCAGATGGCTTTTACAGTAGACACCTGCAGCTTCGTGTGAACAACTGGAGCACACTGACAATTTTATGGGACGATCGCCAAGGGCCCACATGCCCTTACGCTGTACTAGTGGCGAGAAGCAACATATCAACCTTTACAATGGACTAGTGCCTAGTTGATGGAACAGCCTTGCGGTTCACCGTGCTTCCAAAGTGCTTCTTTTAACGAAAAGCAACACCCTGTGTACCATGGCGGATACAGATAAAAGAAAATAAATGGCTTTCGGAGTTCATATGGCAATTGCTGAATATTCTCTAAACATTTAATGTAAAATAAATGTACTTTACCAAATGTACCGTGTTGCTGTTTGATTTTAAAGTACAGTCTCATATTCCGAATTGTGGCGCGCTGTGTTGTGAGATGGTCTGTGTTGGTTTCCGGGTTCTGTGTGGAGTCGCGTAGAAGACGACTGGGTGCGTTTGCCTACGCAGCACAGTAACGTCACGGAGAGAGGTGGGGAATATGAATGTTTTGATAATGTCAGGCTCAGGGGCGGGGGATTTGATTTAGTGCCGCAAAAGCAGGTCAGCCAGGGCGATGGGGGAAAAGATAGGATTATCAGAAAATGGCGGCTCCCTGGTGCTTGTTTTCACATGCGTTTAATGGACGAAAACTCAGGTAAGGTCCATAGGAAAATTTTCTAAAATCGAGCCACTTAGGCTTAAAAAAACATGGCCGACCCGTAGGGACAATAAAAATGTTTACTAGACCAAGCCTTTAATGCCAACTCTTGCAACTTTTCCAATTCAATGAAACAATGTTGAAAAAAGAAATGCAACCAATAATTGAAATGTGCTCCACAGAAAAATTGGGCGTACATGGTATGACACCACCCATGTGTCAACAAGGCACAACAAGACTAAATACCTTAGAAAATTCTTTCTCCAACACAGCTGGTTTGGAGAAAATATAAAAATTATCCTTAAACTGTAGAGTAATGCTTAAACGTAACTTTGACATGGAGCAAGGACTAGTTAATGGAGCACTGGGTACAGTTGTTGGTTTTCAAACATACCCACGTGACAACAACATTCAGTTTGTCAATATTCTCTTTGACAAACTTTCAGAAATTAAAAGGATAGGGCGCACAACAGCTCCATTCCTTCTCTTCAGAGACATGTCTGTATGCAGAGAACAATTTTCTCTAGCTCTAGCATACGCAGTCATCATTCACAAATCACAAGGTCTTACCCTAGACAAAGCATTGATAGATATAGGGAACACAGACTTTAATGAAGGCATGAGCTACGTAGCACTATCACGCTTACGTACACTTGATGGTCTATTTCTAATCAACTTTGATGCAAGTAAAGTAAACGC
The DNA here is from genome assembly GCF_040938575.1 of Ambystoma mexicanum. Taxonomy (NCBI): domain Eukaryota; kingdom Metazoa; phylum Chordata; class Amphibia; order Caudata; family Ambystomatidae; genus Ambystoma; species Ambystoma mexicanum. The sequence goes on along the minus strand of NC_090932.1, from coordinate 479,853,547 downwards.
TGATATTCCTTACATTTTAGAATAGACTACGTTCACTATACACCCCCAATTTAAAACTATATCCTGTTCCACAAAAAGGAAAACGTTGTAAAAGAAAACTAATTCAAACAGAAATGCAACAGGATCTCACTACAAATCCTCCAAAAAGATTAAAAGAAGCTAATACTTCATCAATTACCACAACCAGAGAGGAACCTATTACTCAAAGTAACTCAGGTACTTCTTCAAAGAAGCAACACGCACTCCGAAAAAATGACTTGGACACAGAACTATCTGGTACATTCAAATTTTCTAATATAACTGGAGTAAGTTGCTACGCAAATGTAGTAATGAATATTCTATTTCAATTGCCACCAATTGTTGACAACATTTACTTACATTGTACAGACCAATTGTGTCTGCAAATGTTAATCCTTCATAGAAACGCAACAAACAATCCCGACAACACGTATAGTGTTCATGGAATAAGACAAGAATTGGACAAATGTGCTGGAATGGTGAAATGAACTATAAACTCACAAGAAGATCTGCAAGAATTTCTAATGTACTTACTACAAGTACTGGAAAACAAATACATACCTATAAATGAAATCTTCCAGATTTCATACATGTGGAAACATACATGTACTCTCTGCAAAAATGTGTCACAGGAACAAATCCCTAATGAGCACTTTCTGTATGTATCCATACCTAATTGGAAATCCGTTCCATTTCAGCAACTTTTACAAAATGCAAACCATGGTAGATTATGTACTACCTGCAATTCAGATAATCGCTCCACCTTACTAATATAAACACAAAGTAAATATGTAATACTATTGATTCTACATTACAATGCAGATGGTACCAAAAACAACTGCAAGCTGACTGGATTCACACATGGTCAAGTATCACTTGGTAAGAAAACCTTCACAACAAGAGGACTCTAGGCCCTGGCCACAACCACCGCAGCATATCACGCCCATAGATCACAACCATAGAATCAAACATTTTAACTGTCTATATGGGCCCACCCATATCACACTTTTTGCAAAGTCTGGTGAGAATTCATCCAGGGAGAGCGAAGCCACCATTGGTGGCTTATAACTTCAGTGCGTATAACTTTACTCTTGGGTGCAAAACATCTAACCCTACACCACAATACAAAATGTTTACTTCCATGAATATGTTATACTGCAGTGCTTGTTACCAAACTCTACAATTTTAATAAAATGGCGTAGCCAAAACTTCACATACAAACTATAAAAATCAAACAGTATGCAAACTGTAGACTTGCAAATATTTGATAGATATTCGATTCTATGGATGTGATCTATGGGTGTGATATGCTGTGATGGTCGTGGCCAGGGCCTAGAGTCTTGGGTGTATGGCCTATGGCCTACAGCCTACAGCCTTCATGTATATGCTGTAGCCGAGGCCATGGCGCTGACTAGTTTGTTTAGTGTGAGGGAAGAATCAAGGGAGAAGACTAATGTTTTTACTTCACTAACCACTTTAATATTATTCCCATCAATATTGAAAGAGGTGTATTTAGTACTAAGTTTGTTCAAGTTGGCTACAGTTCTGAGTATTCCCTTTCCATCTTTTTATAAAAAGATTGAAAGAGGAAAAGGATAAGGCTGATGAGGTAGCGCGTTTTCATAATGAATGGATGGGTGATCAGATTTTGCTCAAACTCGATGGTTAGAGTATCGATGACGTAAGGCAAAGAGAAGATTGTGATGAGCAAGATCAAAGAAACAGAGAAAGAAAAGAGCAGCTGATAGAGGAAAGGGTCAAGAGAAAGGACAGACAGTTGCAGGAACAATTGTACCAAGATGAGCAACAACGAGAAAAGGAAAAGGAGGAAGAACAGAGGAAACATGATAACAGACAAAGGTCAATTACAGAACAAGAAAAGATAGAAAGAAAAAGAGGAAAAAAGATTAAGGGAGAACAGATACAAAAGTGAGGAAATGAGGAGATACAGAGGGTGGATGAGAGTGAGAATCACTGTGTAATACTACAGTTTATCTGATTAAGAAATCAAAAGGAGGGTCATGGCGTCTAATTCAAGCTTTAAGACCAATGAACCATATTTTACAGGCTGAGTTCCCTCTAGTTCCTAATCCTGCCATGATCTTATGTAATATCTCTGTTGAGGCACGGTATTTCACTGTGATTGACTTGAAAAATGCTTTTTCATCAAACCCACTGAAAGAAGAATAACAGGATTTGATTTAATTTACGTTTAGACAGACTAAACTGAAAAGTACTCACTTGACTCATGGGTACTGTGAGTATCCATCGATTTTCAATAGAGTCCTGCAGATGGACTTGAGCGATTTAGAAAGTGTTGTATTACAGTATGTAGATGGCATATTGGTCTGTAGCCCACAGAGGAAGTGTGCGGACATGAATCAATACAACTAATGATTATCCTTGCAGAAAAAGGATATAAAGTAGACCAGGAGAAATTACAGTACTATCAGGAGGAAATGCTGTATATAGGGCAGTTAATCTCACAAGACGGAAAGACAATTACTCCAGAAAGGGCTGAGGCTATTTTGAAAACAGCAAAACCACACAAGATAAAGCACATGCAGACATTTTTGGGACTGTGTAATTATGTCAGAGCGTGGGTCTTTGATTATAGTACATACATAAGGCCCTTGTTGCAAGCTTTAAAGAAAGCACAAGTGAATGGGGACAGAATTATCTGGACTGAGGAAATGGAAGATGGGGTTGATGAGTTGAAAAAGGGAATCTGCAAAGCCCCAGATTTAGGGATCCCAACTATGTGAAGGATTTTTTTTTCTCAAATACAAATACACAGCGATGACAGCTGTGCTTACGCAGGGGATCATGTTGGGGTACAGGCCCCTGGCCTATTACAGTGGAATCTTAGATCCAGTAATGAGGGGTCATTTTCCATACTAACAATCTATGGCAGCCACCGATTTCGCCATTGAGAAGGCTGCCAGCATGGTAATGGGATGTTCTATGACGTTATTTGTTGAACATGAGTTGTTTGGTATTTTGGAGAATCCTAATGGTACGTTGACATCTCAAATGAGGTGGTCATATTGAATTCAGCGATTAAAGTAGTTAGATGTAAGATCGAGAACCCTGCCATGTTTGTAGCAGAACCACTGGCAGAAGGTGAAGAGGCACATGATTGCTCGAATTATGAAGAATTCTATGATGAGCACCCAAGGATAAAACAGAATGCATTGGCTGCTGGGGAGATTCTTTTTATTAACGGTTCTTCATGAATCTATCAGAATGATGGGCAAAGCTATACAGGTACCTCTGTGGTAAGGAACACGGCAAATGGGGAATTTGAAGTTTTTGTAAGTGTACGACTGCAGTCTCATTTTTCATCACAGGCTGCAGAATAAGTGGCGCTGATTGTCTTGCTCGAGAAAAATGCCAACCTAGAAGTAACGGTGTACAGTCACTCTGCCTATGTGATGTCAACAGTGCATGCGGGGTTAGCATGTTAGAAAAGGAGGGGCTACCTCTGAGTTCCTAGTGGATGACACTCCAGTGCAGCACACAGCCTTATTCAATAGACTCATTAAAGTGGTGAAACTCCCAGTAGCTATCGCAGTGGTTAAATTTGCCACACACACTAAGGGAGCAGATTTTATTTCACGTTGAAATCAAACGGTAGATGAGGAAGCTAAATGTATTGCATGCACACATGATGTAATGATTTTTGAAATACCTAATGTGAATGAAGAAATGGTGGTAATGATGAGTGTGTCTGAGTGTTATAGTAATCCGTCTAAAATTCAGCTCATGGAGGCCCAAAGGGAAGCGCCTCAGGATGAGAGAGTCCTGTGGACACAGAGGCGGTGTTCTTTATCCCCTTCTGAAGAACTATGGTGACAGAACAGCACCGGCAAACCGGTGATGCCTGTAGCCTTATTTAGGGTAGGGTTGAAACAGCTGCATTACATTGCACACATCACTAGAGACAAACTATTTCAGAGGAATGGTTTGTTCCAAATTTGGTGGAACACTTTGCATTTTATATAGTAAATTGCATTGTATATCAAAATTTTACTGCTGGGCACACTGTGCACAGTTAGAGGAGTTATTCTGAGGCCTAATGGCCCCTTCAGCATTAACATATCGACTATGTTGGCATGCTGCAAGTCTGTAATGGATATAGATACATGATTGTAGTAGTTTGTCCCTTTTCGAGGTGGATCGAAGCTGGACCATGTACTCACCCAGACGCCAGCTGTGCTGCTAAATGTTTAGTACGAGATGTGTTTCCTAGATGGAGAATATGTGAAGTATTAAGATCAGATAATGGACCGCATTTTGTAATGAACTATTTGAGCAGAAAAGCTTGTTAGTTAGCATAAAGTTCTCATCTGCTTATCACCCGCAAGTGAATGGAATCTGTGAGAGACTCAACGGCTTGCTTAAAGAAAGAATGGCCAAACTGAAGCTCACACTGAAGCAAGGATTGTTGCATTGCCTACCAGTGACATTATATCCGTAGAGAAATCAACCCGGGTCAGACCACAATCTTAGGCCCCATGAGATAGTGACAGGAAGGTGAAGGAGGATACCCCTCACACCTCCATCTAGAACTAGAAGTGATGCCCAGTCAACTGCAGAATTGTTAGGAAAGGAGCTTTGTGAGTATCTTACATGTATGACTGCAAGTATCTCTGTCATTTCAGATCAGCTCAATCGACACGGGTTTAGGGCAGCGCAGAACAAAGAAGAAGATTATCCAATGATGGGAGTTAAAGGACTATGGCCCTCATTAAAAGCATGGTGGTCTGAGAACTACAGTACCGGTAAGCATGCCGCTACCATAGTTTCTGGACCACCATATTACGTGTTCTGCTCGTGGGTGCCATGAGCAGAGCATGTCGGATGCACCGGCACAACTCTGTATGTGCCGGTGCTTCCGACCTCCCCATCCCAATTCAGCCCTATGGGGCAGAATGGGGATTGGGAGGCCCTTGATTCCTGCACTCACAAATGGGCAATTACTGGGTCCGCCAAGCTTGGCATGACCCGTATCTTACCCATTCATGGGTGCCAGAAAAGATGCAACTCTGGCGGCAGCCGTGCCCTTAATAAGGGCACGGCTACGAACAGAGTTGTAATGAGGCCTTGTGTCTTCCAAAACTGTTTCCTGAAGATAATATTCTAATTCACAACTTAATGAGGAAGTGGCATGAACCGTGCTTCAACGGGCCTTTCATTGTGGAAGACGTCACACTGTCGGCAGTCAAAACACAAGGCAGACGTGCTTTGATCTTCATTGGCGACACTAAAATCTACACTGGAGAGCCCCTGTCACCCGCACCCCCAACAAAAGTAAACATAGGGGAAGAATCTCAGCATGTGCAGACTGGGTAAATGACGAGGGAGAAGGACGCAGAAGCAGCTAAATAAATAAAAGGAATACAGTGCACTATGGCTTGATGCAGGACTCTCTTTTAGCTACAAAGGAAGAGAGTTAAGGTTGATTATTTGTTTTTGAGCCATAGGATCTTGCTGACAGTGGACTAAGACATGTTTACATCTTGATCGAGAAGGAGAGTTTGCCAAATTTGAAGAGCTCCCCTTTTCGACGACTGGGATAGGGTACAGCACCCGGATTCCTTTCCCATTGAAATTCTCTTTGGTGGTGCCCATGGTGGTACCCAATGACAGTGCACACCTGATGGTTCTTGCTATGTTTATCTACATTTTGCACTCTTATCCTTCACTCGTGGGAAGAACTTTTGACATATGAATTGTTCTGCAATATTCCAAAAATGGCCTAATCGTGAGGTGACTGCTCACGGCTATTACAGAGCAAGTGCTCAAGCTTCCTGAGTATCGTTTGAAAAACAGTACAGATGCCACTATCTGAGGACAATCTGCAGAGACTGGTTGGTATGTTCTTCTATTATATTATAGAGGAATACCCACATCTCGTTGGACATTAGACTGATGTCCGTACCTTTCTGAGAGACCCAAACAATAATGCATCGCTGATTCAATTGCTGAGACACATTGTTGTGCAGGTGAATCGTTATTCTCAGAGGACTCCAAGACTCAAATGAAACTTCTAAGTGTGGACACGGAGGCAATACTTTCTTTTGTCTTCTACTACCTGCTACAGAAATATCACATTATGTATAGAGAAAAGACGTTGCTTATGTGTATATCAGAAATCCAGTGAATCATCTAGAATTTAGCCAGCTGATCGAGGAGCTTGTAGTAAAGATTGAAGGGCTTACTGAGTACTTTATGATGGTGCCCCAATAAATGTCATTTTTTCCTCCCATGAAAAGAGTAAGAATGGGTGACTGCAGTAATACCAACATAGTGACTGACATCAACAGAAGACTCTTATGGGCAGGAGGCCATTACTGCAAGAAGTGGACCTATTTGTATTTGATTTATCCATGCATTTTGTTCATAGTGGTGCTTCTTTTGCTTACAGCATGCACTGCATGTTATTTTGATTCCAATAAAGCAAAAGGTTCTGTTTATCTTGTGCGCAAGGAAGGTACAAGCGTGGCAACTACTAGACAACTGAGACCTTATGTGATTATCCCTACTGTAAAGGCACATGTGCAGGTAGTTAAGCCTGAGATTAGAAAGCCAGGACTTCCTTTTAAGGAAATGTTGCGTACAGAGGTTTTAGTAGCATTTCTATGGCCAACATATGCCGCTGCCAGGAGATGGCATGAAAGTGGGCAACGGCTTCTAAAACTATCTCCTACACAGGTAGCACCCAGTTTACTGACAAATGATATGGGAATTGGTCCAGTTAGACGAACATACACTGAGATACTTCATGGTTGAATTACTGAGGCACATGAAAGAAAAATGATACCTAAAAGAAGCATTAGGGGGATGATGACGAGTTGAATGTTTTCCTAGACAGTACAGAACATTTGGGGAATAACATATGGTATCATCATATGAAAGAAGTGGGAAGGAGGCCCTCAAAGGAGGAATGCTTTGTATGTGCACTTCTGCCTCATAGTATCTGAAAGTCTAAAATCTTTAAAGCCATAGAGAAAGACGTTCCAACTGCACATTGTCTATCACACCTTGCATTCCGTTGTACAAAAGGTCAGTTCATGGGTCGAGATGCCTTTATGAAATGGGCGACTGAATAGAGATCCAGATGAAGATGATTATGTCCAGGATATGAAGACAAGGAATAGGGCACATACCAAGAATCATGTAATCAGGTATGAAGAGCCTGGAGTAAAAGGAGCAGGAATCAGATGGAAAGTTCACCAACAACGTAGGAGTCCAGGGAAGACTGCTGAAGACATTTGGATATAGAAACACAGAGGCTAAATGAAGGTCTGGGGATCAGTGTTATCCCCAGAGGAGGGGAAGAAGAAGTAGTTATCTGCAGAGCCTGGATGATAACTAATCTCCCTGAATCGACTTTGTGGAATGCACAAGTGTCATGCAAGTCACTGTGGCCGAAGCTTGCTAAACTACTGACCTGGGTCGAAGACAGAGGAGGACCTTTGCAGATAGTGCCCGTGAAGAGTGCGAAGCTGTGCTTCTGAAATAATGGCACCAGAAAACCTGGATGGAATCATAAATGCAGACTAATCTTTGAAGCAACAGGAATGAACATTGGGACAGCAGTGATCCTGGATCACTATTAGGCATGCAGAGCCACGGCTTGCATGAAGCTACCTGAAGACTGGGGAGGAATATGCACCTTGGTGAATGTTCATATTCCAGCATTAGTGAGTCTGAAAAGTGATCTGAATATCGACAGTTTCCCGAAAGAAAATGCTGACATGAGGAAGAAGAGATCTGTGGAGCTGATAAGTAAAATGAATGAAGAGAGAGAACAATTTCTCAGTCAAGTCAATAGAAGCTTTTGACTCTATTCCCTATGAACACAGACTGTTCAGCTAGACTTTGTCAGTGTTCAGGATGTTCTTCATACCGAGAATCCAGGTTGGAGCAAATACCAAATGGCTGCAGATTACCAGATGAGAAATGCTGCAGACGATCAACACAACCATAAAGGGATTCAATGCTATCAAAGAAGAATTGAGAGCTGCAAGACTGATGACTCTTCAGAACAGATATGTCCTGGATATGAAGGTGGCTATGGATGGAAGTGTTTGTGCAAAAACTGGAGAGTCATGTTGCGCATTCAGACCTTCTCATGATGACGAGAATGGCACCTTGACAGAAGCCATAGAAATGCTGACAAAACTGCACAGCCAGATGATGGAAGACGTAGAAGACATTGCTGATGAGAGTTGGTTTGGATCGCTCTTTCTTGGATTGCACAATGGATGGCAGACATTTTCATGGTCTTTGGAGCACTGATAATGTTAATGTTGCTAGGATTCTGCGTGGTCAAGTTAATAATCTGTCAATGCAGGAAAACAACAAAAAAAGCAATAGGGGTGAAGATCATGATAGATGTTGAATCAGGATGGAAATTCAAAGACTTGACAGATGAAGAAATCAGAGACATTGTAAAGGCCAGTATCCATGCACCTGAGGGAACAAAATTCCTGTATCCCAAGGGCCATAGGATGTATGTGGGAAAATGGATCTACTACAGTCCAAATGGACAGTGGGGGTCATTACAAGGTTGGAGATAGCCATGCCGCTATTAGCGTCATGGATACCCCGTTACTGGGTAACGGGTCCGGGTTCCTTAAATGAGGAATTACTGGGACATTACAATCTTGGAGGTCCCGGTAATTCCTTATTTAAGGAACCTGGACCCGGTACCTCCCCATACCCACTCAAGCCCCCATAGGGCTCAATGGGAATGGAAATGGGGAGGCCCGTTAATAATGGGCCTGTTGTTAGCACCCTGGTCTGCTTGTGGGACCTGCTAAGGGCGTCTGGTAAAACCAGGCGCCCATACCGGGTCCCGTGAGCAGACCTCGTAATGCGGCAGTAGGGGTTTAATGGGGCCAGCAGCTCTACCGGCCCCGTTAAACCCCTACCGCCAACCTTGTAATGACCCCCCATGTGTTTCTCTGATTTACTTCTGAAAAATTCTGAGCAGCAGGAAACAGTTTTATTAGGCTTTTTAAAAAAATCCTTCAGCACATCTTGCAAATACACTGGAGTCAGAAACCGCAAACTGCCCCCTCCACAGTGGACAATCACAATATCTGGACATTTAAAGTGAGCTATACTCTCACAGAATGAAAGCAACCTTGCCCAGTTTGAGCCAAAAATCTGCATGCCAGGGATCTTCCACTTCTGCCAATCCAATATTTCCAAGTATGCCATGATTATCAGCATATACCTTCAATGACTGAATTGCAGAGTCCTCCAGAAGCCACACAGTCTACCTTCTCAAACACATAGGTGTAGCCATTATCACTGCTCTCACAACTCCTGCAAACAAAACTCCTACTACCATCTCTTCCTGTACACCACACCCACCGAACCTGATTGGCTACTCCCCATAGTCCCCTTTCCAAGAGATGCGGATGCGACACATGCCATCCGCGGACTACTGCAGTGTCTACGGTCCTGCTCACAGAGGGCAGCCCTTCTACCCTTTCTACCTCTATGTTCTTAACACTCCCTCATTGGCAGCTTTCAACAAGTCACACATCCGACCACCAATCACATCCAAAACCTCTACACATAGCCCTGTCATCACACTTCATCACTTCAGATATACACTTGAATTCAGTCATCTGCATCAAAAATTACTGTGCAACTGTACAAGATTTCTATTTCCAGATTCAACAATATCTGCATCTAACAAAACATAATACAGGCATGTTTATATATTTTTTTAAAGTTTTATTGAACTCTTTCACAAATATATATATATATATATATATATATATATATATATATATATATATATATATATATATATATATATATATATATATAATATATATATATATATATATTCAGTAAAAAAAAACAACTTTGTTAAAGGGACATTATGGTTAAGTTGCCCTACTAAAAACTCAAACAATTCACTAAAAAAACTTTTTTAAGGGGACGTTATGGGTAAGTTGCACTACTAAAAACCTGTCAAATTCACTAAAAAAACTAATACAAAGTGACATTATGGTTCGGAGTAAAACAGAAAAACCCCTGAAATTCGCCAGTTATGGTAGGCTAAGCAACTATAACTGCCCGCATCACTGTGCACTGCTAACAATAACACCCAGGACATCAAAGATGACATCACAAATGTCATTGATGACATCACTGATGACATCAGATGTGCATTTACTTTTTAGACATGGGGTTGTGAATGTCATTTTGGCAAAAATGTATCAGGGAATATCAGGACATGTGTAATAAACTACATACTTCATCACGCAATGTAGTGTTCTAAAGAAAATTCCATTGCAGTGTCCTTTTTAGTACAGGAACCTACTCATACAGATATGTAGGTATTGGCTGCAGCATACACCACAGAGGTGCTATATTTGTACTTTCCAAAGTTCTATAATAAAATGGTGAATGCTTCTGCATCACATTTTTCTGGTCTGTGAAACATGTACTAAATTGCTAATAAAGCATCACTTACTACATATTTCTAGTAATACACACAAAACATAAATAGACTACAATGCATACAAATATGGGGCTTAAATATGGAAATTAAAGTAAGCATACAAGAGGCAGTATCATTAGCAACTGTGTATAATCTACATGATTGTATTCATGTACAAAAATGATTGCTGTGTTTCAATCCTGCTTCTTCCCCTATATATGTACATCATAACATGTGATTAAATTATAAGGAAAGTATTGCAAGAACATGTGAGAATAGCAATATCTATAAATATAATACCTTTTGAAAGTTAACTTTCTGGCTGTCAGTAAATAAACCCACCTGGCCTAGATATGGAGTGAACAAAAACAAAGGGGCTACACATGTGATGTCATCAGTGATGTCATCAATGACATTTGTGATGTCATCTTTGATGTCCTGGGTGTTAGTGTAAGCAGTGCACAGTGGTGCGGTCAGTTATGGTTGCTTAGCCTACCATAACTGGCGAATTTCAGGTTTTTTTTGGTTTTACTCCGAACCATAATGTCACGTTTGTAAAGTTTTTTTGTGTGAATTGCATGGGTTTTTAGTAGGGCAACTTAACCATAACGTTCCTTTAACAAAGTTTTTTTTTACTGAATTTCATAGTTTTTTAGTAGGGAAACTTAATCATAACATCCCATTAACAAAGTTTTTTTACTGAATATACAATTTCATGATGTGAATTTGGGAAATATGTACTATAATTCCCTTATTTTAAATACATGTAACATAGAACATACAGAATCCCCTTGCTAATGATATTTAAAAAGGCACGAACGGAGCACCTGTCTGCGGACGGGCGCGGATGAGATCAACACTACCCAAACAGCCAGGGGGTATCTGAAATTGTTCTATTATGCCATATGTAATATGCACAATTTTAAAAAGGAGCACATAAACACATTATAAGTAGTAATAAGTAACCATTCGAACCTACAAGTCTCACACATTAGCCATTCATTTAATTACCAGGTAGAATAAAATTGATTATACCAGAACAATAAAAGATATGCCTCCAACGTAATTACCTCACAGAAACTGTGCAGCCAGGAGCGACAGTAGACGCAACCAGCACAAGGAAGAGAAATTACCAGAAAATAGTAAGTGAACTTCATTTTTCTTATATGTGTGTGTACTTTTTTGTATAAGGTGCAGAAAAAATAATGTATTTCTGTAGTTTTGAGACAGAAATGTGCAGTACTTTGGAGTGGTTTGAGGAGAATATTCGGCATGAGGAAATGTCAGAAGATAGCGATAATAATGGTACACCTTCTCTGCATAAGCAAATTAATACTCAGTATTTTATGGGCATTTATCATATACATATTTATTTTAACAGACTAGTTAAAAAAACAAGAAAGTCCACCAAAGGGCACAGAGCAAGACAGCCTGAAATGGATAGAAGAGAAAATGGACATACGAACTGATAATTTTAACAGATTAATACAATTTGGGGAGGAATATGTGAGAGGAAAATTAAGATATCACTGCCCCACCTGTACCTGTCCCCCTTCTCCATTTTCTAGTGAACCATCCCCAAACCCTTAAGAAGAACATAAACGTTTTGATGAAACATCCATCCCATCATCCCCTCACAACCAGCCCGTGTTAAACCCTAATTCCCCTATATTCGTTTCAGTATCTGCTTCCCCTCTATTTCTCTTGATTGATGTATGTGTGTGTGTATTGAACTTTTTTTATGTTAGTTGTAGTGGAATGATTTTGATAATTTTTTTTTTTTTACAAAGCGTTAAAATGTCTGCGGACAGCACACCTGTTCGGGATGGCCGTAATCAATATAATATGGATGTTTTAAGGGCAATACCGCTACCCGTACCATTCGGAACCAAGATGGAACTAATCTTAGAACGCACCAGGTGTCCACGTTGTCCATAAATGAACAAAATGGGGGCCTCCTAAGGACAATATACCTCTCTGTACTGGTTCCAACCAAGATAAAACATGGTCTTAGGACAAACCAGGTGTTCAGGATGGTTGGAAATGAACAAAATGGGAGTGTCCTAAGGACACTATAACTGTCCGTACTGTCAGCAGCCAAGACGGAACTGTCCGTAGAACAGGCGCGGTGGCCGGCATGTACATAGTAAAACAAAATGGAGGTGTCCTAAGGCAACTGTACCTGGCCGTACAGTCAGCAGAACATCTACGCACATGCGCATCACACCCATGAGTACAGCGAACATTGCGCCTGTCCGTAACTGGCCGTCTCACTTGTGTCGCACATTTAATTCGTTTCAGGACTTGTCGGGGGGAAATTCTGCCGGGGTCGGCCGGGCCGTCCGTAGACCTCCGGGCAGGGAGGCCCCAACTTCTCCCATATATCCCAAAAGAGATAGATTATGAGACACACGCAAGAAGCAAGGTGACTCTGCTGTTTATTAGACAAAACGGCAGGAATGGGTCAAGGATCGTACGCGTCCGTCCTGACACACACACAATCGTGGGGCTCGCAGGCCCTTTTTACCTTAGTATGACGCGCTACTTGCGTCACCTTAGAAAGTTTAGCAAAAAACCTATTTCCACTCTGGATTGGTTACTCGAGTGGTAGGGTTAGTATAGCATACATATAGAGAACGGTATTAGTGGTTGAGGGTTAGACAGGTGATATACTTGGGATGTCCCTTCAATTTGATACATGAAAATTGTTACATGAAGACCTCTGAGGATTGGTCAATGTTAATGGCGTCAGTGATAAGAGCCCCATGTTCTGATTGGTCTGCTCGCGAGCCTCCCAGTCTGGGACTATCGCTGTTCCCAGCTCGCGGTGCACCTGTCATTTGCAACAATGTTTTACTATGGGTAGGTGTAAACAATGTGAGGATTTATTCATATGTTGGGAGGTCGACTACTCCCACTGCTGCAGATGTCCAATGAGCCTTTTAATTGTATCTGCCTGTGTCTTGAAACGTGGGATTCAGGCGTCTCCTTCCTCCTGGGCTTGGCATCCTGTCAGGTTTGGCTTTGCCACGTGAGGTGGGACCGTGTTTGAGGCAGAATTCAGCACAATTAATATTGTTTTTCCTACTGTGTGTCTGGTTTATCTTGCAGGTGCGACCTTGGCGTTGGCTTGCGGCGTGCGAGATTGCAACATCGTGCCCTTGGCTGTGTGCTTTCGCCGGGCTCATTCTGCAGGGTCAGCAACCGAGCTCTTGCTCATTCAATGTTCATGGAAGCTTTTGCTTGCGGCCTTCTTGGGCCTGGTGCATAGGTGGAACCGTTTGATGCAAAGCGCTTTAGGTTACGGTATCATATTGCTCTATCCTCAGTATCGTGTCTCCGTTATATTCTTTATTATGGTACATGGTTCTTAGAAGAAGCGTGAGCAAGCCTTTTTAGATAAGTTCATTATGCGTCTTGCGTTTCTGCATTTTGAGAGCCTATGTGGAAAATAATAAAGATGCACGTCCGTGGGTATGTCTGTCGCCTACGTCATAGCACTGAGTATGTTCTTCGTGTGGATTGGTGTGGGAGTGTCCGGTGTGCATGTTTTCACAGGTGTGCTGACCGTTGGCTAGGTCGTCATGGCATCTCTAACGACGTCTAGGTTTAGTCGAGTTGATCCATGCCGCAGGTGTCGGCATGGGCAGGGCGGGCTGCTGGGCAGGTAGGTGGGCACATCTGTATGTTCCTGTACCAGGGTATTTGGTCGCCTGGTAGATAGGCAAACTCCTCTCGTGGCGGGTGTCTAGGCCGTGATCCTCTAGGCCAAGCGCGAGAGGGGAAGGGCGGGAGCCTGTTCTTCCATTCTCCCACTTCAGACCCGAACACTGTCCATACAAAACCTGCGCACATGCGCACCTCCGTTACGCTGCATGTGGTGTCCAATCGGGCACCCATTTTCTTTGCGGATGTGTTCACAACGTCATCATGTGACCGCACCCACGCTGAGCTTGGGGCCTAATTTGTGCACTTTGTGTAATTCTGCAACATTTCAAAAGAACTTATATAGACATGGGAAATTATTTTCCAGTATAATGATATGATATGGTATTTGTAACGCGCCTATACACAAGTGTTTCAAGGCGCGACGAGGCAGGGAGGGAGGGCAACAAGGGGAAGACAGACAAACGATCCTACTAGGCCAGGTGTCATTCAGATCGAGCAAATGCTGAGGTAAGGGGAAAAGGAGAAAGTGCTGGGGGGGGAGGTGGGGGGGGGGGAAGTGCAGTACAAGGTAAGTAGCGTAAAAAAAAATAATAAATAATAAATAATAAATAAAAGGGCCAGCTGGTGGCAAGTAACATGTCCCATACAATGGCCCTATCTTTCAATGTATTGTTTACAAATTTTGCAACGCTTTTGAGTGATCGATATAGTCACGAGGCGCACCCCTCCACCCCTCTAAAAAGCCACACCCCCGAGCTCATCTTCATTGTACTTCTGGTTATAGCAGATTGAGTTGTGCTGCCTTTACTGCTGTAGTGAAGATTAGCTGACCAATCCTAATGGCATCCATGGCTGCTGTTGCTTCGATAGCCTCAGTACCACCCCCAACCCTCCACCGCCACCACCTCCCTAAGGGCCTGCAGAAGGAAATAGGCATGAGGATGTAGAGAGGAAGAAGAGAAAGAAGAGAATGAGGTGGAGGAACTCCGCACTACAAGCACTCCCCGGGAGTCGTGGGTATGGCGGTTGTTTACCGTTTGTGGTAATTTACCAAAAGCACGTGCGAACCAGGTCAGGTGTAAACAGTGCGATTTGGTGCTGAGTCGCAGGAGACCTGGTGCATATAGCTTTGGTACAACAACCATGAAGTGACACCTAACTTCGTTCCACAGTGCAGACATTCGCAATGTGGTACCATGTGAAGAACGTAGTAGGTTGAGTTCCTCCACAGCATCCTCTGCGTCCGATCCTCTCACCACAAGAGGCATTCCTGTGGGAGAGCGCATTCCTCCAGCTGCCTCACAGGCCATTTGCGATGCTGTTGACCCTTACCTTGTGAGGGTCACAATATTGTGTATGTACTGCAACACAGTACTCTGCAAGGGGGAGACTCTTCGAAGTGCTTTTGAGACTACGGTCACGGAGCACCAGAAGAACTGCTCCCTACCTAAGTAATGTCCACCCTACATCTTTCTCTCTCCACCTGCTCTTTCTTATCCCCACGGTTGGTCTCCTTTCCTTACCCTCCCTCACCCTCCTCTCCTAGTGTGTTGTGTGTTAAAAAATAAAAAAGGAAACCAACAAAAAATATCAAAAAGGCTCTTTTCAGAGATGCCTTTCTCAGTTTAACAATGGAACTATCAAGTGGCCGGTGTAGGCCCCCGCGCATTTTTCAAAAAGTCTGTGGACAGTCATAGGACGCACAAAATTGGAGGGTGCAAGCGGAGCACAACAAATGCACTTTTCGCTGGGAGTAAGTGGTGGCTCTGAAAAGGTGGTGATTTGTGTGTTTCCAAAACTGTGGATTCAAAAAAACAGATTGCCAAATAGGTCACTATGAATCCAAAAAATGTTGCAATACATTTTGAACATTTTTAAGAAAAATCTGATTGGCAGCATATGTGAGATGGACTCCATCTCTGCAAAAAAATGAAAGTGCTGCGAAACCAGATGTTTTCATTGTGGAATGAGAACATGCCAACATCTCTTAGAAAGGCACAAACAGCCTTATTGACATTGCGTCTTGCCTTCTCCATTTGTGGACCAAATGCAGAAGAACGCAGCTACATTTGTCTTTGTGCAATACGTGAAAAAACTACTTGACAATTTGGAAACATGTCCATGACCTTCGCAAGTCCCTCCTTCATTGCAAATTCCAAAGAAATTCCAGAGACATGTCCTAAACTGTTTCCTCCACAATGAATGATAATTATATCAGGATGATGCTCTGTCTGTAAAGTAGCACAGAGAGGTTCCAAGTCCAGCCACTTCATTCCATGCACTCCATGCCAGTGCACTTCGACATTAGACAATCCAAGATCTGTAGATATACCACAGCTTTCTGCCTGCACCTTCAACCAATGTATCCATGAGTCTCCCAAAATCCAGATAATCTGTTTTCGAGCACACAGAGCCATTGCTGTCTGGTCTCCTGCCAGGAAAAAGACGTTCTGACTAAATCTCTCCATTAAGAACACACCCACTGAACTTTACTGACCAATCCCTATCTTCCCACATTGTCATTTGCAGGCGTCTCCACCCCAGAAACCCCATTGACAATACGCGCTGCCTGCAGACTACCGCCATGTCCGCGGACACTTTGAGGATCTGAGCGTGATGACTGTACATTTAAATACTATTCCCCTTTTTCCCCATTAAGGTTTGCTCTGAAAACAGCCTTTTTTTGTTTTTTGGGAAGATGCCTGACGGACAACTGTTATTTTGTGTTTTAAAAAAAAAAGAAATTCTTCTTAATTTACTCCTACAATCATTACAGAACCTTCTCCAAAGCAAGCCGTACATTCCAAAAGAACGTGGCATTTCCCAAAAAAGATAACAAAACACCATCTGCTTCAAAATAAGCCACATTGCTGGAAACAATGTTCTCGTGGCTGCACAAAAACATACCAGCACGTAACATGAAAGCATGTATGCCACGATTGAAGGTACACCTCCCAATGCTTTGTGCTTTGATCAGGACAGAAAACAGAACTGTTGTCCCATTTTCCTCTAGGGAGTAAGCCATAAAAAAATTACTTTCGCAGTTGGAAAGATATTAATGACTGCTCGCACCAACTGTTCCAAATCTTCCAACATAGTAGGTGAAGACACGTAGCCCAAATGGCAAGCACTGTATTGCAAAACTACCACATGGGGACTCGTCATCCTACATATATCTCTGCAAACTTGGAGAATTGCTGCAACATTGCAATTAGTTGCAGCGCTCCACACCACCTACACTCCTCTAACATCGAAATTGTGTGCCACATGCCTACTTTCGGAATAGTGCTGCAAACCATGGACAAAAATATCTCCGAGCACCAACACCCTGACTGTCTCCACCTCTGCCATCTTTACTACATGCACCGTCTTTCGACACAAATGAACAATGTGAACATCTGATTGGCTGATGCCTACAGTACCCTTTCCATGTTGGATTTGCTGTAGAACCCCGTATGTGCCACGCCCTACCGACGGACAAGCATGGACTATGTGCAGCACGTAACTCTTAGCCAGTCCTTCTACCCTTTCCACATCACTCGCGACTCCTTTCCCTCATTGGACACAGCTAAACAGTCACACAACCATCCACCAATCACATTCAAGATCTCTACATCTAACTCCATCATCAGAATTCCGCACTTCAAATGTACTGTTGATCACTCTGAATGCAAATCACATATCATTGCAAAGCACCTACTTTAAAAATTACTTTGCAAGTGTTGCAGGTTTCTACTTACAGCTCCATGCATATGAACATGCATGAGTACAAAGTACAGTTATGCATATTTTATTCAGAGAACATGTGCCAGCCTCATGATTTCATTTAAACAAATTAATGCCACTAAATCTACATAGCCAATACATACCAATGCTCCCCCTTTAAGTGCAAGACTTCCGATTTTTCATTGAGAAACCACACTACTTCTTACTGTCTCCTGCATAACCTATACAGACGTACCATCCCTCCCGATTTAGGTGCGATACTCGATTTTCCATTAGAAAATGTCACAATTTTTTACTGTCTACCGCCTAAATTAATGCTACTTCTAATGCGATCGTATGAGAAAAATAAACGTTCCTCATTGCTGTGGTTACATCTCCATCTGAGGATCTGCCGATTTTTGGCATTCGGACTTATAATATGAAAGTAGTCACATTTTTCCCATCTACTATAATGACCTATCACTTACAAACCTCTCTGTGCCATAGACAACAAAGCTTAAAAAAAACAAAGGGACTTCATGACCTGAATATTGTGCTCATTTGCGAGCAGGTTCAACTAACATACTGCAAATAACATATAAAGGCTGCACATAGTGAAATAAAATGCACACATGCACTTTGTTGAGATATCAAAGGAGAATACTCTGACGAAAGATGCAAAATGAATGTGTACATTAACATCACTGCTTTAAACACACAAAGTTACTAACTTCTTCCTTTTACAATTGCAGTGAAGACTACTCTCCTGAAAATCACCAGCATCTACACTGCAAACAACATATCCGAAGAAACCTGGTCATTCTGCAAAAAAAAGTAAGTACAGTACTACCTTTATATTCTTGCTGTTCCTCAAAGAGACTGTGTGGGTTATTTATGTAATTTGCGCACCAAAAAAACATTGATTTCTGAACCATTCTAACCACAAATCCCCATTTATTAAACAAAGAATAACAGGCAGAATGGCACAGAAATCCCTGTATTTTTGGAACACAAATAACATACAGAAGCCTTACAATGTACTGCTACAAAACAAATAGCTGTTTTAATTGTATACCAAAACTTTTACTATTAATGCTTTACCTCACCCCTACCTCACTTTCTACTCTCATGTGAAGCACAGTGTAGTAATATACAAATAGAAAAATAGCCTTGCCAACTCATAATAACTTCCTAATGCACCTTCACACACCACCACAAACAGCTTCCCCATCAAACTCATGCACTCATGCACACAGCACACATACATTGTACAACAGACCAAACCATGCCTTCTTTTTTTTCAACAGACCCCAAAGAATGCCTACCAAAAAGCAAGTCCATAGACAGGAAAACAGAACTAGAGCAAATTAAAATAAAAGTGTCCAAAGTAAGCATCCATCTGTAGCAGAGTTTGTAGAGAACGTTGGAACAAAACAGCTCATACAGTCATTTACCGAAGCAAAGGAAGCTTCAACTACCGAAACTTTGGCTCCTCTATCAAAATTTGGTACAAAGCAGAAAACGCTTTAAAAAAAAATTGGCTACAAGTACTGCTAACAATGCTCCTATGAATCCTGATATAGTAAAACAAACCCATAGTAAAAAAGTATTTTAGCAAAAATGTTTCACCACAGAGTCCTTCAGAATCTAATAAGAAGAGGAACACAATCATCCTCAACCCTTAAAACCTACGTATAAAATTAATCCTACAAGTTCTCGTAGACAGTTCAATCCTTCTGACAAGTAAGTTATTTATTTTAGCGTTAAATAGGATGAAACCACTAACAAAACTAAGTACTAAACTACAAAAGAAAGTTCTCAATAAACAGAATGTCAACAAAAATAACGTCTTAAATATCTGTGGAGGAGAATGGAGTCACACAACGACCATAGAACCATATTTTAATGAAGAAGCATGTAAACAAAATCAAACAAACACAATTGCCATCCATAGCAGTGGACGAGGGTATGAAAAAATCAATAATACCATCATGGAACAAGAAAAACTGCTTACAAAAGTATCCCCTGAAAACTCAGAATTACCTCTCCATTCAACTGAACCAGACCGTCCAGTATACAAATGGCCGTGCATGTCAATGTGTAACATTCCTAACACATCTTTCAAATCTTTACGTCAGTTCCTCAATCAGTATGTGAAAGGTAAAGAGAAAATCAAAATGAAAGTGCTGCAAAATATGGATATCTGACCAGTGCGCAAATACACAGACCTACGAAGAAATTCATTAGCCTGCATTTCAGGACCTATTTGGAAAAACACCCTCCATAATGTCAAAAGATTATCAATACATCATTCTATTGTATGAAATCTAGTGTACAAAGTGTACTATGCTAAACGTCCAGCTTTAGAATTGGCTAATTTAAATAACACTCTCCTACATGGCACACCCAAATACCTACAAGAAGAAATCGACCGTATCCAGAGAAAATATTTTGGAAGTGAAAGCCACTTACAAAATGCAATAGTTTTAGAACAGACTAGCAACAATTCTGCACATAGGAACCTTCCTTCCATTCCACACATACAAAAAAGAAATACTAAAATTTAAAAGTACATTGGCTGTACGGTGTGTTGCCGCAGAATGTTTTAAAAAAGGAACAGAAAGCTATAGACATAACATACAAAATAGAAGACAATGAAGATTCCAAATGGTTTGAATTAGCTCTCTATCTTTTAGCAGAAAACAAATACCAAATAAGTGAACCCCTAATATGTTGCAGTTACTGCACTACAAAACTGGACAACAACCAAACTCCTTCACGTGCTATCACAAATAATTTGGAATTATTCCCACTACCAAAACCCCTCAACCCCGCAACAACTCAATTTGTATGAGAGCATCATAATTCAAACAGTGTAATACGCCTACAACCAAAAACAGCAACGTTACCTCCCTCTGAATTGGTGAAAGGCATTCGTGGCAAAGTAGTTTATTTGCCATTAGATCTGACAGAAAATGTGCACACTCTTGGAGTGCAATGTCCAATAGAGCATTCTTTAATTGTCTTAGTAAATGGTGTACCAACAAAAGACAAAAACATTTGGCAACAACTGGTGGACTTACATAAATTTAGACAAGCCTTGCAATAACTGAAAGACAATAACAAATACTACAAAGAAATAAATATTCAAGAAAGCTTAAGGGAAACAATTGAAATAATTCAACAGTCATCAGAAACTGGTCAATTTGAACTTCTGGATCCTGCTGCAATATCCACTCTTTTGGACCATTACACAATTCATCCATTGTACTCTAATGAGAGGATAGATGATGCACTAGAAACTTACCAAATGAGACAAACCAAAGGGTCACAAAAGAGCATATGGGAAAAAAGTATAGAAGCATGTGCTTTTCCACTGCTATTTCCTACTGGCAAAGGAGGAAGATACAATGATAGACCCACTCAGATTATGACATCAGAATACAGCTCCTTACAAATGTATTCTCACGATCCCAGATTTAGACAAAATGTGGAATACATATTCCACCTACTCTTTGAAAGTGAACTAGCAACCGTATGTTACGGAGTTGCACACATATTGAAATCTGGAACCCACTTTC